>NC_135332.1:13216186-13858373 GCF_023851605.1 Tamandua tetradactyla
TCAGAGGAGGGCCGAACGGCCGCCTCCCTCCTGGTTCTGGGAGGGTAACTAGCGGAGTGAGGCCAGTGGCTGAAAGTCCAGGGAATTGGGGAAGCAGGAAAGAGGCAGCCCGCGCCGTCTGGAGGGGCTGCCTGGGGTTGGCGCGCCTGGAGGAGTGCAGCAGGCCATCCACGCGGACGCGGACCCGAGCGCAGCAGGCCATCCACAGGAGCGCGGACCCGAGCGCAGCAGGCCCTCCGCGCGGGCGTGGCCTTGGGCGCCCACAGCCTGGGACTGGATCTGGGGGGGAAGAGGAACAGAGGCTGCGTCCAGGGTCGGCTTCGGGCGACGGCGGGGCACGGAGGAAAGCACACACCGCGCAGGGAGGCTGAGGACATTTGCCAAGCAGTAGCAGCAAGGGCAGAAACACCTGACAGCGAAATCAGGTAGGGAGGGCAAAAGGGGAAGGCAAGGGAAGGGTGCAAAGACCTACGGAAACAAAGTGAAATCTGCATGAGCTCCCCCAGGGCATCCCCCCGATTCCTGGACCTGGGCCTCGACACTGGTGTCCCGTGGATTTTGAAAGCCACTTCTGATCCATTTCTCCTCCAGGGTGAGCAGGGGCAGGGCAAGTGACCGGTGAGCCAAAATATTACCCATGACTTGCCTCGCCCTACTCACTATTCCAGCTGCGCTACCTTTAATCGCTCAGTTAATTCTCAGAGCAATTCGCGGTGGTAGACGCTGTGATTCTTCTCATTTAACAGATCAGGCAATCAAAGCACAGAATCAAAGGAACCCATCAAGGTCACACAGCCAGGAGGTGGCAGTGGGAAGACGTGAACCCAGGCCATCGAGCTCCAGAATTCACACTATACTGCCCGCCCCCACCCTCAAACACACAGAAGGCGCTACCTAAGGGAACCCAGAGTGAGTGAGAGCCTGCCTGCCCCCCCACCCCCAGCTTCCTCACTGGGAGGAGGTCAAGTCAGCCTGGCCACATCACTCACAGGCCGAAGACTCCCCGTAAAGAACCTGAGAACTTGCCTGGCAATTTCCCTTACCAGCTGAGCGGCTCCAGGCAAGGTTCCACTCGGTAAGTCGCTTTCCTTTTTTGCTAAAATGGGGGCTACTCGTAGATCCAGCAACTGTGTGAAGATTCGATGAGAGCACGCACGTAAAGGGGAGCACATGATGGAGCACCCACAAGTCTCAGCAAGGGTCACCCACAGTTTAACACTCGCTGTCACTGTGGTTCAAGGACCCAGGGATGGGAGAGGAGGAGTGGGGGGCACGGGCCCCAAGAAAGGCTCCTGATTGTGACAGTGAGGTTCTGATGTCAGCTTGGCCAGGTGATGATGTCCAGTTGTCTGGTCAGCAAGCACTGGACTGACTGTCGCTGCAAGGAGGTTTCATGGCTGGTTGACAAACCAGAAGGATGGTCTATTAAATTATCAGTCACTTGATTGTATCTGTGGCTGATGACATCTGCGATCAACTAAGGCATGTCTCTCACAATGAGATAATCCAATTGGTTGAAAGCTTTTGAGGAAGAAGAGAGACTCTCTCATTGTTTCTTCAGCCAGCGAGCCTCTCCTTTGGAGTTCATCCAGACCCTTCATCGGAGCCATCAGCTTCACAGCCTGCCCTGTGGATTTTGGACTTTTACATTCCCACAGCTGCTTGAGACACCTTCATAAATCTCATATTTACAGATCTCTCCTGTTGGTTCTATTTCTCTAGAGAACCCTGACTAACACAATGATGATCCATTTGAGATTGGAGAATGGAACTTTGAAGGTTCAAATAAATTATTGGTCTAATCTGGTTCCTTTGAACTTGGCATACTAAGGGTAATTAAGAAACTCCCTTCCCTTCCTCAAAAACTTAAACACAGAGTTACCATGTGACCCAGAAATGCCACTCTAGGTATATACCGTATACCCTCTAGATATAAGGTATGTATCTTGTGTGTGTGTGTGTGTGTGTGTGTGTGTATGTTCTCACAAAAACTGGTACACAAATGTTCATAGCAGCATTATTCGTAATAGCCAAAAGTGGAATCTCCCCAAGTGTCATCACCTGCTGAATGGATAAACAATAGACAGTAAATCTATACAATGGCCTATTATTTGGCAATAAAAAGGAATGAGGTACTGATACATTCTACAACACGGATTAACCTTGAAAACATCACACTAAATGAAAGGAGCCAGATAAAAAGGCCACATCTTATATGATTCCATTTATAGGAAATGTCCAGAAGAGTAAAAATCTATGGAGACAGAAAGTAGATTAGTGGTTGCCCATGGGTGGGGGTGGGAGGTGAAAGGGAGAGCTTACTGCTAAAGAGAAGGGGCTTCTTTTGGGGGTGAAGAAAATGTTCTCAAGTTACATAAGGGTGATGGCTACCGAATTTTAAGAAGATACTTAAAGCCATTGATTTGCACACTTTAAAAGGGTGAATTTTATGCAGGTGAATTATATCTCAATAAAAAAAAATAAAACCTCTCTGGCCACCTTTCTGAATGCAGGTGGGCTAGGTGGGAGGGAGGAAAGTGAAGCACGGAGGTTAAGTTGCTCCCAGTTCAGGTGCCCCGCTCTGCTCTTTACTTCCCTGGGGCAGGAGCTGAATCTGACCTTTGTTCACATCTGGGGGATGAGGCCCTGCCTTTCAGGGCTCTGGGCTCAACGGAGCCCTGCAGTGCTAGACGCGAGGCTTACTTCCTGCCAGCG
Organism: Tamandua tetradactyla; assembly: GCF_023851605.1. Classification (NCBI taxonomy): domain Eukaryota; kingdom Metazoa; phylum Chordata; class Mammalia; order Pilosa; family Myrmecophagidae; genus Tamandua; species Tamandua tetradactyla. The sequence goes on from NC_135332.1 coordinate 13,218,902, forward strand.
CAGGCCACCCACCCAGCCAGAGCAGGGGCAAGAGAGAGAAGGGGTCCCAGGATCTCTCACTGAGTATAAAGCCCAGTGCTGCCTACAGGCACCCAGAGGGCCTGGTCAGCCCGGGGTACGACTGATAAGGCACGATCACCCAACTCCCTCCCTGAAGAACCGTCTCTAAAGCTGGCACCCCTAATTATAGCCCTGTGACTCAGGGCTGCTCCAGCCTACAGGTGGCAAAGGGTGCAGCACCCCTACTGTTCCTGTCCTCTGGGAAAGCTGCCACACAGCCCCCGGCAGGTGGATGAGCCTCCGGTAGGGTTCCTTCGGCGGGAGAGATGAGACAATGGGCTTTGGCAGGATTTCTGAAGAGTTCTGAGGCTGCTCCCCGGCAGCGAGGTCACACACATGGCAATGCATCTGGGGGCACAGAGTGCAGGTCTAGTCCTCATCTCATGCCCACCTGGCTCCCCACACTCTGCCGCCTCCAGAATCAGGGGGCGTGGGTCCTCCCCGATGCCTTAGAGCCTACATTCCCCAGGTCCGTCTGTCTGACCCCCATGGGGCCGCAGGTGGGCAGCTGTAGGGCAGCGGGTGCCCTATACCTCCCCCCATGCCAGGACCTGCTTTCTTCCCAGCCTTGGGGAGCAGATGGAGAAGTGTCTAGAGTCACCCCGCCGCTGTTCCTTGACGCCTCTCAGTTTACCCCCAAAATCTGACATTGGGCAAATGAGAATTTCATGCGTGTCTGTGTCAAAATTTGTACCCTGGAGCTCAGATGTGCATTAACAAGTTAATCTTTTTATTTCCTCCGATGAAATCCTGTCCTAGAGCCTCCAGTTCCATGCAGTAACAGAAGAAAAAAAAGCCAATTAGCACAAATTTAGTCTCTTCTGGTATCAAATTATTTTTCAAATGGGTCTCTCTCTTTTTGGATCATTACTTGGGAATGCAAGAATCAAGATTTCTGTTAAGGCTGTGACTTCCCTGTCTCAGGGAGCCTACCTTTGCTTCCTCCTTCTGTCTAGGGGCTTTGAATTCAGGGAAAAGTGATAGGGAAGGAAAACAAAATGATATCCTCATTTAGAAAAACGAAGTAGCAGAGTAAGTTGGATAGTCAAGATTCATCTTAGAGCATTATCCATCCAAGTTCAGACAGGCTAATTTGTATAAGAAACATAGTTATTATCTAATATTATCCCACAAGGTTTTCATGCTATAAGTTTTGCTGAATTTGGGTTGAGGGAGAGAGATTCAGAGACAGAGACAAGCGAAAGTAAATTCTCCCCTAGAAGGTAGAAAGGAATTTGCTTTATCCTGAGTTTATAAAGCAAATTTTTGGAGATGAATATATTTTCTAAGAAATTTCATAAAACAATCGATATTGAGAGCCTATGATAGTAGCTTTGCTTCAATGCCTTTAACTTTGCAACAACAACAAAAAGGTGGCACTCCTTAAATCAATATTCACTTGTTTGGGGCACAATTTTATCACGCATTGCCCAATCATCTTAAGAACCCAAAGATAATCCACCTCCCTCACCTGATACATGTGGAAACGGAGACAAATATCATAGGAGCCTAAGTACATGGTCAGATTGCCAGGTGCTTGTCAGCTGGGGTTCCCCTCCTTAGCACAGAGGGATTACAGCAAGGCAGGGTCTGAAATTAGGCCATTTCTTAATAATCTTTCTGGGTATTTTCTTTGTCTGTATAGCATTGTCTATGTTTGCACTTTGTGACTGGCAGCACCAGTGTAAGGAAGTTTACATTAGAGCCTTTCTCCATCATCCAAAGGCAAACCACCCTCCCCGAGTGAGACCCACCCTTCTGCACGTCAGCAGGAAGAGTTAAATGACAGTAACTGGACATACTGGCAAGGCCCCCCAAACACAGCCACCTGCAGTAGGAGAGGAAAGGGGAGGTGTGAAGAGTCCTAACTTAGAACATCTAAAAATCAATTCTTTCTTTCTTTCTGTTGTTTTAGGAGTGACAGGTTTACTTTTCTAATGGCTTGTGGTTAAAATAATATTATTTATTACATCAGTCCTGGGAAAGTGGGAGAGTCCTGGGCCTAAATGTCTCCTGGATACATGGGCCAAGCCAGACTAGGGTTAACCGGATTTTCCAAGACAGTTTCAGGTAACAGGTCATCGAGTCCATCTGTCCATCTTTCCATCCATCCATCTGTTCCATCCAGAAATTTGCAGGGCAGCTGGCACTGTGCTGGATATATTTGGCAGGAGAAATGGCTATTAAATTCCAGATTTTTACCACATTATCTGGAAAACTACCAGATTTCCAGGGAACAATTAGATTGTGTCTGTCTGCATAGACCTGGAGGATGTAGGAAAAAAATTTTCCGAGGAGAAGCTCTCCTCTGAAACGATCCTATAGTCAAAGAATAATACTGAGTATCAGCTTGAGGAGAGGGCTCTAAAGCAGGAGCCTGGGACATCTTACTGCCAATACCCCATGATATTTTCTTCAGTAAAATGCTGCTCGTACTAGGAGCTAAGAAAGCATCATCATAAAATCCATGGAAAGGAGGAAGAGAGGGGAGAGAACCTGGCTGAGAGAGGAAAGAATGGCCCAGGTTCAGGTAAGGGCTTTGGCAATCAAGCCAAGACAATCCATTCCTCCCTCTCCAATTCCCAACCCCCCTCCTTGCTCCTTTTACTCCAGTTTTCTACGGCAATGCACAAAACAATCTTCTAAATCACTTGCTCCAAAGCTTCGAATGCTCCAAGGATAGGAGCAAAGTATTTGTCCAAGGACAAAATACCAAAATACCAAAACAGCTGGCAGGGGATGTGGATCTCAGAAGGGAGCCCAGGACCCAGAGGAAAGAAGGCCAAGGGTTCTCCCGAGATGCTCTGTAAGTCACGTTACTCCTAGATATTGAAACATAACAACAGTCCTTAGAGTAGAGAAGAAGACCCCATCCTGGGCTGGGGCCAGGAACCTGGACCTCAGCCCATGCTTGACAGCTGACTTCTCTCTGGGAACTAAGTTTCCACATCTGTGATACAAACGTTTGGCCCAGATCAGTGTGTTTCCACCAAGAGCAGAGGGTGAGCTGTTGCGGGCCATCCAGAGAGTTTGCCTGCCATCATGTTTGAAAAGGTTCAACAGCTAAAAATGAAATACTTAAGAGGCAAGTATTTAAACCATTTCTGGTCTACAAATCCTATGATTTCAAGTATATCTTCCCAATTACAATGATGAAATAGTTGTCCTGAATTGTCTTTCTCAAAAGAAAAAGATGGAGTTGGGTTTTTGGTCCTGATCAAGATGGCGGAATGAGATGCCTCAGGGCTGTGGCCCCCTACAGAAGCTTTGAATAACCAGCAAGAACTGGCAGAAACTTCTTCCTAAAAGCTCCAGAAAACAGTTAAAGGATTGCAGAAAAGCATCCGAGAACCATCAATGAGCAGGACCATACCTGGGACATACCAGACAAAGACTTTAAAAAATGATCCTAAACATGTTAAAGGACAAAGAACTAAAGGAAATTAGGAAAATGGCAGATGAACAAAAAGAGAACTATCAATAGGGAGATGGAAATTATGAAAAGGAACCAAACAGAGCTGAAGACCACAGAAACAGAAATTTAAAATTCCCTACAGGGGTTCAGAGAAGATTGGAACCAGCAGAAGAAAGAATCAGTAAACTTGAAGATAAGACAACTGAAATCATCCAGTCTGAAGAACAGAAAGAGGAAACAATAAAGAAAACAGAGACTATGGAACCTGTGGGACACCATCAAGGGTATACATGCATTATGGGAACCCCAGAAGGGGGAAAAAGGGAGAAGGGGGTACAGAAAATATTCGAAGAAATAACGGCTGAAAACTTCCCAATCTTTTTTTTTTTTTTAGGTGCATGATCTGGGAATCGAGCCTGGGTCTCCTGCATGGAAGGCACGCATTCTACCACTGAACCAACCATGCACCCAAACTTTCCAAATTTAACAAAAGACATGACTATACATATCCAAGATGCTCAATTAGCTCCAAACAGGATAAACCCAAATAGATGCACATTGCACCATGTTATGAGTAATCTGTCAAATGCCAAAGATACAGAATTCTGAAAGCCACAAGAGAGAAGCAACATGTCAAATACAAGACAGCCTCCATTACATTAAGTGCCAATTTCTCATCATAAACCATAGAGTCAAGAAGGTAGTGGGATGGTATATTTAAAGTGCTGAAAGTAAAAAATTGCCAACCAAGAATTCTTTATCTGACAAAACTGACTTTCAAAAATAAGAGAGGAATTAAGACATCCCAAGGTAAAACAAAAGCTGAGGGACTTTATTGCCACTAGGCTGACCCAACAAAAGTTGGCTAAAGAGAGTTTTGTATATTGAAAGGAAAGGACACTAGACAACTGGCTGAAGCCACATGAAGAAATAAACTGCACTGAAGTCGATTACTTAAGTGAATATCCTTGTTTGTAGGAAATGTACATGGAAATATTATATGTTCAAGGAGTATGAGGTGTACAACCTGCTCTCAAATGTTCAGAAAACAGGTAGGGAGGTAGATAGACTGTTAGATAGACAGAATGATGCGGCAAAGGTGGTAAATGTTAAAATTGGTTGATCTGAGTATCTGGGGAGGCTGGGAGTATGTTGGAGTTCTCTGATGGGGTTTGTATGATTTTTGCTTCTGTCCTTTTTTGAAAACAGATAGATCCTGTGCTCTGTAAATCTCTAGATTGAATGGGATGGACAGATCAAGGGACACCTTGATTAGCTCTTACGGGAGATTCTCTGGGAGGAACTGTTTAATCCTAGACTGGCTTTGTCTGTGTACCCAGCCGATACTGAGACCCATGCTCTCCACCTCCCAGGACTGATGCAATAATGTTTTTTATGAAGACGTCATTAGAAAAGTATACGTGTCTCCCCTAAAATGGCAAAAATAAAAATAAAACTGTTTTTTGGGTTGTTTTAGATTTAGCTGTCTTCATAACTCTACTGGGGCAGATAATCAAAGGCTTATAGTAGCTTCTTGCTCTTTATATGGCCCGTTTCACTTTTCTGCTCCCCCTCTCTGTCACATAAAAGCTATGTTGCTGTCCTCTGTAGACAGAGAAAGTAAGGTGATGGGGGAAGCATTCTGGTGCTGAATTGAGAGTTGAAACATAAGGGCCAAAACAGCTGGAATATAAAGATGTGACTATTCACAAAATATGCACAGCACATCATAAACATTTATATAGAGAGATACATACTATCTATATATATTTATATATATATCTCTATATATATATTTATATAGAGAGATATATATATCACAAAGTGTAAACATAGACAATGCTATACAAAGAAAATACCCAGAAAGATTAGATAGATAGATAGATAGATAGATAGATAGATAGATAGATAGATAGATAGATAAAATGGCCCTCAGATTTTGTAGGTATGACTTCTGTATTAACTGCATGCTGATTTGGATAGCAACACCTCTCAGCTGCCTCTCCGTGTCTAATGTTTCCTTTATTGTGCATCACATAGCACGCTAGAATGTTCACCCACCACCTGGTGGCGCTGTCTGCCAACGGCAGCCCGCCGGCCGACACTTCCCTTTCAAATCCAGCCCTCTCTTAATAATTCAACGTAAAGCTATCAGTGTGCAAGAGGAGCTGCCAATAGATTACTTTAAAATTCCAGGCAAGGTAGTGTGGTAGGTTCAGGAAAAGGGCTTGTGTGCATAAAGTGTAATGGACAGCACAAGGACTTCTGATTCTGCTGAAGTGATGGAAGGAGAGAGTGGGTTATTCTACTATGAAAGTGATGAGTTTCCTCGCTGTGAACTTTCTGATCCTGGCATTGGGGCTCCACTCCTCAGGCCGAAGACTAGGGTCCAGGGACTATGGTGAGACCCATATGGTGGGGAGGCAAGAAGTCAAAACCAGCAGTCTCATGGAAGGGAAGGACCCCCCAGAATTCCCTAGAAATCTGGGAGATGTGGTCTTGCCCCAGGGAAGCCTAAGCACATGGCAAGGGCAGATGTACGTGCTTGGTGAGAGATGGCTAGAGCAGCTTGCTCATTAAAAGAAGCTTGTGTGAACTAAGATGTAAAAGTTTATATTCTAGCTGTCTAAGCCCCAGTGCCTTGCCATAACAATGGAGTCCCCTCTTTAACGTCTCTATGTGTAATTTCCAAGCATGTTTTCAAGAACATACTGCAGCAAACCAAAGGGAATCACTGGGCACAGACAGACAAATACACACATACAATATTTCCTATACATATTCATCAACTGGTACATGTTGTTTAATGACCAGAAAAATATGTCTATTGACATGTTTGTTTCTAAACCAAGGGTTCCTTAGTTAATGAATGGCTGCTGGCTTGAATGACTTGTCAATACATCGCAATGGTTATCAAACCCAGGCGAAAGAACTCAAAAGAACTCTGACTTATATTTTGTTCTTTGAGTGTACATGTTTGGGAGATAAAGATATAGTTTAAAATGTATTTTGATGCTCCTACGTGTAGCTTAATGAGAACTGTTAGGTCCAAAGCGGGTTAATCCCCAGGCACCGTCTCTAAGTGTCTTTGGTTAGCATTGGCACTTTGGGACCGTCCGTAGGAGGCACGTTCAGTTGTATCTTGGGAATTTGCTTTGTGGATTTTCCATGGCAAACTGTGACGTCTGCAGCCAACCTCTGCTCTACATAGGCTGTCCCAAGGTGCCTGCTTTACTTTACCTGTTGGTCAAGGTGTGTTCACAGACACCAACTCCTCTCAGTGCAGGCTCAGTCAATGCTTAAAATGGGAAATAATATACAGAGTGCAATGTTGAGGCAAGCATAAATAACTGTGCTCTGCCTGCTGTTTGAGAGAGCACTGAGGGCATGTTTCCTCTCAGAAGAACAATACTATTTTGCTCATAATGATACTTGAGAAAGGGAAACCGCTTAAGCATCAAACTCCCTAGGGACATCTGCTCTGAAGATTTTCTTTATGGTGAAACTGAAATTGCTAGGGGACCAGATTAGCAAGAAGAAAGCTTTATTTCCCTTGAACTACAGGTCGCCCTTTGCTGGCTAAGCATCTTCATAATTTAGGAAATATTGCACCTGCTGCTGAATGAACAGCCTGAGGCAAGCTGACTTAGGGAGGTGGGAAGGTAAGTACAGTTAAAGAGGAAGGGAGGATTCCAGAAAGGGATGGGAAAGCAGTATCTAAACACCAGATGGCAGCAGAGACACAAGTTATATTACCTATCTTTTCTGGTTGGAAACTCAAAAGGTGAGAACTGAAGAGTACCTCTTAAAATATATATATATTTTTTAATGTATGGTTATTTTTCGTCGTCACTTTGAAGATATTATTTCCTTGCCTTCCAGAGCCAGGAAGTCTTCGGAGGATTTGTCATTTCAGTGTAGGTGATCAGTCTCCTCTTCAGCTACCTTTTTCAGGTCTTCTCTTAGTCACTAGGCATTCTGCAAGTTCACTTCATCTTTGTGAAGTTTGGATTTCTATTTATCATGCATGTGTCTTAGTATGCCAGGACATTCTGAAGACTCATGCTTTTTATCCATTTCTGGAACATTCATGTCCACTATTCTTTAATATTACCTCCATCTTTCTGTTCTCTCCTTTTATGATTTCCCATAAGATAATGTTGAACTTTTCATCCTATTTTCTATGTCTCTTAGTTTATCTTTCATAGCTTCCATCTCTTTACTCTACATTCTCAGTCACTTCCTCACATCAATCATCCACTTCATTAATTCTACCTTTGGCTACCAATCAGTTTTTGATGATTCATTGAGTTTTACTTTTAATGCCTAGATTTTCCACTTTTAAAAATTCCATTTGATTCTTTTTTCAAGTCTGCCTGTTTCTTTGTGAAACTATTATAGCCTATGGCTATCATGTCCATCTTTTGTTAAATTTTGAAAAGCATCCTCTCTCTCTCTCTCTCTCTCTCTCTCTCTCTCTCTCTCTCTCGGACTGATAGAATGCCTTTAAAAATAAATTTTTAATTTTAGAACAGCTTTAGACATACAGAAACATTGCAAATAGAGTGCAGAGAGTTTCTGTATAACTCAAACCCAGTTTCTCCTATTATTAACATTTTACATTACCATAGTGAATTTGCTACAACCAAGAAACCAACACTGGCATATTCCCATTAACTAAACTACACAGCTTAACCAGATTTCAAAAGTTTTGGCTTTTCCTCAATGTCTATTTTCTGTCCCACCGTCCCATCCAGGATACCACTTTACATTTAGTTGTCACTGTCTCCTTAGCGTCTCTAGGCTGTGAGTTTCCCACACTTTCCTTGTTTGGAACGCCTTGACAGTTTTGGGGAATGCTGGTCAGATATTTTGCACCTGAATTTGTTTTTGCTCATATAATTTTCTTACTTTTAGTTTTAGAAGTGTTCTCTTGTACTATACCAATGCTAAGGGACACTAATATGGGGGCATAAGGGGTATGGAATTTTTTTTTTTTTTTTTGAGCAGTGAGGATGCTGTCAAATTGAGAGCCACTGACTGTACACTTTGGATGGATTGTATAGTGTGTGAATATAACTGTTAAAAAAAATAAGTTCTATCTTTCCTTAATGGTGGCTTATTTCTTTAAGAGGTTTGTCTTTATTTTAATTTTTGATTTAGTGTACACCTATCTATACTAACAGTCTCCATTACACACACACACACACACACACACACACACACACACACATGCACACACACTGTCCCCGTGAGCACCTGGTGTGCTTGATCTGTGGAAATATTCCTAGGGCTGGACTCTGCTTGTCCCGCTAGATTGTAAAGGCTGTATTGTTCAAGACCAGTATTTTGTTAATTTCTTTACTTGGGATTTCTGGCACAAGATAAGAGTGCATGGATATGTGTGGTGCAGGTCTAGGGTTTAAATATCTTGCAGAGAATCCACTCTGCCATATACCACATTCCTCTCTGATATGCAGAGGAGAGGACAAGTTTCCATGCCAAGTTCCTGGACCAGTAGATGGAGGTTTATTGATTTGCTGCTGCTGCAAGCCCTGACCTTCAGGCTAAGCTCAGGCTTAGTTCCCTGGTATCTATGGCCAAGGCCATGTCTCTGGCTAGTTCATGAGGTTTAAAAGTCCACCTTTCAGTCCCTTGGACCTATCTCAGAATCTGAAAACACTGAGCACTCTGTCTTTCATTTCTCCCTTTATTCCCAGCATCTGGCATTTCTTTCTTCTTCTTAGCCCTTGGCTATGGCCCCATAGCTATTTTTTTTTTTTTTTTTGTAATGGAATATCCATGCCAGCTGGGTTCACCACATTAAGGAAGTGCTACTGACAAATTTTAAGTTTCTGGCAAATATTGTATCATACCAATTATTGTGTTTTTGGCTGTGAGTAGCACAACATGAGGCACATAGTAATACTCAATAAAGGGTAACTGAATGAATGAATGAGGTCAAGAGAGCTCAGAAGAAAGCTAAGCACGGCCATCTCTGTGGAGGCACCATCATCAAGCGCTAAATAAGGGTGGGAGATTAAGAACAAATCGGAAGCAGACGCACAGAGTCCCTCTGCTTGGCATGCCAAACCATGGTGGTTCCTGCCTCCCACTGCCCTATTAAATCCTGGGGACGTGATTTCACCAGCAGCTCGGATAACAGAGCTGCCAGTTCAATTTCTAATTCTACTTTAATTATCTTACGGCTTAACTTCCTTCTCTTTCCTCTCTTGGAAGAGTGAACTGAGAACAAGTGTGGGTGGATTTAGCACAATTTTTCAAGCCAAAGTTTCATCCTGGAACTGAAGATGGTAATCTAAGGGAAGACAGTGCCTGAGTGCATGGATACCATTGCAACCCACTTCCTGTTTCTGGAGAGCCTGCCTGTCCGGGCCCTACACGTGGGCACAGACACCTGTTCAAAAGCACCCAGCATGATGACACACCTGGAAGAAGCATCCCTAACCTCACTGCATGAACAGGTGGCACTCTGGCCCCAGTGTTACAGTTACTTGTTTGAGCTCTCTACAGCCTGTAGGACTCAGGGCTCTGCCTCTCCAGCCCACCATTCATTAAGTGCCTTTCCCTTTTGACTACTTGAGTGGGAAGTTCTTGCTTTCCACTACCCTCTACTCCCCGACCTCCCATGAAACCCAGATCTGTACCACGAGCCAAGGGCAGAGAGCGCTAACAAGCCATGCCAGAGGGGATTCTGTATTTTATAAACCTAGTGAACAATCACAGGCATTTGGAAAGGAGGGACCCAAACCTCACATTATATACTGATTAATCAGTGGGGAAAATGGCCGGAGGGAAGGGTCTGTTTGAGGGAGATTGCTCTTTCCCTCTCATCCCTCTGTAGCCTCAGTGCAGGGATACTCAGTGGATTGGGTGCCAATGGCAGCAGTGCTCAAACAACTTTGCCCCAGAGGCTGTGATGGGGAGTGGGATGGGGGGCATAAAGCCCCCCAGTCATGCTTGATTAGTCAAGGATTTTATGAGGCTGAAAATACTGAGGCCTGTTGCCCCCAAACCAATCCCATTTAGGGGATCTTGTTGGAAAGTTTCTAGAACTCAGAGAGAATCTGTTTGGTCAGAGAAGGAAAAAGCTGGATTGGGGGTATTATTGCTCCACTTTCTCCAGAAATACTTATAAAGATGAGTAGACAGTGCAGGTGACAAAATAGAGGGTCACTGAAGTTGACATCATGGTGCCACCAGATGAATGCCTGGCCTGCGAGTACAATAATTGGGGCCCAGCTGTCACTGCTGGGCACAGACCTTCCGGAGCATGTGTGGTTTCTGTGCTCTGGGGGGGGACCTGGCCTCTGAACACTGACAAGGTCAACCCCTCCAGCCTTTTCGGCCTCCTGGGTACTGCTTGACTCGGGAGTTTCTCGCAGTCCAATGGAGCCAGGATCAAAATGGCTGTGCCAAGGGGCAAAGAGTCAAACTCCCCAATCCCTACCCAATTCTAGGCGAGGAATCTGGAGGGCATTATGAATCACTGTTAGCCTTTCCCGGGTGACATTTCTTACATTCTAAAGGCCCTCTCCTATCTACTGTCTCATTTGATTTTCTCAATAGCATCATTTTCCAAATAATGCTGGGAATCCAGCAAGGAAGTGAGTCTCCCAGGCAGGGGTAAGAAGTTGAGAATTTGGGAGAATTTCAACCCAGAACAACAGGTCAGCCCACACACATGATCAGGGCTTGGTGGAGAAGACATACCCCTTGACATGTCGTCTTAGAATTCAGTGATTGGCAATGACTACAGTTAGCACCCAGGGACCCCACCCTACCTCAGCTGTGGAAATAGACTCAAGGAGGCGATGTAACAACCATCCTTGTGGAATATAATAGGACATAGAGAGGTCCACACACGCCTGGAAACCAGTGAAGGGTGGTATTATAGATTGAACTGTGTCCCCCAAAAGATGTGTTGACATCCTAACTTCTGTCCTGTGAACATGATCCTATGTGGAAATAGAATCTTTGGTCATATTATTAGATATGGCCAAACTTGAGAAGGCTGAGAACTAATCCAATATTACTGGTATCCTTATAAGAAGAAATTGGACACAGAAAGCAACAGAGGAGAAAACAAAGGGAGAGAATGGAGCCTCTGGCCAAGGAAAGCCAAGGATGATTGATAATACCAGAAGTTAGAAGAAGCAAGGGAGGATTCTTCTTTACAGATTTCAGAGGAAGTTTAGCCCTGCCAACACCATGATTTCAGACCTTTGGCCTCCCTAACTGGAAAATAATAAATTGCTATCATTTTAAGCCACCCTGTCTGTGGTACTTTGTTATGGCAGCCCCTGGAAACAAAGACAGGTAAGAAAGGTAAGAAATTATTTCCTGACAGTTACGGCTAATAGGACTGATAATCAAAGGAGGTGATGCCATTTCCTTGGGTAAAAAAATATTTAGTATCACACCAAACTGGAGCAGTTGCATGAGCTAGTACCAGGGGGTCATAAACCAGTGGTTCTTGGGCCATGAGTTTGACTTGAATTGTTTTTAAGTCCATTGTGAATGTAAATGCCTTTAAATAGGGCTTGTTTTGTCTATCCGAAGTTTACGTCCATTCTCACTATTTCATCTGATCAGCTCCACTCATTCTAATACATCGTAGTCCCCTGAGGGCCCTAGTGTTCCCAGCCCTTGGGTGGGTGGCTCTACTCTGTCCTCCTTCAGTCCGGAGACTTTAGAACTCATGGCTTTGTGTGCATAGGTGGACCACGGAGAGCCCAATTCTGGGACAGCTAGAGGAGAAGACCCCTTGTGATCCCTATCCTATGACCTGACTAAGGTCCAGTTCAGTTCAGGTGTTGCTGGAAGAGAGAGAGAATGTGCAGGGTCCAGCGATTCGGTGTCTGTGGAAGGGGAAGGGAAATGAGGAGTCCAGGACGGCAGCTGAGTTTGGCGTGGTCAATCAGATTCATGATGGTGACAGGGCCCACTGAAGGAGGAGTATGAAAACAGATGGAGAGAAAAAGCTCAACTTTAGAAGTGTTGAGGGTGAGGCTCCTGTGAAATGCCTAAGTAGAGTTGGCTAGAAGGCACCCTGACAGAGGAATGAAGTTCAGCAGAAAAATCTAGGCTGGATACAGACTTGCACATCACCAGCAAATAGATGGAAAATAAAGTCATGGGCATGGATAAGATTGACCAGGGAAGTGTGGCTAAGTGAGAAGAAAAGATGTTCTGGAGACAGATCCCTGGGGGGCATCAATATCTAAGAAAGTACTATAGGATGAGAAGCCTACAAAGGTGCCTTAGGGGGAGCAGGTGTAAAGGGGGTGGGAGACAAGGGACCCAGGAGAACTCTGTGTTAAAGCAAAAGGGAGGCTTCCATAAGGAGGGGGAAGTTAAGGGCGTCAAATGCTGCCTTTGTTATACTTTCTCATCTGTAGTCTTCATATATTTAAAGAGCATAGAGAACAGCATGCAAGTATATACGTTTTGCTTTCAAAATAGTTCATTTAGAAAGCTCATTTGAACAACTTGACATAAACCTGCTTCTTTGATGGAGTAACCCCTCTCAGGTGTGAGCTTCACCTCACCTCTTCCCCACACCACCACCTGTCTTGTCCCTGTGGGACTGTGGGTACTGAATGATTATGCACAAACAAGGCCATCCAGGCCTGAGATGTTAGAACCAGCCAGGTACCAAGCATTTCTGGAGCATTCTTTGGTGCAGGGCCACACCCCAGGGCACAAGGAACTGGCTTACCTGGCACTCTCAAAGGTGGCAGATGCAGTCTTTTCTATAGCCCCAAATCCAACTCCAACAGCAAGACCCTCTGAAACACACATTAAAAAGAAAGCATGAAGGGTTAGAAGTAATTTTCCAATAGGGTCCATCACCATTACCATGTCTTGTAAGAGTACACTAGGCTGCCAGTAACAGAAAATCCATATCAAGGGTTGGCAAACTATGGCCTTTGGGTCAAATCTGGCCTGCTACCTCTTTTTGTATGGTCTATAAGCTAAGAATGATTTTTACATTTTCAAATGGTTGGGGGGGGGGAAAGACCATATTTCCCGGTATAACAATTGCATGAAATTCAATTTTCAGTGCCCATAGATACAGTTTTATTGGCTCACCGTCACACTCATTTGATGATGTATTGTCTATGGCTATTTTCAGGTGATAGCAACAGAGTTGTCACGAGGACTGTATGTGGCCCACAAAGCTGAAAATATTTACTACCTGGCCCTTTACAGGAGTGTGATGACTCCTGACCTAAAGATATAGGGCTTTATTAGCCCATTCAATAAGAAGTTCAGAGTTGATATGGTGGGTCACTAATGTCATCTCAGAACCAGGTTCTGTCTTTTTGCTCCATCATCCTCACCAATTTGGTCCTCATAGCTGCTAAATGATTGCTCTACCTCCAGGCATTTCATCTGTACCCTAGACGGGAAGAAGGTAAAAAGGCAAAGACCTTTCTTGACTTAGGTCTTTGTCTCATTATTTAGGATGAGAGGCCCTTCTGTACAGACTTCGCCTATCTTCTTGGCCAAAACTGGAACAGGGGTCCACCCCAAGATTCATGCCAGCCCCAGGCTCAGACTACCAAGACTTCATGATAGGTTCAGGCTAGTTTTGATACTCACTGGGGCTGAGGGTGGGTCCATCCTCCTTGAGATCAGGGGATCTCTAGATGCCCTCTGAATAAACTAGAGTCTTGTTGCAAGGAATATAGGAGGGAGCGGCAGAATCATCACCACCAGAATGCACCTTTTAATGGCTTCTCTTTGAAGAATGTCATAGCTTCCAAAGGAACCACTCTCAAATGGAAACCCCCAAGGGACCATGACATGGTGTGGCTGAAGTCCAGTTTGAAGGCTTGGAGATGGACAAGATGATTCTCCAAGTCCTTTCCAGTGGGACCCATGAGCTTACCAAAGGTCACCATCACCCTGATCATGGTCAAATGTGGAAGGACCATGCTGGTTGGCAAACATCTGGTGGCGAGGTAAAGGCTATAATGGAAAAATGGAACTGGCCCTGTGGCCTGGAACCAAAAGGTTGAGAGGACAATATGATGACATTCTCTTACATCTATGGGGGAATTTGAGGATTCCCCTCAATCCAAACAGGAGGTAGAATTACCAATACTGGTCAAGACCAAGGGCTTTCTGGACCAAGGTGGAACTTTTGTAATGAAGAGGGAGGAGGTACACATCTACTGAATGAGAGGGTGTTGCTTTCTTTAGGGATTTCCTGTCTTTGAACCGCCTCCTTCATTTCCTCATATCCTTTGTGGAGTAGGTCAGTGACCCTGGATAGTAACGCTGAGCTCAGCAGGCATCTGGGACAATCGAGGTTACTTTGGCTTGTCCCATGTGAAGGCGAAAGGGCTCACCTGTGATCTACCTAGTTTGCCAGGAAATCACTATGAGGTTTGGAGCCTGAAGACCCTGCTCAGGCCTGGAGTGTTCCTTTTAGTCTCACCTTCTCCTTTGGGCTATAATATCCTGCAGGGAATTTACAGGGTAGCTGTGGGCACAGTAAGCTCCTGGTGAAACATCTGAGATTCTGATTCCTTACCAAAATCTTCCCATATTTCTCACAATGACCAACCCCAGGATACAATGTCCTAGCTCTTTAGATCTTGAGGAAACCCCAGAGAAAAACTTGCACAACCCCCAGGCCCCTGCCTGAGTCAGAAACCAGGCATGTGGGGGTCTCCCCAAACCAAACAGTGGCATGCAGGCTCCTGGTCCCAGCCTCCGGATGCACGATGCCCACTCCAGTGGAGCCACAGGAGAGCTCCCGGATGCCCCTTATTTAGCATGCAGCCCAGCCCTAAGGCTTATACATGCTCACAGTTGCTCTGGGAGGTTGGGGAGGGGAGCTCCAGTTAATCCTGGGAAAATGGGTCTTCCCAAAGCCACACAGGGGGCGAGGGGCAGGGCCAGTGCTGAACCTCCCCTCCCTCCGAGGATCCTGTTGCCTGGTTCCCCGACCTGGCCTGTGAGGCAGCTGTGGCTGGTATGTGCGGGCAGCTGGACTCTGGGCCCTGAAGAGATACCCGGGAGGGTGAGTCATCACCTCCCTCCCCTGCCCCAGGCCTTGGCCACGCCAAGTACAAGACACCCAGGAACACTCTGGAATGGTGTGTAAATAAGTACTTCCTCCCTCTGTGCCCTTTCGCCTACCGCAGCAGCCCTGGGGGAGGGGAACACAAAATCCCCCTCCCCCAAAGCTCCAGCAGTCTCATGAGGCCTCCAACGTGGCTCCCCGTTCGGATCAGAAACGAGAAGAGGAAGAAGAGGCAACGGGGGAACAGAACGTAACTGGCGCCGCGTCCGGAGGCAGGAGCAGTACCTGAGAGCTACACCAAGGAGAAACCAAGACGAATTTACATGCCGCAGGAGCACACACAGGAGAATGAAGGCAGACGCAGCAGAGCCACAGATGGGAGAAAGAAAGCAGCTGGGGGGAAAAAGAACTGAAGAAAAATGCTGCCTGGAGCTCACACCCCAGGTGTTTCACCGAAAGTGCAAATTAGGAAGGTAATCAAGACAAGAAACCAAAGTGACTGAAATATTACTAGTAAGCTAATGGCTCTTTTTAGTTTCTGCCATTAACTTAGGTGCAAAGGGAGGGAATATAAACTATCAAGCCTGGATTTATAGGCTCAGCTGAAGCACAGAGGGAGGCAAAGTCTTGAGGGCAAACTCAAAAATGAGCAGTCAAGTGGAGCCAGCCCAGGTGGAGCGTTTCTGGGGGCAGTGGGTGGGTGTGTCTACCTTGCTCCTTCTCCCCATCCCTCCTGACTGTCGGCTGTGGAAGAGAATAACAAAAGGGCACAGACTTCAGAGTAACACAGGCCTGGGTTCAAAACATGGTATGTAATGTTTTCACAAAAAAAAAAAAAGAAGAAGAAGAAGGGATAACAATGATTTGCTTCTGGGATGGCGGCATTAAGTGAAATCACATGATAGGCCCAGAGCTGGTTTCTCCCTCTTGACATTTTGTCGTAGGGGCTGTCTTGTGCACTGAAGGATGTTTAGCGGCACCCCTGGTCTCTACATATTAAGATGCCCCAAACACCCCTCCACCCTCGTTCTGATGAACAAAAATGTCTCCAGTCGTTGTCAAACATCTCCTGGGGGGGCAAAATCACCACAGTTGAGAACCACTGGCCTAGAGCGTGGTAGACATTCCATAAAGGTTAGGTTTCCTTCTTCCTTCCGCGGAGGGGTACTTATAATACAAAACCTTCAAACTATTCTAGAACACACCTGCAGTTTAGGTAGATAGTAGGAGAGAGAGCAATTCAAAGTTAGTATTGTTCTCTTTTAAATGATGGCAAACCAGCTCATAAGGGCACGGGGTGGCATTTGCAAGTCTTTGCCACAACCTCTGCAGTCCCCCCAAACACTGTCATCTGGGTGATTTCAGCTTGGCCTGACCCTCAGGGGTGTTGCAGGGGGTGGATGGGAAGGAGGCGCCTGTATGGGGGGAAGCTGAGAAGTCTGGTTACCTTGGGTCAGCTGTGCCCTTGCTGCTGTGGACAGCAGTCGCTGTGAGCCAATGGGGGACATCCTGCCTCTCCCAGCTGGGCAGCTCACCCCTGGTGCGTAGGCCCTGGCTGTTAGCTGATCTCAGCAAGAAGAACATGGCTGTATGGAAATGGACAGACCTGGGTTGACTCCTGTGGGGCTCTGAATTAGTTTACAAGGCTGCTATGACAATACCACATGGCAGATTGGCTTCAACAACTGGAACTGATTGGCTCATGGTTCTGAGGCCAGGAGGAGTCCAAAATCTAGACATCAGCAAGGCTTGCTTTCTCCCCCAAGACTGCATGCAACATTCTGGAGCTGGCTGTGGGCAGTGCTTGGGGTTCCTTGGCTTTCCGATCACATCACGGAGATGCCCTCTCCTTTCTCTTCTCTTACTGGTTCCCACTGACTTTTGGCTTCTTGTGGCCTTCTCTGATCCTGTTAGTTTCTTTTCTTTGTAAGACCCCTAGTAATCTGGTTTAAGGCCCACCCTGCTTCTGTTGGCCACTTCTTAATGAAAAATAACATCCTCAAAGGTCTTATTTCCACTGAATTCATACCCACAAGGACACATATTAAGAACATGTGATTGTTGGGGTACATAATTCCACCCATTACAGGCTCTCATTTCCTTTGGACTCTACACATCTCTTACTGTAGCCGATGAATGGCTTTTTCATGCTCAGAGTTCCTGGTGGGCTCCTGACTCCCTAAAAGCCCCTGGTGTTTTATCTGCATGCTGTCTTGAAGCCACAGTTCCTATTGTGGGTTTAATTGTATTCCTCACCTCCTACCCCCCCAAAAGATATGTTCAAGTCCTAAACTCCAGTCCTGGGAATGTGACTCTATTTGAAAATGGAATTGTGAGGATGTGATTAGTTAAGAGGAGGCCAAACTGGATTAGGTGGGTCCTGACCTAATATGACTGGTGTCCTTCCAAGAAGGGGAGAATTGTATAGAGAAAGACACGCCGAGTGATGCATTTAACAGCCGAGGAACTCCGAGGACTGCCAGCAAACACCAGGAGCTAGGAGAGGCTATAGGCCCTGCCCCTATAGATTTCAGATGGACTGTGGCTGTCAACATCTTGATTTCAGACTTCTACCCTCCAGAGCAGCGATGATGACGGCAAGTACCAGGAAACTGAAGTAGCTCTCCATCCTGCTCACGAGCCATTGGTTCTTTACACTTTGGGATGGTTTTGTGGGTGTCACTAAATCTCCTGGCTCTGAGCTGTTTGCCACCCCCAGTCAGTCTCTGGTTTAAGAACGGATGGTATCGATTCTAGATGTCACAACGAAAAGGGGTCTGGAAAATGTCATCAGGAACGAGGGATGGCACTACCACATTTTCTCTGACTTAAAAAATATTAAAAGGCAGCAGCTGACATGGGACTTAATACATAGTAAATGCACCCACCACCACCATCCGATAACAAGAATAGAGAAACGATGTGGAATGGGCTGGTTTCCTGCTTTTGTCCCCATTGAGGGCAGAACAAGAGGACTTTCT
This sequence comes from Tamandua tetradactyla, assembly GCF_023851605.1. NCBI lineage: Eukaryota > Metazoa > Chordata > Mammalia > Pilosa > Myrmecophagidae > Tamandua > Tamandua tetradactyla. Next base: position 13,237,419 of record NC_135332.1, read on the forward strand.
GGTTGCAGCCAGAAAGTTTTGGCAAGTTGGAAAAACCCTTGTTGAGGGAGTTGGCTTTAAAGCATACCACTGAGATGTCGAGGGAAGGTTGAGAATAGTCTTCCTGGATGAGGAGTGGTCTTTGGAGGTGGAGAGCTGCCCCCAGTTGACAATGAGTGCCATGGGGAGAGTAGGAGTGGGTTAAGAAGAATGGACGGGGTGGCTCTTAATGCCCCTTCAGGCCAGATGCTACTTAGACATTAAACATGGGTTTGGTTCTAGTCTGAACCTCCTGTGTGTAATGTTCCCAGGTCTTAAATCACTCATTGAAAGACAGAGAAATAGCCACCTTTTGGTACCTGCAGTCAGAGGGGACCCCCAGGGGCCAGGAGCACATTCACCCCAACTGCACCAGGAGCTTCCAGGGGTGCTGGGCGAGTTCAGCTTTGACTCCTCTTCTGTCCCTGTCCATCTGGAGACTGTCACTAAGCTGGGAGAGGTAGTAATTTCACACACTACTCCTGTAGGGAATTCCTGGCCCTAAGACTTGCATTTGGCTCATGGCTTAGATGCACAATGGGGCAGAACTGCTGTCTCCGTTCTCATTCTGAGCTTTCTGGGGAGACCAGCCCACAAGATGCTGGTTCCTCTGCCTGACTGGTCTTTGATCACTGATGTCCGATGTCTAGCGGAAGGGAAACTAGGAAGGTAGGGACTCTGGTCTTTTATTATGTTCATTAAGCAAAATATTGGAACAACTAGCCAGGTATTGCCATGGGGTCCCCAATGAGTCTAGCAACATCTACATACAGAAAGGGTATAAATGGTCAACTCAGAGTAAATTTCTTGGGAAAGTAGTTCAATGTATTTTTCTAACGTGAACTCTGATCCTGCTATTTGTATTGAACAAAGTTAAGTATTGGGAAAAACAAAAAAATAGAGGTGTTTCTGAAGAATTAAATTTAATTCTTTAAGTTTAAATTTAAACTCAAGTTCTTATCAGTAAAGTCATGTCATTAAGAAACGCAGATAATTGAAGATACTAAACATGAATCCCTCTGTAATTGAAATAATCACTTCCTAATTAATGTTTTGTCATTGTGCTATTTGGGCATATAATAATGTCTCAAATTGGGATCCATTTATACAGGGAAAGACCCATAAATCTGCTCTCTTCCAGCTGTTAACAGTCACTGCTGTCTACTTAGAATAGAGCCCAACTCTAGCCAAAACAGAGGAGGCATCTCCTTGTTTGCATGAATAAGGACAGACTAACACAACCACACCTTTGAATGATGAGTGAAGACATCTTGTTAAACACCCACATCAAACAGAGTCAATTTCAACTCACTTTAGTTTTCAACAATCATAGATCAGATCCCTATGTTCCTACAAAGAACAAAGGAGAGAATGGCTTCCCTGGCACAGAAGATGCTGTGTGTGCCAGCTCCATGCCCAGACTTCTGCTTCTAAGCCAACCCTCCCTTCCCCACAGGCCACTACTGCCCATGTCTGGGTTGGCTCTGGATCTGAAGGATTAAATTTGCAGGCCCAGGGGCAGAACCTGTATGGGAGAGGGGCAAGGCAGCTGCTGTGTCTGCTCTCCGAACTTTCTGTCCACCCAGCCAGTGTGGGCAGTTCTTAGTTTGGAGGTAAAGAGATTGATGAGGTCAAAGAACAGATCATGTGAGCTCTTGCTAGGTAAGCGGACCTGCCATCAGAAGAGAACCCCATCTTTATTCTGATGAAGACAGAAAACCCAGGGATCCCTCTGCCTTGCCTACCAAGGCAAGATTGTAAAATACTTCGGCCCTTAATGGAGAGCGCTGACCTCGTCCATTCCTGCAACTCTGTTCCAGGGATGGAGATGCTTCTGACCATGCATTGACATTCCATGGCTTCAAAAGCATGGCCAGACCAATCACCCAATTCCAAAGACAACAGCAAGCAGGGAAGCATCTGGTAGCTAAGATGTGACAAATAGTATTTAAGGGGACAAGGCCTATGTGCTGGGGAACCTAATAATTTAGCAACAAATCCCTTTTGGGGTTTTAGGAATCACTGACCACCTAAGAAGCTCTGCAAATGTAAGGAGGCAGGACATTGGAAAGGGATTAGGCAGTGCAGACTGTTTATCCCATTCTGGTCGGCATGGAAGTATTTTCCCCAAATAAGCAGGTTCTGTGATAAATGGGCACAATGCAGCTGAGGTAGGTGGGCTCCCTCAGCCCTCTCTGCTAAGGGCCCACCCAGTCAGTGGGTGAGACCGCCAGCAACCACCCCCGCTCCTGCATGCTAAAGGTAGGGGTTCTCCAACCCACAATCACAGGCTCTATCTGCCTGATTCTAGGGGAAAACTGCCTCTCAAGTCAGTGGGCAATCCCAGAAGGAAAAGGGAAAGTATGGTCCCATCCTGGTTTCAAAGTTACATAAAACACTGAAAGAACTTGTAGCAGGAATTCCAGCCACAGCCTTCCTAGCTAGAAATGCCTGCAGCTTGAGAGTGCACACACACACACCCACACATAAGCACACATTTACACTCTCACACACGTGCATACACGCAGACTCCATTAGCCCAGTGTGCTGGTTTGAAACTGTTATGTACTCACAGAAAAGCCACGTTCTTTGAATCCAGTCTTGTGGAAGCAGAACTACTATTGGATGGGACCTTTTGATTAGGCTGTTTCCATAGAGATGTGACCCCACCCATTCTAAGTGGGTGTGTTAGTCTGCAAGCTGCTGGAATGCGATATAACGGCTTTTAAAAGGGGGAATTTATTAAGTTGTAAATTTAGAGTTCTAAGTCCATGAAAATGTCCAAATTAAGGCAAGGCTATAAAAACGTCCAAATTAAGGCATCCAGGGAGAGTTACCTTGGTTCAAGAAGGCTGATGATGTTTGAGTTTTCTCTCTCAGCTGGAAAGACATATGTTAATGTCTGTTAGCTTTCTCTCCAGGGATCTTCAACGACTTCCCCAGGGGCATTTTCTTTCATTATCTCCAATGGTCTCTGACTCTATGGGCTCCTTTGACTCTTAAGCTTTTTCCAAAATGTTTCCCTCTTAAAGGACTCCAGTAAGCAACCCCACCTTGAATGAGTGGAGATATATCTCCATAGAAACCATCTAATCAAAAGTACCACCCATAATTGGGCGGGTCCTATCTCCTTGGAAACAATGAAAAAGATTCCACCTAGCAATATCAAATGAGGATTAAAGGACATGGCTTTTCTGGGGTATATAATAACTTCAAACCAGCATAGCAGGTCTTAATCCACTTACTGGAGTCCTTGAAGAGGGAGACATTTTGGAGAAAACACAGATGCTTGAAGAAAGAATATGCCCCAGTAGAAGCCAGAAGGATCCACAGGAGCTGCGAGTGCCATTTTTGAAACCAACCCAGGAGAGAAGAGCCAGCAGATGTCACCATGTGCCTTACCATGTGGCAGAGGAACCTGGATGCATTTGGCCTTTCCTGAGTGAAGGTATCTACTCGTTGATGTCTTAACTGGACATTTCCATGGCCTTAGAACTGTAACTTGTAACTTAGTAAATCCCCTTTGTAAAAGCCCATCCATTTCTGGTATATTGCATTCCAACAGCTTTAGCAAACTGAAACAAAAATTTTGGTAGCAGAGAAGTGGGGGTGAGGCTACAAGATACAATATAATGATTCAGCAGTCATACCCATTTGGTAAATGCTAGCTTCTCTTTTAAACTCCTCCTTCTCTTTAAATGACATATATATATAAAAGCAATACATTTCAAAGTACACCACAACAATTAGCAGTAGAACAGATTTCAGAGTTTGGTATAGGTTACAATTCCACAATTTTAGGTTTTTATTTCTAGCTGCTCTAAGGTTCTGGAGACTAAAAGAAGTATCAGTACAATGATTCAGCAATCACACTCATTTGTTCAACCCGATCTTCTCTGTGTGACTCCACCATCACCTTTGATCTCTCTTCCACTCTTTAGGAGTATTTGGGCTATGTCCATTCTAACTTTTTCATGTTGGAAAGGGCTGTCAATAATATGGGATGGGGGATGGAACTAGTTGATGTTCTGGAGAGGTTGGGTCCTCTGCATTTCAGGACTTATGTGGTCCAGGGACCCAGATGGAGATTGTAGGTTTCTGGAAAGTTACCCTAGTTTGGGGAACCTTTGTAGATCTTATAATGCCCTAGGTATTCTTTAGGATTGGCTGGAATGGTTTTGGTTGGGATGTGGTACATTATGATAGGTAGCAATGTCTAACTGAAGCTTGCATAAGAGGGACCTCTGGAGTAGGTTCTCGACTCTATTTGAATTCTCTCAGCCACTGATACCTTATTTGTTACACCCCTTTTCCACCTTTTTGTCAGGATGGCATTGTTGATTCCACGGTGCCAGGGCAAGGCTTATCCCTGGGAGTCTCTCCCATGCCGCCAGGGAGACCGTCATCCCTGAATGTCATGTTCCACATAGGGAGGAGGGCAATTATTTCACCTGTAGAGTTGGGCTTAGAGAGACAGAGGCCACATTTGAACAAAAAAAAAAAAGAGGTCCTCCAGAAGTAACTCTTAGGTATACCTATAGGTAAGCTAAGCTTCTCCGCTACCTACACAAGCTTCACAAGAGTGAGCCTCAAGATCACTTTCCCTGGTGGTAAAGTTTAATAGTTTCCTAATTTTTCTCCCACCCCTCAAAGGTTTGATTATCTGCTTAATATACTCTGGGTTACATCCAGGCATTACATTGAACTATACAGGATTACAGGCTCTCAGTTTTATCCTGGGCTCCCATTATCCCTGGATAATATTATTTTCTATAGAAATTGTTATATGAAGAGAAGGAAAATAATCTTAAGCCTTTAAACTCTTCCCATTTGAAGAAGACCATCCCAAGGATGAGGGCCCAGTAGATTATTATTATTATTATTATTTTTGCATTCTTCCTATCTTCTAGGTCAGCCAGATGTTACTTTTTTTTTATATATGTCACGTGTCCCCTTTATTGTGCTCCTCTTTTCATTTTGTTAGAGTGCCTCCCTGGGTTCATATGGGGTGAGTGGGTGACAAACTTTCTGAGTCCTTGGCACATATAAAATAATTTTGATTTCACTCTGCTACTTGATTAGTAATCCTGCTTGATATAAAATTCTAGGTTCCAAATGACCTTTCCTCAATAACTTGAAGGCATTGTCCCACGATCTTATAGTATCCAGGATTGCTGGTGGAAAGTATGATGCTAATTTTTTTCTCATTTCCTTGTAGTTATCCTGAATCTCCTCTCTGGAAGTTCTTAAAATTTTCCATCTTTGTTTATGGAGTTTTGAGATCTCACCAAGATATATGCAAGCGGTGGTCTTTTTCCAACTAAACTACTCAGCATTAGGTAGACCCTTTAAATCTGTAAGGTTGTGTTTTTCTTCAGCTTAAAGAAAATTTCCCTGCATGTCTTCACTCATATTTACATCTTTTGTGCTCTATGAACTGGAGGATTTTTTTCTTTTTACTTAATCTGTCAGATGACCAACTTGGCCTTTTATTCAGAACATTCTAACCAACTTATCCATTTAATATATATATATATATACATATGTATTTTAATTGGCAATTATATTATTAATTTTCAGAAACTCTTGTTTTCTGGTCGTTCCTTTTTCATTACAGGCAGTTCTTGCTTTATGGGTACAAAACTGTCCTCTCAAACCTAACTGAATATACTGCTTAGAATTTTTATAGCCTTCTCTTTTGTCTCCTCAATTATCTGTTTTCTCCCAGGTAGGCTGCACTGTTTATTTTGGTCCTTCTTTTTCCATTCTACTGGTTTTCCTCATTTATCTGGTAGTCCTTTGCTTTTGGAGCACGGATTCAGGACGAGGTACCTAGAAAGGGCGTTCTCTGCAGTTGAGCAAGTCTGTTTTCGCAACAGCCCTCTTCGACAAATCCAACATTTGGTTGGCAGTCGGGTCAGAGACGATGAGAGAGGACTAAAGAAGAGAAGAGTGTGAGAATAATGAAGTTATGCACATTGACTTTTTGGTTATAAGACCACTACAGTGTTAAAATGATTTTATACCGTGCTCTTCACACAGCATCATGGGTGGCAGCCAAAGGGACATTTGTTGGGAACATGATATTGGAGCTGCAGAGCCTCCATCACACACAAATCAACTCACACCCAGGGACGCAGCAATGGTATAAGTGAAAGGGGACGTGTGCAGGTGTGAGCACATACACACACGCGCGCAGAGAAGGAAGCAGATTTGGAGGATGGCCTTCTAAGTACATAGAAACAGAAGTCTAAATCAGTTATTTAAATGCTAAAACACTAGACCACCCGTAAGGGGGTTAAATGGCATCTTCCAAAAAGATACATCGAAGCCGAAACCCCCAGTACCTCAGTGTGTGACCTTATTCGGAAATAGGGCCGCTGCAGATGGAATTAGGCAGGTTAAATGAGGTGGTCCGGGAGTAGGATGGGCTCTTAACCCAACTCGGCCGGAGTTCTTGTAAGAAGAGGAGAAGAGACAGAGATGCACACAAGAGGAGGCTATGTGCAGAGGGCAGCAGGGACAGGAGTGCCCCACCTGCAGGTCAAGGATAGCCGGCAGACACCAGATGCTAAAAGATGCAAAGAAGGAGTGTCCCCTCCAGGTGTGGGGTGATCGTGGCCCTACTGACACTTGGTTTCAGACTCCTCGCCTCCAGAACAGCGAGACTACACGTCTGTTGTTTTAAGCCACCGGTTTGTAGAAGTGAGTTGCGGCAGCCTTGGGAAACCAATAGGCCGCCCTTTCGCCAAGCTGTCTTACTTATTTCACCCACACAACAGCCCTGGCAGGCAGGCAGGGCCGGCTGATTGAGGGGAAACGCCCAGTGCCGTGTCCTGATTGGGACTGTCCAGCTCAGGATGGTACACAAGCGGGGACACAGGGGTGGGCGGGGGATCGGCCAGGGGGCTGGGCTGGTTTCACGTGCTGCTGGGGGTCGCAGATGGGAGCTGAGAAAAGGTCTGTGATTGGGGCTGGAATTCAGCTAAAGGCAGCCTTTGGAAGCAAAGTTTAGTAGAGGTAGATGAAAGTCAGGATTGCAAGGGGTTGAAGAAAAACAAGGCAGTGAGAAAGGGGAAGGGTGTGGGATGAAGGAAGGAAGCAGCCTGGACAGAGGAGCTAAGAAAGTAAAGGAGGATAAACATAACCGGATGAGACCAGGGCACCTTTCAAAAGCAACAGACAGAAGGAGGGGAAGCTGAGGATCAAAGAGCGGAGCTGGGAGGAGGGCCGGGAAAGATAGTAGGCTGCGGCAGGGAGGGAGAGCAGCTGGCTGAACAAGGCGCCGCCCTGTCAAGGAGCAGTGACGATGAGCCATAAATCACTGCTAAGCACTTGGCAAACTGAAAGTCCGATGTAAATGCCAGATATTAATAAATAGGCAGCTCAGCACGTAAGCTGCTCAAAACCCAGAGGCCACCTTTTAATTGATGTCAAATTTTATCTGAGACACTCCCGGGATTGGCAGGTACTGACAATCCTCCTTACGGGGTCCCGTGGGCGAGCTGGTCTTTGTGGCCACCACGGGGGCTGCTATTCTGTCTGGGATGGGCCAGCCTGTGTTTCGCCAGAGGGAGGTGGGATCTGAGAGTTAGCTGATGATGAGTGTAGGGAGCTGAGAGCAAGCTGACGGAGGAAGGAAGGAAGGCAGAGGTAGGGGACATGGTTTTGATCCCAGTAGCCTTTAACCATATCCCACATCCACTGTCCGTCTGTCCTTTCGCCCCGTCCTGCTGCCTGCCTTGGCCTCACCCTTGCTCCTCACCCTTGGGTCTCAGCCTGGAAGTCCTCTGGCCAAGAAGCCTGCCCCCGCTCCCTGGGGCTACTGTGAGAAGTGCCCAGCCACACTGCTTAGTTCCTTGAGCGTCCATCACGGAACTCCCTCCACCAAGCACAGGGCTGGGGTTGGGGAGGTGCCCAAGAAATATCTATTGAACGGCTGAGCCAAAATGAATGGATCAACCAGTCAAAGAAAGAAAGTGCTTATCAAATTGGACAAGTCCATAAACAAGTGGAGTATCGTCATACAAGGGGATATTTATCCAGCCAGAAAACGAAATGAAGTTCTGATACATGCCATGACACAGATGAACCACAAAGACATGCTGAGTGGAAGAAGCCAGACCCTGTGGTCACGTGCTGAGTGATTCTGTTCTCATGAACTATCCAGAATAGGCAAATTCATAGGAATAGAAAACAGACCAGTGGTGGCCAGGGGCTGGGGAGAGAAAGGAATGGAGGTGACTGCTTAGTGGATACAGAGTTTCCTTTACAGGTGATAAAAATGCCTTAGAAGGAGGTAGTGGTGAGGCTGCACAAAACTGCGAATGCAACTAAGTGCTGCTTACTTGTGCCTGCTCCATTGCTGAGGTGCCTGGAAGTGCAGCAGGCAATTTGTGACCCGGGACAGACAGCCACGAGGCCGGCACGCTGAGGCTGGTGAGCCCAATGATGCAAAGGGCCTCATTTGGCCATCTCAGCAGCCTGGGACTGACAAATCCTTGCCAGATCTGTTGTTACTAGGAGCTAAAGCATTGCTAGCTTGTACACACCTGGTAGGACATCTCACCTGGTATGGAAATAACTGATGGATGACACCAATATTTCTAAAATAACCTTTTAGAAAATTCAGATGACAATACAGTTATCAGAAAACAGAAAGTATCTGGACTTTCAGGGTGGAGAAAAGGATTATAAGCTGTTGAAACTAAATAGATTGTTGGTAATCGTCTACAAGAAAATCAAGGACCTCTAAAACAAAGAAATAAGCAAACAAATTGGAATGGAGATCAACAGAAACCAGCACACATTCACATCAAACTACAAAATTCTTTTGACTTAATTTCTTACTGGTAGAGTGGGAGCATGTGGGCTCTCTTTGCCCCACAGAAAGGAGTATTCCTGTATAGTTAGGGTTATCTAATCACAGGATCACACGCCTTGTGAGTTAGGGCTCCCTACAACAGGAAGATTTTGGCAGAGGCAAAAAACTGAATCTCAGGGATGCCACAGTTGATAGCATAGAAAGTTAAAATATACTTTTCTCTTAACCCTAAATCTGTATTTTTCCAAACCTTTTCAGCTCCCAAGTAGAATAAAGGCCCCAGACCCTCCTCCCTGCAGGCTTTGTTAGATTCACAGCAGAGCTTAGTTTGGCCTTGTAAGAGGCTCACAGTTTTTACACGTTGAGTGTCTTTGGGCAGAGTGCGTTCTCTCCAGTTGCCAGAGGCCCCAGCACCGCCCGCCCCCCACCCCCCACCCCCCACCCCGAGTGCTTATATCTGGCCCAGTTGACCTGTAGGCATTTCTGTTCAAAATGCTCCTTTAGATGTGCCTTTAAGAAGTGTCCAGTAGGTGAAACAATTGCACTCAGAAGCCTGGCTTCCCTTCAACCAACGTAAAAACAACCAAACCAGGGAGGTCTAGGACAGCATTTCCCCAAGTGAATTTGGGGTGAGGGGTGGGGGCACTGATTCCGTTGCGTGTTAAAGTATTTCATAAAAGTATTCTATCAAATATATTTGGCAGTAACTATGTACACAAATAGATACACACAGATACAGTTTTAATGTATGTTGCCTGTTTGTGTATGCATATTATGTATGTAAATAGATGGCTTTAATTGGTGTGCATATTTTGTGGATCTGTCAGATAAGTACAGAATATGTAATTGCCCAAACGTCTTTGGCTAGTTTTTTTTTTTTTTTGTAATTTTTTGACAGGTCTCATGATATTTGGATTTTGTAGAGCATATTTTGCATATTTTAGCATATGCTGTTCAGAAAAGGCATTAAGGAAAATGATCTGCTTTCCACACAGAGCCTATTTGAACCATCTGAGCTTGTTGCTCTGTCCTGTTTATGAAACTGGGTCATTTTTTTTTAACGTACATTGTCCCTGGACTCTGAGACACAAGTGAGCTTTGGTTTCCATGTGTGCCGTCCTCCAGCCACCAAGCCAATCCCCAACCCCAGACACCTCCATCCCTCGTACCACCCGCTCAGTAATGCTGAGGGAAAAGATGTAGACGGTTCTGCCTAAACCTCCTCCACCACTGGGAAACAATTTTAAATAGTGTTGAAATGTCGGTGGGTAGACCCAATCAATACAGGAAGGGTGCTTTTCACTTTTATTTAGATCAGATATTCATGATCAAGGAAGCCAGCCCATGGAACCCCCACTTCCTCTCTGCCATCTCAGAACCTGCTTGGGTGGCCACTCAAACTCCTGCTCTCCCACAGAGTGCTGGGAACCGATGCCAGCCTCCCATGCCACTGGTTCTCTGCCTGACCTGCCTCCCTACCTCCCCTTTGGGAAAATCCTGGAGTCTAATCCTCTGGAAAAGGCACCTGCTGAACTTCTCACTGGACTGTTCCTTTTGCTAGAGTCCCCTTTAATGGGCCTCACTGCCCTTTCATCACACAGCTGACCAAGCATCCCAGTACTCTGTCCTGACCTTATCTATAAAACGATGCAGATGGAGAATAAAGGACTCGGCTAAAGTCAATCAAATTGAGCAAAATAAAACATCATGTTAACCAAACGAAATACATACACAAACCAGGATTTCACCCCAGGTGTCCACCTTTCAAGCCTTGCTAAAGCAGTTCAGTGCAAAGGTTCATATGAAATGCCAAACCTCAGAAGTCATAAAAGTAATTGGTGATGTCTTTTTTATTTGTTATTTTTTAAAATTTGCTATATTATAGCCACTTTATCTCACATTCTCAAACATGATCTTTCTAGCTACCCTGGGGTGGAGGTACAATTAATATTTTCATTTAAAGGATATTACAACTAGATCCCAGAGAGGTTGAGTAACTTGTCCCCGGTCACACAGCTTCTCAACCCATGTCCGTGAAGCCCCAGCTCTCCACTCTTTCTACGTGTCTAAGATCAAGTGTGGGTTTGGCCCAGGATGCCCAAAATCACCTCTTATCCCCAAGCAAAAGCACTTCTACTTTTTGGATGGCTGCATGTCCTTCCAAGCAACATGCAGTGCTCAGATCGACAGGGGTCAAAGTCTGAGAAGGGAGTGACGGAAAGGCAGACAAGGTCATGGCATTTCCATAATGAGGAGGAAGAAATACAGTGTACCCTCTCCTGATCAGGGGTCAGAGCTCCTTTCTCAGGCATGTTATGGGCACATGTGGACGTAAGGTGTGGCCACAGCCTGATGGGACTCAAAGATGCACTGGAGACGTTGAGTTGGCTCCACCTGACCTAGCAAAAAGGATCCAGGGGTCAGAGGGTCTGCTGTCGCTAGGAGGTCTCCCAGAGGGGTAACATCTGCTCCTCTGACCTCTCCTCAGGCCCACTGCAGTCCCCTCACTGTCACCCTGTTCAAACTAAGACTAGACAGACAGACAACCAGAACCCCCAGGAACTTCTGGCCTCACCTGGGTCCGACTTGAATCCGTTTAGGTTCATTTTCGCTTGCTGTGATTCTCTTCTGCCTTTCAGGGCCCAGCTAGACTATTGCATGGGATGAAGAACCAGGCCTCGACTCTAGCAGATAAGCATTTGGTCTTTCTAGGGGTTCTTCCTACATTGTGGTTTTGATTGGTTGCCCAGAGATCATACTTGAACCTCCAAGGAGAGAATTTTCTAGACCACCCCATAAGCAACCCAAGGCCTATCAGACTCTCCTGGGATGGGAGAAACCTAAGCATTACACTTTGAAAATCTTTCCACCGTAATCTTGCTTCCTGTCCATGAACCCTCCACCTCCCTGTCCTTCTTCATTATCTCCAAGTTGAAAACCAATGTCCTAGACCAATGTTTTCCAAATCGAGCTCCATGGAACACTAGGCGCATTTAAAAGGCATCCATAGTCAAATATTAGGTTGAACCAAATGAAAATTGCTGCTATTTAACCATTTGGCTGGTTTTTTCTCAACTATAAAACAGCAATTTCATATGGTTCAACCTAATGAGTTTTGAAAATCTTGAATATTCTTCTCTCAAAGATTCAGAATCCACATTAACATTTCAAAGGCTTGTCAAATTCCCTGCAATAAGGAAACCTGTGCGACTTTGTTTTCCAAATGTATTTGACTACAGAACCCTTTTCTTAGACAACACCTGTTAATATCCTGCAGAACCCCCCATTTCATGGCATTTCTTTGGGAAATACAGCCTGGGAGAATTCAAAATAATTATGAGCTTCTGAGCCGTTCACAAACTCATCCCTCCCCATCACATCACTGTATTTGAATAAGAGAAAATTTACTCATTTTTGTTTCTTACTCATTTATTAAATCCACATTTTCTTACTAAGTGCTTATTTTGTATTGGGCATTTACTTAGAATTGAGACGTATTTCAATGCAAGTTTTCTGACAAAGGAGCCAGAGCCCTCTAAGATGAGTGGTCAGCTTGGTTTCAAGGAGTCAGCAAGGGCTTCATGGAAGAAGTGAGTTTTGAACTGGGGTTCAAAGGAATTTTCCAGAAAGGAGGCTGATGGTCAGCCACCAGTCCAACGAGGCCACCCCAGCTCACCTGGTCACATTCAGTTCCATTCTCAAATCCTGCCTTCCAGGAACCCAGGCAAAGGTCCCTTTTCACAGCCCAGTAATCAAGCAAATAGGATTACGCCTCTACTGCTTCTGATGCTCTGCTTGTTGTGTCTTTTCCCAACTGCCTTAATAAAGGTTTATTCCATTTCATTCTGATATGGTGCTTGACTTCCTTCAGGTTAAATGCTGTTTTGCAACAAGTCCCCTGGGGAGGCTCGGAGTCGCCTACTACAGCCGGGTTGCAGACAGCTCCTCCCCCACCTCCCTTTTAAGCGTCTGGCTGAGGAAGTTCTGTGGCCCAGGAAGGAGGGATCTTTGAGGTCAGTGAGTCACTGACATTTTTGGGGAGGTGGGAGACAGTCTGGGGTCTCAGACACTCTGAAACTCACAGAATCCAGATTCACCCCCTTTGATTTTCAAATTCTGGGCTTTCAAAGTGATAAAGCTGGGATGAAAACAAAGGCAAATCCCTGCCAAGGGCAAGGGGGAGTATTTACACAGTTTAATGTTTCCTCACTCCCAAATCTCACTAGGCTCCTCCTCAACAGAAGTCAAGTGGACCCCATGGGGGGAAACTGGAGGGTTGGTTATGGGCCTTGGTCATTAGGGGGAGTGGTAGCTGTCCTCTCCCACTTCCAGGCCCTGGGCACCCCTGCCCCCCAAGGTAGCGCCTATGCCTTCTGTCTCAGGCAGCACAAAAGCTTACAGGAAAGCCACAAAGAGTCAGGAAGACCCAACGTAGTGAATGAGACAGACCATGGTCAGCTATGGCTGGACAGAGTGAGGATGGGACAGAATAGGCCCTGGAGATAGCGAAGGGCAGGTTATGAAAGTCTTGTAAGGAGTTTGAGGCTTATCCTTCACCTTGGGTAGGTCCTTGCGAAGGTCCGTTACACCTGCAATCTACAGGCCAGCAATAGGAGAGAAAAGGAATAGCTGTGGGGGTGGGGGAGGAGTGCAGGGGGCCCATGCACAGTGCCCTCCCAGACCAGCCCCAGAGGCCCACGTGTTCAGTGAGGGTGGCCCAGGTGGGTGTGATGTGGGTACCTCCTGCTGGCAGGCAGAGCACTGTGCCCAGGAGCTCTGAGGAGCTGGGCCGGCCAGGGCTGAGGCATTTTCCCTTAAAATGAAGTCACCAGGGCGGGCCGCGGTGGCTCAGCGGGCAAAGTGCTTGCCTGCTATGCCGGAGGACCTCGGTTCGATTCCCGGCCCCAGCCCATGTAACAAAAAACGGAAAAACAAAATACAATAAAACAAGAAAATGTTTAAAGATGTTTCCCTTTCTTCCTTCCTTCCTTCCTTCTATCCTTCCTTCCTTCTATCTGTCTATGTTTCCCTTCCTTCCTTCCTTCCTTCCTTCTCTCTGTCTTTCCTTTAAAAAAAAAAAAAAAAAAAAAAAAATGAAGTCACCAGGCATGTGCCTCTGCAGCCACAAACTTTTAAAAGGGGATCGGCCACAAGTCAGCTATTTTTCACGTTGGTAACAACCTGTTTTTCAGTTGTATCTTTGTGTTCTAAGATTCCCCCAAAGACAGATCTTTCCCATCCAGCAAAAGACTGTGTTGACACATAATGTGACCAGTGCTGGAAGCAAGATAACGGGAAATTTTTCATCTTGAGCCCAGAGAGCACTCAAGCTATCAGCCTTTGTAGACTTCTCCAGAGGCTTAGGGGAGAACTTGTGTTGTAGAAATATTTGAACAAACAAGAATGTCTCAGATGCGCCTTTTGTAGTGGTCGCAATCCACAGACAATTCCTGAGTCTATTAGAGCATCGGCTTAGACCCTGGGCCCCTGAAAGCCAATAGGATATTTTTTTTTTTGAGGTGAAATTCATAGAACCTAGAATTAACCATTTTACAGTGTACAAATTCATTAGCATTTCATGATGTTGTGTAACCATTACCACTACCTATTTCCAGAACCTTTTCAACACCCCCCCAAAAAATCCCAGAACCATTAGCAGTCACTCCCATCCTCTCCTCTCTCTATCGCCCAGGAATCATGCATCTCCTATCTGTTTCTACGCATTGGCCTGCTCTGGACATTTCTCATAAATGGAATCATACAATATGTGGCCTTTTCTGTCTGGTTTCTTTCACCCAGCATAATGTTTTCAAGGTTCATCCATGTTGTAGCACATCTCAAAACTTCATTCTTTATCATGGCTGGTATGCTGGTTTGAAATGTTGTATGTCCCCTAGAAAAGCCATGTTTTAATCCTAATCCCATTTTGTAAAGGCAGCCATTTCTTCTAATCTCTATTCAGGATTGTATCTTTGAAACTGTAATTAGAACATTTCCCTGGAGATGTGATTTAATCAAGAGTGGCTGTCAAACTGGATTAGGTGACGACATGTCTCCACCCATTTGGGTGGGTCTTGATTAGTTTCTGGAGTCCTACAAAAGAGGAAACATTTTTGAGAATAGGAGATTCGGAGAGAGCAGAGAATGCTGCAGCACCATGAAGCAGAGAGTCCATCAGCCAGCAACCTTCAGAAATGAAGAAGGAAAACACCTCCTGGGGAGCTTCATGAAACAGGAAGCCAGGAGAAGCTAGCAGATGACGCCATGTTTGCCCTGTGCCCTTCCAGATGAGAGAGGAAGCCGACCATATTCACCATGTGCCTTTCCAGATGAGAGAGAGAAATTCTGATTGTGTTCGCCATGTGCCCGTCTCACTTGAGAGAGAAACCCTGAACTTCATTGGCCTTCTTGAACCAAGGTATCTTTCCCTGGATGCCTTAGATTGGACATTTCTATTAACTTGTTTTTATTGGGATTGTCTTGGCCTTGGAACTATAAACTAGCAACTGATTAAATTTCCCTTTTTTAAAAACTATTCCGTTTCTGGTATTTTGCATTCTGGCAGCTAGCAAACTAGAACAGCTGGATAATAAATATTCCATCATATGGAGAGACCACCATTTGTTTACACATTCATCAGATGATGGACATTTGGGTTTCCTTTCTTTGTCTGTTATGAGTAATGCTGCTATGGACATGCGTATACAATGGCTCAGTCCCAGTTTTGAATTCCTCCGGGTATATACCTAGGAATGGAACTGCTGGGCCAATGGGACCTTTTTGAAAACACAGACCTCAGTATCTCCCTCCGTGCTTAAAACCATCCAGTGGTTTCCCTCTGCACTGAGGAGGCAGTTAAAATGTTAACATGACCTAAAGGCCTGCACCGTTTGGCCCCTGCCTACTTCTCTCTCATTCTTTCTGTGCTTCAGCCACCTGGACTTTCAAAGACTCACGCTTCCTCCAACCTCAGGACCTTTCACCGCTGCCCCCTCTGCTCACGGCAATTCCTCTGACCACCTAGTTTACACCTACTTGCTTTTGGATCTCAGTTTTCATGTAACTCCTTCAGAGAAACTGTCTCTAATCCCCAGTCAAGGTCAGGCACGTCTGTCATATGTTCCCATAGCACCTTTGCTTTTCCTTCATCACAAGTTCAATCATGTGTCTATTGCAATTATTATTATTTTTCTGATTCATAAAAAAACAAATATTTATTCAGCACCTACACTGGGCCAGAAATTGTTCTAGGTGCTTGAGAAAGAGCAATAAATAAAACAGAGTCCCTGCCCTCTTGGCATCTTCTTTCTAATAGGAGAAACAGAGACAACCAAATGAATGCAGACAGAATGGAATGTTGGGTCGTGAGATGAGTCATGAAGAGTGGTCCACGGGGAGCTGTTTTCCAGGGTGGTTAGGGGAGCCTCACCAAGGAGGCCACGTGGATGTGGCCCCACATCCCACTAGACTATGAGCTCTGGGTAAGGGATGTCAGTATCTGTTTCCTTTATCATTTTGTGACTCTTAAATTAATGCTTAGTTGTTATAGGAGATCAATAACAATTTCTTGGAGAAATAAAATGGGCCTGATCCCAAGGAACCCTAGAATCCTGTCCTTATGGCCATCTCTGGGGCCCCAGGGCAGCCAGGAGAGGTCCCAGGGCAGAACTGCCTCATAGCAGCCAAGCAGCTACTGTGCACACATCTAAGCAGGAACCATGCCCAGCTTTGTCTATCTAGCTCACCACTGGACCTGCCAACTCCACCTTCCACCTCGCTTCTTTAATGCTGGCATACAGCACAGTCACTGGTGCAGCTGAGCTGGAGGTGAGCAAGCAGGACTCCCCCTTGGCTTTCGGATTCCATATCCCCAATACTCTACCCCAGCCACTATCACCACTCACCACCCTCTCAAAATGGCCTACTGTCCATGTTATTAGCCAGTGGCTCTGACTCCAAAAATGCCTTAACACTAAGTAGCGCCATCCTAAGTAACATTGTACTCGTTTTTCCAATGTGTCCTCATCTGCAGTGCAATGCAGCAGGGGCTCGCAACCTTTTAAAATCCATGCATGACCTCTTAAGGTGGATGGAAAACTTAGACTATGTTGAATGTTATCGGAAGATTTGAAATAAATGAGCTATTGATTAAACAAATAGCCCATGCAATGAGACACAGACCTGCTTTGTTTCCAAATATCACCCCACCCCCTAACCCATGATCTTTGTGGGGTGTGCCACTCTCACCTCCCTGAGAATCATTTTATTGTTTGTCTAGGCTGGTGGTGAAAAGTGTAGGCATTGGGGAACAGGCAGTGAGCCTGGTTCTAGCACTGTCATGCTGTTGACATTCAGCAAGTGCGATGGGAAGTTAGGATGCCAGTCCAGGTACACAGATTTCTAGGAACATTATCTTTCCACTCAACTACGATGACCCTTGTGCTGGTTTGAATCTGTTGGGAACCCCAGAAGAGCCAAATTCTTTAATCCTCATTCAGTATTTCTGAGTGGGATCTTTTTTATTATTCCCATGGAGATGTGACCCACCCAATTGTGGGTGGCAACTTTTGATTAGTTTTCCATGGAGATGTGTCTTCACTCATCCAAGGTGGGGTTGTTCACTGGAGCCCTTCAAGAGGGAACCATTTTGGAAAGAGCTTTAGAACTAACAACACCCACACAGCCACACATCTTTGGAGATGCTAAAGGAAAATGTCCCTGGGGAAGCCTTATGAAATGAGGAGAGAAAGCTAGCAGACTTCCCCATGTACTTTCCAGCTGACACAGGTGTTCTGGTCCCATCAGCCTTTCTTGAGTGAAGGCAGCCTCTAGTTGGACATTTTCACGGCCTTAGAACTTGTAAACTTGCAACTTAATAAATTCCCCCTTTAAAAAGCCTTTGTTGTTGGCATATTGCATTCTGGCAGCTTATAAACTAAAACAACCCTCAAGGTGATTGCAATAGTGGGCCAGGAGCCCCAAACCAAAGGTTGAGTCTCAGATCTGGCCAACAACAAAAAGCACTGTAGGGTGGGCATGGAAATCAGATACGTCCTTCCTTCTCTTGGTCTTGGTTTCCTTGTCTACCAAAAGGCTGCAGCAAATGCATTCAGTGTTTGCCTAGGTGCTGGATCTGCTAGGAACACAGCATATTCCTTACATAACTAGACGACTTTCTATCAAAAGCCAGCCCTGGGGCTGCTGGGACAGTGACTCCCAACCCATCCACGGTAAATACTTTGGTTGGCCTATATCTCCCCTTCTTTCCCTCCCCCCTCCCCCAGGACTCTCTGTTACTTGCTTCCTCCTGCAGAAGTCTCAGCACCCACACCCAGGTCCTCCCCACCAAGTACAGATTGGCAGGAGAAACCAAAGTGGGGGAAGAGGAAAATTAGAGCTGATCAAATCCATTTCTTTAGAGCTTCTGGCCGGCCCCAGTGGAGTCCTGCTGACTATCTGTGGTGGCCATGAAAAGGCACCACTCAGATGTCCTGGTGATTGACAGCCCCGGCTGCAGACCTTCAGAATCCCACACTACACCCTGCCCTGCTGCTCCCAGCGTCTGAGCTCGGGAGGACAAGTGCAGGTGGTGAGACCTGTGATTCTGCTTACAGGACACCCTTGTCTTGGGGACTCCCCCATCAGCCTTGGTCAAATGTCCTTGGAACTCTGCTACGGTCAGGGGCTCTTCCTCCCAATCTTCCTTCCTTCCCTTCTCCTCTCATGGGTGCCAGTCCTACATCCCAGTCTGAACTCTACCTACCTACTCCTGCGCCCCCCTTCTCCCTCACGGGCGTGGCTCCCAATAAATCTCTTGCACAGATAATCTCATCATGGCATCTGCTTCTCAGAGGACCTGAGCTGATGTACCATCACGTTGGCCCAGAGAGCAAAACACACCACAGATGCCCTGTAGAGCAATTTGTGCATTTGAAACTTGTACTGTGTGTTTGGAAGAACACCCCTCCTTAAATTAGCACAGACCACACTGTTTCCCCATATTTAAATATGTATTAAGCTGCTGCTGTGGCAGATATGTGCACATCTACACTTAATGAGGCAGGCTGGCATTTCCACCCCCATTTGCCATGGAAAGAGGCGTGTAATGAGTAATGTAATGAGGAGGTGAGGAGTTATTATAATATATAATTTGGCTGTAATGATGTTGACAATAATAATCAACATCAGCTAGTATTTATTACAAGTCGGATACTGCTCCATACTTTTCATATGTTTTGCTAATTTTAAAAGGTGGGAAACAACTCTACGCTTCAGAAAACTAAGAGGAACAAAAAGCACAGGTGAGCACTGGTGGTGGCTTAGTGGGTTATGCTTTATAATTTTTACCCAGAGGAGGAAATGGGGAATTACAAGCATGGCTAGTTCTCCAGGCTCACCTTGGAGGAGAAGGCTGCCTCCTTTCCCCAGGAATCAGCCTTGCCCTGGATGACGGAGTCTCTGAGCTGAGAGTTCCCTGCAGCAGGCTCTGGCTTCACACCAGGTGCCATCAATGAGAAGGCATGACAATAGGAAATAAAGCAGGCAGACTCAGTTGCCTAATAAACAAGACTGCACTGTAATGTGCCCACCAGCCACGGCCGAGGCCAACTGCAATACAGAAAGGAGAAAAATCAATGTGTGATACACAGGAAACCGTTTTTATCTTTAGACATCAAACAAGCATGAAAAATGTAATATCTCGCATCATGTTGATTTTGAAAATGCATAAACTCGTCATCGGAAAAAGAAATGGGGAGGGTATCAAAGGCCTGGAGGAGGAAAGAAAGGGGCAACGCAGAGGGCACATTCCAATCCTTCCTGATCCCTTCCATCTCTCCGTCACCCAACAGCCCGCTTCCTGAAGAGCTTAGAACTTTCTTCCATCTTAACCTGTCACGTGCTGCTTGTCCCCTTGTCTGTGTGAAACGGTTGTCCAGACATGCTGCATTCTTGGGCCTCGGCAATATGAAAGCTAGCACTGGGGCTCTCCCTCCTCCCTGGAACCCCTTCCCAGCAACACCAGACAGTGGAAGGGGCTATTACGGGTTGAACTGTGAATGTTAAAAAAAAGACATACTCAAGTCCTAAGTTCTAGTCATGTCCAGCGAACGGGCCCCTACTTGGGAATAAGGTCCTTGAAAAGATGTGGTTAGTTAAGACGAGGCCACGCTAAGAACGGAGGCCCTATAAGGAAGGGAGAGGCCACGCAGATGGACAGAGAGAAGACGGCCACGTGACAACGGAGGCAGAGACTGAGTCATGCCTCAGGCCAAGGAACATCCAGGTCTGCCAGCTGCCAATGGAAGCCAGGAGACAGGCACGGAATGGAATGGAGGTCTTCCAGACTTCAGAGGGAACAGAGCTCTTCCTGCACCTTGATTTCAGACTTCTAGCCTCCAGAACAGTGGGACAATATATTTCTCTATCTAGTCTGCAGGGCTTTATTAGGGCAGCCCCAAGAAGTTAAAACAGGCTGAATGGACACTCCTTTTTTGTGTGCAGGACTGAGCCTTGGGGACTGAACAGGACTGGCTTTAGTTCTCTCTGCAGGGGTTTTTACTTTGCTCTGCCAGAAGCAGACCTAATCTACACCTCCCACCTAATCTGCAGTTATCTCTGTATCCCAGGAAGTCCTTGGCGTTCCCATCCTTCCTGCTGGATTTTTCCTTCCCCATTACACCTGAGCACGCTGTTCCCTTCCCTGCCCATCCCGCCAGTTCGGGGCCTTCTGGGACCCTCCAGCCCACCTGTACCTCCAGGGACAGTGCAATGGCCTGGGTCTTTGTCCTTCATAATTTACATACATACGTGATTCCTCTTCCCCTGCCAAGTCTGTAAGCTACTTGGGGATGGGCCATGCCCCTGCCAGGGGCATCCTCTTTATGTCCATGGCTTTGGAAGCCACGTGCTGAGTGTTCAAAGCACACATGATGGACCCCTGCTTGGGAAAACCCTGCCTGTGGAATGAGGACTGAACCAGAGAAATGATTTACTACTTGGCAGTGCTCTGCTGAGGACAGAGACTGAAAAATGGTTAAGTGCAGAAGAGCTGCAGACTTGCTGTGGTCAGGTGGGTGTTGCATCCCTAACCGCTCCAGGCTGCCGGCCGGCAGCACCGGACATGACCCGCAGCAGGTGTGCGATGAATAGGTGTTCAAAAGCTTAATGAAACAAATGTGCGAAATGAATAGAATGAATGCTCAAGAGAGCAGAGAAGGAGGGGAACTGGGAAGAGAAAGAAGTGCACAGAAATTTCTGGGTCTGAAAAGGGAGATTAGAGCAGCTGTGCCTCAGCATAATGGGCCATTTTGGGTGCCCCAACCTTTATTTGAAAAATTAAGAAAAGATTCTTAGAAAAGGAAATAGTGACCCCTGTTTAATGCAGACACATGCCCCACCTGTCTGGATTCATCTGCTCACATTTGGCATTTGGGTGAGATTGCTTTATTCTTCTTTGTAAACCAAGGTCAGGAGTGCCTTCCGTTTAGCTCAGGGGGACCTGGAGCTCAGAACATGCCATCTCCTTATTCTCTTCTCTCTTCCTTCTCCCTCTCCACCAAGCCCTGGCACTTGAGCATGTTGGACTCAACTGCCCTATTCCCTTGCACTCTGCACCCTGGTTGCACCTTCTGATTCAGCTCTGCCTAGCGCTGGTCCGTCAGGCACTCACTGCCGAGGGAGTCATCGGAGCCGACCACGTAGCAATAAAAAAGGGTCAAGTCTGCTGCATCACCAGCTGGAGTCCCCTGATTAGGAGGGCAGGGGGCAGGTGAGCAGGGGGAACTTTGGGGAGGGGGGTTTCTTGCTGTGGGCACCCAGTTCTCCCCGCCACCCCAGACCTTTTCTTTGCTCTGCTTTCACAGCCCTGAGACCCCCCTGCTGCGGACTCAGCCCAAGCAGCCCCTTCTCTATCAGCTTCCATGGCTCCCAGCCTGCGGCACCACCCCCGTGTCCAGGCTGCTGAGGTACTCTCCTGACCTGGGAGACGTCAGACCTTTAGGCTGGTCCTTGGGTAAACTGCATCTGAATATTCTGTGGCCCTCATAAAAACCTGGATGCAGGGGCTTGCCACAGGGACAGGCAGGTTGTCATTTTAACAAGCTGGCTGGGTCATTCTAGCACCACCTGCTGGAGGTACCGGGGAACGATTTAGGTCCTTAGGTCCAGGGCACAACCAGATGAGAAGAAAAGCTCAGAGCTCTGAGCTGGCACCTGACCCGGACCCAGCAGGAGGCTCTACCCTTTCATAGGAGCCTCCAGGAAACAGAGACTTTCCTAACAGGCTGTATCCTGAAAGAGGTCTTAAGGGCACCATACCAATCTGATTGAATAATTGTTTGAGGTCAGCTGCAGGAAACCGGGCTGCAAGGTACCAGGTAATTTTGATGATGACTCACAAGCCCCAATATACAGGAGCCTTCTGGCCCTAAACTCTAGGTCAGCAGTGCCTTATGGGCACATTTTCTGGTCTTCCTTGAAGCTCCAAGTCAACTACTTTTCCTGGAGCCCAGTGATGAGAGAACCCACCAGAGAGCCGGGCAGGAAATTTAGGTGAGATTTCAGCTTCCGTTCTGTTGAAATACTCTTCTGCTGGGTGCTTGCCTGCTTTGTATCTGTGCCTATTTCTGAGTACGCGTATTCAAAACAGAACTCTGCCATCCCTGTCATGGCTCCCTGGGGCTCTGAGTTATTTATGAAGCTCTCTTTTTCCAGGCAGATCCCACAGAGCTGCCACATGTTACCTCTCCCTGGATCAGGCTGGTCCAGGAAGAGATGGGAAATACAGATGGGCAAGACGCCCTGCTTGGGAGAGATGTGATTACACACAGCAGGGCCGGAAGACGCACTCACGAGCAACAGATGGCGGAGCAGAGCCAACACCCAGACACCCACCCCAGACAGAGGCTCAGATTCTGCAGGGAGCCACAGGTCGCTGCCTCCATTCTTGGCCCTTCCCACTCACTCCCATCACTGCATTCAACACTTCCCAAATGGAAACCATCCCAGATGGAGGAGTGCAACTACCAAAGTAACTGGGAAATGATCTGTTGATAATAAGTATGACTGCTGGACAGAGGAGACGAGAAGCTAACACTTAAACAGGTCAGTTTTCAACAGCAGTACATACATGTTGTCTGATTTAATTATTACAACATTGCAAAGAAGATGCTACCCACTTCATTTTTTCCTTTTTTTTTTCCCCACTTCATTTTAAAGGGGGAAAATGAAGCTCCGAGAGGGGACACTGTCTGCCCAAGGTAACAGCGTGGATGAGGTTTAAAGCCAAGACTCCACTGTTCACTGTCTGCCCCAATACCAGGAGTCAGAGAGCCTGGCTTTGAAGTCGAATTTTGCAGTTCATTGCTGTGTGACCTCTCTCGACTTGACTTTTCTCATCCATTGGTAAGATGGGGTCCTCTGATTTGCCTACATCTCTAGGGGTCCACGAGGATTGGCTGAGGCCAAATGTGGGTTTGCTTTGTAAAATGAATTGCCATTACTCAGGTGTGGGGTGAGGTTCAAGAAGAAACACATTCACATCGGGCTTCCATGTTTAATAAAACTTGTCAACAGCATCGATTACAAAACCCTCATCAAACTATGTGCACTTTAATAGGGGACAAAGCCTTAAGCCAAATGAAGAAAGTTCTAGTCATCAGCTTCAGTTGTCATCAGGCCTGTGAGGTCAGAGGGTTTGGGGGCTGGGAGGAGAGTTACACACTTGGCAGAGTCCTTCTCCAAAGATGGTAAATCACACCAGCAAACAGTAATGAAAGATTCTGGGACAGGTGCCAGGCTTTGTGCACCCTATTTCATTCATTCCAGAAAAGAAGTCGTGTTAGAAACGTTACTTCACAGAGAACACCAAGGAGGCTTCGAAAGACAAAGGATCATGGTCAAGTTCACAGCATGGGGGACCCACGCCCCCCTCAGCTCTCATCTATGGGGCCCCATGACCTTGTGGGGCCAGCCACGATCCAACAGCACTGACACACTCACTATGGGGTGAAACCTGAGGTTTTCAGAAACATGGGGAAGCCAGGTGGTCTGATTAACTTGCTTTGTTCCTATAGCTGAGGGTCCACTCTTTAAGCAATGATATTTTCCTTTCAACTATTTTGTTGGAAGTTGTTCACAAGGGCAAGACTCATTTTTCCGCATCTTTAACCAAGGCACTTACTCATCTCCAGAACACGAATTTACTGTATGATGACATGAAACCATGATGGCCTTAGGCATCTGGAGGTAAAAGAGGGTGCCAGGTCCCCCATTCCAGCAACCTCCAGCTCCTCCATCCAATGAGGTAGCGCCTGCTTTAGCAAAATGTGTTTATTGATTTTCTGTCCTCTTCCTCGTTGACAAGACGTCTGCTTCCCCAGCTCACGGTTGTCAGGAGGCTGTGTGTGTACAGCAAGACCTTTTCCCTTTTGTATTTCATTTGGTTCTGCTTCCTAATCTAATGAAAGTTTGGGAAGCAGATAAAATTTCTAATAACAAGCAAATAACAGAAGGCAGAGAATAGGAATAAATAGCATTTTGAACTAAGGTGTTCTTGTGTAGGTTAAATCCCTGTGCTGTAGGGCATTGATTGTCGTTACCATTCTTTCAGAATGCAGATGCCTTTTTCCCTAATCTCCTATTACTTAGCTGTATTCACGCTGAAATAGCTTTGGCCATTCTACCTGACTTGTTGGATCATATAAGCACCCACCTTCAGAAGCAGGGAAGGAATTGTATGAGACTCCCAGCACAAAAAAGTACATTTTTACTTAGTATCTATTCCTCCTCCGATGGGGAAGGTGGGGGCAGGTTTAGGGTACCTGCAAATATCCTAGGGCATGAGCGGTATTTAATAAATTCTCAACTGGCTTCTGCCTTCCCATCACATGAGACTGCGACTGTTGGGGAAGGAGAATGTCACCAACAGTCTCCACCTTCACCCACCAGGACGTTCTGAGTGGCCTCTCAGGGGGAAGGGGAAAATCACACCTCCCTGTCTCTGCCTCACGCCTTTCACCCCTCCTGAAACTCAGGGCTCGCAGGCTGTGCCTCAGCTGCACACGTAAGCCATCGTGAGGAACATCTGGCCCAGAACTGTGCTTGGACCTGGGCCACCAAGCCTGCTCTTGGCCCTGAACTGAAGAGAGTCTTTTCTGGGTCTTCTCTGGTTGCTCCATTCCAAAAGGGCAAGGGATCCGTGGGGCCTACAGGGCACACTCACCTGTGGCTCACACCTGCTTCGACTCCAAGCATGGATTCTTTTCTGTTTTGGTTTGCTAAAGCTGCTGAAATACAGTGTACCAGACATGGGTTTTGGCTTTTAACAATGGGGATTTATTAAGTTACAAGTTATAATTCCAAGGCCATGGAAATGCCCAAATTAAGGCATCAACAAGAGGATACCTTCACTGAAGAAAGGCTGATGGCATCCGGTGTTCCTCTGTCACATGGTAAGCCATTTGCTGGTCCTTTGTTTCCAGGTTCCATTGCTTTTAGGTTCCATGTGTCTTTGCTTGCTTCTCTGGGGACACTTCTCTGAGCTCTCTGTGTCCTGTGGATCTTCTCACAGAGTCTCCGGGCATTTCTCTCTCTCTCTCTCTGCCCTTCACTTGGTCTCATCTCTCTGCTCTCTGTATCTGGTTGTCTGTGTTTTCTGCCTTTATTCTCTTCATAGAAGACTCCAGTAAAAGGATTAAGACTCACCTTGCATTGGCTAGGCCACATGTCCAAGAAACATTCTAAGCAAAAGGTCCCACCCATAATAGGTCTGTCCCCACATGGATGGATTGAAAGAACATAGGCTTTTTTGGGTTCATATAACAGATTCAAACCAGCACATTTCCCAATGACCCCAACCCACTCACAAGGCCTGCATGGACCCCTTTCTCAGACTGTGCTCCCAAGGGTTGACCACTCTGCTGGTCTGTGCATCCCAAGATGGCCAGGGGGCAGATGGACTAAATCCTAAACCCAACTCTAGGTTTCAATGCAGTTAGTAGATTCTAGCAAACTGAAAAAAAAGAAAATGAAGAGCACCAAAGCTCTGCATGGCTCGACATTTTTCAGGGAAAGGAATGAGGAGAAACTGATTTAGCCTAAAATAAAAAAATTAGGCCAGCTAGGCCTTCCCTGAATATTCCTCCTTAGTGAGGTGCACTGTAAACATTCCTATTTATTTTTCTGGTTTGGGGCTGACTTTAATATCTCTGAACTCGGCATAACCACATGAAGGGGACATACAAATTTCCTTAGAGATGCAACAGCACTCTTCAATTTCAATTTTGACTTGAGAGACTTAAGAGTCAGGAGAAAGAGACAACATTCAATTTGTGGGTATGTACTACCTGGCTCCTATGTACCCAGTACTGTGCAAGGGGGCAGGGTGGGGGGTCATAGACTTTGCAAGTTCATCTTTCCATGTAGACAGCAACTGCCCTCTCACTTTTGTCTCCTCTCTGTATTGGGTCAGCATTATGCTCATTTCAGTTTCTTCAAAATATTTCTTCTAATTTCTTTACATGCCACATTCATATTTTAGACAAAACTCTTTTCACCAAATCCATCCAGTGTCTTCAATCTCTACACTTTCCTATATCCACACGTACCACCATCACCAAAGTGAACATTATATAGCAAAGTTGTATTTCTAAGTTCCACAAGGAAACCTACAGAGTCTTGGCATGAATTTCCTATTGCCATGCTGCCGCCTAAATCCGCCATTCTCTCAGATGCTCCCCTTCTGCTCCAATTTCCTCCACACCAAGAAAGCCTGATTCAAAGAATCCCTTTTCCCAGAAATGTTTGGGGCAGAGATGATTTTTTTACTAAGACCCATCCCTCGTCCCTACTCATTTGGAAATGCACTGAAGTTTCTACCATTTTATTTTATTTCATTTTTAATCGAACTCTATGTAGGGGTAGGGGTTGGGGCTGGGGTAGGGAACTGCTATTACCAACATTCTTGAAAGAAGAGCAGATACAGGATGCTGGTGTTTTTAAAGAATGGACCTACACTACATTTGGTCCTGAGAAAATACCAGCCTCACCATCCTTCACAATTGGAAAAAAGAACATGGATTCTGCTTCTAGGAAGACTTCCCTGGTATAGTGGGTTGAACAGAGTCTCCCCAGAAGACATGACCAAGTCCTAACCCAGTACCTGTGAACATGCCTTTATTTGGAATAAGGGGGTCTTTGTAGATGGAATTAAGGGTCTTGAGATGATCTCAAATAAGGGTGGGCCCTCAATCCAGTGACAAAGTCTGGGAAGGGAAGGAAAGAGAAGAAGAAATAGGTACAGACAGACAGATGCTGTGAAGAAAGAGGCAGAGGAGAAGATGCTGTGAAGAAAGAGGCAGAGATTAGAGTGGTGCACCAGAAGCCAGAAGAACGGATTCTTCCTCAGAACCTCCAGAAAGAACCAACCCCACCCACACCTTGATTTTGGATTTCCAGCTCCAGAACTGTGGGACAATAAATTTCTGTTGTTTCAAGCTCCCCAGTTTGTAGCAATGTGTCACAGCAGCCCTAGAAAACTAAGACATCCAGCCAAGTTCCTTGATATCTCCTTCTGGGAACAGAGTCCAAAGCCATTGCTCTGCTTGGGGAAGTAGAGTACAGGAGTGAGGAAGATGACGAAGAAGAAGACAATGCAGCACTCCACCACATTTCACTTCAGTTATCAGTAAGATTTCCACTTGCTCGTGTGCACATACCCCCTAGTATAAGGAGCTTCAAGGCACCAGAGGAATAAACTATGGATGGTGTTCTAGTTTGCTAGCTACCAGAATGCAATATACCAGAAATGGAATGGCTTTTAAAAGGGGGAATTTAATGAGTTCCTAGTTTACAGTTTTAAGGCCAAGAAAATGTCCCAATTAAAACAAGTTTATAGAAATGCTCAATCTAAGGAATCCATCCAGGGAAAGATACCTTGGTTTAAGTAGGCCGATGAAGTTCAGGGTTTCTCTCTCAAATGAGAAGGCGTATGACGAACACAGTCAGAGTTTCTCCCTCATCTGGAAAGGCACATGGTGAACATGGTTAGGGTTCCTCTCTCATCTGGAAGGACACATGGCAAGCACAGCATCATCTGCTAGCTTCTCCTGGCTTCCTATTTCATGAAGCTCCCCAGGAGGCATTTTCCTTCTTCATCTCCAAAGGTCACTGGCTGGTGGACTCTGCTTCTCGTGGCTATGTTGTTCTGCTCTGCTCTCTCTGAATCTCTCTCATTCTCCAAAACGTTTCCTCTTTTATAGGACTCCAATAAACCAATCAAGACCCACCCAAATGGGTGGAGACATGTTGTCACCTAACCAGTTTAACAACCACTCTGGACTAAATCACATCATCCAGGGAGATGATCTGATTACAGCTTCAAACATACAGTATTGAATAGGAATTATTCTACCTTTATGAAATGGGATTTATATTAAAACATGGCTTTTCTAGGGGGCATACTTCCTTTCAAACCAGCACAGATGGATAACGAGATCACTGTCCCATCGACTTGGCAAACAGAACTAAGATAAACAAGCAGAGCTGACTACCCTGTAGCCTTCTCAATCGTGTCCTGCCTTCATAGAGAGGGTTGCAATGTGAACTCATTTTCTTTCCCACCCTAAAAAGTGACCCCCAATCCCCACCCCAACTCAACCATTTTCACTAATGAAACTACCTTATTTACAGGTCCCTAGACTAGAAATCTGAGTTTTTCATCTTTGATTTTTTAGCCCCCAAACCAATGTGTCAACAAGAACTGTATCCTTCATTCAAAGTGCCCCTCAGATTTCTTTCTTCCTCTCTTTATACCACTACGGGCCTAGTTGAGACCCCCTTACCTCATGCTGGATTGACTAAACAGGCTGTTTGGCAGACTGCTCTCAGACTCATAAGGGCACCTTAATTACATCTTAAGGACCTACCACAGATCCCTGCTCCCTCTCCTTCTGCTGATTTTCAAGGCCTCACAATGAGCCCTTCCCTATTAAACAGGACATCTTCTCTACTCCCTAGCATGGATCCTCTGCTCTAACAAAGTTGGCTGTCTTGAGCTCCCCCATCCCCACACCCACATGTGCCCATTTCTCTGCTTTTGCTTCCACTGTTCTCCCAGTCTTGGATGCTCATCCGACCCCTCATCTTTGAGAACCCCACAACCCTCCAAGGTCAAGTTGCCAGTTCCACATCTCCCAAGAAGCCTTCCTGAAAAATGTCAGCCCTTGATGACCTTTTCTTCCTAATAATTTAGCATGTCTTTGGACACTCTCTTTTATTAATTGATTTACTTCTATCGCCTGAGCCCCCGCAGGACCTGGTGATGTTAAGATGAATCCAGTCCAATCCCTGCCGAACAGGAACCCACTGCCTAGTGGGGCAGGCAAGCGTATCAGCAGATCAGCAGAGACAGTGACTGGTGTGAAGTGAGTGGCTGGGAGCCCACAAAAAGGAGTGGCTGACCCCTGCTGAGAGAGGTTCTATCCTGTCATTCAGTCTTATTTCATGTCTGTGAACCTCTTTGCTGAGCCTCAGGAATGAACCTGCAGCTTCAGTGGAAGCTACAGGAATGAGATGTGGTCCTTGATTTATGGATGTTCCAGTTTCCCTGAAGGCTTTGTGGAGGAGGTGGCTTTGGAGCTGGATGTTAGAGGATAGGTAGGAATTTGCCAGGGAGAGAAAAGGAAACGGAACCTGCAGAGACAGTGAATTGCAACCTGCAGAGGTTTGGCTTTGTCAAAGACCTTGATCTGTAGATCAAATAGAATGGTGACAAGTTCCACCTTTAGAAAGCAAGGGGTGGGAACTGAATGGCAAGAGCTCAGGGAGGGAGCTAAGCGAAGCCAGGCTGGAAGGGGCCTCCTCTAACTAAGCCCTTGCCTGCCCATTCATTTTACTGGTCTACACCTCCCTCCTCAGTCCAATGCTGGTGAGCCAAGTTCAAGTGCAGGGTACCTCTCTCCACACAGCAACAAGCGGCTCAAACTCTACTTCTCCCACCTGGACCACTGTATCTTTCCTCTCAGCCTCACACTTCCTCTTGCACTTTTCATCTCTCCTGCGGGCTACACCTGGTTGCCTGAACC
Organism: Tamandua tetradactyla; assembly: GCF_023851605.1. Classification (NCBI taxonomy): domain Eukaryota; kingdom Metazoa; phylum Chordata; class Mammalia; order Pilosa; family Myrmecophagidae; genus Tamandua; species Tamandua tetradactyla. Next base: position 13,267,344 of record NC_135332.1, read on the forward strand.
AGAAACCAGGGAGAGCTTTTCCATCACCCCTCTCTCCAGCTTCCCATACCAATCCACTGTCAAGTTTGAATCTCTCTCAGCCAGATAGCCCTAATATCATTGCTCTGTGGGAGGCTAAGTCCACTCCCACCCCCAATCTTTTCCTCTTCCTTCCCCAGAAACAGAGTTTTAGCTGAGCACAAGGCTGTCAAGCTAGAACTTTTATGTCCAGTCTCTCTCTCAGCTGGAATAAGGCATACAAACTTATATAAGACACAGATACACTTCAATTTACATAAGCACCTATATCTCAGGGCTATGTCAGCACCACTTAACCAGTATCCCAGATAACAATTAACTTTTGCTTTGATTGATGCAATAGGCTCCCAACTAGTCTTCCATGCTTCTAGTTTATCCTTTTGAAACGTATTCCCATGATATTGCCAAGGTGAGTTGTCTGAAATGTACATTTGAATGACATTTTCCATTTTGCCTATGGGATGAGACCCAAGCTCCTATGCATGGCAAAAGAGACCCTCTAGAACTGGGTGTAGCCCACCCCTCCAACCACACCTCCCCTCAGGCTCCACCCTCATGAAGTGCAAACTCAATCTTCTAATATGAACTCATAATGCCTTACTATGCCTGGCAAGATAGTGCTTGCTATTTGCTCTCCTAGCATAGAATACTCTCTCTCCTCTACTTATCAGATCCCTCCTCAACATTCAGCACAGGTGTTTCCTCTTCTGAGAGGCTTCTCTGACCTCTCCCACCCCTCCTCTGTGCTATAATCACTTTCTGAGCATACCTCAATGCTCATACATCAATCACACTGGTTTGAAATAACTTGTTTGCAGGATTCTTGCCTTTCCTGGAGTACAGGGAGCACAGAGTGGGTACCCCCTAAATGTTTGTTCAGCTGATTTGTACTGGAGAGAGGCTGAGGCAGTCTGGATGGAAGACAGAAGACAGGCCTAATAGGCATTTATGGGCTATATTTGAGGGGATCTGAATATCAGTTAGATATTACATATGGGTGATAAAAGAGGGATCAAGGAAAACAGGTTTCTTTCTTGGAGGAATTAGTTATTTGAATAATAATGGAAATTGAGATTACAGCAAATGATATAAGCTCAAGGTTTTCACATGCTGTGTTTGAAGCTTGTAGAACATTCAGATGAGTCTACCACAGTTAGATCATTAGGCAATTAGCAAAACGGACCTGGAGCAGAACAGAGAAATTTGAACTGATGACACTGATTTAGACATTATTGACACATAAATCACCTGAAGCCATGGCAGCAAATGTAATTGCCCAGGAAGAAAAAAATAGATCCACAGGAGAACTATAGATAGGATCAAATGGAACACCAACTTCTAAAAGGCAGAAGAACAACCTGTAAAGGAGATGGAGAGGGACTAGCAAGAGAGGACAGGTGGCCAAGGCAGAATGTACCACATGACACAATTATCAGAGGTAGAGGAAGCAGTCTGACTGTAGCTGTCACTTCCAAGAAGCACTGTCTGAACCTCCCCCAGCCCCAACCCCAGCCAGGGCACACGCTGCACTGGACTCTGTGTCCTTCAGGACCCAGAACTCAGATGTACTGCATTTGCAGGGTGGATTAAAACGGGGCCAGGCTGGGTACAAACAGGAAGATGCAGGGATATGGAGTAAAAGCAAGTGAAATATGAATGAATCATTCAAAAGTTCCAAGAAGACAAACAACAATATAGAAATGTCCAAGACAGAGAGTTCGTTACCAGAATGTCAACATGGTGGAACATAGTTGGAAGAAGTGCTGTCTGGGGGCTCAGGACAGTTGGGGAAAGTTTAGAGATGAAAAGATGGAGGGAAATAGGAGGAGAGCTTTAGGGAAAAGTATCATCAAAGCATTTTCCTCTCTCTCTCTCCTCCCCTCCCCTCCCTCCCTTCTTCCTTTCCTCCTTCACTCCCTTGCTTCTTTCCTTTCGTTTGTAGGCTGCAGGAAAGGTATCTATTCTCGATGCAGCTGAATATTCATTTTCTTCCCCTCATCAGATATTTTTTCCCCAACAACGGATCACAATGGACCAGACTGTCAGAAACCTACAGGAAGTCTGGAAACACCCTCAGAGGGCAGTGAGCACACGCTTGAGGGCTCGTAGGTTTAGTAATTCACTAGATTTTAGTAATTTACTAGGTGGAAAAGCAGGAGTCAGGGCCTGGGGCACCCAAATGGGATCTGATGGAGACACCAGCCTACCTGTCTATAAACATATGGGGAGCTTCAGTTAAGACTCTGAGCATGCCAGAGCAGCCAATGGAATGTTCTATTCTTAGCTAACACTGTAACTACAGATGCCTTTGATCCCGGCTCTTATAGACAATTAACCCACAGCCTGTGCCAACGAACATCTTACATTGATCTTCCTGTCTTACTGTAAATAACCCAATTTCAAAGGCAAATGCGCTATATACCCTCCCACAGATATGTCTTATTTTATACATCACATCTTGCCTTTTCCCCAAGATAGGAAAGTAGTCCTAGATACCAAAATAAGCCCCCCTCCCCACTCCCATAATGTTCAATTTGTTACAAGAGCAGAAGATTTCAAGATGAATTCTGGGGTGTTTCATGACTAGAAGACACAAAGGACGTTCCTCGATGACCAGGGAATGAGTATGTACAGCAGCGTTTTGATCTGCCCTTCATCCCTTCTTTCTAGATGGGTAGGAGGTAGGGTGTATGTCTAATGGGCTGATGAGATTAAGGAAATGAGACTCTGGACTGGTGCCCCAGAGGCAGCCTCGGAACATAGAGGAGACTCTATTTCTTTATGATATAATTCAATGGACCAGGGAGCAGCTGCATTTGCCATTTATCATGTTTGCTGTAAGAATGCAACATTTTCAAGGGAATTCTATTCTTTAAATAGAAATACTGGGGTTTTGTCATTGGTTCCGCATCTTCTTTAGGGACCCTTCCTCTCAAGTGAATTATTCAGACTATCGCCCACACTACCAATAATACCTTCAGTGTAAAACATAATTTTTAAGAGAGCAAAAACCAAGTATTCAGAGAATCCAACTTTGTCCAGCCAAACACACCTTTCTAACCATATTTGTGCTAAATCAAACCCACTGTGCCACTTGTCCCTTGCACATTCTGTTCCCTGTCTGGGATGCAACACTTGTCCAGTGGACCTTCGTCTACCTTCCCTGGACTTTCTGCCCGGGCCAGCCCTCCTATCATGTGCTCTCAGAGCACTGAGTGCCTCTTTGTTATAGATTCATAAGAGCTGAAAATCCACACTGATTTGCATAATTCTTTAATTGATGCCCTTCTCCCCAATGGACTGTGCATGTACATCTCCACAAGGGCAGGGGCAGCCTGTTCTATTAATCACTGTTTCCCCAACATTTAGCAAGTTAAGCAGCTTCTAACTGTATCTCCAGGGCCTGGTAAACCGGGCCCTTTCCCCACTGTTCAGGCCCCCTGGCTCTTCCCTCCATCCTTTCAGTATTTTTCCATCAAGCTCTCCCAGCAGGGGTCTGCCATCCCTTCTTTGGGCTGAATGCATTCTTTCCCCTTGTTTCTGCACATTAGTGGTTTTCTCTAGTGGCCTCTCTCTTCCAAGAATGATGCAGAAGGGGAAAAATAAGTTAGGGAAGTTGACCAGCACTGCACACCCAGGGAGCCACTCCAGTCCCCACTTTCCATTCCTCACTATTTAAACTCTTTTCATAATATTGCTTTCTCGAAGCCCAGCCTGTCATTAGTGGTGCTCAATAACCGGTCTCCAGAGAAGGGGGTGGAAGAAAGAAAATTATACACATAACGTGGAGAAAAAAAATAGCACTTCTCATCAAAGGGGCCAACGGCCCCACGGGAAGTGGACAGAGAGGATATGAGGCAAGTCAAGGGCATAGGCTGGAGAGGCAAGGTCCCCACCCGGTTGAACCTGAGTCCTGGGCAACACCACACCAGGGACCAGGGCCCCATCCATACACTGGGATGGGGCTGGGTATATTAACACTGCCCAGGGGAGAGAGAGAAAGGCCCAGTTGGAGGAGAAAGTGTCACCGGACAAGGCCCATGGATTCTTTTGCCGAATGCACTCAATAACCAATTCCTAAGACACCAGGGTTTCAAAGAGAGAAAGTTTATTGCTAGGTGGATAGTAGGAGAGCAGTTGGCCTAGCGGCCCAAAATCTGTCTCCTTGAATTTAGGGAGCCCAAGGCATTTAAGGATTTTAGCAAGGGGAGAAGAGGTCTTTTCAGATAGCAAGTTCAAAGCAGAAAATGAGCCCGTGTTATCATGATCATTTCAGTATGAGAACATATGTTGAAAGGAGGGTGGCAGAGCTGTCACTTCAGTACTAAAGGTCTGAGCCAAAAGGGAGGGAGACAAAATATCTTTCAATAGCAGAATCTAGCTGATGCGATTTACAAATGTTAGGGCCTGAAACTAATTAGTAGCTGACTTCAAATTCTTCAGTAGCATGAGGGCCTTTGCCTTACAAGAAGATGACTAGACAGAGGGGTGGCAGCTCTTACAGTCAGAAAGGCACAAGCTAAGGGCTTTTACAAACATTTCGGATATCAGGGCGGCTGGATTACAATTTAGGGATTTCAGATCTCCTCCTCTATCTACTCTAATATCACATCCCAGAAAGCAAAAAGGAATGCGATTGGGTAATCAAAAGTATCCCTTAAATCCTGATTTCTCAGTGATGCAAGCAGGCCGAGTGCCTAGCCGCAGTGTCACCACAGGGGAGGCATGCGGTGAGGAGGCCAGCGGCCTCACCCTGCCTTGGTGTTTTTGGTCTGCCCTGAGGTCACTCTTACCTTCATTTGCCCGAGCGCCATGTCCTCAGGTGGGCATTGCTTTTCCCCAATCTTGCAGAAGAAAAGCCAGACTTTGGATGCGCAGCACTACATGACTCCTCCCTTGACAAGCAATCTCTCGGAATCTTATGAAATCTGCACATGCTCCAGGACATCAAGTCCGCTGAGGGGCACAGCAGAGGCCTGGCCACCGAGAAGCCCAAGCCACAGAAGAGCTGGCTGGGGGGTAGGCAGTGGGGTGGGAGATGCAGAAGGGTTTGAGGACTGGATGGGAAAGCAGGTAAACTGCCCCCCCCCCCCCCCCCCCCCGGTGGAAACCACGTGGGGGCGGGGAATTACCTGGAAGATAAGGGCCAAGGTTTTCATTCCACCCTTGCCAGCACTTCAGCCAAGGCTTTTATCAGCCTCCCACCGGGCAGCGGGGCTGGAGGCTCAGGAGGCAGGAAGCAGCATGCTGATTAAAGGCCACCCTTTCTCTGAAGAAACTGAATTAGCCCTAATGAAAAGAACCTTTTCATCAAGAGGGAGCCTTTGCAACCTCGTTCCCTGGGGCAGTTTAAAGGCATCAGCACTGAGGAGTCCGGCTGGGCAATCAAGCCTTTCTGGGGGTGTCGGCAGGGCCTCCCCTCTCACTGAGTAAATAATTTATGAACATGCCCAGGCTTCACCTTCCAGTCTGGTCTTGCAAAGCTAGAGATGTCTGTGCAGGGGTATTTAATTTGAATTTGGTTTTCTGACTTCTCCCAGAGGGTAGGAGGTGGAGCTGGGGGGAACTGGGGCTGCCAGCATGTGACGGGAAATTGGGAAATCAAATCCAACCTGCACCCAGGAATCCAAGAGGTAGTCTTTGCACCATGTGCAGGGGTGTTAACTTTTTTTTTTTTATGGCTGCACAACAGAGAACTGGGAAAGAGACAGGCCAGGACTATTCATTTATTACCTTCTTCCAGTGGGCAAGGAAGCAGGCACCATTAAGTGTCCAAGTTTCCTGTGTCCCCCAGGAGTGCTGGCTGGTGTATCCAGGACCTCGGCAGGCTAATCCCAGGGATTTTCTATTGTGAGAAATCCTCTTCCTGGGTGCCCATGATCCAGCACTGTCTGAAATACAAATCAGTGACCTGGACAAAGAGACCCTGGCGGGCAGGCAGGCAGCACTGTTCCAGAACGACAAACCTGCAGCCTACAGGAACAGAGGGACATCAGAGGTGGCACCTATCCTCTGGCCAGGATATTCCTTAAATCACAGAGAGATCTGAAACTGTCTCCAAGGAGTGAGATGATAAGGAGGAAACCTTTCTTTCAAGGAGAACACCAAGTAAGTGTTAGATGAAATTTTTAAATTTTTAAATTTTTAAAATTTCATGTAGCACTTACTTGCAAAGTTAGGAGGATTGGGAAGGTAGCATCAGCACCGCCTGGGAAGTTGTCACAAAAGAATTCTCAGGCCCCACCCCCGACTGAATCAGACACTCTGAAGGTGGGGTTGCAGCAAAGCCTGCAGGTATTTCTGATGCAGGCTCAAGTGAGAGAACCATTGCACGGGGCCAATAACATCTATTATAACAGCTAGCGCTTCCCGTGTACCAGGCAGTGCTTTTTTTAGTTTATTTTTTTGGGTTTTTAAATTTTTATTGAGAAATCTTCATACACATCCAGTCTATCCATAGTATAAAGTCAGTGGCTCATAATATCATCATATAGATGTGTATTCATTACCATGATCATTTTTCGAACATTTGCATCACTGCAGTAAAAGAAAGAAAAAGAAAAAGAAAAACTCATACATCCAATACCCCTTATCCCTCCCTCTCATTGCCTACTAGTACTTCAATCTACCCATTTTTTAATCCCTTCACCCCTCCCCCCTATTATTTGGCTATTTATGTTTTCTTATGTTTTTACTCATCTGCCTATACCCTGGATAAAAGGAGCATCGACACAAGGTTTTCATAATCATTTAGTCACATTGTAAAAGCTGTATAGTTACAATCTTCAAGAATCAAGGCTACTGGAACACAATTCAACAGTTTCAGGTACTTCCCTCTAGCCACTCCAATGCACCATAAACTACAAAGGGATATCTGTATAATGCATAAGAATAACCTCCAGAATAGCCTCTCAATTCGGTTTGAAATTTCTCAGCCACTGAAACTTTATGTTGTTTCATTTCTCTCTTCCCCCTTTTGGTCAAGGTTTTCTCGATCCCATGAGGCCTGATTCCCAACTCATCCCTGGGAGTCCTGTCCCACGTAAAGGGGGAGGGCAGTGAGTTCACCTGCCAAGTTGGTTTAGAAAGAGAGGTCATATCTGAGCAACAAAAGAGGCTCTCTGGGGGTAATTCTTAGGCCTAATTTTTTTTTTCAAAATTTTTTTAAACTTTTTAAATTGTATGATATAACATATATACAAAGCAAAGAAAGAAAAAAGCAATACTTTTTAAAGTACTCTTCAACAAGTAGTTGCAGGACAGATTCCAGGGTTTGTCATGGGTGACCTTACCAGGCAGTGTCCTGAGTGCATTTCATTCTGTCCTCATGGCAACCCTACAAGGTATGTACCGTGATTACTTCCCATTCTACAGAGAAAGAAACCCAGGCCCGGAGACATGAGGTCACGTACTTGGAGAACCTGAGGAGATGACGGAGCCAGGATTTGAACTCAAGCCCATCTGGCTCCAGAGGCCAAGCTCCAGTCTGAGCCAGGACTGCATGCTGTCTCCTCAGTGCCTTTCAACAACCCACGCTGTCTGTCTATGCTAGAACTGCTGGGATCCCTCTTGGGCCAAGCAGCAAGCTGCTTGAGGTAAAGCAGCAGGCTGGGTCAGGGGGGCTGCGGGATGTTAAGGGGTCACGTCATATGTTGTGGCCACTTCTCCTTCGCCGACCTCCACAAACGCCGCTGCCACCTCTCAAGGGCATGCACACTGCCCAGGCTTGTGAGCCATTCATTCACTCAGCAAATAGCATGGGCCCTTTGCCCTCAGCATGCAAACACAATGTCAAAACAACAAGGGTCAAAAAGCTTCCAGGTGTGAGTGGAGAGACTGAGACACAAACAGAACGTTTGGTACAAGTGACAAGGGGACTTGTACTTATCTCCAAGGTTGGTTCAGACTGTCTCCAGCAGGCTTTGGTGAGTCAGTGGATACCCTTAAGGGAGATGTGATGTTTGCCATTTTAGGAAAATCACTCGGGGGACAAAGGGTGGGAAAGTCTAGGATGAGGATGGGCTTAGGACAAGGCTCGCAGACAAAAGGCTGTGGTTGTACGGCCAAACAGAGAGAAGTAGGATGGTCAAAGTCAAGAGAGAGGGTTACAAACCCCATTTAAGAAGTGAATGTGAATTCCTGTAACTGGGGCAGCATGCTCCCAGTTAGCTCAGGCCCCTGCCTCCCTACTGCCTTTTATAGCTGACTTGCCTTATTTCCGTGAACTGCCTGTTCCTCTAAGGCATTTATATTTATGATTCTTACAATGGAGAGACTTTTCTTTAATCTAATACAGAGGACTGATGACAGATTGGATGCTGCGAAACAGAAATATGGACAGATAAGAGAGGAAAAAAGCTAAAGAGGGGAACACTTCTAGTTTTTAGGGGGGGAATGCCTCGACGTGTACACGGTTCTGTCTGAGTTAATGGAATGAGGGGCAGAGAAAGGGGGTGAGGACAATGATAAATGAATCCTGCTTCGCTGAGATTAAAGCTTGGGGGGTGGGAGTGGACCTGGGCAGTGTCAGATCTTCCTCCCGCATCTGCTCTCCTTTCAGGGCAGGGCAGGAGAGGAACGACACAGCCCGCTCAGCACACATGAATCAAACTTCTGGGCTTCCCAAGTTGCAAGCTCCCAGCCCCGGAGGAGCTGTGCAGGGCAGCTCACAGAGAAGAGGCGTAGGGGCTGCAGGCTGCAAGGGCGCTGGAGAGGCCCGCGGTCTCGCCTGTAACACTGGCCTTCAAAATCTAGGTCGCTGCTCGCATCAGACCACGCCTGAGATTCCTGTTCTTCTCCCGAGAGCAACCCCCACCCTCACCCCCACCCCGTCCATCTCAGGGAAGGGAGGCTGCACTTCGGAGCCAGGGTAATAGCTGGGAATGTTCACTGCTGTTGAACGGGTCTCCATATCTTCTTTAACCCAGAAAGAAGGAATTTGAAAGCTTGTGCTTATCACGGCTCAGCAACCCATGAACACACATCATAAATAACAAGGAAAAGGGAGAAAGACTGGCTGGACAGAGCAAAGCAGAGCAGCGCCAGAGCCCTCCAGGGCTCAAAGGACCCGTTACAACCAGGTGGCACTTCCACTGGGTCCCACCCCAATCAGGGGGTACGCAGCCAGCCATTCTCCCAGCTGGGTGAGAAGATCTGGCAACGCTGCTGCCCCAACTAAGAGCTTCGCTGGCCCCCCATTGCTCTCAGGATAAAGGATGAAATTCTTCAGTGGTCCCTGAGGCCCTGAGGCTCTGTCTTCTCTGGACATCCAGTTTCTTTTTAAGCCACTGCTGGACCTATCCTTCCCTCCTCTCCGGCTGTCAGGGTCTTAGGGGCACGCTTTCTCTCCTGTGTCTCATCACCTCCTGGCCTGGCATAACGCCCACCTCCACCGCTGCCCCTAACTACCGGCCTCTCTTCCTTCAGGTCCCGGAAGGAAGTCCCCTCTTGTTCCCCCCCATCTCTCTCTGCCCCTCTGTTGGAAACTGATTCCTGGCCCCCACAAAAGCCACGCTCAGGTCCCATGGCTGGTCCTGTGGGTGTAAACAGGACCTTTGAAGATGCCATTAGTTGATATGTGCCCAAAGCAAATGAGGTAGGCCATCCCCCAATATGCTGAAGTCCTTACACGTAAAGGAAACTGGACACAGAAGGCATGCCATCAGGAGAAGCCGGAAGCTGGAAGTCAACAGAACTTGGGGGACAAAGAAGACATGGCCATGCACACTGCCATGTGCTGAAAGAGCCCAAAACTCCAACGACTGCCCGCCAGCCAGAAGATGCCCTCCCTGGGAGGATGACGGCCTGCTAGCCTCTAAAACTGAGAGTCAATACATTCCTATTGTTAAGCCAGTAACAACCCATTGTGTGGTATTTGTTTTAGCAGCCAGAAAACAAAAACACCCTCTGTATTAGTCATCTATTGCTGTGTAACAAGTTACCCCTGAAACTTAGCAGCTTAAAACAACAAACATTTCTTATCTCACATAGTTTCTTTGGGTCAGGAGTATGGAAAGAAAGGCATTGGGCACTTCAACACGCCCCCTAGAAGCCAGGATACAATGAATGCCCTCAAAATTTAGAGGGATGAGGGTTTCCCACTGCAGAACCGAATTCTGCACACAGTCAAATCATCCATCCAAAGTGAAGGTGTAAACAAAGACATTTTCAGATATGCAGGGTATCAAAGAATTTACGTCCCTCATGCCCTGTGTTAGTTATCTACTGCTGTGTAACAAATTACCCGAAAACTTAGTGGTTCAAAACAAGAAGGACATCTTAGCTCACAGTTCCTGTGGGCCAGGAGTCCAGGAGTGGCTTAGCCAGGTGGCTAAGACTTCCATGAGACTGGGAAGAGGCTGGCCAGAACTACAGTCCTCTGAGGTTTGCCTGGAGTGTAGGACCTGCTCCCCAGCCCACAGGACTGTCCACGACTTGGCAACTGGGGATCCGAGAGAGGGAAGAGAGCAGCAGGGCCACTGAGATGGAACCAGAGCGACGTGACCTCGTCTCCAAAGCCACACCCTGTCACCTCCGCTGTTTTCTATTTGTTAGAAGAGAAGCACTAAGTCCACACTCAAGGGAAGGGGAAACAGCCTCCACCTCTGGAAGGGAGGAAGCTCAAAGAATTGGTGAACATATTTTTTAAGTACCGGTCGGGGCTCCCTGTGAGAGGCTCAGGATCACGTGGCACGCCAGGCGTCTGCGCCAAACGACTGGCCACGGTGGCGATTAGCTAATGAAGGGTGTAAATCATGGGGTATGGTCTGTCTGTCTTTCTCTCTAAATTCAAAATTCCATGACAGCAGGAACTGTTAGGTGCTATACCCACGATGAACATAATGGCGTTTGCTATGGAATGGAGGCTCAACAAATATTTGCTGGATAAATAGACAAATGAATGGATGAATGAATGAATAAACAGATAACAAATGGAAGGGGAATGAATATTGAAGGAAAAGAAGACATATATAGAAAACAACTCTAAGAAAGAAGTAAAAATTGGGAAGATTTTGATGCAGTGCAATGTTAGCATAATGTTATATAAATTACACTCAGAGTAGCATGCCAATCAGCCTGCATTTCTTTGTACTCCAGTTCCAACACTCTGAGTTATGGGAATGGAGCTCTGGGTTCAGCCTCAGGTAGCAGGAAACTCCTTAGATTGGCTCAGCAGATCTCTGGTCAAAACAGAGAACTTACTTTCCAATATGTGAGACAGAGGCGTCTGGAAGTCACATCTCATTTATTAAATGAGGCTTCCCTCACCCTCTTCCTGGCAGAGACAGGCTTCACGTCCACTCACTTTCAATGCCAACATCTTCCATCAGCGGCACCCATGGAAAACAGCTAGCAGGTTTGTTCTGCCTTCTTTTCTTGGAGTCTCCCCACATGCACGTGGAGCTGGGTGCTCTGCAGTTCCCAGCACTCCGGCTCCAGATTCTTGGAAATTCACCCTCCCCATGGACTAGGGCAGTCATAGTCCATTCGGGAAGCCTGGGACTCGGTCTCTGCTGGCAAACCCTAACACCTGCCCGGGGGAAATGGCATGGAATGGGAAGGCGGCAGCAGGGTTGGACAATAGAGGAAAGGCAAGGAGGGGACAGGGTGGAGCGCCTGTTTCAACATTGGGAAGTGTGGGAAACAGATCCCAGGCCCTGGAGAGGGTGCACTGTGCCCAGAGCAAACAGCACCCATTCAAATCCAATGTCATCATGATGCTACCTAGTACTTAGTACCAACTGTATACAAGGCACCACAAAATGCTCAGGACACAGAGATACTGGACTGCACTCCCGGATTGTATCGGGGAAGCAACCCATAAAAAAAAAAAAAAAAAAAGGATGATGGCAACCTAATAGGAGGTGGCAGGAGCTACAAGCCAAAGAAGTGATTCACGCAAGAGTTGTCAGAAGGAGCTGTCCCCAGGGATGGGGCAGTCCCTAGAGGCTCCAGAGGGAGTCAGGGCTGGAAGAGAGCCTGGGGCAGGATAAGACCAAGCAGAGGAGAGTGTTTGCACTTGAAAGTGCCTCTGAGGAGTGTGGCATGTTCACGTGCACATCTGCTTCCTCCGTGCCTAGCACTGGAACAGCATGCATGAAGCAAGCATCTGCCCCAGGGAGCTTACAATCCAGCCGAGGGCGTAAGAGCAGTAAGGTGTCTGAGGAATGCAGAGCACTGTGCTGGTGTGGAGGCAGTGGGGGAGCCTCTGCAGGCCTCGGTGTCCACATCTGTGGAATGGGATTTTATAAGCACTGAGGAAGACAAAGAACAAGGCACCATGAACATCACTCCTTCCTCCAGGGTGATCAGGCAGGAAGGAGGCATCATTAAATGAGGGACAGGGAGGTTCTCATTGTTCCAGGGAATACTAGAATCCAAGGGCCAGAAAAAGTTGGGGGAAAGGCTGATCAAGTGCCGTGAACATGGTAAAACCAGTTGTCTTATTTGCCAAGCTCCTCGTAAGTGCCAGGTACTTGTCCAATCCTCACCACTCACCCGTGAGTACAGACCACCAGTGTCCAATGCTACAGGGCTGAAATCTCAAGAGCTATCAAGGGTCCAACACAAACTAGTAGGTGGCAGAGCCGGGGCCCAAACTTGGGTCCTTTACTCCAAAGTCTGTGCTCATAAGCTCTTCCTATACTCCTTTGGGCCACTTCGTGCTGAGGAACAGTGACAGATGTGCCTGAGAGGAGCACCTGGAAGGGCCTGGAAGGCTGGATGAGGGAATTTGCATTTAGAATCTGGACTCTGGTAGGGGCAAGTTCCCCTTTGTGCAGGGAGCCGGTGCCTTTCTCTCAGTAGACATCCAGTTCATGGGAGTGAAGGACACGGGGCAGGTGAACAGGCCTGACTTGGGAATTCTGGAGAGCAGATCTAGAAGGGAGAGAGTTGGGCATGACACTGATCTTCCAATTTGGGAGTCTGGAAGAATGATGTTACCACTGATGGAAGCAGCTTCACTGCTCAGGAAGGGCTCGGTTATGTATGCAGAGGGGAAAACACTCCTGCACATCCAAAAGTCACAGCCTCTAGCTGGTAGAAGAAAGAGATGCATGGGAGCTAGAGAAAGAAGGAAGGTCCACATGGGAGAGATGTGAGAAGTATCTGTACAAACCTGACAGTATGTAAGAAAGTCAAGTGAGAGGTGAGAATGCCAAGGGCAGCACAGCTACCTTGGTTGGTGGAAGAGTGAAGGGGGAGCTGGCAATGGTGTGACTTGTGCACTCGGACATAAGTGTGTGTAAGTGTGTGTGTGTGTGCATGAGAGAGTATGCACAAGGAGCTCAAAGCAAGCAAGCTTCTGCCCTTGTGGTAGGAGGGATTCCAGAAAAAAATGTAAAGTAGAAGCCAAACACAGAAAGGGTTCCAGAAAGGAGGAGAAAATGAAAACTGTACATTGTTCTACAGGGACCAGGAGAATTAGAGTTGAGAAGCAGCTAAAGTATCTGGCAGCCAAGGGGTTAGTTATCTTCAACTTAACTGTTTCCGTTATGTGGCAGAAGACTAGATACTGTAGGTAAACTGAGGAAGGGGATAGGAAGAGGACAATGGCTGAAGGGAAACTAGGGTGAGTCAAGGACTCCAGGCTGGTGGAGACAATCATTTGTTTGTGAACAGAGAACTGAGAGGAGAAATTAAAGAACCCAGAGAAAGAGCAAATGCTCCAAGACATTTTCAGAAATAGGATGATCTACTAAGAATAAAAAATGAAGACGAGAATACCATAATTTTTAGTATATTTGTATCATGCGACTCAAAGATGAAAGTTAAAAACTTTACTATTCTATACAATGGGATATTACTCAGCCATAAAAAGGAATGAATGTGCCTGTCCATGCAAAAAAAAAAAAAGGAATGAATTACTGATACATGCTACAACATGTACGAATACTGAAGACATGCTAAGTAAAAGAAGCAAGCCACAAGGGGCCACATGTTATGATTCCATTTTTTTGCATGTTTAGATAGGCAAGTCTATAGAGACAGCCTAGAGCTGTGGTAAGGTAAAGGGGATTGGGGGTGACAGCTAAAGGGAATAGGGCTTCTTTTGGGGGCAACAGAAATGTTTTAAATTGACTGTGGCAATGGCTGCACAACTGTGAATATACCAAAAGCCATTGTTTTGTACACTTTAAATGGGTGAATTGTATGGTATGGGAATTACATCTCAACAGCATTGTTAAAAATTCATTATGCATGCATATGGTTACAAGCACTTTTTTGGGGCTGTTGGAAATGTTTTACAATTGGATTGTGGTGGTGTTTGCACAGCTCTAAATTTACTAAAACCATCAAACTGTCATTTAAAACAGGTGCATTTTATGGTCTGTAAAGTACACCTCAATAAAGCTTTTTTTAAGAAAACTTAACTATGTAGATAAACACTCTACAATATGGTTCCAGTGCATTCAGATTAAAATGTCTCACAAAGTGTCCCCCATTGTCCATAAAATGGGAACATCAGTTCCGCAGTCACTGTGGGGACAGCACGAGGTAAGGCACCAGGCGCCTGAGCCACTGCAGGCACTCAGTGGAGTGACGCTGTGGTTAAGGGGACAGGTCTCCTTGTCACTGAACCTGATTTCCCTGCACGGGGTCCCCAAGACACAGAGCACCCTGGGGGTGGTGGGGGGAGTGTCCTGCTGGGAAAATAGTCCTTAGCTGTCAGACCAGAGAGCCCTCTCATTGTGGAGGCAGGCAACCTGGAGGGCACCAGGGAGGAAGTGAGAAAAGAGTTTGTATGGGGTGTGTCAGCTGGCTGTGTTCCCAGAGTCCAGGGGAGACACCAAAAGCCCCATCCCAGATGACCAGAGCCAGCTCCAGGCTGGAAGAGGCCACCAAGTCCCCGCACCCTTTCAGGCAAGCTCAGGTCGTCTGTTCTCCAGGGAGAGAACAGAGCCCAGCAATGCTCAGCCCCTCTAAATCCAAACCCCCTATAAAACAAAAATGGAGTATATTCCTTTCGTGGGTGTAGACTAGAAACAAGGGATTTGGTTTTCCAAAGAGAAGGTTGCATTTCAGCATGGAGCGTGAGTCTTCCAACCCCTGGAAACCCCAGGGCCTCCTCCTCTCCTGCCCCTTGTTAAGGGTCCCACAGTGGAATGGGATCCCACAGGACACAGCACCCAGAAACGGAGCTGCTTCCACCTCCTGAACCGGCAGGTTTGCTTCAGGCCACACACTCCAGCCCTTCCACCAGCCAAGGGCTTGGTAGGGGTCCCCAGATGTCGACCTTGCCGGCTGTAGCCCTGTCTCTGCACAAACAGCAAACACCTTTCCTGGGTGCAATCACCTTTGCACCCAAGAGGCTCCCAGAACCTGTAGCCTTTGCTTGGGAATGAGCTGTCAGGCAGAGAAAATCCCAACAAAGGTAAAAAAAAGCCCCCAAGGCACAACAGCCTACTATGAGGAGGGAGGGAGGCCATGTGGACTGCTGAGTCCCAGGGGGCAGGCCGTGCCTCTTCCCTCTTGGGCTGAGGGGAGTCAGAGGGTTTAACAGGTGGTGGGGAGCCCTCAGGTGAGCTTCCTTCTTAGTCTCTCCTCTCAGTTACTCAGAAACAGCTGGGCAGAGAGCTGTCCCCTCCCCAGCCGAGTTCCCAGTTCCCAGCATGGCTGACCCAGAGCCACCCCTCAGTGGGTACCTGGTAGGATAAAGGATGAGTCTCCCTTTGCCCTGCCTGCCTAGCTTTCCCTCGGCGGCCTTCAGAAAAGTGCTGTTGGAACATGGAAGGATGGGGGTGTCCCTGGCCCCCTGGCCGGATGCCTTTGCAGTGCCAGCCTGCAGTCACACCCCATTCTACCAACTTTACACCCCAGATTAATTCTTTCGGTTCACCTGTTTTTATGCTCCTTTGCAGCCACCGCCTTGAGGTTTTTATTCCACGGGCCTATTTAGATGTAAAGCCCTAGGGATCTGGAAGCTCCCATCTCTGATCTCCTCAAAAGCACCGAGATGAGGAGGACTCTCACCCAGCCCCAGGACAGACCATTTTCCATGCCCGGGGCAGTAGCATGTCGTGGAAAGAGTGTGGGCTTTGGACGTAGCAAAACCCCAAGTCAGAGCCATGGGTCAGCACCCACTGCTCAGGAGACACACAGCCTTACTCCGTTGTAAAAAACAAAAAAACAAAACTCACACATGTAGACCGCCTCATTGCTTAAGTTCAAACAACACAGAAGTATGAAGAGTAAAAGGGGAAAGAACTCATTTGCATTCCACTCCATCCCTCCCCTTCTCTGCTGCGGTAAATGCTTACAGGTGCCTACTTTTAGGGATGACTATGTGTTCACCTATGAATACACTCAGCAGGGCAGCAAGAGGACAAAAGCGAGGGTCAGACTGCCTGAGTTCAACACCTGGCTCTAAACGCACTCGCTGTGCGACCGTGAGCACATTGTCACTTCCCTGTGCCCCCAACTCCTCATCTGTAGAATGGGGATGTCAACAATATAAACTTCCTAAGTCTATTGGGAGTGACTGGTTGAAAGCACTTAGAACAGGGCGCCTGGCACTAGAGGTGAGCACTCAATGCATAGGTTTAGTTTTTATTTGTTTTAACATAAATGCTACACATGTTGCTCTCATTTGCTTTATTCACTTTAACTGTATATCCTGCAAAACTTTCTATAGTCAGATGGGCACACACACACACACACAGACACACACACACAATGTCTCAGCATTTGCCAAGCACTCCCAATTAAATGACTCAACTAAGGTGCTAATTAAAAATACTGATCCAAGAACCCTACCCCAGCCCTACTGAAAGACTCTTCAAGGGAGAAGACTCAGAATGAACAACTTTTCTTTATTATTTAAATTTTATCTTAATTAGCGTTAATCATGCCCATAGTTCAAATACTCACATGGTACCTCAAGGCTATAAGGACAAAAGGCTGCCCCTCCTCCATCGCCATCCATCCCCCAAGCAACCTGTGGTCCTACCCTACACAGGCCACTGTACTTACTTTGCTGAAGTTGAGACCTAGAACCTTTAAACATCATTCCAGCCCCTCCCACCTCCATCCCCCCAATCCTTCCAATAAAGTTATTGTGGCAGATTGTATTTTCCAAAGATGGCCCCCAAAACATTTCCCATCCCATATGCTCTTCTGCAATGCGGCCTTGCCATTCCCACATCAAAAGGGGGAGTCTAAATTCCCTCCTGCTCAAACCCCTGCTGGCCTCGGTGACTCGCTTATTACCAAAAGAATGCAGCAGAAGCCAGGAGACACATCCGAGACTGGGCCATGGCAAGCTTTTGCCTTGATTTTGGAGCAGTCACTCTCTGGATACTCCTGGGAATCCAGCCGCCATGTAACATGGGAAGGTCACGTCTAGGCACTCCTTGCACCATTGGTAACGGGGCCCAGCCTTCAAGTTATTCCACCCTAAACATCAGACATATGCGTGATGAAGCCTCCAGATGATTCCAGCAACCAACCACATGAGTCTTACCAGCTGAGGTCCCAGATATCATGGAGCCATTCCCACAGAGACTTGTCAAGTTTCTGGACCCATAGATTCCAAAGACATACTGAAACAGTTGTTGTTTTAAGCCACTTGGGGTGGTTTCTAATTCAGCAACACAAAACTGGAACTGTTACATATTAAAGTTTGTAGATAAATACCCAGCGGTTACATATTATTTTTACCGTGTAAACAGTTTATTGTTGAGCCAACTTGTATGATTACTCTTTTATGATACACCTTTTTGTTCTTCCTGAAGTTGATGATTGCCTCCCCACCCCACTCCCCAGCTTAGTTTTCCGTGTATCCATCACTAATTGTTTCCAAATGCTCTGTAAATCTGATGAATGGCTTTTAATATTATTTCTCAAACACTTAAAGGAGTCGATAATCAATCATTTTCTCCCTACACTCTGCCGTCAAACAAAGCCTTCATCCTAGGATGATCCATTTCCCTGCTCCAGCCTAGATTTGTTGCTCCCTGGACATGCTGCATAGTTACTGACCTGTAGTTCAATCGCTGTTTACTACAGCCTGTGTCCTCCTCTTCCTTGATTTCTCCCCATTTCTGCCCTAAACTCACCCACACACACTTTTTGTAGTCATTGTTCAGCAGCTTCCTATGAAAAGGTACGAGTCTGAAAACATCTCCGTTCTGAGTCATTGTGGAGTGAATCTGTGACAGGCTACAGAATTCTAGGTTTAAAATCATTCTTCTCAGAACTCTGAAAGCCTTGTTCTATTCTTCTCTGGCTTGAAGCACTGCTGTTCAGGTGTCTGATGCCTTTTTGATCCCAACCCACTTCCCCTATCCTAGAAACTCTTAACGATGGCACTGTAAACTTTTATGACATATCTTGGCAAGGTCCCTCTTTCATTTATTGGGTTGGCACTTAGGAGGCCTTTTGCAATCTAGAGATACATGTACTTGAGTTTGAGGAAATTTTTATTACACCCTTTGGCACTTTTTCAACTCCATTTTCATTTTCATTCTGGAATGCCTATTAATCACTATGTGATTCTACTGGATCTGTCTTCTAATTTTCTTATTTTCTTTTCTCACATGTCGTTTATTCTATCTTAGATATTTCCTCAGTTTCATCTTTTAACCCTTTTATTTTTTTATTCTAGCTATCATTTCTAATTTCCAATAGCTCTTTCTTAATCTGATTGCTCCTTTTTATTATTGATAGTATCCTCTTCTTCTAACTCAGGATATTAATCATTTTAAAAAATATATTTTTTCTTGTGACTACTGCATCAGTTCTCTTATCTCCAAATTAGTTTTTGCCTTTATTCTCCACACAGGAGACATTCCTCAAAAGCCTGGTGAATTTTGGATTACTAGTCATTTAGTTTCAAGGCATTAAAGAATTTATTCCAAGCTTCGTATATCTAGATGGGGCTTGTCAAGTGGTTCACTAAACTCCAGGGGAATTGGGCATGAAGTCATCTTTTGGTCAGTCAACACTCAAAGTCAGTGCCAGGATCCATTTTTCTGAGACCCTTCAATTTCACTAGCAAGAGACCTTTACTCCTTGGAAGATATACTCTTAGTTTCACCTTCCCCTGCATCAGCTTTGATGATCCTTTTGCTTGCTTTCTGTCTTCTCTAGCCCTCCCTCTAGTAGCTCTGGAATTCACTAGCCAGATATTCTCTGGGTTCATTTATCTGGACAGTAAACTTTTCTCCTGCCACCGAGCAGAAGTAATTGTCTGGTTCTTTAGTTTTGGGGGAGATATCTAACTGCTCCTTAAACAGACGATAACCAAGGCCATCTTTGCAGTCACATCTCACATCCCTCTCCATACCAACCTGACGCTTCCAATTTGTGAGGCTTCCCAGGATATACATTTCACCTTTCAGTTAGCTTCTTTTCCAGGCACTTAGATTACATTTTCCTCTACTTTCAGTCAATTATCACTCCTTTATCTGCTTTCCGTATTCCAAACCACTACAGATCTCTTACCTCTCCAGGTTTCCCTCTCCTATGTAAATCTTTTTCAATTCCATACTGTCATTTTAGTGGGTTTTGTGGAAGGAACAGAAATACTTGTGCTAAATCTTGCACATTTAAAGGAAATCTATTTAACTGTTTTAAGCTTTAGTTTTGCTTTTTCATTTTAAAATGGGGAAAACACCAGTAATAGAAATCACCAATGAAAATGTCTTTCCCAATTTTAAAATAGCACTAATTGACCCATTGGAGCTAAACATACGCCTACCTTATCAGGCTTGCTCCTCCTCTAGGCACATACACAAGACAAATGAGTGCACATGTCCACCAAAAGACAAGCACAAGCATTCACAGTGACTTTTTGCCTACAGACCCCAAATTGGAAAGACCCAAGTGTCCATCTAGGCAGAATGGATAAAATGCAGCAAAAAGTACAATGGGATACTATCTAGTAATAAAAATACAATCAACTATTGCTAAACACATGGATGACTCTCAAAGAAGTGAAAGAAGCCAGATGCAAAAGAGACTATGCAGTATAATCCATTTAGATGATATTCAAGAACAAGCTAAAGCTACCTATTCTGAAAGAAATCAGAATAGTATTTATCTCTTAGAGGAAGTCACTGCCTGGGAAGAGACATGAGAATGTCTTCTGAGTTGCTAGAAATGTTGTGTATCTTGATCTAAATAGTGATTACATGGATATATACATCTATACAACATATAGATGTAAAAATTGTACGAGCTGTATATTTAAGATGTTTTTTACTGTATGTATGTTATACCTTGCTTTTTTAAAAAAATGAAACATCACTGACTAATTTAACAGCGTGGTGGGAAAAGTTTTCTTTTAGGGAGGCTGAGAGGGGATTGAGAAATAGTATCTAATTAGAAACTCATCCAGACGTAAGGAGAAAGGAGGGGCGGGGTTGACCAGCATCCCCGAATGTCAAAGGTGTGGACAAAGCACTGAGACACTGCACCTACAAGGCTAGCTTAGCCCTCACTCCCCCAGCTCTGCTATTTGCAGCGTGGTCTTTGGCAAATCACAAAACTTCTCTGAGCTTCCATCTCCTCTAAAAACAAAGCGGTGACCTACATTATCTCCGAGGTCCATTCCAATGCGAAAATTCTTTGACCACCAGGAAAATTTTGAGGTTTTTTTTTACAAAAAGGCATCCCACATCTTTCTTCCTTTCCAACCAGATGCATGATTTCTTTGCTCATGGTGTCCCCCCACTCATTGGAGGGTAAGCTTTCAAGAGACCGAGTCTGCGAACTAGCTCAGGGTGATGAATACAGCAGACACGGTTAGAAGAAACAACCTTATTTTGTCATAAAGTGTATTGGTTTTGAAGCAAAGCCTTACATCTATAAACCCATGAAACTGCCTCCTCAATAAAAATTCAATCAGCAAAGCTGTCTAACAATACAAGGCTTTAGAGAGAGATCCATTTCTACCAACCAATTTAGTGGACCTCTGTACAAACTGCCTTTTCTTTTCTCACTCCACATTTGGCCTTAGTGGAGACAATATTGTATTTCCTTTGGCCAAACATAAGGGAAATTCAACACATTATTAAGTTTGGAGAGGAAGCTACTTCCCAAGGTCATTTTAGTTTAACCAATTGTCATTTCTGAGGAAAGGAGAGTAGCTGGGTATGTCATGTCGATGGGCTAGGCAGACTTTTTTCCTTTAGTGCATATTTCCCCAGAGCCACTACCCTTGCATTCTAGACATTTTTAACAATCGCTACCACTGTTTAAACCATGGGCCATGGTTAATAGTACAGTTAATAAAAATGTGCCATCATCAACTGTAACAAATGTTCCACACCAATGCAAGGTAGTAATAATAGGGTGGTATATGGGAATCCTGTATTTTATGCACGATTGGTCTGCAAACCCAATTTTAGGAAATGGTCACAATGTGATCAAGAGCTAAGCCTCTTGACTCCCCAGTGTGATGCTCACTCCACAACACCATTCTGCCTCACTCATCCACACATGCTTCGAAGTTGCTTGAAACCACATTCTCCCCTTGTGTGCTTAACCATTCCTTTTGTGATCTCATAGCTTCTCTAATAAAGGGGGAGAAAAAAAGAACCACCACCAGTGTACCCTAGATATTTTGTTTGCTATTTGAAATCAGAGCAAAAATAGAAATTAATGCAATCTGAACGATTTAGAATTTAGAGTCCAGGTTGGATAAGCTCTACGCCTGAACAGTTTAATTGCATCTGTGAGACCACAAAAGGAATGGTTAACCACACAAAAGGAGAATGTGGTTTCAAGCAACTTTGAAGCATGTGTGGATGAGTGAGGCACAATGGTGTTGTGGAGTGACTATCACACTGGGGAGTCAAGAAGCTTAGCTCTTGATCACATTGTGACCATTTCCTAGCTGTAGAGCCTTGGGTAAGTGACTGAGCTTCCTGATCTGTAAAGTGGGCACATTAGGATAAACTAAATAATCTCTAAAGTTACCTATAAAAGATGAACTCTACTACCCTATGACACATAGATGAAAAAATTGCAATGGTAAACAAATGCCAGATCTGCTCATAGAATTCCTTCCTATGTAAACATGTTGATTCTACTGAAAGAGGCATGGGTGGGGGCAGTGTTTATATGCTCGGCATCCCTCCACCTTTCTTCTGAAGATGTGCTTACCCCACTCTGCTTGGACAACTCCCATCTTCATCCCATGCGGTCTTGATGAGACCATAGAACAAAACCCTTTCCACCTCCTTGTCTTGCTTTCTACAATGTGACCCAGACTAGGTCAAACAGATTTTCTCTGCCAGAACTGAATCTTGAACTGAATGACATGGGGGCAAAAAATGGTAGTTCCTGAGTCATTCTGATGTCAGCCCTCTGAAGAGGCTGCCCACTGGGCTCACATCTATCAGTCCAGATCTACGGTTGCTTTGCTAGCTGTCCTTCTAAGATCTGGCTATTCCTCTTCTCCTTCGATTGATGCTTACTCCTTATGCTTCAGATAAATGGCTTTATATGACTCAGTTAGCTGGATTACTTGCAGTCAAAGAATCTTAACTGATACAGAAACCTTTGCTGGTCTACATTATAAGACCTTAATTTATACTTTGAAGCAATAAAACTGAATTTCTCTTGAAAACAGACTTGTGTCTAATTAAAGCTGTCCTATCCTCTAATTAGAATAAACAGAATTTACTGCCCATTCTGAAGCACAGTCTTCGTTTTCTGATACGTAGACTGCACTGGAAGAACTTGGTAAAACAGCATGGTTCTTTATCATGCTGGACCTGAGATAAAGTCAACTGCATTCAAGTATCAGACCCTGGGACTAATTCTGTCTTTCTCTATAATCACCAGAACTCTGTGCAACTCTTGGCAGTGCCCAGTCTACCAAATGTTCATGTGGCACAGAAGTTTATCACTTTACCTCTTGGCCAAATGCCCATCATGGCACTGTCAAGAGTACTTCTTCAGGAAAGCAACATGTTTCTTTTTATTAGGTGGCCAAAGCTATGCAAGGAGCGGGACTTCAAGTATTACCCTTGTAAGGAGTAAAATGCCTCTAGTAAGGGCAGGGTGGTGGCAGAGGGAGACTGCAAAGAAGAGCCCCATTCCCTGTTAACAAACTCTAAAGTCTACCTCCCTAAAAGTATGGTTTTGGGAACCAATATTTAAAACACATTGATGGTGCTACTGATTTATGGCTGGGCAGAGGTAAATAGGAAGCTGTGAGAATGACCTTCTTGAAACAGTGAAGCAGGACAGAAAATGGACTTTGTTGGGCCTCACAACTGTTGCTAAGAAAATCACTGAGAATACCCTTTCATTATAGAGATGTTGCCTTGCCATCTGTCTTCTAAGGCCTGGCTATTCCAACTTGCCTTTGATTCTGTGAGTTATTCCTTATCCTTCTGAAAAACCCCTTCTTGTGCTTCAGCTAGCCAGAGCTGACCCCTGTTGCTTACAAACAAAGAACACTAACATGTCACTAATTAAATTAAAATTAAATAAAATTACATATTCAGTTTCTGAGTCACACTAGCCACACTTCAAGTGTTCAAAAGCTACCAACATGAAATGGCAACTGTACCCTTCAAGGAAGACTTTTGGTACCCACTCCCAAATACACTACCCTACCTCTTCTCCATCTGTTGGCTCTCCCTTCCCTGCCCCTAGATGATTTCTTGGGCAGATATCTAAAATCTCTAATAAGCAGCTGCCATAGCGAACAACGCAGATATTAAATATTTCCATCATTGCAGAAAGTTATCTAGGGCAGCTCTGGTCTACAGAGATCCAACCTTCTATGTAGGACTTGATGAGGAGTAGTCTCTCCAAAATGGAGCTGATCCCCAATGGTCAATGAAAGGTGAGGTAAGCAAGGAGGATGTTGAGGTCTTCTGGAAAAAAGCTGTTTCAGTGCTCCCCGAGGATGAAGGAGCTTCTCTCAACTGAGCAAATGAAAGCCCACTCCAAGAGACCTGCCTACAGAGTCTGGCAGTTTGGGGAACTGCTTGCTATCTGAACATCTCCTGGAAAAGCCTCAGGGCAAGAAGATGGCTAGAAGCACTTTGTAGCAGATGAGGAAAATAGCACTGGGAATAGAACGCATTTCCAGAGAGGGCCAAGGGCCGAGTAAATACCTGGCAAGGTGATAAGATACAAACAATCTATGAAGGCTTACATCCTAGAGGTCCACCAGCAAGGAAAAACCTGTTTCAATAGAGAGGACCACATTAGAGAGGTGGTCTATCAGAGCGGACCACAGTGTGCTCTGCCAACACTAGGGAAAGGTGCAATAGGATTTCTCCATA
Source organism: Tamandua tetradactyla (assembly GCF_023851605.1). Taxonomy (NCBI): domain Eukaryota; kingdom Metazoa; phylum Chordata; class Mammalia; order Pilosa; family Myrmecophagidae; genus Tamandua; species Tamandua tetradactyla. Next base: position 13,291,613 of record NC_135332.1, read on the forward strand.
GGAGACTGTGAACAGCCCCAGGAGAAAAAGGGTCTGTGACTGCGTATCTGCTACACCCACATGAAATTGCAGCTGTACCCTTCAAGGAAGACTTTATGGTATCCATCCCTAAACATACTACCCTACCTCGTCTCCTTCTCTTCCTTCAAACCTGAAGAACCAGCAGGTGAGTAAGTTAGGTGGTAAAAACCAGGAGAGAGACAGACCACTTACCTCTTTCCCACTGCAGGCTTCAAAGACTAGATCAGAAAAGAAGGAACATTTTACTGAATGAAAGACTGAAGTCTGAATTTAGATCAGACTGATTTTTCAATATTGAACATGACAATGACCCTGTCCATCAATATTTAAAACTTACTAGAAATTTTAGATATCTGCCCAAGAAATCATCTAGGGGCAGGGAAGGGAGAACCAACAGAGCAGGTTAGAAAAATAGTGATGTGAGAAAATAAAGACAGCCTATGATTTCAGCCCATGAGTATGGAAGGTTCCAAAACGACTGCAAGAAAAATGTGCAGCCCAAAAAGGGGCAAGGGCAAAAGCACAGAACTAACAATGACACGATGACCTGCAGATTTTGGAATGTAGACAATTGGCCACTGGAACACCCTGAGACCTGACTAATTAGCCCCATTTTACACTATGCAAAGAAAGGCTCCAAGGAATTAAATAACTTGTCCAAGGACACTAATCAGCGGCCAGGCAGGATTCAAACCCAGTGTTGTTTAGGGACTTCATCAGTTCTGAGATGCTCTGAAAAACAATTGCATGTGACAGAGGTTGCAGTTTCCTTCTGCCTTCTGTTCTTCCTTTGTAATAGAAATCCATACTAGAACTTCCCAGAAGGCAAAAGCCACAGAATTTGAAGTTGTCATTCTCCATACTATCTGAAGGAGGGAATGATGGCTGGAGCTCTGGTGGCAATCTTGGGGTAGGTGGTAACTTAAGAGTCAAAGCCACATCCAAAGCAGAAAGTTAAAAGGGGCCTACATCCATAAAGGTGTGTGGAGTGACCATACCTGCCTGTCTCCGGACTTCTTTTAAAGAAATCATTGTCTCAGGTTTTCTGTGTGTGCAGCCAATCCCTTGTCCTAAATGCAAAGTCAGAAATCCCATTAGGATGGTTACACATAGGTCTTCAAAGTCCCATGTGTTTAATTCAAAGACATTTGCCCACGTCTCTATGAGCTGAGAAAAGTTCCTGAATGTTGTGGCCCAAGTCCAGAGCATGTTTTGGTTTTGCTACTGCATGCCTCAGAGTGGACTTGAACTTGGGCATCCCCACACTTTGGGGGCTGTAGGATGCTCTAATAGAAGTGAATTCCCAGGTGCAGTTTTGATAATTGGTGGGATCAAGAAGTATTTTTAAAAACATCTCTCAGCTATTGCATTTGCTCTTTCTTCCCTCTGCAATGGAGGGAAAAAAATTAGCCAGGCAAGAGTACATCCAATTCCCTTTCTTAATTAGAAGCAAAACATTTGGGAAGTGGTGGCACAATCATTTGAAAAGCATTTGCAAATTATCTATGCACACAAAGCTAGCATATTAAGGAAAGCAATGGGGGTTGAAGAACATGTTCCAGGCTGGTGGAAAGAGTGATCCAAACTTGCAGAGGTGTCTATCAATCACGGCTGGGGGGTCATAATCCTTTCCAAGCTGGCCACGCACACAGAGGGCCTAATATTAAATATACCAAATCCAAGCTCTCCTAGGTGTCAATGGCACAGCTAGGAAATCTATCATCCCGAACTAACACCCCAGAGTACCTAATGGATTTCAGGGAAGCATTCAAATAAATAAACATTTCCTGAGAGAGATTAGATTTCATATACCATGACCTGGGCCCAAGCTTAAGGAGAGAGAGTTGAAGAACAGAGTTCTTTTTCCAAAAGTACAGTTTACTCCCAACCTATTAGTAAACAAATAACTAGACCTTTCCAAACTCTGTGGTCTGGGGAAGAAAGTATTTATCTTGATCATGAGCTTTTCTGACCTCCAGGGATCCTGGTGGCCAGGGTTGTAGTTTATTAGAGGAAGTATGGGTGACTATGGCAGATCCTGTGATCTGTTTACTTAGAGAGTCTATACAGCAGGTTGGCACATAGTAGGTATTCAACAGATGTTAGCTATGACAGCATCACTACCTCCCAAGACAAGCTAGAATTTCACTTTTAGTTCTAACTGTGAAAAAGTCATTCCTTCCCCTGTGCTAATATTTCTTCCTCTGAACCTTTTGCTTTTTGGTTTTACTTCTGGCCAGGGAATGAAGAGAGGACACACCCAGGTCCTTTCCTCAAGGGCAGTCCTTCCAAGATAGGAAGAGAGGTCATTCCTCCCAGCTGCATCTTCTTTCTCCAACATAAAAGGTCCAGTCATTTTGGCCTCTGCTCCCAAGGCCTAGTGTCCAAACCTGCAGGCTGGGAGTTCACACCCAAAAGCCTTGTGTGTGGGACCCTCATCTACCTGTGGGTGCCTGGAGGAGGACACACCCTTTTGAATGTGGACACGGGACAGCTAGTGGAGTGAGAGCTTTGGACAGGTCAGATCCGGATGCTCACTTAAACTCTCAGCACTGCCACGTGCTTCACGGTGACTAATTGAGTAGTGACTCTTTCTTGGATCAATAACTGAATGAATAAATGATGAATGATCAAACTCACTATGAAATTAGAACCCAAGTTCTTTCTCCTGCCCCTGAATATATTTTTATCACTTTTTGGGGGGATCTAATAGCAGGACTCTGCTTCTGTTCATTTCTACTTTGTTAGAGTTAATCAGAATTCTAGCCTTTTGAGATTTTTGTTGGTTTAGTGATTCAATCAGCCCACAAATTACTTGTCCCTTCCAGCTTCATGTCAACTGCAGATTAATTGTCATTTTCAACTGAGCAATTAATTGGATCATGTGTTTGCTTATGTCCATACTGAACGTTTTTTAAGAGTAGGTTAACCATCCTCTGTCTAATCTTCTCTAGAAGGAGGCAGAGGGACCAGATGGACCCAGAGGTTTCCTCTTGGCTTCCCGCACTGACCTGCCTATGCCACCTCTCTGCTCGACAGGAACTGCACCAGGCCCTTCCAAATTTCAGACTGGAACAAAACTAACCTTAAGAAAAAAAGGAAACAAACAAACAAAAAAGCCAAGTAACCCTATGAAGAAGTGAAGTTCAGTCTCTGTCTGTAAAGATTCTTCCAGATTTTGCGAGTCTAGAAGCCTGAAGGCCATCTTGTGGATGAACGACTTAACGGTGCATTGACTGAAATTTTACCTTCTCCAAATGCCTTTGCAACCATTTTGGGGGATCCTTCAAATGACATTGCAAAGTAAGTGACACAGATATTATTGTTTCCATGTTGCAGAAGAGATGCCAAGGACAAATAAAACAAAATGTCTCAAAGGATTGATACTAGACAGTGGTCTGCCAAGAACAAGAACCCAGGAACAACCACTTGCATTTTGTTTGAAAAGCCAGAAACCTTGAGCTCTTCTAAGCTGAGCAGGCCAAAATCCCATCCTCCAAACTCCTGCGAGGCCCTGTGATCCCTCTAGGTATGAGCCACACACATGAAGTGGGACGGCACAAACCCACCAGCTCACTTTGATGTAACAACAGATAATCTGAAGTCAGAAATTAAATAACTTCTGTGATGTTCCTAAACTTTTATTATTAGCTAAGAGAGAGGATTACTGACAATTTAGCTGGGTGATACAATGTATGGGTAATCATGATAAAAGTAGGCCATCTTTGGTAAGAAAAGGTTAGGTTTAGGAGAAAAGTACGCATGGTAAAATAATCTTTGCCTATTTTACCTTCCAGCTGTCACCATTCTAATTGTCTTCCAAATAACAGAACTTTATATAGCCAAAGAGTCATCTAGAACTCTGTTTTGTTAATGGCTGGCCCAATGTCAAGCATATGTTGGTAGCCATCCTAAAGCAAAGTGAAACAGGGGCGTTGCCAGGGCTATCCCAGTTTTCCTCCTAATCCTCCTTGTGCCTCCTTTTCCTTTCCTGCTGCATACCCTGGCAACTCAGGGTGCCCCTGCATAATGCCCCTTAACCATGACAGGCAGAGCCAGGGCTGTGGGCCTCTCCCTTGGCCCACTGCACACCCACCCTCACCATCATCCCACTGCACACCCACCCACCCTCTCATACCATTGCACACCCACCCACCCTCTCAAACCGTTGCACACCACCCTCACCCTCAGCCCACTGCACACCCACCCTCACCCTCAGCCTATTGCACACCCACCTTCACCCTCATCCCATTGCACACCCATCCACCCTCTCATACCATTGCACACCTGCTCTCTAACAGATCTCAGGCTTTGAGGTCAACAATGGATTAGCAAGAACCTGCCCTTAAAGAGCCTGTGCTCTCATCAGGGAAAATTTCCAATAAAACAGGGTGCTAGGGAGGCAAGGAAGGGCCACTGATATCCGCTGGGCAGGTGGGCATAGGATGGGGTCAAGGATATAGCACCCAGAGGAGATGTTTGAGCAGGTACTAAAGGATGAGAAGGGTGGAACCTGGTGAAAAGGGAGGAAGAGGGAAATGGAAGAGGGAGATGATGGTGGAGAGGTGGTAACATCCAGACAGGTCAGAGCAAGGATTGTCCCCTGAACAGTTCTGGTTAGGGCTAGCACATGTGAAGGAGAGGCAGTGGGGTATTAGATAGGAGGAGGGAGATCATGGGGAAAAAATCTGAAAAGACATCATCATAGCACTAGGCTGCAGTTCAAAACAAAATAATGTTTTGCTACTTGCAGGGAAGTTTGCATTTTAACCAAGGGCAATTCAAGGGAAGGAATTTATAAAGATTAAATTTAATTCAAGGATAGAACTGGTGACTTTTTAAGGTGAAGAATCCAGAACCTTCTTCAGATCCAGGGAAGAGGGCCTCTGCTCTCAGGCCTCATGTTTAAGAGAGTCCTGAGCACCAAAGGGTCCCCTTCTCACAAAGGAGAGTCTGCAGGATCAAGGGGACACACCCTCCTGGAGAACGTACCCCTCCTTCCAGACCATGCCAGGAGCGCCAGGACCTTGGAAGTTCCCATCTAAATGACCCCCCGTTCTTTGCCAGGGACTCCCAGATCCACCCTCCTTGGGGAGGGCTGTGCCATCAGTGTGCACTTGTCCCGAGGTCTGCGGTATGGGGCAGGGACAGGAAGAGAATGGGACTGCCTGGGACCAGCACTCCCCAGGCTACCACTCACCAACAGACAACTCCAAAGAGATCGAGAATTTGAACCTGGCCATCCAGGTCTCTAAGAAGGTATATTTGTCAATGTAGAAGGAGAGAATATTAAAAAAAAAGAAAAGACTTCTTTATATGTATATATAAAACACAATATACATAGGAATATAACATATATGTGTATTTTATATGTATATACATAATATGTAACATTCAAATGATTAGTTTGATTCATAGCTTTAAATTTTTTACACATACGATGTGTGGGTCTCTGTGTACTTTGGTTCTGGGCTCTACTGTCAGGGGCAGGTCTGGGGGGCCCTATGCAATTTGCTTCCTGTGCTGAGTACTGAGCAAATGAAAGAAATAGGCGCCAATTCTCAGAATAATGGTTTCTTGGAAATTGCTGCTCACCCCACGCCACACCGAAAACAAGGCATTTTGTTCCCATCAGGCCAAGAAGGGTGTGTGGAGTTAAAAACAGGAAAGGGTGGCAAGGAAAAGGAGGGGAAAGCACTGAAACTTTCAAATGCCTTGAAAGAAAGGAGACGGAAACCGGGAGAGAGTGAGGAAGTGGGAAGGAGCTTGCAAGGATCAATTTAGCACCAGCACCCAAGATCAAATGCAAGAAAAATCTACAAACACCATGAAAAATATTTCTGAGGGAGAAAACTACTTTCCTTGCAATCAGAGCTTAAGAGAAGTCCTTGTAGGTCACCCACCTTTGACCTTGAACCTTGAAACACCCCTTCCCCAGAGTGTCAAGAGCAAACATTTAGGATAAATGTCCAAAGTAGATGACCCTGAAGTAAACTTCTTGATAGACTATTTCCCCATCTTTGCCTCCTGCGGGCTTTCCTTGGGCTCCAGACATCAGCTACCCACATCTAACTCTTCTCAGCGTGTCCAGAGACTGTGGCCCAAACCCAACCCAATCCCTGCAGCCTTTAAATAAGTGGTACAGACCCACAGACTGAGGGATATTCCCTCACTGCATGTATTCCTGCAACCACCCCACCCAAGCAACCTGTTCCCCTCCCCTCGCCTTTCCTCCCTCTGGGCTACAAAGTAGTTTCAGAAACCCCATTTCAGTACTTACTTTACCAACCTCTTATGTCATTACTCAAAGTCACTGGTTGGAGAGGATATATATTTTTTCTCTTCCATTAAACAATGTTCTGTAACTATAAACAGGGGACACACTAGAGCTGAAGCTCAGAGGCAAATGGTAAATTCTAATAACAAAGTCCAGAAATGTCTAGGATTATTGATACTGCATAAGCTTCGCTTCTTGCCATGCTGGCGATGCACTTCATCTTTCTGGATTTGCCACTGGGAATTTTCCAAACTCAGGAAAATGCAGTTTTGTTTCTGGCAACTTAGTGGAGACCTGAAGAAAGTGATCTAACAGTTCCTTGAACTTGGTAATGGATGAGTGGAATTCCTGGTGAGGAAGAGAAGTGACAAAAGTACCAAGTCTCTAAGCTTGGAAAGAGTTTTTTTAACATTCAAACTGCTCTCAGTTAAAAAGAAAAAGGCATACAAATGAATAAAGGTCCCTTTTTACACATAGGCCTGCTTTCCTTCAGGGAAGGGTGTAAATTAGCTTCTTCTTAGACTAACCATAGGTATACTCTAGTATATTTTAGAAATGGGGTTCTTAACCAGAGTCCACAGATCAAGGGGGTTTCTAAACTGTATGACATTGTATACAATATATTATGGTTATGTATTTCACAGACTTTTAAGGAAGGCTTCCATTGCTTGACCAGATATTCACAGGGATCTATGATCCCCCAAAAAAAGTAAAAACTGCTGTTGTGGACACTTTTAACTTAAAACCAGGTGTGATAAGCACATAAAAACGATGCTCAATGTTATTAGCCATCACGGAAATGCAAATCAAAACCACAGTGAGATAACCTTTCACATTTATAATCCAATAATCAAAAAAGACAGACAATAGCAAGTGTTGACAGGGATGTGGAAAGACTGGAACCTTCATACACTGTTGGTGGGATCATAACATAGTATAGAAGCTTTGGAAAACAGTCTGGCAGTACCTTGAAAGGTTAAACACAGTGACCACTTGACCCAGCAATGTCATTCCTAGGTGTACACACCCAAGAGAAATGAAAACATCCATCCACACAGAAACTTGTGCATGAACATCCAAAGCACCATTACCCATTATTGCCCCAAAGTGGGAACAACTTGAATGCCCATCAATTGATAAATGGATAAGGAAGACGTGGTGTGTCCTCACAATGGAATCTCATTCAGCCATAAGAAGAACAAAGCATTGATCCATGCTACAAATGGATGAACCTTAAAAACACCAGGCTGAGTGAAAGAAGCCAGGCATAAAGAGTCACACATTGTATGACTCCACTGACATGAAATGTCCAGAAGAGGCAAATCTATACAGACAGAAAGTAGATTAGTGTTGCCAGGCATTCATGGGAGGTGGAGTAGGGGGTGACTGCTAAGATGCATGGAGTTTCATTTGAAAATGTTCTAAAATGTATTGTGGTCATAGTTGTACAGCACTGTGAATATAGTAAAAATATACATTAAATTGTACACTTCAAATGGGTGGATGGTATGGTGTATGAATTATAGCTCAATTAAGATGTCATAGAAAATGCAAGGTGTGAGCCTAAGCTATATCTCTATGGCCAATTCCACCACACCAGACAGGGAACATTGGGACAGCTTTGAGAAAGGACCTAACAGTCATTCATTTTGCAGGAAAAACAGGTGTTTGACCTGAAGGGAAAATGCTATGTTCTTTGCAGCACGCTTCTTCTCACCACTGCATATGGAGCCCCTCAACCTGGGGAAGTAAGAACTGTCCACACACGCACTGGGATGGGGCTTCCCATGAAGAAGGGGACAGCTGGTGCAGGACCATTGTCCATGATGATGAGACAAGATCGCCGAATACCCTGTGGCATGGGGACTCTCCGACAGACCATGGACCTGGTTTCCCTGGGGATGGGTGCTCAAGGGAGAGAGCTTTAATTAAGCAAGAGGGAAATAGGGTTTCTTTTCAAATTAGGAGCACCTAGGAATTGCTTTGAGACTTAAAATGAGCAAGGAAAATACATCAAGCATTGATACATGGATTTCTGCTTATTGCTAAGGTAGTCCTACTCTACCCATGGGCCACCATTTCTGTGCAAAAATAAAAGGACCCATACTGCAGATGCCCATGCCCTAATCCCCAGAACCTATGAAGATGGTGTGTTACATGACAAGGAGGAATTAAGGCTACAAATAGAATTATGGTAGTTAATCAGCTAATGAGATGGGGAGATTGCCTCGTACCATCTTGGTGGGCCCAGGGTAATCTCAAGTGTCCTTACAAGTGAAAAAGGAAAGAAGGGCAGTCAGTGTCAAGAGTGACGTGATGCAACAAAAACTGGCCCAGCACTGCTGACTCTGAAGATGGAGGGAGGGGGCCCTGAGCCGAGCAATGTGGGTGGCCTATGGAAGCTGGAGAAGACGAGAAAAAAAGATTTCCCCTTAGGCCTCCAGAAGGGAACTGAGATGCCTCCTGAATGGCATCTTGATTTTCGCTCAATGAGACCCATCTCTGACTTTTTGCCTCTAGAATTATCAGATAATAAAATTGTGTTATTTTAAGCAATTAGATTTACAGTAAGTTTTAACAGCAGCCATAGAAAATGAACACATGTACTTAATGACATTCAGTCCTAAGGTAGATGAGTGGTGTAACTTCGGAGAATTTTCTTTCAAGAATTTATGGAGTTCTATGACGTTTCAGGACCTGAGTACTTTAAAATGTCACCTCTGGTTCTAGACTATGATAGACAGTATATTCATTTTATAGGGTAAAATAAACATGAGGGCTGGGAATAGCCAATGGGACTCCTCTTCCCATGAATAGCAGCCAGTTGACCCCAAGTCAGTAGAATTACTGGGCACAGCAGGACTGAAATGGAGATATAGAAAGGGCCACTTGAATCAAGCACATGGCTAGCAAGTGGTGGCATTGCTGGGTTTGAACCCAGGGGAGCTGAGCCCCAGGGTCGTGCATTTCACCTCCATGCAAACACCACCCAACCCAACAAGCTAAGCTCCTGCTTCAGAGATTGTGAAGAGTCTCAAGAGTGTGAGTCTGGAGGTCTTTTTACCGATAAACTCCCAAACAGGCTATGGGTCCATCTGGGTAGGCGAGCATGCTGCAAGTAGGAGACAACGTTCAATGCTCAAGAAACTGGGCAGTCCCACTCTTCTATGGGGTCAACCCCGACTATGATTCTCACTGCCATTTTGCAACCCTCTCGACTCTTTTCTCAGGGTGCTTCTCTCTTCATGGGCTCAGCACCCGCAGATGTGGCAAAACCATAGAAGTCGACAGCTCAGGAGTGGGGGGGGGGCTGAATAAAATGGGGAGATTAAAGAGGAAGTGTGTTTTCCTTTCTAATGTGAGGCAGAAAGAGGGCAAGATCGGATGAAAAAATATATTTTCAAAAGGAAGGTTTGCTGACAGAGAGCAGGGTAGATGGAGGAAGGAGAGAATGAGATGAAATATGATGGGGTCTCCACATCAGTGCTGGAAAAGGAAAAGAAGGCATGGGTACGGTCAGAATGGAGACCAGCTGGGTAAGGGAGCACAGGACAGCTCTGCGGCTACCCACATGGGTGGATAATCGAAATCTTACCTAGACGGGGCCACAGTGAGAGGAAGGACCTGGGAGAAGAAAGGAGCTTACTTTGCAGCATGCCAAATTTGGGATGTCTGAAAGGCATCCTGGCAGAAATGCTCAGAAGACTAGTTGAAGTCCAGCTCTGAGACTTCCTCCCCTTTCTCCTCTTTGCTAGTTGTCAAAATTCTATGCAATTTTTTTACTACCTGACGCACCCCAGTCTCCCCAAGCCCCCAACGCGACATGGTATTCACTCCAGCCCCCTCCCCTCTGCTCCAGCCCCCCTCCCATAAGCCCCAGTGTACCCAGCTTCCTTCCCTCTCAGAGGTCATGTTTCCAGCCCCAACCCTTGGCTGAGCAACCCTGAATTCCTCCTTGGAGCCTCGGGATCTGGACCGCCAAAGGGCTCAGCGTCAGAACAGAACCAGGTCTACTCAGGAACCGCGCCAGCGGGGCAAAGGGTCGGTGCAGAGTCAGGGGATGGCGAGTGAGCCAGGTCCAAGGGGTGGGAAACCTGTGATGCTGCCATGAGGACTATGCAGGCAGAAGGGACAGAGCAGAGGAGAGGAACCATGTACCCACTTCTTAACTCAGACAGGAAACTAGGAAAAGGCGTAAGGCCACTGAAAGGAAGGGAGACACACACACACACACACACAGTACAGCCACCCACCCTCCCCCCACACATAAACAAAAGCCAATCCTCAAGCTTCCAGCAGGCTTCTAACATCAGGAGCTAAAATCACTACCACTGATAAATGAAGAACCCTTTATCTGTGACTTAAATTCCAAGGTGGGGGAGAAGGGAGGGCATTTGGGGTATCACTCCTGGATATCGCCTCCCCCAATTCATTAACTCACTGCCTCTAGATGTGATCTTGGTTCAACAAGGAACCCCTCAAGGATAACGGTGTAAAGGATCTTTTTTTCCTGAATTGCAAACACCAGCATTAACAGGAGGTTTTCAGGTTTATCACCTGAAACATGCAAATAGTTTAAAGACCGAGAATGGAAAAGAGGATGCAGCTGCATTTGGTTAGAAGAAAATTCCAACACCATGAGGCAAGTCAAGTTGGGACAATAAGTAAAACTCGGAATTCAATAAAGTGGTAAAACAGAGGGTGGTTTGGGTATTGGGAGCCACATATCTGAAAAAAGTAATAATACCTTCCTGGCAACATGGGACAAAGATCCTGGAATCAGCTGAGACTCAGCATCAAAGGACTGAGAAAAACCCTAGAATGAGCTGAGAATTAACATCAAGAGACTGAGAGAACCTTCTCAACCAAAAGGGGGAAGAGTAAAATGAGGCAAAGTGTCAATGGCTGAGAGATTCCAAACAGAGTCGAGAGGTTATCCTGGAGGTTATTCTTACGCATTAAGTAGATATCACCTTGTTGTTCAAGATGTAGTGAAGAGGCTGGAGGGAATTGCCTGAAAATATAGTGCTGTGTTCCAGTAGCCATGTTTCCTGATGATGATTGAACAATGATATAGCTTTCACAATGAGACTCTGTGAATGTGAAAACCTTGTGTCTGATGCTCCTTTAAGCTACTATATCAACAGAAGAGTAGAACATATGGAATAAAAATAAATAATAGGGCTCTTTCTCTGCCGGCGGCGCTCCCGCCGCCAGCCAGCCAGCCCTCCTCTTCCCCCTTCTCCGCCGGCGGCATTCCCACCGCCATCTTGCCCTTCTCTTTCCCCTTCTGCTCCGGCGGCGCTCCATTCGCCATCTTATCCTTCCCTTTCTCCTCCTGCTCCGGCGGCTCTCCAACCACCACCGTGCCCTCTTCCGCCTTCACCAGCTCCTCCGCCACCGTCCTCGACAGCCTTGCCACCCTCACCTTTCCTCCTCTAGAACAGCTACTGGGGGAGTGGAGACGATGCAGGGCAGCTCCCAAAGCCGCGACGGAGATCAAGGGGACAGCGTGCCCCGTCCTGGAACGGCTGACTGTCTGGGAGAGCCAGCTCCGGATTGCGGGTCCGGGAGGTGCAGCGCACCCCAGGGAGATTGGACCCAGGTGGGCATTCTCCAGGACACTTGCTAGTTGGAATGTCGGAGGTCGGGGAGAGGGAGGGGATCTTGAGGGCGGCAAGAGAGAGACAATCCATCACATACAAGGGAAACCCAATGGGACTGTGTGTGGATTTCTCAGTGGAAGCCATGGAAGCTAGAAGACAGTGGGATGATATATTTAAATTACTAAAGGAGAAAGGCTGCTGGCCAAGACTCCTATATCCAGCAGGGTTGTCCTTCAGAAATGGGGGAGAAATTAAAACATTCTCAGACAGAAAGTCACTGGGAGAGTTTGTGACCGGGAGACCAGCTCTGCAAGAAATACTAAAGGGAGCACTGGAGTCAGATGCGGGAGGGCAGAGGAGGGAGGTGTGGAGGGGAGTGTGGAAAGAAGGAAGGTCAGATATGATATATATAATACGGGAGGCAGGGTGGTGGAGGGGAATATTGTCCAAACAATAATAACACTGGATGTTGATGGACTGGATTCCCCGGTCAGAAGACATGGACTGGCAGAATGGATTGAAGGACAGGATCCTTCTATATGCTGTCTATAGGGGACACATCTTAGACCCAAGGATGGACATGGGTTGGGAGTGAGGGATTGGGAAAAGATATTTCATGCAAATGGCAACCGGAGGAGAGCAGGAGTGGCTGTGCTAGTATCCAGCAAATTGGACTTCGGATGTAAAATAGTTGGAAGAGACAGAGAAGGACACTATATACTAATAGGGGGAACGGTTGAACAGGAAGACATAACAATCATAAATGTTTGCGCACCGAGCCAGAATGCCCCAAAATGCGTGAGGGGTGCACTGCGGACACTAAGGGGGGAAATAGACACATATACCATAATAGTTGGAGGCTTCAATTCACCACTCTCATTGGTGGACAGAGCATCTAGACAGAGGATCAATGGAGAAATGGAGAATCTGAATATTACTATGGATGGGCTAGACTTAACAGACATTTGTGGGACGTTGCATCCCACGGCAGCGGGATACACCTTTTTCTCGGGTGCTCGTGGATCGTTCTCAAGGATGGACCATGTGCTGGGTCACAAAGCAAGTCTTGACAAGTTTAAAAGGATTGAGGTAGTGCACAGCCCTTTCTCGGATCGTGGGGGGGTGAGGTTGGGGGTCAGTGATGGGTGGAGTGCGAGAGGATTCGCGGATGCGTGGAGACTCAGCAGCACACTCTTGAACAGCGGGTGGGTCAGGGAGGAAGTTGCAGGAGAGATTGGTGGATGCCTCGAGCCGAATAGGGGTGAAAACGCAACATGTCGGGGCTTGTGGGGCGCAGCAAAGGCAGTGCTAAGAGGGAAATTTATTGCCCTAAACGCCGATATCAGAAAAGAAGAAAAGGCAAAAATGCAGGAATTAACTGTCCACTTGGAAGAACTGGAGAAAGAATAGCAAACTAATCCCAAAGCAAGCAAAAGGAAAGAAATAACAAAGATTAGAGCAGAAAGAAATGAAATTGAAAACATGAAAACAATAGAGAAAATCAATAAGACCAGAAGTTGGTTCTATGAGAAAATCAATAAGATTGATGGGCCCTTAGCAAGATTGACAAAAAGAAGAAGAGAGAGGATGCAAATAAATAAGATCAGAAATGGAAGAGGGGACATAACTACTGACCTCACAGAAATAAAGGAGGTAATAACAGGATACTATGAACAACTTTACGCTAATAAATACAACAATTTAGAGGAAATGGACGGGTTCCTGGAAAGACATGAACAACCAATGTTGACTCAAGAAGAAATAGATGACCTCAACAAACCAATCACAAGTAAAGAAATTGAATCAGTCATTCAAAAGCTTCCTAAAAAGAAAAGTCCAGGACCAGACGGCTTCACATCTGAATTCTATCAAACATTCCAGAAAGAATTAGTACCAACTCTCCTCAAACTCTTCAAAAAAATCGAAGCGGAGGGAAAACTACCTAATTCATTCTATGAAGCCAACATCACCCTCATACCAAAACCAGGCAAAGATATTACAAAAAAAGAAAACTACAGGCCAATTTCTCTAATGAATATAGATGCAAAAATCCTCAATAAAATTCTAGCAAATCATATCCAACAACACATTAAAAGAATTATATATCACGACCAAGTAGGATTCATCCCAGGTATGCAAGGATGGTTCAACATAAGAAAATCAATTAATGTAATACACCATATCAACAAATCAAAGCAGAAAAATCACATGATCATCTCAATTGATGCAGAGAAGGCATTTGACAAGATTCAACATCCTTTCCTGTTGAAAACACTTCAAAAGATAGGAATACAAGGGAACTTCCTTAAAATGATAGAGGGAATATATGAACCAACCCACAGCTAATATCATCCTCAATGGGGAAAAATTGAAAACTTTCCCCCTAAGATCAGGAACAAGACAAGGATGTCCACTATCACCACTATTATTCAACATTGTGTTGGAGGTTCTAGCCAAAGCAATTAGACAAGAAAAAGAAATACAAGGCATCAAAATTGGAAAGGAAGAAGTAAAACTATCACTGTTTGGAGACGATATGATACTATACGTTGAAAACCCGGAAAAATCCACAACAAAACTACTAGAGCTAATAAATGAGTACAGCAAAGTAGCAGGTTACAAGATCAACATTCAAAAATCTGTAGCATTTCTATACACTAGTAATGAACAAGCTGAGGGGGAAATCAAGAAACGAATCCCATTTACAACTGCAACTAAAAGAATAAAATACCTAGGAATAAATTTAACTAAAGAGACAAAAGACCTAAAGAAAACTACAAAAAACTGTTAAAAGAAATCACAGAAGACCTAAATAGATGGAAGGGCATACCGTGTTCATGGATTGGAAGACTAAATATAGTTAAGATGTCAATCCTACCTAAATTGATTTACAGATTCAATGCAATACCAATCAAAATCCCAACAACTTATTTTTCAGAAATAGAAAAACCAACAAGCAAATTTATCTGGAAGGGCAGGGTGCCCTGAATTGCTAAAAACATCTTGAGGAAAAAAAATGAAGCTGGAGGTCTCGCGCTGCCGGACTTTAAGGCATATTATGAAGCCACAGTGGTCAAAACAGCACGGTATTGGCATAAAGATAGATATATCGACCAATGGAATCGAAAAGAGTGCTCAGATATAGACCCTCTCATCTATGGACATTTGATCTTTGATAAGGCAGTCAAGCCAACTCACCTGGGACAGAACAGTCTCTTCAATAAATGGTGCCTAGAGAACTGGATATCCATATGCAAAAGAATGAAAGAAGACCCATATCTCACACCTTATACAAAAGTTAACTCAAAATGGATCAAAGATCTAAACATTAGGTCTAAGACCATAAAACAGTTAGAGGAAAATGTAGGGAGATATCTTATGAAACTTACAATTGGAGGCGGTTTTATGGACCTTAAACCTAAAGCAAGAGCACTGAAGAAGGAAATAAATAAATGGGAGCTCCTCAAAATTAAACACTTTTGTACATCAAAGAACTTCATCAAGAAAGTAGAAAGACAGCCTACACAATGGGAGATAATATTTGGAAATGACATATCAGATAAAGGTCTAGTACCCAGAATTTATAAAGAGATTGTTCAACTCAACAACAAAAAGACAGCCAACCCAATTACAAAATGGGAAAAAGACTTGAACAGACACCTACCAGAAGAGGAAATACGGATGGCCAAGAGGCACATGAAGAGATGCTCAATGTCCCTGGCCATTAGAGAAATGCAAATCAAAACCACAGTGAGATATCATCTCACACCCACCAGAATGGCCATTATCAACAAAACAGAAAATGACAAGTGCTGGAGAGGATGCGGAGAAAGAGGCACACTTATCCACTGTTGGTGGGAATGTCAAAAGGTGCAACCACTGTGGAAGGCAGTTTGGCGGTTCCTCAAAAAGCTGAATATAGAATTGCCATACGACTCAGCAATACCATTGCTAGGGATCTACTCAAAGGACTTGAGGGCAAAGACACAAACGGACATTTTCACACCAATGTTTATAGCAGCGTTATTTACAATTGCAAAGAGATGGAAACAGTCAAAATGTCCATCAACAGAAGAATGGCTAAACAAACTGTGGTATATACATACGATGGAATATTATGCAGCTTTAAGACAAGATAAACTTATGAAGCATGTAATAACATGGATGGACCTAGAGAACATTATGCTGAGTGAGTCCAGCCAAAAACTAAAGGATAAATACTGTATGGTCCCACTGATGTGAACTGGCATTCGAGAATAAACTTGGAATATGTCATTGGTAACAGAGTCCAGCAGGAGTTAGAAACAGGGTAAGATAATGGGTAACTGGAGCTGAAGGGATACAGACTGTGCAACAGGACTAGATACAAAAACTCAAAAATGGACAGCACAATAATACCTAAGTGTAAAGTAATCATGTTAAAACACTGAATGAAGCTGCATCTGAGCTATAGGTTTTTTTTGTTTTGTTTTGTTTTGTTTTACTATCATTATTACTTTTATTTCTTTTCTCTATATTAACATTCTATATCTTTTTCTGTTGTGTTGCTAGTTCTTCTAAACCGATGCAAATGTACTAAGAAACGATGATCATGCATCTATGTGATGATGTTAAGAATTACTGATTGCATATGTAGAATGGTATGATTTCTAAATGTTGGGTTAATTTCTTTTTTTTCCGTTAATTAATAAAAAATAAATAAATAAATAAATAAATAATAGGGGGAACAAATGTTAAAATAAATTCAGTTTGAAATAGTGGTAGGTGAAGGCGAGGGGTAAGGGGTATGGTACGTATAGTTTTTTTTTTCTCTCTATTATCGTTTTATTTTTTTCTAAATCGATGCAAATGTATTAAGAAATGATGAATATGCAACTATGTGATGATATTAAGAATTACTGATTGCATATGTAGAATGGAATGATTTCTAAATGTTTTGTTAGTTAATTTTTTTTTATTAAAAAAAAATATATATTTGGGGGCAGACCACAGTGGTTCAGCAGGCAGAGTTCTCACCTGCCATGCCAAAAACAGGTTCAATTCCTGGTGCCTGCCCATGCAAAAAAAATAAAACAGGAAAATATAAAAATAAAAAATTTTAAAAAAGTAATAATAATTAGGATTAAAATGGCTGTGCAAGTCTCTCTTAGAATGTGTTCCCTAATAAAAGAATGACGCACAACTCAACCCCGGAAGCTGGGACTAACGTGCTGTGTGTTATACAACATATCGATTCGTTAAAAACACACACACAAAAGATACACAGAAGACAACTGTGATTCCTAGTTGTCAGAGCAAAAATCCTTTACTCTTCTGTCCAGCAACCCAAAGAAAGTCAAGGGAATTTGTGGCTTGGTTTCCTTGACAACCTTATCTTCTCTCCAGGCACCATCCCAGTCTCTAAGCAACAGGGCACTGTTCAGAATTATCAGGAGGTAAAACCCAGGGCTTCTCCCAGATCCTCCAGGGCTAAACAAATCCGGGCAGAGCAAGCATTCTTTTCTGAGGCAGAGCTCAAGAAGCAATGGAAAGGTACACGGGCCTCCCCAATATCCTCACCAAACGCCATACACACCGGCCCTGCCTGAAGGTCTCCGGCTACACTCTCATTTCCTTGGCATATCCCCGTCCTCTGGAGGGACCAGTGACCCAGTACAGGGGCCCCCAGTAAGAGTCCTGCTCTGGCCCTAGTGAGCAGAGGTCGTCCCCTGAGAACAGAGTGCAGAGGGCAAAGCCCCGTGTCACCAGGACTTAGTGATTTCGTCAACAAATAGCCCCGCCTGGGAAAAAGTGTCTGATTAAAAGAAAATGCTGTACTGCTGTATTGGCATTTAAGTAACCTTTGTTCACATCTGAAAAGCAGGATTCAGCGTGTATTCCTCCACAGTGCCCTGCAACCTCTTCTCTAATGTTAGCATGCCAGGAAGAATTTCTGAGAATACAGACAAGAGGATTAAATGAAAAAAAATATTGAGAAATGACAGCTCTGAACTTTAATCAAAGCAGAACAGAGCTGCTGGCTGTAAATTTTGGTAGCTGAAAGAAATGGAATTTGGAAGTAGAAGGCATTGACAAACAGTGCTTTTTAACTGTCAAATCCAATAATCAGGATCACTGCTATTTATCTGGTGCCTTTATTTTTCAAGTATTCATATGTTCATGGGCTTACTTTACTCTCTCATCACGTATGAAGAGGGTGTTGGGGGGAAGGGACTGGAATTATTCACCTACTTTTGCTGATCTGTAAAATCACAACTTGGAAAATTTGTGTCATATATAATCACTCAATCAATTATTCTTGAAATAAGATAGAAATGATGCATTCTGACTCCAAATTTTTAGTTAGTACCGGTAATAGGGAATTTGGATAGTCTACACTGCTATAATTCAAATGGAATTGACAAATCTTATTTTACCCGTGAGCTTTGCATTATTTTCTAATTAAATTTGCAGTGATCTATCAGCAAAAAGGGTGTATTTGAGATTCCTCTGCTTGTTCCTTCTCTCTTGAATAGACTTAAGTGGAAATGACTGAATTCATTTCCAAGCTCTTATTTGAGCTCCAATTACAGCAGCTACATTTCCAGAGGGGGGGAAACAGTCTGCAAAGCTGTAAGTGAGTCTTCAGCACGCGAACGGGCTGCAAAGTTCAACTTCTTAGGGACACTTAGGTCAGGAAAATCACCACTGATCAGGACGAGACCCTGAAAGAGAATGTGGTGCTGCTTCTTTGGGCAAGGTTTCAGTAGTCAAAAAAACAGAGGTCAAGGGGTTGTCTATTTCCTGAAAATCTGAACCGCTGGAGACCAGGAGTTTGAAATGGCTTGGAAACATAAGTGTGGGTGGAAGCTGGGTTTCATCACAAGTGCCATAGGGGCTCTGTGCAGAGGGAACTTGCTGGCCCTTCAACACTTTGGGTGTTCTTTATGGAGCAGCCTATTGTCTTCTTTCCTCCCCAGGTCCCCAGGCTGAGCTCATCATCTCTGCATTGGTTTCCATGTCAACAAGAAGATGGGAACCAAAGGCAATGAAAGTTGTCAGGTCATGACACTTCTTTGCTAAGTGGGCAGCTCAACTGGTAATTGTTACCCTGAAAGCTGGGATAAACAACAGAGGGGCCAATGGACCTTCCGGTACATTTAGGTGCCTTTTCAGGTGTTTTTAACTGGAGAAAAGAAAATGGAATTCTAATTTCAAAATGCATCCTTGGTTAATTGTTATTTGCAGAACACAAGTAACATTTTAATTATTTTCAACTCCACACCATAATAGCTAACAAGGGAAAGGAGACAAAATGGCACAAACAGGGACTTATTAAATACATAATTAATGTGCACTAAAATTAGCATACATGAATGCAAATGAGCTGGGGCTAGAAAACAATGCACTTCGAACATTATCAATTGATTGTGTTATCTGCTCCATCTTCCGGAATAAATTAGGTAACATCCCCCCGGGTGAAAGAGACTACTTGTCAGCAGACGGGGTGGATCATCCTGCTAGCAAAAGTGCTGGGAATTTCTGTAGATGAAAATTTTCAAAAAGCTACAATTCTCTTTACAGGAAAGCAAAAGCAAATGAAGTTCTTGTCAAAGGCTCCCCAAAAGCAGGCATGGATGACGTGAGCCTCTGCGACTTCTACTAAGTGATGCAACAATGCCTTTGGTTCATAAGGCCGACAGCAGCTGGCCCTTCTGCAGAAGGAACTGGTCCTTGTGTTGGCTCCTCCACGGGAAGGATCCTTCTCATTGCAGCCTTGGCCTACGGTGGGACATTGGCTGGACAGAGAACTGTGATGGGAATCGGGCAGAAAAGGCAGTGCAGACTAATGCCCAGCACACGTGGCCCCAAATTATCTCTTAGTGGAAAGAGAGAGAGGAGAGCGGTGCTCAGCCGGTGGCCTGTGGGGCCCGCTGTGTGGGATGCCTCCTCCAGCTGCCTCTGCCGTGGATGGGGACACTGGTAACCAGTCCTACAAGGCCTGGGTTAAATGGCAGCTCTTAAAGCCATAAACATTGGGCTTTCAGTCACACTGGCTGCATTGTCTTCCATGTGTGCCAAGACAAAAATAAAATAGGTGAGCAGCAGTTTTGCTCTGAAGCCTCGTGCTAACTCTACTGACTTCCCATGACAATCAGTTCATTCCACGGTGCATTACAACGCTTTTCCCCCTGTTAGACTGGGGACTGCGACTTACTCTTTCTTGTCTCTATCTCTCCGAGCATCTGGAGCTGTTCCTCCAATCTGGGAGCCCCTTGCCCTGCGTGGCTATTGAAGGCTTGAACTTCGTGTGACTGCGGAGCTGAATAACTTCATTCCATTTTAATGAACTTAAATACAAATTTAAATACCAGAGAAAGGTAGCATATTTTTTTTCTTGTTAAACACAGCCCTATTGTTTTGGTAGGACTACATTTCACTTTAATTGTTGAAAAATTTGCATCCAAATTAGGATGTGCTAAAAGTGTAAAATATGTACCAGATTTCCAAAGACTTAATATGAGAAAAAGGATGCAAAATTTTTTATACTGATTGATTTCATGTTGAAATTATAATATTTTGGCTATATTAGGTTAAACAAAAACACATTTTCAAGCTTTTCACCTGCTTCTTTTTACTTTTTTAATGTGGCTACTAGAAAGTTTAAAAGTACAAATGTACTTTACATTTCTACTGGATAAGGGTGATCTAGATGCTTCACACATAGGAAATGTCTAGAAAGAACTGGTTGATGGATCGATATGGACAGATTACATCATCAACTTCTACTCTACCTGTTCTAGTTTGCTAGCTGCCAGAATGCAATATACCAGAAATGGAGTGGCTTTTAAAAAGGGGAATTTAATGAGTTGCTAGTTTCCAGTTCTAAGGCCGAGAAAATATCGCAATTAAAACAATGTCCAATCAAAGGCATCCAGGGAAAGAAATCCTGGTTCAAGAAGGCCAATTCAAGTGAGAAGGCACATGGAGAACACGGTCAGGGTTTCTCTCTCTGCTGGAAGGGCACATGGCGAACACGGCATCATCTGCTAGCTTTTTCTCCTGGCTTCCTGTTTCATGAAGTTCCCCAGGAGGCATTTTCCTTCTTCACCTCCAAAGGTTGCTGGCTGGTAGACTCTCTGCTTCTCATGGCTATGTCATTCTCACCCCTCTCAGAAATCTCTAAAACTCCAAAATGTTTCCTCTTTTATAGGGTCCAGTAAACTAATCAAGACCCACCGGAATGGGTGGAGACATGTCTCCACCTAATCCATTTTAACAACCACTCTTGATCACTCAAGATCACATCAAGATGTGACTCTCTAAGTCACATCTCCAGGGAGATGATCTAATTACAGTTTCAAACATACAGTATTGAATCGGGATTAGAAGAAATGGTTGCCTTTACAAAATGGGATTAGGATTAAAACATGGCTCTTCTAGGGTACATTCATCCTTTCAAACCAGCACACAGCCCCAGTCTCCATTATAAACACAAAAAAGGTATTTTTTAAGCACCATATCTAAATTAGAAATTTAATCTGCAGCCATGAAACAAAATGAAGAAAACTGGCAACATAGGAATAAAATCACCCGTTCCAATTAGTTAATAACCCCCTCCTTTTGAGGTGGATTAGCACGCAGTAAAACAATAGATTAGAAGATGGAAGAGTTTGGATGAGAAAAATATACCGAGTTGTTCTGTTTAAGCAGCAAATGTGGCTCTGTGCTTGTTAAAAAAGAAACATATATACAAGAAATGATGTCTGTTTCCACAAGGGAGCCAAGGTTTTTCCAGGCAGGGCATTTGTCTTATTTTTCTAGGGTTGCCATAACAGATTACCACAAATTTGGTGACTTACATCAACAGAAATGTATTGTCTCCGAATTCTGGAGGCTGGACGTCTGAAATCAAGTTGTCAGCAGGGCTATGCTCTAGCTGAAATCTGCAGGAGAGAATCCCTCCTTGTCCCTTACAGTTCCTGGAGGTCTGCCTGCATTCTTTGGTGTTTCCCTGGCTTATGGCTTCAGCATTTCAGGCTCTGCCTCTGTCATCCCAGGGCCTTCACTCCTGTGTCTGTGTGTCTGTGTATAAACTTCCTGTGCTTGTAAAGGCACCAGTCAGATAGGATTCAGGCCACTCTCATCCAGTTTGGCCTCATCTTAACAAAACACATCTTCAAAGACTCAATTTCCAAACAGGGTCACAGTCACAGGACCAGGGGTTGAACTTGTCTTTTGGGTGACATAGTTCTATTATCACAGCATTCACAAAGAGATATCTCATTTAGATGCAGCCCAGGACGATAAAGTTGCCGAAGTCCCCTGCACAAGTTGAACAATAAATACCACAGTGATTTTCATACAACAGTTGATGTCCTTTATTCAAAATCTGCGACCAGTTGGGAGAGGCTGTCCTGTGAGCAGGACTAAGCACACCCAGACCTGGCATGTTATTTGGTGACAGCACAGGACGCCCAGCAGAAAGGAGACCCACACACCCTTGGGCAGCTCTGTTCATCCCCCCCCGGACCCGCCGTGAGGCTGTCCATGAGCCAGGTGCATTGTTCCCCTACCTCAGGGGCCCCCTTTTTTTCTCTCCCTTATTCGAGAAATAAGAAGACCAATCAGAACCAATGTGAATAAGAGTGACAGGACCACAAGGATGACTCTGTACCTACTTTAATCTATAAAAATTAAATAACTTGCAAATTATAATCTTTAAATTATTTGATTCATAATGTATTTGTCCCATACAACATGACTGGGAATGTGTGTCACAGACCTTCCTTCCCTAAAGAGAACTCCTCTAGGCCAAGTTTGGGTAGACCCTAAACAGCAAATAATTGATGACCTTATAGCATTTTCCGTGGCCCTAGGACAGCACTGTCCAATGGAACTTTACGAAATAATGGAATTGCTTTGTATTATCCAATGTGGTAGCTGCCGGCCACAGATGGCCACTCAGCACTTGAAATGTGGCTAAGTGCAACTGAGGAACTAAATTTTACATTTCATTTCATTTTGAGTAACTGAAAACTAAATTCAGAGAGTTACTTCCGGCTAGTGGCTACTGCACTGGGTGGTGTAAGTTTGAAGTTTCCATGTCTCCCTGACCACAGTGGAAAGACAATTGGAAGTTAGTGGAAAACCTGAGTCCCAATTAGGAAAAAAAATGTATTCAAATTTTCTCACTTGGGTTTTTTTTTCTCCTTATTTTACATAACAGGTAGGAGGATGACGAGCTCCAGTAGATGCGATGAGACTGGCGCTTTAGCCCTAATCCTAGTGCAACCCTGGAGCGTGGCTCTGGCTACAGCTCAGTCCATCGGGAGGCCAGAAAGGCAGGTGCAGCCATCTCCACGTCTGCAGCCTGCAGCTGGACTTGGTAGCACATCTGAAAGTTGCCCTGTGGCTTTTATTTGGGATCACACAGGGTCCCAGGGTTGCAATTTCACCCTCGGGGACCTTGCGCCGGCTCTCCTGCTCAGTCCTGCCGGATAATTTGGAAGTATGCCCCGGCTCATGGTATGCTGAGCAAGATGCCAACCACACAGAGCCTGTGAGAATTACAATGTCAGGCTTCCTGCGGCGACACCGATAATTAAAGGAGAAAATCACAGTGCTTTCAAACTCACGGAGTACATCAGAAGCGTTTTCAAACGTAGCCTACTGAAGATGAAAATTAAATTGATCCAGGGCATCTCCCTTCTAGACCACCAGAATCAGAACCAGGAAATCTTTGATGATCAAAGATGGCAGGTGCCAAAAGTACAAGGGAGGTGAGGAATGAGGGAAGAGTGGCAGAAGGGAGCTAATATTTTCAGGTTGTACTGTATTTCAGGCACTGTGATGCCAGTATAAGGCCCTGCTAGGTGCCATTGCCACTGTCTCATTTAATATTCAACCACAAGACAGATATGTTCTCCATTTTACAGATGGGAAAACTGAGGCTCCCGGGAACTTACCTAAGGTTCGCCAGCTGGTAAAGGATGTGGTGGCTCCAGAATCCGAGCCCCAGCCTTTCTGAGTTGAAAGCCTATTCTTGTCCTTTCCCTCCACGTCACCTTCCTCAATGTGTTTGGGGGTTTGAGCGTCCACCTGGGTCCTGGGCCTGCCAGGAAGAGCCACCCTTGGCAGTGGTGGTGGGCGCTGATTCTATGCGTCCCGGAAAGCACCCCACTGGCCGAGGGCCCTGGGTATGGATGAGGTTCCCCATCCTGGTTCCCACCCCCTGGGTCTCTTCGCTGAACTGAGCCCTTTGCACCAGGAGTGACAATCACACTGACACACTGACATGGTCCTGCAGACGTTCACATCTAAGGTAGCAAGCTTAAAAAAGAAAGAAGCGTTGCCTGAACTTTTCTGTAACCAGCTCTGAAAAACCTCGTGATCCACTGGCAGAAAAGCAGCAGAGTGCTCCCCCAAGCAACAGGTAGGTTGGAGGTGATATACTGATAACTCTGCGTGAATCCAGCTCTACCCATAACTGGAGCTGTGACCTCGGTTTCTCAAATGCAAAACAGGGATGTAAAAATCTAAATGATATACATGAAGCATTTTATGCAGTGTCTGAAATTTTGAATGGCCTCAGAAAGTGGCCATCACTCATTTATTCATCACCAGTAATGTGTGGCTTTGCATGGTACTCTGCTTCATCAATACCCGAGCCTGGGCTGTGAGCTGCTGAGAAAAACCCTGCAGTTTCTGGAAGCAGAGCCAGCAGGTAGACACCAGGCACTGCCCTGGGGAGAAGGGAAGGTAGGAGGAAAGCCCTGGACAAGGGACGGGGGTGGGGGTGGGGGTGGGGGGGGTGGTTAGTAAATAAAGCTAAGCAATAAAAGCAGACTGCCCCACAGTGCCGGGGCCTCTCAACCCCTCATTCCTTTTTTTGCGAGAGTGCCACATGTTCCTTTTTTGTATGCGTACTTAATAAATTTTTTTCCTGCTTAAAACAAAAACAAAAACAAACAAAAAACAGCAGGTAGAGGCTTTCACATGAGTTTTTACCCTGGAGGAGCTCACATCTAGTAAAAGAAGTTTTTACTCAGTCTTTGTGCCAGGAAAATGAAGGGTCAATATATTTTCTTCATAGCTCCTCACTCCCCTCTGCAGGCCGTGGCCTGATCTTGTCCCACTGCCCTCCTCAATGTGACCCCGGTAGCACTCTGGGATTACCTGAGGGTGAGCCGAATGTCCAGCGTCACACAACCGATGCCAGCAGCAGCATCTCCCTCTCCAAACCAACCCCACTCCCAGGCTTTGTCTAACTTTTCAACATTTCAGCCGATCATCCATATTCCACAAACAATCAAAAGGCAAAAGTAATTTGTACCTCCTTGGAAGTGGGGTTCACAGACACCCCAAAGCCAACAGCCAAAGCCAATGGGTGATGCTAAATTGAGCCCTCAGTCACAGAGGGAGGTCTACTGCAAACATAGGTTAAGCTAGTGAGATGAGGGAAAAGGAGCAGAAAGAATTGGCTTTCAAAAGTTAACAGGCTGTCTGGTATTTAGAGATAAGAGTGAAGCCGATCAAGTCGATTAAGGTAATTCAGAACTCAGGGGTAAGGTAAACATTGTCTATATTTTAGAACTTCATCTACTCTCTGAGACCAAAGGAAGAAAGGTTTATTTTGTTCAGAACCTAAATTTTCTGTAGCACATAATCTAACTCAACCTGTCTGGATAGCTCATTTGAACAACCGAAACACAGGAAGCTCAAAATAAGAATGAGGGCCTTTAATCCTGTATAGCTTAATGTAATGCCTGGATACATCCCAGAATATATTAAGCAGATAATCAAAATGTATTGGCAAAGTCCCTTGAGGGATGGGAGAGAAAATAGGGGACTATAAAACTGTACTATCAGGAACTCCCCTCTGTCAAACTTTAGGGACACCCAAATCAATAGGCTGAGCCCTTGATCTTGAGGCTTGCTCTTGTGAAGCTTATATAGGTAGTGGAGAAGCTCAGCCTACCTATAGGCATGCCTAAGAGTTACTTCTGGAGGAACTCTTTTGTTGCTCAGATGTGGCCTCTGTCTCTCTCTTTAAGCCCAACTACGTGGGACATGACATCCAGGGGGTGACTGTCTCTCCCTGGTGATGTGGGAGATGACTCCCAGGGATGACTCCAGCCCTGATACCGTGGAATCAATATTTCTAACCTGACCAAAAGGGAGAAAAGAAGTGTAACTAATAAAGTATCTATGGCAGAGACAATTCAAACAGAGTCGAGAGGCTACTATGGAGGTCCTATGCAGGTTTCAGTTAGACAATGCTACCTACCATAATTTGCCAAACCCCAACCAAAACCATTCCAGCCAATCCTAAAGAACACCTAGGATAATATATAAGATTCTACAAAGGTTCCATGCACTAGGGTAACTTTCCAGAAACCTACAACTTCCATATAGGTCCCTGGACAAGATAGGTGCTGAATCCTAGAGGGCCCAGCCTCTCCAAAACATCAACTAGTTCCATCTCCCTACCTCATATTAGTGACAGCCCCTTCCAACATGAAAAAGTGAGAATGGCCATAGCCCAAATACCCCTAAAGAGTGGGGTAGAAAAATCAAAGGTGATGGTGGAGTTTCAGAGAGAAGGCAGGGTTTAACAAATGTATATGATTACTGAACAATTAAATTGATATTTCTTTTAGTCTTCAGTATCTTAGAGCAGCTAGAAGTAAAAACCTAAAATTGTGGAATTGTAACCCATGCCAAACACTGAAATATGCTTTACAACTGATTGTTGTGCTGTGCTTTGAAATTTATTGCTTTTTTTGTATATGTGTTATTTTTCACAAAAAAATTTTTAAAAGTCCACTGTGATAATAAAAACATATTTATTCCTTCTAGCCTCCTATACTCTAGAGCAGCTAGAATGAAAATTCTGAGATGATGGTATGGTAGCCCATGACAAACTCTGGGATCTGCCCTGTAATACTTGTTGAAGAGTGTCTTGAAAACTATTGCTTTTTTCTTTCTTTGTTTTGTTTGTTATATTATACAATCAAAAAATAAAAAAAAAGTTAATAGGTTGTAATGATACATGCCTCAACATGCATGAACACAGAAAACATGCTGAGTGAAAGAAGCCAGACACAAAGGACCACATATTGTATGATTCCATTCATAGGAAATCCCCACAATAGGCAAATTCATAGAGATGGAAAATAGATTAGTGGTGGCCAGGAGCTGGAGAGAAGGGGAAATGGGAGGAACTGTTAATGAGTACAGGTCTCGGGGGTGATGCAACGCTTCTGGAATTAGATAGTGGTGAAGGTTGCAGAATCCTGTGAATGCACTAAAAAACATTGAATTGCATACTTTAAAAGAGTAAATTTTATGGTATATGAATTAGATCTCAATTAAAAAAAAGTTAATGGGGCAATTTCTTCATTGTGGAAGGCTGTTTGACAGAGATGCAAATAGCAAAGTTTAGAAATTTTCTTTTCTTTATAAAGCATCATGGGAGTTTGAGGGAATGCCACAAAACAAAATTGCTTACGAGAGAGAAAAGGGGAGAGGAGGGCATGAGGGAGCAGGGTTGATGATCATGTAACTGCACTGTTGATGTTAGGAAGAGAAGGTCAGCAATAAATGCAAGCCATGAATTTGTTTTCTGTCACTGTTAACTGCCTGGTCATAGAGACAATTGAATGACAACATGAGCAGGGGCTGCGTGGGGTTAAGAAAAGTCATGGGGGGGGTGGAGGAAGGGGCCCCTGAGAGGTGGACGGTACCCACCCCCCTGCCCTGCCATCCTGCTGCACACACTCAAGCTAAATAAATATTATGTCTCTTTTTACCACCTCCCAACAACTCTCATTTACTGAAGGACCAGGGGGAATAAGTTGCTTGCGGAACTCAATTTTAAACAATTCTTTAGAAGCTCAAAGAAAAACAGCCAGGGATGGGTAAATGAGAAAGATAAAGCTGGCAGCCCATGGGAGATTCAGGGTGAGACTAAGGCTCTGTGAGAACCACTTTAGGCTTAAAAAGGAATGTTGTGCTGTTTAAGCCATTTCAGAACTCAAACTGAGCTTTTCCAACTCTGCAACAAAAGATTTCCTCAGGACCCTGTGGTTGGCTGAATACAGCCTCCAAATATATCCAGGGCCTAATCCTTAGAACCTGTGAATGTCACCTTTGCAAAAGGAACTTTGCAGATGTGCTTGGGTTAAGGACCTTGGCAATGGAGAGATGGTTGGGGATTATGCAGGTGGATTTCCAATGAAATCACAAGTATCCTTTTAAGACAGAGGAAGAGGGAGGTTTGGCACAGACAGGAGAGGAGGAGGCAACATGAGCACAGATGCTCAGAGAGGAGTCAGGCCACTACATGAGATGGAAGGCAAGCAGCCAGAAACAGCTGGGAGAGGCCAGGAATGGATTCTTCCCCAGAGCCTCTGACGGAGCACAGACCTGTCAGCACTTTGACTCTAGCCCAGTAAAACTGATTTCAGACTTCTGGCCTCCAAAACAAGATAAATTAGAGTTATTTTAAGCATCTAAGTTTGTGTTAACTCATTACAGAAGCAGCCACAGGGAACTAATACGGTCCTTCATTTTGTTTCCAACCTTTCTAGTAATGAAAACTATTTCACATAAGATTACCTCTGACATAAAGGAATAATTGTTACTTCTACATTTTTCCTGTGTGTTGGTGAGTAAAGGTATTGAGGTGGTTAGGGTGTGGAATTCCCTTCCCCAAACAATTTTGTCATGCAGGGTAACAACTATTCATTACAGCAAATATTAGCAATAAACCTTACAAAAACACAATGGAAATAATAACCAGCCTTAATCCCATCACTCAAGAAAACCCACTATTCATGTTTTGGTCTAGAAATTTACGTTACTATTCCTGAAAAAGTCATTTCTTTGTTAAGACCTCAAGCATTCCTTTTAAAGGATAATATGTAGTTTATTGGGAACTGTCAATAAAGAAAAGTCAATAATTTAAACCAATTGCCTTGCTATTCTGGAGGCCCCTAGCTCTACTGACCCCCAGCTCTATGTCACGACAACAACCAGCAACATGAACTTAATTCTAATGAGAGGAAAAGCAGAAAGGATATGATTCATCGAGTCCCTTCTGTGGACCTTTATAAATATTTTCAAACACAAACAGAAATAAGCCTCTGTCAATTATATTACGAGACCCACAGAAATCAGATGCCATCCTTTAGACTACCAGCTGGCCAAGATAGAAAGAGAACTAGGAAACCCCACTCTTGATGGCCTCTATTCTTCTAGAATGGAGAGGAAGCTAGTAGCAAAAACACAGTCCTTCTAGGGGCCCAGCTATATATACATATATTATATGTGTTACGACATGGGATCCAAAAAAATATGGCATGGACCTTGTTGCAAGGAGCCTCATCCAGGAGAGTAAACAAATACATTTAAATTATTGCAATTCAGTGCAATAATTATTATAATAGGAGCCAGCAAGGTGTCATAAAGGAAGCAGTGAATAACGTTTAATAAATGAAATTAATAACATCTTATCTACATGATTATTTACAAAATCATCCCATGTCAGGGCTGGAAGAAACTGCAGTGATGATTTAATAAAACCCCCTAGATTTTTCAAAGGCAGAAATGTTTGAATAAGTAACCTCTAGAATCTCTTTAAGTGCTAAACTTTACCTGCTCACATATATAGAAGTGGTATTATTTAATGCTGTGACAATAAACTTAGTAAGAACTCAATTGCTAGTTGATTTTTTTTAACTAGTTGATTTTTAATTCCACTCAAGACACAGAAAAGGAATTTGTTTTCCTAAGCCCCAGGAATCTTTGGAAGGCTTAGAGCCCTTGAATCTGTATAATACTGCTTGTAAAGTACTTTTACTAAGAGACAGTACATTCAAAAGGCAACAGTCTGGGTTGCTTTCATAGGAAACAAGTCATTTCCTTGGAATACCACTTTCCAGGTGACATAAGCACCCCTGGCCACCTCCGTAAATGCCCAAGGCAAAGGTCAGAGAAGCAGCCTGGAAGGAACGGGAGCGACACCTCTAGCTGTTATAGGGAGGTCTCCACCTCTGGACCCACGGACCAGAGGAGTTCACATCTGTGGGTCTCCATCAGTCATCACCAGTTTTCCCTAAAGTGCTTGCACAGCTGTATAATGGGGGTTCTTTCCTCTCTGTAGCTGTGGACAGCCTTCATGAACTACCTGTTGTGTGTACAGACAGCACTGTCTGGTGAGAGGGTCTACAGCTCTTAGCAGCTTCCTAAGGAGGGCTGCGAACCACAAGAGATGAATTGCACATGCATATTAAATATCAACCCCCATGCCGCAGGTGTATGCACACACGTACATGTGTGTCATAGCACCCTACCTACAGGAAACATGGCATTCATCAAAAAGCTTTCCTTTTTCCTTCCATATTTTAAAAAAATTAACAAAACATCACCTCTAGGACATAATAAACTCAATCAGCAAAGACTTCAAAGAATCAATTATCCATTTAGTCACTGTGAAAAGTTGATCGAAAAATCCAGAGACTTGGGGAACATCAAACCTCTAGTTACATTTCTAATAAACTATAAAGGATAATGTGAAAGAAGAGACCTTTTCAACGGTAAGCTGGCTACAGACAGGTTCTTGAAATGATTCTCATCTAGCATGAAGCTGCCAGAAAGTAATGGCAAAATGATGAGACAATCAAGAAATGAATTACCTTCTCTTTAGACTGGAGTAAGAAGATGGAGATTCAAGGAATGAGCCACAGCTAGGTCTTCAGAGATGTGTCTATTTGTATTTACACTATCAATGGCCTCATCCCCTTTCATGCATTTCAATAAAGTTTATATGGCAATGATTCATAAATTGATACCTCCAACTAAGGTATCTCTCCTGAATGCCGAACTCATATATTCAACCATCCAGGCAGGGTTTCCACCAGGAATGTCTTACAGACAGGCAAACCGTCAAGTCTAAAATTGAATCCCTAATATTCCCTCTAAAATCTGCTCCAGCTGCAGCCATCTCAGTGGATGCCAACTCCATGCCCGCAGCAGTTGGTCAGGCCCAAATCCTCAGGGTCCTTGCTAGTTCCTCTCTTTCTCTTGCACCCCACCTCTAGTCCATCAGCAAACCATGTGGACTCCACCCTTACTATATACCAGAACGGGGCCCCTTCTAATCATCTCCTGCACACCACTCTGTCCAAGACCTCATCATGTCCCACCAGATCGATGTAGTGAACTCCCCACAGATCTCTCTGTCTCCACCCTCACTCCTAGAGAACCTTTGAAAGCCCAAGTCAGGTTGCATGTACCTCTCATCAAATAGTGCGGTGGCTCATCTCCCATAGCACAAAAATGAAAAGCCTTACAAATGGACTCTGAGTTCCACCTAAGGCAAGCTGACCTTCCTGCCCTCATCTTGGACTCCTCTCCCTCCCATTCATGCTGCTCTAGGCACACTGGCCTCCAGGCTACTCCTCCTAAATGCCAGACATGCTCCTACCTCAGGGACTTTGCATAGGCTGTTCCTACCTCCTAGAGCATGCACTGGCCTCTAGACGTCTGCATGGCTGTCTTGGAAGCAGCCATCCAAGTGAGGCCTGCTCTGCCATCATATTTAAAACTGCAATTCCTCCCTGTAACATTCAACTATCTCCTCTGCCCAATGGAACATTGTCTTTTTTAAATAGCATTTAATTACCTTCTAATACACTATATAATTCACCTATTATCATGAGCATGCTTCTCCCTGCTCTAATGTAAGCTACAGGAGGCCAGGGACCCTGGTCTGTCTTATTATGGATATAATTCAAGTACCTAGAACATGATATTAAAATGTAATGAATAAAAGGCAGGACTGGGACAGAAATTCCCCCTCAAACCTCTTGATCACAGGCGAGCCAGCTGTTCTCCAGCTCACTGAGCCACCAGTGACTTTTCACCACTGCGCTGCTGAAGGAGAAGCCTGGCCCACTCGAGATGGCTTGTTTCAAAGGATACTTCAGTATTCGTCATGGAGCTACATGGTTGAACCTGGACTCAGAAACTCCAAAGATTCAGAAGAAGAATATCTGATGTAGGGTCATCAAATTTTGATGTCATTCCATACATCTTTCTATAACTCAGCTTTGCTTCTGGCCTTAATCCAATGTCTCACTAGCATCAATAAGCACTACATAGAGTGGTCTCCGGGTCCCACCAGCTTCCATCAGAGGAAACTATTCCAGTTGAGCGGGGCAGGGCAAACAATGGCAGGTGTGGGCATGGAATGGGAAGGGGCTCATCAGAGGAATGGGTATTCTTGGGTACGCAAAACCCATTACTATGGAATCTGGATCTAGGACATTTTTTTTTTCTCTTCCGGAGAGATGGAGAGGGACCATGATATGCCCAAGTGGTGTGGTTCTCTTATTCAGCTCTATTCAGCTCTAAATCCACTGGCTTTAGAGCTAAATCTTTATTCCTTTTCAGCTGGTTAAAATCTTGGCAGCAGGAAGGCGGCAAATACTGTGACTGAGTCAACATCATACAGTACCTCTCTCCCATTCCGATGACTAGTATTTAGCAGGCTGAGCACGACTTCAACAGTTTGCAAGCTGTCTTCTGCAAAACCCTCGGTCTTCTAGTGAGAAATTTAACAGATTGGGGGTGAGCACAGCCAGACCCCTCCACCAGAGCAAGCCCATCTCAATCTGTTCGGTGCACAGGGGTCCCACCTAAGATTTCATCTCAAAGCATACTGAATAGCAAGCAAGCTCTAGAAAACCAACCAAATAAGTTTTCTCTGAACCCAAAGGGAGGGGATAAAGAGGGACATGAGAGAGAAGCAGAGATGCTGATAAAAATTTAAGAAAACCAGACTACATCTGATCACAACAGAAATTCCTACAGTCAGGGTAGAAATAACAAAGCGCCACTCATCAACTGAAAGAGCCGCACTTACAAAGGAATTGGACAGAGGGTTTTTAGGCAGATTTCATGTACACTAGAATATATAAAACATACTGGAATTTTCAGTCTTTGAATATATATATATTAAAAAAAAAAGTTTCATCATTCAAAGCAAAAAAATATCAAATTAGCCACAGAGGAATAAACTCAACCTGGCCATGGCTTGCGCTTCTGCAGTACTGAAGCCAGAAGAGAAGAATCACATCTATTAGAGATTTGAAAAGAAAAACACTATACCCTTCGAACACTCTGCCCAGCCAAGTTGCTGCTCCTGTAGTAGGGTAACAGATTGACATTAGGAACTCTGCATAACTCGGAAAATACATTCTCTGAGATGCTTCTGATGAGGCTCATCACTCAGACCTGAGTCTTAAAACAACCAATGATGGATCTGAAAATGCAAGAACTCAAGACTGAGGAAGGTTGGCAGGAGGGTCATGGATGCTGTATTAGTTAGGGTTCTCTAGAGAAACAGAATCAACAGGAAATATGCGCAAATATAAAATGTATGAAAATGTCTCACGCAACTGTGGGAATGCGCAGTCCAAAATCTGTAGGGCAGGCTGTGAAGCGGACAACTCGGACAGAGGGTCTGGACGAACTCCACGGGAGAGGCTCGCCGGCCGAAGCAGGAAGAGAGCCTGTCTCTTTTGAATCCTCCTTAAAAGCCTTACGTGGATTAGATTCACTCATTGCAGAAGACACGCCCCTTGGCTGATTTACAAATGGAATCAGCTGTGGATGCAGCCGAAGTGATCATGATTTAATTCTACAAAATGTCCTCATAGCAACAGACAGGCCAGCACTTGCCCAACTAGACAAACAGGTACCACCACCTGGCCTAGTTGACACATGAACATGACCACGACAGATGCAAATAACTACTACAAGTCCTCAAATGCTCACATGGCCCAAGCCGCGTACCCACAGTATGTATAATCAGCATTTCATTTAATTCTCAAAAAAACCATTAATAGCATTGTCCCCATTTCATAGAAGAGAGACCAAGTTTCAGAGGCTCCTGTAACTTGTCCAAGACCAACTAGCTGATAAAATGGTAGCATAAAGTTTCCAAAATACATCCCAGGGAGTTCCTCATGTTTCCTCAATTTATTTTTTTTCACAATATCTTTATTCTTCCTTACACTTCCCTGAGTGTTATAGTTGCTCTAAAATGAACACATATGATTTTTGAAATAAAACACTAGCAAAAGGGCTAAGTACTTTTTTTTTCCCAATTAAGATAAATCCATAGAAACAAACCAAATTACTCCAAAGTGCTAAACAGAAAAGGATTAGTTAGGACATATCAGAAAACTGCCTGCCTAAAGAAAGCAGGTGAGGCAAAAGTCAGTGTTCAACTATGCTGGATTCAGTATTTTAAGAAAGCATTCAGCAGAACCAGCAGCACCCTTATTTTAAAAAGGTGCAGACTGTAGCAAAGTGTTGGCAGTTATGAAATTATGCTCCAGAAAACCTCAGAATAAGTATGTCAAGGAAATAACTGATAGGGAGAAATAGGAAAAAGAAATTGTCTCAGGTAAGTGGGAAGGGGCAATTTAATGACAGATGGCCGATCACACCCCAGCCCCTCCCACATGGCGGCTCCCACCCTCTTCCAGCCGTAACCTGCGGGCAGGTGGCCGGGCCCTCCGGGCAGGGGCTCACCTGGGATGTTGTGGATGGTGACAGCCAGGATGAGCAGTGCGATCCTCCTCCAGCCGGGGCTGCTGGGCAGTGGGGGGCTCCCGTGAGAGGACCCAGTGGGGGCGAGCCCCTCGGGAAGGCCAGCGGCGCCCACCCTCCTCCTTTGGTGCGCCTCACCATTCTCGCTCTTGTCTGTGCGGAAAAGAAAGCGGGGTGAAAATGGGGGCGCCACGGGGCAGGGATGCGTCCAAGAGGGGGAAACGCTCTGCTTCCAGTCCCCCTGCAGACCTTGTATTCTTTGGTTCCTTCATTCATTCATTCACTCAGTCATTCATTTGTTCATTCGTTTCAGCCAGCGTTCGTTGATTAGGCCACCAGGGCTCAAGGTGTGGGTACTAAGAAAGGTTAAAAAGATGAAAATGGGATGTCTTAGCAATTCCATTTAAGATAAGCAGGGCTGGTGGTACCCTGGAGCCTGGGCTCTGCCCTGATGGCCTACTGGGTCCTGGCTCAGCCACTCATCAGCTGGGGGCGCTGAACAAGCCATGGAAGCTCTCCCGCCTTAGTTTCCCGACTCATACAATTGGAATAACAATAGTCCCCGCACCATGAGGGTTTTGTGATGATGAGATGAGATAATAAATACTCGGGGCTTAGAACAGCGCCGGGAGGTGCTCAGTGCTGCAGGTGTTCGCGGTTTTGTTTATTTTTCATGTTCTTCTTTTCCACAGCTCTGCAGAATTACATAGCACCCAGCTCTGCTCCGGGTTGGCCAGGCAGACTCTCTCCCCAGGGGTGGGGGCCTGGAACGCGGAAGGACTAGCCCATCCACTGTAAGGGCATCCAGGGTGCACCCGGAGCACAGCCCAAGGGAGGCAGCCTGCCAGGCAGAAGGGCAGACACACATCGACCCGCAGAGACGGGAAGGAGCCACATGGGCAGAGAGAGACCTGGACAAAAGGCAACTGGGTGCTGGGGACTGGGGCCTCATGGGCCAACTAAAGTTCCAGCCCTTGGGGTTCAAAATCCAGCCGGCCTTGTAAAAATTCCTCTTTAGTTTGTATTTGGCGAGTATCCAGATTGTCCCTGAGACCCATGGTCCCCTGAGTTATTTGTCTAGTCCTAGGGAGAGGCACGTAGCTTGGATCTGAAATACAAGATGCAAATGGGGTCAAGTTTCCAGGCTGGGTCACAACATCGGATGGATCTGTGGGAAAGATGTCCCGGAGGAGTGGCTTGAGCAGGTCTTAATCACACGATGCTACAAAGAGAAAGAAGCCTCTCCCTAGCGCTTGTGAACCTGTGAGCATAGCTGAGATGTAACAGCAGGGCATCAAAATGTGCTTTTAGGGTCTTCACTGTGAGTAAACAAACCATACACTCAGCTCGGCTTGCTGCCACAGAGGGATTCTTGGTGCCCCTTTCACTCTCAAAAATGTCCCCGTTCGGACAATAAATTAGGTGCCCCCCTCCCCCCTGCCAAGCTGTGGGAAACACCAGAAGCTGGGTGCTCAGCTCTGTTGGGGAAAACCTCACCCGACTTCATGGTCGTCTACCTAACGGATAAGAGGGAACTCTCCAGGCTATTTCTACTCCTCCCCATTTACAAAATGCCCACAAGAAAAAGAACTCTCATCTTCAAGCTGAAAGTTGGAGAAAAGTTTTCCCAAAGCCAAATTAAGCAGCAAAAGGCAACTCTGTGGATTCGTCTACCCCTGAGCATGCATTTCAGACCCAGCCTCTCCTTGGCCCTTGGAAAACCAGGCAGCGGCTGTTGAGCTTAGACACTGTATAAAGACGAGACTGTTACTATGAAAACTTCTTCGGATCTTTGACTCTCTTTTCAGATTCTCCTGCTTCCATGGAGTATCATTTTATATTTCAAAAACATGACAGGGGGAAAAATGCTCTCCTCTTGAAAATCATTTTGTATTTGTTTACTCATACTGAGCAATTACAGCCTTATCCATAAGGAGAAAGAGAAGGAAAAGAAATAAGAATAAGATGTCAAAGGACAGGCAGACTCGCTGAGCCCCACGTCCCGATGGGTTCTCTGTTACCAACAGCTGCCTCTCAGTGCCCTAGGGACCAAGAGGCTGTCATTGCTTCTGCATGATGCCAGGATACCAGCGTCCAAAGGTCCGCAGCCACAGGACCTGGCCCCCGGAATGTGTAACTGTTTTAAATGGAAAGCAGCTCCTCCCAGACAATCCTCACAAGAGGTGAAGCTAAGTTCTCACCGTCTGGTGTCCACACTGCATGTGTGCCTGTACGTACAACTGCTAATAGGTGCCAATTTCCCTGACCTCAGATGTCAGACAGCTTTCGTATATGTATGCACACGTATGGACATGTGTGTTTTTTTACCCACACATGGCAGGGAGGTGTTTTTCACATCTTGACAATATCTGGGCAGCTCAGTCTGCAGAGGCTACTCTGGAAAATGAACTAAGCATCTGGGATCTCAAACCCCTAAATGCTAATGGTCGAGTGGGGTCTGGAAGCTAAGCAGGCTGGGGCAGACGGCTCAACTTGGGTGCTCTCTCTCCTAGGCAGGTCAGTAAACATTTCTGGTGCCAGGGCTCCCTCTGAGGCACAGGTCTGCCGTACATGCTCTCCAGTGGGAGGTGATGAGGACGAAGCAAAGAGAAGATTATCTCTGCCCTGAGGGACTTTATAATTTAATAGGACAGACAGAGAAGACACAAATAATTCCTTTAAATGTAAGGGGCAGAAATGTGCACTCTTTAACGAGCACTGAAGCTAAGTGTGTTTTTGCCAGTGTCATAAAAGCCTCCAACCCTGAATCGAGCAAAGCAGCAAATGTACAGAGAGCAACATTTGGGAGACGCCACGAGCAAATTCCAGAAACACAGCATGTTTAATAGGAGCATCGTGAGGTAGAGAGAGTTATTAACGCAAGTAAAGATGCACGCCTCGCCTCGGGGTCTCAATGTGTGAAAACTGATCTCGTTTCCCCAGTGGGAAAGCGGGAGAGTGAGAAGGTCTGATGTAACTGTGAAAGTTAAATAAGCCATCATTTGGGAACAGCCACTAACGGGTCTGCAGCGAGGCAGGTGAGTCCAAACAAGCCATTGCAGCGAGTCCACATGCAGCCTGAGCAATGGATGTGGTGCCCTTCCCGGCACGGCTGAATCAGCAATCCGCCCCGTACCATCAATGGCAAAGGACAGCTGGTGGACGGAGGCAATTGCCAAAGCCAGGGTGGGGACTGGGAGAGTACCAGGGAGAAGAGAACTGGTGAGGCTTCTTGAAAAAGGAACGTTGTGGTTGCTTTCAAAGTAGGGTTAGGCAGAGGGGAGCAGGAAGGCCGTTTAGGGACGGGACGGCCAATGTTGTGCTCAGAAATGGAAAACGGCAGCACTGAAACTGGCTAATATATACTGAGGACTGGCAGCGCGCAAGGGGCTCTACCTAAATCTTGTGCCCGGTGCTGGAGAGCAGAGGGGTTCAGTAACTCCTGGTCACAGAGCCAGTCCCTGGTAGATTCAGACATAGCTCAGGTGCTCTGTCTCCAGAGGTCATTCTCTGGAGTGACTCTTGTGGTTGATTTGGGGTTGATCTATCAGTTCCCTCATCACCCCGAAGGGATCAGAACTCCCATTGGAAGGCTGCAGAGAGGGGCTGATGAGCTCCCATTGTGTTTCGCCTGAGAGGAAAAGGCATTGAAGAAATCTTTTCTCTATGATCACTCCCACTCACAGACCAACCCTGACCCATTAGACTTATTTTTTCTAAGTGTAAAGCAGCTGTAAGTAAAATACATTTATCAACACCAAGCATAGAATATAAGGCTACAGTTCTTTCAACAAGGTGAAAAGGAAAGTTGTTCATTATCAAAAGCATTTTTTTTTAAACTTAGAATGGAGCATCTAAGAATCCACATTAAGAAGCAACCCTCTGTGGGGCTCAGTCTATTGTCCTCCCCACTTTGTTTTTTCAGGAGAGGCATCACCTTGCTTGCCTTAGGAACGAGAAGCACAGGGGAACAGTCTTTGCGCCGACAGGTGGGCCATCTCACCGGACTCCTCTGCTCCTAGGTGCTCCTGCCCCCCCACATAGGGGGCATAGCTCTTGTCCCAGCAGATTGTATGGCTGAGCAGGAACAGACCCTTATGGGCTGGGCCCGTAAGTGAGCCCCAAATCCCTTTGGGATTTGGCTTCCTCCCCTGTGAAGTGAAAGGACCCTGGACAATTCCTCAGGTCAGTGGCTCTAAAAACCATTTTGGATCAGGAACTGGGGGTATCAAGGTATGGCGAAAGTTCTGATTCTCTCAGAATCAGAGAATCAGATTATCAGGTAAAAAAATAAAAAAACATGATTTCAAAATAATTTTTGAATCTTTTGGATTCAAGGGCCTCAGGCTGAGACCAGCTTGCTAAAGAAATGCCTGATCAGCCTTCGTTTTCATAGCCCACAGGCCGCTCACAACAGGAACCCGTGAATGTTTGTGGTCCCTAATGTTGGCGGAACTGACCAAATCTGAAGTGCCTAATCAGGGAATCTCAGCCTCCTGTGAATCCAGCAATGCTAACTAACAGATCACCAGCCATGAGAGCGTTAAGACATCCCCAAGATATCACTAGGGATGCTTTAGTTGGATTGGAATAAAGAGACATCCTCATCTGCTAGGCACAGAAATCTCCCAATCCCTGAAAAAATACATTCTTACAAAACCCGTTACAAAACCTCAAAAGAAGGGTAGACAGCTGCACATATTCACCACACAGCACATATACAGAGACAGGCCAATCAAAAGTAGGAAAGGAAGAGGTACATTTATATATATTTATTTACATTTTTCCTTCCTTCTTGTTTCCCAGAGAATCAGCACAATCTCGGGGGAGAAATTGCATTATCAATATGAATGTGAAAATGTTTGCTAAGCATTTGGTTCTGGTTATTTAACCATATATAGGATTAGAATGATTTCCTTTATATAAGCCATGCTAACCTTGACCATGAAATAACTTCTCAACATGGGTTAGCATCAACCACGGCACTATAGAAACCAGAAGACCACGTTGTCTGTTACCTGGGAGCTCAAGACAGACAAGGAGTTTTTTCCCAGGGCTGGCAAAGAGCCTTCAGCAACCAGACATCCAAAAAAGAAAGTCTGGGACCTTCTCAAAACCGATTTGCAACTCTCATACCGTTTCCTTCCGTAAAGGTGTAAAAAGCCTAACCACATTAAAGATCTTTTCCCACAATCCCTAGACGATTACTTCCATTTCTTTCTGCCCTTGCCCAGGTCATGCGCACTGGTGATTTTTTGTTTGTTTGTTTGTTTGTTTTACATGGGCAGGCACCGGAAATCGAACCCGGGTCCTCGGGCATGGCAGGCGAGCATTCTTGCCTGCTGAGCCACTGTGGCCTGCCCACGCGCTGGTGTTTTGCACATTCGTAGTCAGATGTGCTGTGGTGAAGGGCTCAGAGGCCACACTGCCCACGGTCTGCTCAAGGAGCCATTGCTTATTAGCTGTAAGGCTTTAGGAAAATGATAGAACTCTCTGGGCCTCATTGTAAATGGGTCGTATAATCTACTTCATAAGGTTGTTATGAGAACTGAAATAAATTATATATTTAAAGCATTTGGCACAAGTGCCTGGCACACAAAAATACAACGTTAGCTATTACTATTGGTTTTATATCCTATGGCACAATTTCATGTTCTGCTTTCTTTAAAACTACAGAAATAGTTTCTACATTTCTTAGCCTCTGTGACTCTACTTTTTCACGGCTAAAGGGCATTTCACTTAGTTCTCAGCCTATCGTTTGCATGATCATTTCTTTTTTATTCACTTTTTCTTTTTCAAAAGCTGTAAGGTGCAGTACCTGGCTCTTGCCACATGAGGGGGGCGGATGCTCTCTCTGCTTCCTTCCACCGCGAATGGGCACTCTCCCCCCACCCCTCCCGTGGGAAGTACCCTCTTCCTTGACTTCATGCACTAGTTTTTTATTTTATGGCTTCATGAGTAACATATGCCACTGCAGATTGTGAAAGAGGGTGGACCTATCCCAGGAGACAGCTTAGCCCATAAGGAAAGTTCATTCTGTAGACAGGGGAACTCTGAAAAGATCCCTAAATTTTGAATGTGCTTGTTTTTAACTAATTGTTGGCCAGCAATTAGTTTTCTAAAGTTGGACTACAGAGAAGCCGAAGCACATGTGGCTTTCACAAATGCAATTGCCACATGCATTTGAAAACAAACCAGAGAAAATTCCCTTCATTTACCCATTATCTTCTTTCCACCCTCCACTACCTCTTTCCAACTAATTCTACCTCAATTTGCCCTAGAAGAGGGGAAGCTTCTGCTGAAATGGAAAGTCAAAGACATTAACACTTGCTTTTTGGCCTTCTGGGAGTTTAAGCCCTGGTGGCTTAAGGGACAAAGGGTATTTTTAAGGGGCTGATTTTGACTCGTTGACATTTTGCCTTAAATGTATCTTTCGAACTTTTGAACACCTGCGATATGATGCGATTGTCAGGAATTGGGACGAGGGGACTGCTTTAGATTGAATGCAGTCTATCATTTGGCGAGAGGCAGTAGAAAGAGGGGAGGGTGGACAATGTGCCTTCCCCAGAGAAATTCCAGCTGCTTCTCTGAGCCTGATAAGGCTACCCGCTCCTTCGAGCTTCAAGAACCCCTTTGGACAGCGAGCAGGACAGGCTACCAATGTAAAGTCTTGGCAAAAACCCAACAGCACAGCATTTACTGAAATTTCATCCATTTCATATGTTTGATAGATTTAAGTGGCTAAGGCAGTGTCCCAGTCAGCCACTTCACCCAATTCACCTGGCTGCTGGGCAAGTGCCCCAAATAAAATATCCCTGCTGGTCACCTCATTTCTGGCCATAAAAGTATAAATGCATGTTGAGCAACCTTGGAAAATCTCAAAGTATACAGAAGAAAATTTAAATCACATCACCGAAAA
This sequence comes from Tamandua tetradactyla, assembly GCF_023851605.1. Classification (NCBI taxonomy): domain Eukaryota; kingdom Metazoa; phylum Chordata; class Mammalia; order Pilosa; family Myrmecophagidae; genus Tamandua; species Tamandua tetradactyla. Next base: position 13,333,041 of record NC_135332.1, read on the forward strand.
AATAATCTATGTTTAGTTTGTTGTATTGCCTTTTATGCTTTTTCTATGTGGTTTTACACAGCTGAGATAGCATTTTATATAACTGTAGACTGCTTTTTATTCCCACCAAACATAGCATCAGCATTTCCCCCAATGATTAAAAGCCTTTTATAATCTATTTCCAGCTATACAAAATATTCTTGCATTCCCATGGCATTGAGCTTTTAGATTGTTTCTAAATTATTTTTTGCATAAATATCACTTCAAAACCTTTAACCTATATAAGCCATCAGAAATTTGGACGAAATTCCCAGAAATTGAACTGATCAAAAGGCCTTGATGCGTTCGTCTAATGAACTTCCAGAAAGGTCTTGCCATTTACCTTCCCAGAACAGTTTCCAAGTTCTCATGCCCTTTCTTAGTTGGCTCTGGGTATTTCTCATTTAAAAATAAATGTGTTCATTTATGGGGGAAATGGTATTTCCTTTCATTTGTATTTCTCTGACCACAAGTGAAGTTGAACATTTTTCATAGCTGCAGGCATATTTTTTTTCCTTCTTTGTGAAGTGTCTTCTGCCCAAATGGGGCCTCATTTAGTAATGATCATGTGATTAACTAATTCCTTACAGATGCGGGTTATTTTCCTGTGTCCACTCATGTTTGTCAATGACTAATGAGATGGAGCTGGGAGCAGGAGGCATTTATTACACCCCAGACTATGTGTCTACATGGCCAAGGTGGAATTTCAGCCTCGATTTTTTATTTCTTTTTGAGATGCTTCACATCATCATGCCTGTTTTTAAAAAAACGTGCCTGGCGCTTTACTTATGCCACTATATGGTAGGGTCCCCAAAGCTAATTTTCTCAGGACATTTTCTCACCCGCTACTGAAATATCGCTCTTTTCAAATGCAAGGGATGTCTGCGAGCTTTCCTCGCTCCCCTAGTCTTCTCTCCCTCCATGGCCCTAGGACACACGGTCCAGCAAATAATTTGGTAAAAAGCGCAGGTAGCAAAATGGATCTGTTGTGAATCAGGATCCTTGCTAGAATTCCCAGACTTAGCAAATGCAAATACAGGGTGTCCAGTTAAATCTGAGTTTCAGATAGATAATAAATATTATAATGCAAGTGTATCCCAAATATTGCATGGGACATACTTATTCTGAAAAAATGTACATTCGTTATCTGAAATTCAGATTCAACTGGGTGCCCTGTATGTTTTTTTCTGGCAACCCTACTTGTGCCAGGTTTAGGTTCTGAGTTCTATGGTGGAGAAAATTTGGGCAAAATGATCACACCCTATTATATAGCTGCCACACACTTGTCTTGGTGTAAAACCTTTCACGGATGCTTGTGCATGGGTGACGCATAATCCAAGATAGGAAATGATTCATTGGAGACCAAGGAAACTTTCTGGAAAAAATAACTTTAGCATCTATAATGCTTAGCAACTAAGAATTATAGATACTTATGTTATCATATGTTATTATAGTTCAAAAGCTTATAAATAAGTTTACCATCATGTTTCTTAAACTCCAGGAGAAGCTTTTTTTAATTACTATTTTTTATTTTTATTTATTTATTTATATTTATAAGCTTTTGAACTATAATAGAGATCTCCATTTCTCATTCTAATAATCACAAGCCCCAAGATGACCAGAGGGCTAAAAGCTGCCAATGTAAGGATGCCGGATCAATCCCCTTATCTTTTCAGTCAGTTTATATATGCCAGGGCACTGAAGGTAACCCAGGCCTTACCTTTGATGCTTATGAATAAGCGATTGCTTAGCGACAACACAGATATAAATAGATACACATAACCGGTAAAAATTAAATGTACATCAGAAGAAGAAATGGGTTCACTATTAGCTAAGCATGTCTCATCCATTAAGCAAACCACCCACTAAAAATGTCCCCTGTTCCAAGTTTCTCAGCTGGATGACAATTTCTCCTCTGAGGCAGCAGAGTCAAAATTTGCAGTAAGATGAAAACGTCCTACCTACCCGATCAGCTCTTCAGCTTCAGAAGCATAAACAACAATGTAATCAACACGAACTCATTCCTGATGTATTAATTATGGTGTAACAATATATCCCATGTGGGCTCCAGAGCCGCTTCTCGAGTTCTTGGGACTAACAACCACCCAATAACCCACCAGTACACGTGTGTGTGGCAGAGATGCCCTGGGTGGGAGAGAGACCATCACCGCTTTGGGGGGTCCAGCAGCAAAAGCCAGATGATTCAAGAAAGCCCCTGCACACTGGTTGGAGAAGCAGCGCTTTGAAGAATATCAGGCCTTTACGAGAGCTTTACAAATGGCGCCCTGATGCCCCCCACGAAGGTGGGAGATGCTTACTTAACTCTCAGGCTCGTAAAGCACCAGGTCAAGGGGGCGGTGCCTGCCTCTGGGCAAGTGCCCCACAGCTGACGTGTTTGGTGGTCACTGAGCTCCCTTTCTCCTTGGAGGTACTAGAACTCTGCCATCTTCTCTAGTTCTGAGAATAAGAATTATGAGTCCACACGGCCATACCACATGTGTGGAGTGAAGACCACAGAGCAGAAGGGGGGCTGTACGACCCCATGGCCTGCCCTACCCTGGTGCTACGGAATTGGAACCTCGGGGAAAGGGATGCGGGGATCTGCATGAAACCACCCCAAGTGACTCAGGTACAGACAAATTTTGAAAATTAATGCTTTAGATTGCCGAATGACAAGCTAGCCTGAGCTATTCCTCTGCATCTAAATATACTTCTAGCCAACTATTATGGCCCAATTAGGTGTCTCAAGGTAAGACACAGGGATGCACCTAACCGTTGGTGTACCTGGGCACCCATGGGGACATGTGCTTCTCTTTCTTTTACAAAATCACAGTGGGGAAGGCAAAGGAATGTAAAACTAGACAGTGAAGAGTAACCATCATTTCTTTACATCAAATCCTCTTTTTTTAGAGATTATGGGCCATCACAAGTGGGATAGACTAGGAAATGCAACCACCAGCATAGGAATTGAGAGGAAAGTTAATTCCCCCAAACCAAGGCATTTTCTCATCTTCCCTTAGTCTATATATCAAATGCCCCTTTTCTTCCCTTGTCCTAGAATTTGGAACCCTAGAATCAAAACAACATGACACTGCCAATAAAAACTGTTAGCTGCTACAGCCAAGGGGGTATAAATATTGCCAGCATCGGCTTTATTCTCTAGCTTTATGATTTGTGAACTACAATAGAAAAACAAACTCTTTCTTTTGTCAAAGGCTTCATAAGTGAGCGATAATGTGGTGGTTAAAAAGGTTTAAGTGACACTAACATTCCAAAATCATTTCTTGGTTTCTGGATTTTGTTGCTTTCCATAATGTAAACAATGGATGCCGAACACAGGGCAGTAACTGGAGATGAAAAGAGAAGTCAAACATGTCCCTGAAGATGGAGGTTCTGCTCTTTGTTGCAAATAGATCAAGAGAGCTGTGATTTCACCTGGAGTGCAAAGGGCAGCCCGTAAGTCCAGGCCAGCTTCCGCAGGAAGCTTCACCAGCCACAGGCCCTCCGTGGCAGGCAGTGGCAGCCAACTCACTCATTGAGAGGCTTCTGAGGGGCCATGAACCCCACCAGGAAGGCGCACCCCCGTCCTGGCACCCACACAGGGCCGAGGGAGACCAGGAAGCTGCCTGCTCCATGCACAAAATGCTGCCATAAACCCCTCAAGGATGGCACCTCTGCCTCCCATGCCGGCTGCCCCCTGCTTGGCCGCCCCTGCTCAGACCTCTCCCTCTGCCGCGACATCCATCCGAGTGGCCACGCCAAGTCCCCCAGCTGTGAAAGAGGCTGAGAAAGTGAAGGTCTAGTAAACCCAACTTCTCTTACTCACTGGTGGGGAGTGGGTGGTCCTTTAGGCCGGCTGAGTCCGAGAGGTGTTTGCTGCCCAGGAATCATAGAATGTTAGGGCCAGAAGTTGACCTGATTCAGCTCATTTATAGTATGGAAGAAACTAAGAGAGAGAGAGAGAGAGAGAGAGCGAGCAAAGGAAGGAGGAGGGGAAAAGGCCCCCAAAGGGAAACTTTATTTATGCCCATATCCATTTATGCCCTTAATATACTAGCCTACATTGCATTTTCAACAGATTTTCCTCTCCCTTTAGGAAGACACAATCAATTAAATGATTGGAATCTATGGCACAGAATTCTCAGGCCAGCTCTAATGTTGGCTCTAACATTCTATGATTCCCAGGCAGCAAACGCCTCTCGGACTCAGCCAGCCTAAACGACCACCCGGTCCCCACCAGTGAGTAGGAGAGCAGCTATTTCCAGGGACAGGGTTTAGAGGATGCTGTTCCAGCCCAAGAAATACCCCTTCAAGGACAGCTTATTCCAAGTGTTTGTAAAATAAGAAGGTCCACTAAACGAAGAGCAAATTCACTGGCCCAGAGATGACAGCATCTCTTTGAGCCTAAAGTAAAAGGCACAACTTTCCCTCAAAACTTACAAAAATATTTTCTGGTCATATGAAAATTTCTATACATTATAGAAAATTTAGAAAATACTAAAAACTAGCAACCAGTCACCATCCAGAGGTGACCATCTTTGAAGAATCCTGATGATCTTTTTTTCTATATATATATTTATACCAGATATGTGTGTGTACAGGAGTGTACAGGGGCACAAACACACACACACTTCTTTCAATTGCATCATCCTGTTTTGAAGCATGAGTTTGCATAGCAATGAAGTGTGAACATATTCCACACCACAGGCATTATCCTGAATCAGTGGCTCTTAACTGAATTTCCTTTCACTGCAGGCAGTCAAGAAGGGAAAATGCAGGGTTTCCAGGAGCCAGACAGAGAATTAAGGGTACATAGGCACGATTCTTTTCCATTAGAAGAAAAGATGTGTTTATTGTCCAAAGATTTTCAAAGTCAGGCATAACCCATTACCCCGCCAGAGCATCAGAGAGCTGCGATACTTAGTGTAATAAATACTGCCTGGACAAGAATTTTAACTGCCACTTAAAAATTGGCCAAATGTTGGCAGAACTTAAAAGGGCTGTTGCAGCTCATAATGGGACTTCCATAATGTAAATGTTATCTTTATGATCGGTTTCGGAATCTTTCCTTCTTTAGGCTCAGCTTAGATAGTCTCTTAGAAAGAACGTATGTGTGGAGGGGGTTTCTGTTTGCTGCCGTTTTTTTTCCTATTTCCATTTGCAAGTGCATCACTTCTCTGCCGTCTGTAGATCCCCTTCCCCCATCCATAAACGCCATGAGGTCAGGGCTTGGCGCTGTCCGGGTCACAATCGTATCTGCAGCATGGTGTATGAATTGGCAAGGCCTGGAGGCAACTTATCTATGCGTGACCTAAATAAAAGCTGACTTGTCTGTGCATCGGGAAACCACCCCCACACACCTAAGACAGGTTATCTGAGATAAGTTAAGCTGAGACTCTCTGAGCTTGCACAAATGCTAGGATTTTCTGACATTCTTGGTCCCTGTGTCTTCATTTCCCAGAAAATGACTTCAGGACTTTTTGTCTGAGGTAGATAAATTTGGTTTGTTTAGTATTCCATCCCCTTAGAAGGTTTGATTTTCTTATTATTTTGCTTAACCAAGTATATCTTTCTTTGTGTAATTTCACTGTATTTGCAACATAAGCTGCCTCCCTCTCTGGGAAAAATGTGTGCTTTTGTCAGTATAGCACATTCCCCAATTTGAAAAGTGTCTCCTTTTAAAATAAACACATTTTCTTTTCTAAACACTTAAAATTTGTTTTTTGATAAGCACTAGACGTACCTGGCACAAAGTAAGTATTCAACTGTTTGAGGAATTAATAATGAAAGCCCCATGTACGTCCCCCCCTCAATATCTGTTGTGAACAAAACTCCCTATGATGTACATATCACATACCTGCCTCCGTGTGTGATATGTATAAATAGAGAAATATGTATATGTGGGGAGACACATAAAAAACAATAATAATAAAAAATAATGAAAGCCAATGAGCCATTTTGTCCAGAAAAAAAAAATGTCTTCACTCATTTACACATAATATTTTGAACATCAGGGGGTTCATGGGATTACTTGAGGTTAAAAACCTCATTCCACAATATTCTATCCAATAGACAGACCAACACTTGTTTATCCAAATGCCTGTTGTTTTTTTTTTTGACAGACTTTTTCCTGTAAAACGCCAGGTGGTAAATATTTTCTATTTTGCAGGTCATTCCATCTCTGTTGCAACTGCTCAACTCCACTGCAAAAGCAGCCAAAGACAATCTGTCAACAAATGGGTGTGGCTGGTTCTAATGAAACTTCATGTGAAAAAACACGGAGCAAGGTGGATTTGGCCTGCAGACCCTGGTTTGCTGAACTTTAAAAAGCAGGACTTTAAAAATCTCTTTAATATTAATATCTTTTGGTCATTAGTGGCTATCTGAGAATTACCCTCAAGTCTTTCTGCTCCCTGAGAAATTTAATTGCCTTGGTCCACCCAGGTAATCCAGCTATGTGTGAATCACCACTAAAGCCAGGGGTCAGCTCCACCAACTGAAATAAGAGTCCAGAGCACGAACCCTACAACTGAACGCTGTCCCCATGAAAAAGCACCCCAGGGAAATGCATGCAATTATTTGGCTTTATATTTGTGCCACACTTTGTCTGACCAGGTCCTTGTCCCCCAGTGCTCCCTGTCCCCTGAGGCCATTCAAATGAGCCTGAACTTGCTAAACCCACGGTTGAACTTGAGTTCAGTGCACCTGGCATTCCAGGGAGCACTATGTAGCCAGTGGAATTAGACAAAGCTCCTCGTGGAACTTTCTCCATATTAGCTCTCTTGGAGGTGCTGCCCTGTCTACTCACAGAAGTAGCTACTTCAACTCTATCTTTGCCAACTGACAAAGAAAAAAATAATTAAACAGAGGGGAGAAAGAACAGCTACATGGATAGTAAGTGGCAACCTGAAAAAAATTATAACCCTCACTCTTAAGGCCCATATCATCACCAGAGCCCTGTGACACACAGCAGTGCAAGACGAAGCTGAGTTTTGGCCCATGACCATCTCTCTCCCCCTTCAGGGTCAACTGTCCCTGACTGAGTATCTGTTACGTGCCACACAATGCCCTAGATGTTTAACCACGTGGCAAACCATTTATCTCCCTTAAACCTAGAGGTGGCTCTTTAAGTCCCATTTTACAGCCAGGTGAGGGCTACCTGTGGGCTACCTGCTGCCCCTCCTTCCTCTAGTTGCCCAACTCGTCTTTTCAGTCTGCCCAAAAAGCCACCACGCAGCTCCATGCAGCCCGTCATGGTCGTTGACCATCCACCTTCCATGTGTGACCCAAGTGCTGTCCAAAGGAAGAGCAGGTTCAGGAAGTGGGAAGCCCAGAAGAGCTGACGAGACAAGGCATATGAACCAGCGGGCATTAGAGCCCTCTTCTCGCTTCCTATTCTTGCCTCAAAGAAGACCCTTCCTTGCTGAGATTGGGTGCCCCAGACTGACTGGATGCAAGAAAATGGCATGAAGATTAACAAGGGGTTATTCAGACATGGGACAGGTGGGTGAGCTGCATCTCAGCAGATGAATTTATAACCAGAAAATAATCCCTTGTTGATAAAGTTTGAGGGCAAGTGGCTCAGGTTTCCCTAAAGATCCAGAGAGACATTTCCTTTTGCGGAGGAAAGGGTCTATGCAGTCATGACAAAATATCCTACCACAGAGAACCTGCAAGGGACAGAATCCCCAGCATTCTTTTAGTTAGAGATGAGCCCTGTGTTAGCACAACCCACAAGGCCAGAAGAGGGAAGCCAGTCTAGGCCCCAGCTGGCCGGCCATTCCCGGGTTAGAAGGGTGATTTTCTCATCAGCCTGGGCTTTTAAATAAGGTGCAATTAGCACAGCATTGAAATGCAAATAATTTACACATTATGTAAATGCAGCTAAATGTTGGTCTCTAAAAATTTGTTTTCTTAATTAGCTAAATATTTTCCCAGCAATATTTTCATGCTATTCATCTATTCAAGAAACACTTGCTACAGTGGAAAGGTAAATTTCAGCACAGCCACCTACGCTGCTCAGAAAATAAAGGGGCTCGACAAGAATGGGGTTGTAACTAATGAAGAATAACCACTCTTCCAAACTTGAGTGTCCTCCATGAAAAAAAACATGAGCCAATCACATCATGGCAACTTCTACTGGGCTTTGAGTTGTGGGGGTGGAGAGTGGGCCACAGAAAGAAGAGTCCACCGACACATCTGGACAGGCAAAAGGGGGGACTCCTGGCAGATCTTGCAGTAGTTTGCTGGGTCTTGCTACCACCTCCCCATTCGCCAGGTCAGCAAACGTGAATTGGACACAGGATCTGCCTGTTTCTCTCTCCAGGATTAAAGGGAAGCAAGCTACAGATAAAGTGAGTCTCTGAGGTTTCCCCTTCACTTTTCAGAGGACCGAGTGTACATGTGTGTGTGGGCGAGAGAGGGGGCGAGGAGAAAGAGGCAGGACATGCACAGGCAGATTATGCCCGGGACACACTCTAGTCAAGTTAGTCTGGCAGTTTCTCCAGATCCTCTTCCAGGGACCGTCCATCCGTGCAAAAGACGGCAGGTGTGGGCAGGCAGGGGCCTGGGTAGGAGCGGCTTAGGGAGCCAGCCCAAGGGTGAAAGCATCTAGTCCTGCCACGGGTACAAATCAGGGAGACAAGTGCAAAACCCACCGCGGGGGCAGGCCATGGTGGCTCAGCAGGCAGAGCTCTCACCTGCCATGCCAGAGGACCCGGGTTCGATTCTCGGTGCCTGCCCACATTAAAAAAAAAAAAACAAAAAACCCACAGCAGGTTCGCTGGCACTTCCCTCTTTTCTTTCCTTTTCTTTGTTGTTTTACCTCTTTAGGATTTTCTCTTTTCCTTTGTTTTAAGAATAATGACACAGAAGAATCTCCAAGTAACTGCACAGAAAGAAGCAAGGGAGAGCGGATGTGGGGCAGTGAAAGCCTGGGGCCATTGCGCTGTTTGTTCACTTTAAAGCAGCACTTGCCCCACCCTGGCTGCAAATCAGTATAAGCTGGGGAGTTTTTTACACTACTGCTTCTGCCTTGGTCCACCTGGGACAGTTCAACAGAGCTGGGGGTGGAGACGGGCACTGGGGTGGAGAAGGAGCAGGATCTGAGCATTGTTTTTTGCTGTTGTGTTGTTTTGTGTTTTAATGTTCTCCAGGTAATTCTAAGGTGCGGCCAGGGTAAGATGCACTGCTTTAAAGGCACCAGTGAGACCAATCAAAAGCTCATCAGAGGTGAAAGTAGTTGGTCACACTGATCAATTGGATGAACCTCCTCACGTTCTCACCAGAAGGGCCAGATGTAGCAGCGACAAGCAGCTGACCCCAGCACCTCCACCTGAGCCTCCACGGCCACCAGGTTTTCAGTGCATCCGCATTGGAAGCCCTGCGGCATCCTTGAGCTTGGCAGTAAAGCCTAAATTGGACATCTCTGAACCTCGACTTCTCATCTGTAACATGGAGGCAAAGCCTAGGAACTCCAAGAATAGCGGTGAGGACATAAATAGGTAATGGGTGCAAACTACTTACCACAGTGCACTGGTAAATGGTCGTCAGCTAAGAAAGAAAGAACTTTGTAGAGAACAAACGAGAGGAATGCTGACCAAAAGGGCCAGCAGAGGTCTGTTGCCGGATTTCCTTTGGATGCGGTGGTGCCACGGTTTCTTTGGAACCGAGCACTCTGAATGTTCTTTTCTACTGGCTGTCCTAGTGCAGCCCCTGGGCCAGCAGCAGCACCAGCAGCCAGGAAATCATTAGAGAAGCAAATTCTCAGGCCCCGCCCCAGCGCTGCTGAATCTGACACTCGGGTCAGGAAATCTCGTGGTGAAAAGACAACAAGGAGTCGCCATCACTCCCAATCAGAACACCTGCTTCAATGAAGCGCATCAAAACGAGCAAAATGATTCCCCTGAAGGAAGTGTATTGCAAGGCATTACTCAATGTGGGCAAGGAGGGTTTGATGGAAAGCAGTTTGCTAACATGCATTAAAAGTTTCAAACCGATCATGGCTATTAGCCTGGTGATTGGGCTTTCAACGGTCCGTCTTAAGGAAATAATCAGTGATTTCTGAGGATGCTCAACCGAATTGTGAAAACACTAAACAATATATATATATCAAAGAACTGCGTAATGGTTAACCTCTGGATCATTCTAATGAGAAAATATTATGCAACTATTGGAAAGCACCATATTTTAAAGAATATGATAGGAACTGGGAAAACGTTTAAAACTCCACATACACTAAGATCCCAATTTAATGTAACACCATAAATATATATATATATATATATATATATATACATACATATATATATAGAAGAAATACACCAAGTTCCCAATAATAATTCCCTCTGAGTGGTGATTTTAATATAAGTTTAGGCTCTGGAGTTGACCACCTACGTTTATATCCCAGTCCTACCATTTCCTAGTTTTGTGTTTCTGATGCCAGCATCCCCAGGCCTCAGTTTCCACATTTGCCAAATGGGAAGAATACTAGTACCCGCTTTATGGGACTGCTGTAGAAAGTACTTGAGACGGTATAGGACCTGCCTGGCTCATAATGAGGATACCACAAACCACATTTCTTTAGGTCCCACAATGAACTGACATTGCATTTATAAAATATAAAAGAAAAACTAATGGCATGCCTAGTATACCTAATCCTTTCTTAACTTAAATTCCAAATGGCAGGTGGTTCATGTGGAGGAGAAAAACATTAGATCATGATGGGAACTGGTATGGCATTTTCAAGTGCCACCCAATCCCAATTCTCCATGTCAGCAGAGGAGAATTGTGTTTTGGATATAATGTGGAAACTTCTTAAAATTCCACAATCATGTTGACATTTTCAACTTCAGAAAGGATCACCCACTGCTAAAGAAAATAGAGACTTTCCATCAATAAAAGAGAAGGACTATTTGCCCTTTAAAATAGCTGTTTTACTTTGGAATACAAAGTAAGTTTCTCTTTTTTAAAAAATAGATTTACTATTCTAATGTAGCTTACTTAGGCGAGTATTAATATCAGTTTGTGCTTCCTAAGAATTGTTATTCTTAGGGAGATGGGAATTAAGTAGATCACTCTAGCATCCCTGAAAGCATGCTGGTTGGTTGCTCATCCAGAGAAAACTATATATACATACACACGCACACACACACACACATAGAGAGAGAGAGAGAGCGAATAATAAATAGATGACAGATGATATAGATAGATGATTAGATACATAGATAGACTATAGACAATAGACAGACAGACGATGGATATACAAAAATGGTAGATTAGAGAGGTGATAGATATAGATCAATATATCCGATATATAATATATACACACTTATATATATATATATATACATGGTATACATGATATTTATAAATATCTACTATATATCATGTATGACGCTATTTCATTAAGCCATTACACTTCTGTTTCCAGGATAAATTTTTAAAATTTATATACTCCATATTGCCTGGATTTGACCATGAATCGTAAGAAAGGAAGTAGTAAAGAAGAAAATTGGTTTCTGGAAGGGAGAAAACTAATCAACCCATCACAATGCTGCCCCCAGCAAGGGAAATAAATTTCTTTCTCTACTGTTTTTAGTCAAGAGTTAGGGGCCACCATGTCTTCAAAAGGGAGGATAAAAAGTGACCCTAAAAGCATATCTAGACTCAGTGGCATCTTTCTTTGCCTAACAAGCCCAATGGGGCGCCATGCCAAGAGGCCCCACTGGCTCAGAGAGGGCTCCCCAGGGATCCAGGGAGGGGAGGCTACATTCTCAAGCCCTCTGCTTCACAAGGCAGAAGCACTGGATAGGAAGGGAGGCTGGAATACAAGTTACTGCGCTGGCCTAAACTTGCTTGGAGCAGAGAAAAAATTGTTTCTGAGACAGCAGGAATAAAAGGCATTAGAAATCAAATGGAGCGGGACAGGTCAGAAAATCAGCATGGGGGCCAGGGAGACGGCTCTGATGATCAAGAGTGGACTCTGCTTGGGGAAACGATGGGCACGGTAGAAATACTTGTCAGGCTGGGAACCCACTTTCCACTCTCTGCTACGTGAGGAATGGCGAGTTCTAAACAGGAAAACAAATGCCATCTAGCAAAGGTACTGAGAGGGGGAGAAACATGCCTGGAAAGAACTTCGTATTCTCTCAGCTCCAGCTAAAAGCACGAGCGTCTTGCTGAAAATGGAGGCTTTGAGAGTGTGGGTTCTCCAGATGGTGTTTGGATTGCTGCTGGCCACCAAAGGGAAAGGAACACAGGGTTGGAAGATGGGGCAGAAGTTAAACTCAACCCACATTTAGTTCTTAATGCTCAAGGCCAGCTGTGTGTGTTGGAGCAGTCTGCAAGGACAGCAAGGCTAGAGGACTCTAACAGAGCCCAGGCCAGGTGGACGATCTTGCAGAGCAGTTCCCAAACTTGAGCGTGCAAAAAAATAAAATAAAATAAAAATGCAGATTCTGGGAACACCCAGTTGACCTGGACTGGGCTGACAGCCTGCAGGTGTGATAGCCACTCCAGGTAACACGGTGCAGGGAGAAGCACAGACCCAGGAAAACACAAGGGAAACTCCCAAACTTACAGGTCCAGCCCAGACCTCTAGTCTAGCTGACTATTCACAGGGAATCTTCAAGTAGAGGTCCTATAGTCATTTTACTCACTTTCCCCCCGAATGGAACACATCATGCCATATCACATGTATCCTGGCTGCAGAATACAATCTTCTTGTATTTTCTCTGAGGATGATGGACACCTGCTTTAACAGACCAGGAACACGGGAGCAGCTGTTGGTACAGAAAGCCCATGGACCTCACTTCGAGGAGCCCATTCCAGAGGGACCTGAGGGAAACACTGGGTGAGTGGGTGCCATAAGAGGTGGCACCATGAAGGTGTGATCCACCCATGGGATAACCTGGGATGATGCCTCAGCTCCTAAGTTTCCTGAATCCAAAGTGTGTGGGCAGGGACTTAACGCTGCCCGGCATATTTTCATGAAGACTTTAGAATCCAGCTGTCTACCCATCATAAACCGCCGACAGTGGCAAGTTCTGACCTCCCACCAAAATCCGTTCCACATTATGCCAGCACAGCCCTGAGCCTACGGAGCCATCTTGACCCAGACTGGCCTGGGGCAGGCAGTGAGGGTGGGCTGCAGAGAGCAGTGAGCCTGCTGCCATGGCAACCCATGATCAACCAGCGATGGGGAAGAAAGTGCTTTGCTTAATTGAAATCCAGGCAACGTTTTTAGTACAGAGCCCGAGGAAGTTAATGATTAATTAGATTTTCTCCTTTCCTCTCTCTCCCCCTTTTATTTCATGTCAGGAAGTGGCTTTAAAGCATCACCACCATCCCTACCCCCAAAAGTCCCCAAAGATGAGCCATTTGATAAGTCACTCAGCCTGGCCCCCCACCCCCTCATCACACTCACAAAACCTGCAACACCCATCCTGTCCCTCTGTTAGTAGCCTAGCCTTTTCAAAGGAAAGTCTGTTTGCCCAAAACATTCTTGAGAGGGGGGGGCCTCTCAAGAGGCTCAGCAGGCAGAGTTCATGCCTGCCATGCCGGAACCCAGGTTCGATTCCCAGTGCCTGCCCATGTTAAAAAAAAAAATCCTTGAGAAAGCATTAGTCTTCACCATCATCAATGATGCATGGCAGCCACCCAGAATGAAGATTCTTCTTATTATGACTGGGAATCAGCTGAAAGTTTCCTCAAATGCAGATTTCCTGGCCCTTTCCCAATAAAGTTGGTTTCAGCAAATCAAGGGTGAGGTTTAGCACCCCAGGAAATCCTGATTTGAATATATCAAAGTCTACCTTGTAAGAAATGTGGACCAACCAGTTTGGGTCCTTCCCGAAGATTCGTCCTTTACAGGGCAGGCTGAGCCCAGCAAGGCTGGCGTCTGAAGATCACTGGCTCATGAGACAAGCCACAGGATGCTGTGGGGTAAACAGGGCCCCCCATTACCTCAGCAGTAAATCCCCAGCCACATGATACTGAGCCCAACGAACATTGAAAGCACATCCTGGGATCCTTATTATCAAGGCCTTCCTTATCCAAGTTGCAAGGTGAAACAGCAAACATGCTCATCATCCCAATGAAGTCACAAAGAATGCCCCACTTACAGAACTGGTTTCTCACTCAAAACAATTCCTTCTCACCTAGAAGTTTAAAAGAAGTCCTAACACTCTGCCCACATCAAAGTCTTGGTGATTGTGAATAATTGCTTTGTATATTCATTTTGTTGTCAAATTGACCGTCATGGCAAATTGTAAGTCTTGCAAAAGAGATGCATTCATAAAGCTAAGGTCTAGATCAGGCATAAAGCTCCAGATCAGGTAGTGATGCTGAGGAATGGCTGGTCTGCTGGCAGAAGCACCAGAAATCTGATCTGACACAGGTAGATTGGCTAATGACGTAAGACAAGACATAGGTGTAGTTTTTTTGCAAATTTAAATATCTACCAGAGATACCTCTGTTTCCAGCAAGAGTAAGGATTATCAAAATACAAACAAACAAACAAAAAAACTCCCTCCACAAAATCTAGAAATGCTGGATAAAATAAGCAAAAAATGTCCACAGTGGGGCAAGGATGAAGCCTCAGACCAATAAGACAGGATGTGAAAGTCCATAACTATTTGAGTCGTGAATGAATTTCTGCCCCTATGTGAAAGGGAAGACCAGGAAAGAAAATCCATCCAGCAGCACAGAGGCAAAAAAGGACGCTCAAGTATTTGCCTGGTCTTTGAAGAAAAAAAGCAATGCTTGAGAAGTTGAAACCTAGGGCTGACACCTTGCCTGAGTCTGACATCTGCGTTTCAACTTCTTGTGCAGGCTAGGAGAGCTCCAAACTGGACATTCTCAGGAAAGTGGATACCAGGCTAACATCACTATAAAGGCCTATTACAGAAACAAATGCTAAACCACTCTGCAATGATCCTCCCACAATCCAGGAGCCTGGGAATCCATAAGAAAATACATACCCCATTAGAGAAGGACCAATACTAAAAAATTACAAACCCTATGAGAAAGGGATACACCATGAGAGAGTCAGCAGATACTGCCAGCAGGAAGACACGTGACTTTCATAGAACAGATTGGCCATTTTAAAAACAGCACAGAATATGCCTACAAGGATTAAAGGCATAAAAGAATAAATTTAGGTCATAAAAAAATCACCATTTATTAAAAAGAAAAAACAGACATATTGTAAAGAATCCAGTAGAATAATTGAAAATGAGAACCACTGTCATCTCAAAAACTCACAAGACAAGAAAAATCATAGCTTAGAAATAGCTCAATGATGAGTCAATGAACTAGAGACTAGATCTGAAGCACAGAGAGACAAAGGAACAGGCAATATCAAAGAAAGGTTAAGAGGAGGGGCCAAGATGGCGCCTTAGTAATGTGCGCGTTTTAGTTCATCCTCCAGAACAACTACTAAATCACCAGAAACAGTACAGAACAGCTCCCGGAGCCACAAAGGTGACCGGACACACAGCGTACCCCAGTCTGGACCAGCTGGACTGGCTGCGAGTCTCCGGAACAGTGAGTTCCCCAAGCTGCGGCGGCTGGCGGCCGGCACCCCTCCCCCACAGGCGGCTTCCTGGAGGGAAAGGAAAGAGACTCTAACAAAAGCAGGGACTGAGTCCAACCAAACACCAATTGTGGATTAATAAACAAATTCTGACTACTAAAAATAGGCCCTCAGCTCAGGCGAAACTGGTCAAGGCAGAGGTCGCCTATTGGGCTAACCGAAAAAGAGGAAAGGGGACGAAACAGAAGCTTTGGTGGCTGTTTCTACAGAGGCTTGGCTGCCTCTGGATTCAGCGGCAGGACTACTCGGGCTGCAACTGCCCCAGGCATGTGAAGAAACGGGCTGCTTTCAGGGCTGTCTCCCACATGTGCCTTCCCCAGGGGAGGGGTGAAGCCCAACTCAGGTGGAATTCCTCCCTCAAGGAATTCAGACCCCAGGGCTTGGCAATTTGAAGCCATTAAAGCCAGCCTACGACCTTTCCTGTCTCCACCACGCCCCCAGCAGGGAGAGCCTTCCAAAGTTAAAGGAGCCACAACATCTTTTGCTGGTGGGAGCCGCAGACAGACAAGTGCCACATACTGGGCAGGATAAGAAAAACAGAGCCCAGAGACTTCACAGGAAAGTCTTTCAACCTGCTGGGTCTCACCCTCAGGGAAAACTGATGCAGGTGACTCCTTCCCCCCGAAAGGAGGCCAGTTTAGTCCGGAAAAACCTGGCTGGAGTCTGTAATACCTATGTAGACCCTCCTAAGGGTGGGGAGGGAAAAGGCACCTTACAAGCAGGACAAGAAACAAGAAAACAAGAGTTGAAAAATTACCCTCTGTTAAACAAAACTTAAGCTAGAGGCCCAGAAAAAGCTGAACTGAAGGTCAAAGTACAGATAGACAACAAACTCATCTAGCAAGAAAATCCTAGGTAAGATAAGAGAAAGCAATCTCCAGAATAAACTAATTAAGGTGATTAAATGTCCAGACGCCAGCAAAAAATAACAAATCACACCAGGAAAATTGAAGATATCGCCCAGTCAAAGGAACAAACCAATAGTTCAAATGAGATACAGGAGCTGAAACAACTAATTCTGAATATATGAACAGAAATGGAAAACCTCTTCAAAAACCAAATCAATGAATTGAGAGAGGACATGAAGAAGGCATGGGATGAACAAAAAGAAGAAATGGAAAGTCTGAAAAAACAAATCACAGAACTTATGGGAATGAAAGATACAGTAGAAGAGATGAATAAAACAGTGGAAACCTACAATGGTAGATTTCAAGAGACAGAGGTTAGAATCAGTGAACTGGAGGATAGAACATCTGAAATCCAAAAAGAAACAGAAACTATAGGGAAAAGAATGGAAAAATATGAGCAGGGGCTCAGGGAATTCAATGATAATATGAAGCGCACAAATATACATGTTGTGGGTGTCCCAGAAGGAGAAGAGAAGGGAAAAGGAGGAGAAAAACTAATGGAAGAAATTATCACTGAAAATTTCCCAACTCTTATGAAAGACCTAAAATTACAGATCCAAGAAGTGCAACACACCCCAAAGAGAATAGATCCAAATAGACGTTCTCCAAGACACTTACTAGTCAGAATGTCAGAGGTCAAAGAGAAAGAGAGGATCTTGAAAGCAGCAAGAGAAAAGCAATCCATCACATACAAGGGAAACCCAATAAGACTATGTGTAAATTTCTCAGCAGAAACCATAGAGGAGAAAAGACAGTGGGATGATATATTTAAAATTACTAAAAGAGAAAAACTGCCAACCAAGAATTCTATATCTAGCAAAATTGTCCTTCAAAAAATGAGGGAGAAATTAAAACATTTTCAGACAAAAAGTCACCGAGAGGATTTGTGACCAAGAGACCAGCTCTGCAAGAAATACTAAAGGGAGCACTACAGACAGATATGAAAAGACAGAAGACAGAGGTGTGGAGAAGAGTGTAGAAAGAAGGAAAATTAGATATGACATACAAAATACAAAAGGCAAAATGGTAGAGTAAAGTACTACCCAAACAGTTATAACACTAAATGTTAATGGACTGAACGCCCCAATCAAAAGACATAGACTAGCAGAATGGATTAAAAAAACAGGATCCTTCTATATGCTTTCTACAGGAAACACATCTTAGACCCAAAGATAAACATAGGTTGAAAGTGAAAGGTTGGGAAAAGAAATTTCATGCAAATAACAACCAGAAAAGAGCAGGAGTAGCTATACTAATATCCAACAAATTAGACTTCAAATGTAAAAGAGTTAAAAGAGACAAAGAAGGATACTATCTACTAATAAAAGGAACAATTAAACAAGAAGACATAACAATCATAAATATTTATGCACCGAACCAGAATGCCCCAAAATACGTGAGGCATACACTGCAAATACTGAAAAGGGAAATAGACACATCTACCATAATAGTTGGAGACTTCAATTCCCCACTCATCAATGGACAGAACATCTAGACAGAGGATCAACAAATAAACAGAGAATTTGAATATTACAATAAATGAGCTAGACTTAACAGACATTTATAGGACATTACACCCCACAACAGCAGGATACACCTTTTTCTCAAGTAGTCATGGACCATTCTCAAAGATAGACCATATGCTGGGTCACAAAGCAAGTCTCAACAAATTTAAAAAGATTGAAATCATACACAACACTTTCTCAGATCATAAAGGAATGAAGTTGGAAATCAATAATGGGCAGAGTGCCAGAAAATTCACAAATACGTGGAGGCTCAACAACACACTCTTAAACAACCAGTGGGTCAAGGAAAAAATTACAAGAGAAATCAGCAAATATCTCGAGGCGAATGAAAATGAAAACACAACATATCAAAACTTATGGGGCGCAGCAAAGGCAGAGCTAAGAGGGAAATTTATTGCCTTAAATGCCTATATCAAAAAAGAAGAAAGGGCAAAAATTCGGGAATTAACTGTCCACTTGGAAGAACTGGAGAAAGAACAGCAAACTAACCTCAAAGCAAGCAAAAGGAAAGAAACAACAAAGATTAGAGCAGAAATAAATGAAATTGAGAACATGAAAACAATAGAGAAAATCAATAAGACCAGAAGTTGGTTCTATGAGAAAATCAATAAGATTGATGGGCCCTTAGCAAGACTGACAAAAAGAAGGAGAGAGAGGACGCAAATAAATATGATCAGAAATGGAAGAGGAGACATAACCACTGACCTCACAGAAATAAAGGAGGTAATAACAGGATACTATGAACAACTTTATGCTAATAAATACAACAATGTAGATGAAATGGACAAGTTCCTAGAAAGGCATGAACAACCAACTTTGACTTAAGAAGAAATAGATGACCTCAACAAACCAATCACAAGTAAAGAAATTGAATCAGTCATTCAAAAGCTACCCAAAAAGAAAAGTCCAGGACCAGATGGCTTCACATGTGAATTCTACCAAACATTCCAGAAAGAATTAGTACCAACCCTGCTCAAACTCTTCAAAAAAATTGAAGTGGAGGGAAAGCTACCTAATTCATTCTATGAAGCCAACATCACCCTCTGTTCTAGTTTGCTAGCTGCCGGAATGCAACACACCAGAGATGGATTGGCTTCTAATAAAAGGGGATTTATTTTGTTGGTTCTTCAGAGGAAAGGCAGCTAACTTTCCACTGAGGCTCTTTCTTATGTGGAAGGCACAGGATGGTCTCTGCTGGTCTTCTCTCCAGGCCCCTGGGTTCCAACAACTTTCCCCGGGGTGATTTCTTTCTCCATCTCCAAGGGCCCAGGCTGAGCTGCAAGTGCTGAGATGAGGAATGCCAAGCTGCTAGACTGTGCTACATTGCGTTCTCTCATTTAAGCACAAGCCAATTAAATTAAACGTCACTCATTGCAGCAGACACGCCTCCTAGCCGACTGCGGATGTAATTAGCAACAGATGAGATTCACCTACCATTGGCTCATGTCCACAGCAACAGAACTAGGTGCTTTCACCTGGCCAAGTTGACAACTGAATCTAACTACCACACCCTCATACCAAAACCAGGCAAAGATATTACAAAAAAAGAAAACTACAGACCAATCTCTCTAATGAATATAGACGCAAAAATCCTCAACAAAATTCTAGCAAATCGAGTCCAGCAACACATTAAAAGAATTATACATCATGACCAAGTAGGATTCATCCCAGGTATGCAAGGATGGTTCAACATAAGAAAATCAATTAATGTAATACACCATATCAACAAATCAAAGCAGAAAAATCACATGATCATCTCAATTGATGCAGAGAAGGCATTTGACAAGATTCAGCATCCTTTCCTGTTGAAAACACTTCAAAGGATAGGAATACAAGGAAACTTCCTTAAAATGATAAAGGGACTATATGAAAAACCCACAGCTAATATCATCCTCAATGGGGAAAAATTGAAAACTTTCCCCCTAAGATCAGGAACAAGACAAGGATGTCCACTATCACCATTGTTATTCAACATCGTGTTGGAAGTTCTAGCCAGAGCAATTAGGCAAGAAAAAGAAATACAAGGCATCAAAATTGGAAAGGAAGAAGTAAAACTATCACTGTTTGCAGATGATATGATACTATACATTGAAAACCCTGAAAAATCCACAGCAAAACTACTAGAGCTAATAAACGAGTACAGCAAAGTGGCAGGTTACAAGATCAACATTCAAAAATCTGTAGTGTTTCTATACACTAGCAATGAACAAGCTGAGGGGGAAATCAAGAAAAGAATTCCATTTACAATTGCAGCTAAAAGAATAAAATACTTAGGAATAAATTTAACTAAAGAGACAAAAGACCTATACAAAGAAAACTACAAATAACTATCAAAAGATATCACAGAAGACCTAAATAGATGGAAGGGCACACCATGTTCATGGATTGGAAGACTAAATATAGTTAAGATGTCAATTCTACCTAAATTGATTTACAGATTCAATGCAATACCAATCAAAATCCCAACAACTTATTTTTCAGAAATAGAAAAACCATAAGCAAATTTATCTGGAAGGGCAGGGTGCCACAAATTGCTAAAAGTATCTTGAAGAAAATAAACGAAGCTGGAGGTCTCACGCTGCCTGACTTTAAGGCATATTATGAAGCCACAGTGGTCAAAACAGCACAGTATTGGCATAAAGATAAATATATTGACCAATGGAATCAAATAGAGTGCTCAGATATAGACCCTCTCATCTATGGACATTTGATCTTTGATAAGGCAGTCAAGCCAACTCATTTGGGACAGAACAGTCTCTTCAATAAATGGTGCCTAGAGAACTGGATATCTATAAGCAAAAGAATGAAAGAGGACCCGTATCTCACACCCTATACAAAAGTTAACTCAAAATGGATCAAAGATCTAAACATTAGGTCTAAGACCATAAAACAGTTAGAGGAAAATGTAGGGAGATATCTTATGAATCTTATAATTGGAGGCAGTTTTATGGACCTTACACCTAAAGCAAGAGCACTGAAGAAAGAAATAAATAAATGGGAGCTCCTCAAAATTAAAGACTATTGTGCATCAAAGAACTTCATCAAGAAAGTAGAAAGACAGCTTACACAATGGGAGACAATATTTGGAAACGACATATCAGATAAAGGTCTAGTATCCAGAATTTATGAAGAGATTGTTCAACTCAACAACAAAAAGACAGCCAATCCAATTACAAAATGGGAAAAAGTCTTGAACAGACACTTCTCAGAAGAGGAAATACAAATGGCCAAAAGGCACATGAAGAGATGCTCAACGTCCCTGGCCATTAGAGAAATGCAAATCAAAACCACAATGAGATATCATCTCACACCCACCAGAATGGCCATTATCAACAAAACAGAAAATGACAAGTGCTGGAGAGGATGTGGAGAAAGAGGCACACTTATTCACTGTTGGTGGGAATGTCAAATGGTGCAACCACTGTGGAAGGCAGTTTGGCGGTTCCTCAAAAAGCTGAATATAGAATTGCCATATGACCCAGCAATACCATTGCTAGGTATCTACTCAGAGGACTTAAGGGCAAAGACACAAATGGACATTTGCACACCAATGTTTATAGCAGCATTATTTACAATTGCAAGGAGATGGAAACAGCCAAAATGTCCATCAACAGACAAGTGGCTAAACAACCTGTGGTATATACATACGATGGAATATTATGCAGCTTTAAGACAGAATAAACTTTTGAAGTATGTAACAACATGGATGGACCTTGAGAACATTATGCTGAGTGAGACTAGCCAAAAACTAAAGGACAAATACTGTATGGTATCACTGATATGAACCGACATTAGTGAATAAACTTGGAATACGTCGTTAGTAACAGAGACCATCAGGAGATGGAAATAGGGTAAGATACTGGGTAATTAGAGCTGAAGGGATACAGACTGTGCAACAGGACTGGATACAAAAACTCAGAAATGGACAGCACAATACTACCTAACTCTAATGTAATTATGTTAAAACACTGAAGGAAGCTGCATGTGAGAATGATAGAGGGAGGAGGGATGGGGACATAAATGAAATCAGAAAGAAAGATAGATGTTAAAGATCGAGATGGTATAATCTAGGAATGCCTAGAGTGTATAATAATAGTGCAATGTACAATGTACAAATTTTAAAAATGTTTTGGCATGAGGAAGAACAAAGGAATGTCATTACTGCAGGGTGCTGAAAACAGATGATAATTAATACTTTAAAATGTCACCTTATGTGTGAGACTAAAGCAAAAAATGTTTATTTGTTACAAAATTTAGATTTTGACTAGAGCATTTCCTAATATAACTCATGTAGATAGTATGTTTGAATGTCATAAGTACTTGGAATCTCAGGTAGCACATGAGATTTTGTTGGTTTGTCCAGAGTGATCCCCCGATGAATCCCAGAGTGATTTGATCAGTGACTGGAAAAGTATTTGCAAGCCCCCTTCGGGGAATGGTGAGAGTGGGGAGAAATTCAACTTCCCCAAGTTGAATTCTTGATATTCTCACAAGCAGTGTGGACAACCAAAGCTATAGGCTGAGCCTCCAGTCTTGGGGTTTGTTCACATGAAACTTAACCCCACAAAGGATAGATCAAGTCTACTTAAAATTTAGGCCTAAGAGTCACCCCCAAGAGAGCCTCTTTTGTTGCTCAGATGTGGCCTCTCTCTCCAGCCAATATGATGAGCAGTCTCACCACCCTCCCCCTCTCTGTGTGGGACATGACTCCCAGGGGTGTGGACCTTCCTGGCAACGTGGGACAAAGATCCTGGAATGAGCTGAGACTCAGCATCAAAGGACTGAGGAAAACCCTAGAATGAGCTGAGAATTAACATCAAGGGATTGAGAGAACCTTCTCGACCAAAAGGGGGAAGAGTAAAATGAGACAAAGTGTCAATGGCTGAGAGATTCCAAACAGAGTCCAGAGGTTATCTTGGAGGTTATTCTTACGCATTAAGTAGATATCACCTTGTTGTTCAAGATGTAGTGGAGAGGCTGGAGGGAATTGCCTGAAAATGTAGTGCTGTGTTCCAGTAGCCATGTTTCTTGATGATGATTGAACAATGATATAGCTTTCACAATAAGACTCTGTGAATGTGAAAACCTTGTGTCCGATGCTCCTTTTAGCTACTATATCAACAGACGAGTAGAACATATGGAATAAAAATAAATAATAGGGGGAACAAATGTTAAAATAGATTCAGTTTGCAATAGTGGTAAATGAAAGCGAGGGGTAAGGGGTATGGTATGTATAGTTTTTTTTTCCTCTATTATCATTTTATTTCTTTTTCTGTTGTCTTTTTATTTCTTTTTCTAAGTCGATGCAAATGTACTAAGAAATGATGAATATGCAACTATGTGATGATGCTAAGAATTACTGATTGTATATGTAGAATGGAATGATATTTAAATGTTTTGTTTGTTAATTTTTTTTAATTAATAAGAAAAAAGAAAAGAAAAGTTAAGACACATGAGAGATAAATAACAAGGTGGAGCATACATCAAACAAGTGTTGCAGAAGAAGAAAATAGGGAGAGGAAATACTTGATGAGATCATCACTGAAAACTCTCCAAAAAGCACATGTTCAGTATTAAAAATCACTCTAAGTCTTATGCAGAGTAACACACAAAATCACATCATACTGAAATTGGAGAATACTGAAGACAAATTAAAAATGTACAAGGAACCAGAGAGGAAGACAGAAAACTGAGATGAGGCCACTTTCAAACACATTTGTACAGGATTTATGGGGAATGTGGCATGCAATACAACTCTTTAGCCTAGAGAAGGCAGTCTGTATGGAATAATTCAGAATAATGTTGCCAAAGTTCTGAAGGGAAACATTTGCCAACCTAGAAATTTAAATGTAATTCCATTTATCTTTCAAGAGTTAGGGCAAACTAGAGAAATTCTTAGATATACAGCTGAGAGATTTTACCCTCACAGGTCTTAATTGAAGAAATAGTAGAAGAAGAATGAAAGGGAATCCAGAAAGAAGTGTGATGCAAAAAGCCATAGTGAGCAAAGGAATTAGCAAAAATGCTGGGAAACAGAAGCAACCATTGACTGTATAAAACAATAGCAATTCTGGTGACTAATTTAGGCTGTTTAAAAAAGATGGAACTAAAATATTAGAAAAATAATAACATAGATGATGATGGGGTAAATCATTAGGAAGACGATAGAGGTACTGATTAATTTTGAACATTAAGTCAACTATGCATGTTTAAAAAGAAACCACACACAAAGAAAAAGAAATTGCCTTAAAAATTCCCAAACTAATAAAGGATAAGGGAAAAATAGACAGAAAACTCAGTTAATCCAATAAAGTACCAAAAAAAAAAAAATGGAAAAAGTAAATGCATGGTAAATATAAAAAATAATATAAATTATACAAAAGAACTATAAATCTTGCCTGAGGCCATACATCCACAGCAGTCCTCCAAAGTGAACAGCCTCTACAAACACTCACATATACTCATATGTATACATATCCACACTAGACCGAGGCAGTACTGCTGGGGTAAAGGCTATGAAGTCATCAAGGAACAAATAGTCCATTTATGAACATAAAACAGTGAAAAAGAACTCCCCAAATCTGTATGAGGTTGGTATAATCTTGATATTCAAACCAGTGGAATATAACATTAGAAATGAAAACTTTAGGACACACCTACTCAAGGACATAGATGCCAATTACTGGGAATAAAAAGGAATGATCTTTACCTGGTAAAAGGTATCTATCAAAAACCTAAGATGGACTTCTGTGAAGATGGCAGAATAGGATAGGTTGAGTTCACCCTTGCTCCATAGATAATTACAGACGAGAGAGAAAAACAAATGAGACAGCAGTCCCCGAGTGTGAAAGTGAGTGAAAGGGTCTTCTACACTACATAGGAAGGTCCTGGATGAAAAAGCAGAGGAATCAAGACTCAGAGAATGGGGTGGGTGGGTTCAGTTGTGACTCCATCAAGGATAAGAGGCCCTGTCCAGGAAAGTAGCTGCCCCTGGACTGGCTTGGGAGATCAGCCCAATCAGTTCTGCAGCCCAGAGCTCCCTTGTGGAACCCGGAAGCCAGTAAACTTGCTTTCCCCACTCATAGAGACCATCCAACTAGTGCACTGAACCTGCCACTCCCTTTTCCATAGGGAGGCACAGAGCCCTCAGGAGAGCACAGAAGGAAAGGCTGCCAAGGAAACAAGCTACACTATGCCCCTGCACCCCCATACCGTACCCCTCATCCCACACCCCCTGCCCCATGGCATGCCCCTGCGTGCCTTGCATCCTCACATTGCACCCTGCCATGTGCCCCTGAGCCATGCCCCTTGCCCCATGCCATGTACACCATGCCCTGTGATACAACAACTTCTGCCCCATGCCCTGGTGCCTCACCAGGTACCCCCACTCCATGCCCTGTGCCCCCGCACCTACACACCCCACGCCTTTGCCCAGGCAGTTGAAATACCAAGTCCCACAGCCCAAGTTCATTCCAAGGTGGAACATGGGGGCCACCAAACCCATCAAGCCCACAGGTAGAACAGCCACTGGGGTGCACACTGCCCAATCCTCAGCCCCAGGGTCGGTGGTTTTCAGTGGGCACTGGGGCCAGCAGACATGGCTGTAATTGCACAGGGTTTCCAGTCACCTCACCCAGTTGCCATAACTGGGGAGACGTGGGCCTGAGGAGAAGAGGAGGCCCAAAAGTTCCATCTGCTGAGAAGAAACAGAAAGTGCAGTCTGACATGCTGAGAAGAAACAGTAAGTGCAGTCTGCCAAAAAGGCTATCTACACAATTCTTAAAAGAGCCTAAAGCAGAGTTGCATCCCCTGAATAAGGTCTGGACCTAGGTTTGGCAGGGAATTACTGCCAACCCAAGCACAAAAGGAGACCTTCAACGTAAACCCCAGCAAATACAAAAGCTTAGATGAATGAGGGAAATCAACTTTCAAAATAACCCTTATTGGCCTCAAAGAAAAGAAAAAATTGCAAAGCATATGAAGATGCAGGCAGATATGGCACAGCCAAACGATCAAATTAAAACACCAGAAGAGACACAGACTTTCGAACAACTAATCAAAGACATTCATACAAATCTCCTAAATAGTGACATAAAGGATATCAAGAAGACACTAGAAGAGCATAAAGAACAATTTGAAAGAATAAATAGAAAAATAGCAGATCTCACAGAGATGAAAGTTACTGCAGACCAGTACATTTTTTTACATTGTAGTATATAAAAATATACCAGAGAAACACCACAGCAGGTTTGAAGAGGCAGGAGAAAGAATAAGCGAACTAGATGACAGGACAATTGAACTCAAACACACCAAAGAACAAATGGCAAAAAAGATGGAAACATTTGAACTGGATCTCAGGAAAAGGATGGATAATATGAGGTGCACAAATATAAGAATCATTAGTGTCCCACAAGAAGAAAAGAATAATACAGGGTAAGGAAGACTAGTTGAGGAGATAATGGGGGAAAACTTCCCAATCCTTATACAAGACATAAATACGCCAATCAAAGAAGCTCAATGAACCCCAAATAGGATAAATCCAAATAGTCCTACTCCAGGACACATACTAATCAGTCTGTCAAATATTGAAGAGAAGCAAAAAGTTCTGAAAGCAGTACAAGAAAAGCAACTTACCACATACAAGAGAAACCAAATAAGACCAAGAACAGACTTTTCACAGGCACTGTGGAAGCAAGAAGGCAGTGATACATTATATTTAAGATTCTGGAAGAGAAAGAGTTTCAACTAAGAATTCTTTACCCAGCTAAGTTGCCATCCAAAAGTGAGGGATCAAAAAAAAGTTGATTATGATGATAAAAAAAAAATTTATTCTTCTAGTATCCTATATTCTGGAGCAGCTAGAAGGAAAAATCTATGATTTTGATAAGGTAGCCCGTGACAAACTCTGGGATCTTTCCTGTAGCTATTTGTTGAAGAGCTTTGAAAACTATTGCTTTTCTCTTTCTTTGCTTTGTATATATGTTATATTATACAATAAAAAAAGTTAAAAAAAAAAAAAAAAGAAAAAAGCACAATGGGGCATAAAGAAAAAAGTGTGGGAGAGACTAAAATTTTCACAGACAAACAAATACTGAGAGAATTAGAGAATCTGTCAACAAGAGAACTGCCCTACAAGAAACACTAAAGGGAGTACTGCCAGTTGAAAAAAAAAAAAAAGACAAGAAAGGGAGGTCTGGAGGAGAGCACAGAATTGAAGAGTATCAGTAAGGGTTACTTAGGATAAAAAGAGAGAGAGGGAAATGAATTTATAGATCTGATAAGTAAAAACCAAAAGGATAAGATGGTAGATTCAAGAAATGCCTTTACAGTAATAATTTTGAATGTTAATGGACTAAACTCACCAATTAAAAGATACAGATTGGCAGAATGGATTAAGAAACATGATCCATCTATATGCTATTTGCAAGAGACTCATCTTAGACCAAAGGATACAAACATAGTGAAAGTGAAAGAATGCAAAAAGATGTTCCATACATGTTGTAAACAAAAGAAGGCAGGAGTAGCTTCACTAACATCAGACAAAACAGACTTTAAATGTATAGATGTCATAAGAGACAAGGAAGGACACTACACAGTAATAAAAGGGACAATTCACCAAGAAGAAATAGCAATCATAAATGTTTATGCTCCTAATTAAGGAGCTCCAAAGTACATGAAGGAAACACTGGCAAAACTGAAGGAAGCTACAGACGTTTCAACAATAATAGTGGAAGACTTCAATACACTACTCTTCTTTACAGATAGAACAAAAAGACAGAGGATCAACAAGGAAATAGAGAACTTAAACAATTTGATAAATGAATTAGGCCTAATAGATATATAGAGATTGTTACACTCCAAAACACCTGAATATACTATCTTCTCTAGTTTCATGGAACATTCTTCAGGATAGAATATATGCTGGGGGCACAAAACAGGTCTTTATAAATGTAAAAAGATTGAAATTTTCAAAACACTTTCTCTGATCACAGTGGAATGAAGCTGGAAACCAATAAACACCAAAGAACCAGAACACTGACAAATATATGGAGATTAAATAACACACTCTTAAACAATCTGTGGTCAAAGAAAAAAGTGCTATAGAAACTGGTAAATATCTGAATGTGAATGAAAATGAGAATGCAACATATCAGAACTTATGGGACAGGCAAAGATGGTGCTGAGAGGAAAATTTATTGTCCTAAATGCCCATACTTAAAAAGAAAAAAGAGCAAAAATCGAGGACTTAACTGCTCATCTAGAGGAACTAGAGAAAGAACAGCAAACTAACCCCAAAGCAAATAGAAGAAGAGAAATAACAAAGATTAAAGCAGAGTTAAATGAATGGAAGAACAACAACAACAGAATTCCTAGAAACACACAAACAACTTATAGTGACTTGAGAAGAAATAAAAGATCTCAGCAAGCTAATCAAAAGTAAAAAAATTGAATCTGTCATCAAAATCTTCCTACAAAGAAAAGCCCAGGGCCAGATGACTTCTCAGATGAATTTCATCAAACATCCCAAAAAGAATTACCACCAGTCCTGCAATATGTTTTTCAAAAAAATTGAGGAAAAAGGAACACTACCTAGCTCATTTTATGGAGCTAACATTAATATCAAAAGCAGATAAAGATGCTTCAAAAAAGGAAAACTACAGGTCAATCTCCTTAATGAATACAGTTACAAAAATTCTCAACAAAATACTAGCAAATTGAATCCAATGACATATTAAAAGAATTGTACAACACGACCAAGTAGGGTTCATACCAGGAATACAAGGATGGTTCAACACAAGAAAATCAGCCAATGTAATGTAGCACATTAACAAATCAAAAGGGAAAAACACATATCATCTCGATTGATGCTGAAAAAGCATTTGACAAAATTCAGCATCCTTTTCTGATAAAAACACTTCAAAAGGTAGGAATTAAAGGAAATGCCCTCAATGTTATAAAGGGCATATATGACGAAAAACCCATAGCCAACATCATACTCAACGGTGAGAGACTGAAAGCTTTCTCTCGATGGTCAGGAATGAGATAAGGATGCCCATTGCCACCACTACTATTCAACATTGTTCTAGAAGTTCTCATTAGAGCAATCAGGCAGGAAAAAGAAATAAAAGGCATCCACATTGGAAAAGAAGAAGTAAAACTTTCATTATTTGCAGATGACATGACTCTATACTTGGAAATCCTAGGAAATCTATGACAAAGTTTCTTAAGCTAATAAACCAGTTCAGCAAAGTGGCACGATTCAAGGTTAGCATGCAAAAATCTATAACATTTCTATACACAAGCACTGACCTAGCTGATGAGACAATTAAGGAAAAAATCCATTCAAAATAGCAACCATAAGAATAAATTTAACCAGGGACCTGTACACAGAGAATTCCAAAACATTGCAAAAAGAAATCAAAGAAGATCTAAATAGGTGAAAAGACATACCCTGCTCATGAATAGGAAAATTAAATGTAGTTGGGATGCCAATTCTACACAAATTGATCTACAGATTCAATCAAAATTCCAACAATCTATTTTGAAGACCTGGAAAAAGCTAGTCAATTGAATTCATTTGGAAGGGAAAGTGACCTTGAATAGCTAAAAATATCCTTAAAAAGAACAATGAAGTGGGAGGATTAATGCCTCTTAATTTTAAAGCTTATTATAAATCCACAGTGGTCAAAACAGCATGTACTGGCACAAAGATAGAAATATTGACCAATGGAAATTGAGAATACAGAGATAGACCCCACAAACCTATGGTCAATTGATCTTCAAAAAGGTCTCCCAAATCACTGAACTGGGACAGAATAGTCTTTTTTAACAAATGGGTATGGGAGAACTAGATATCAGAAGCCAAAAGAAAGAAAGAGGACACTTACTTTACACCTTATACAAAAATAAACTCAAGGTGGATCAAAGACCCAAATAAAACAGCCAGTACCATAAAACTCCTAGAAGAAAATATAGGGAAACATCTTCAAGATGCAGTAATAGGAGGTAACTTCTTAAGGTTTACACCCAAAGCACAAGCAACAAAAGAAAAAAATAGATAAATAGGAAATTCTTAAGATCAATAGCTTCTGTGCCTCAAAGGACTTTGTCAATAAGGGGAAAAGGCAGCCAACTCGATGGAAGAAAAAATTGGGAAATCACATCTCATATAAAGGTTTGATATCCTGTATACATAAAGAAATCAAACAAGTTAACAACAAAAGAACAAGCAACCCAATTATAAAATGGGCTAAAGATATGAATAAACATTTTGCAAACAGCAAATACAGATGGCTAAAAAGCACATGAAGAGATGCTCATTTTCATTGCTACAGGGGAAACGCAAATCAGGACTACAATGAAACATCACCTTACATATAGGAAACTACAAATGTTGAAGAGGATGTAAAGAAATCGGAACACTTATTCACTGCTGGTGAGAATGTATAATGGGTACAGCCACAGTGGAAAACAGTTTGGTGGCTCCTTAGAAAACTAAATATTGAGTTGTCCTATAACCCAGCAATACCAGTACTTGACACATACCCATAAGAACTGAAAGCAGTGGTTCAAACAGGTATTTGCACACCAATGTTCACAGCAGCATTATTCACACTTGCCAGAAGATGGAAACAATCCAAGTTCCATCAATAGATGAGTGGATAAGCAAAATGTGATAAACACACACACATAAAATGGAATATCATGCAGCAGTAAGATGAAATGAGGTGCTGAATCATATGATGACATGGAGGAAGCTTGAGGATATAATGCTGAGTGAAATAAGCCAGACAGAAAAGGAGAGGTAATGTATGATTTCACTATTATGATCTTCATAAAGGTGAACTCAGAGGCTTACAATGTAGAATGTAGGGAACCTAGAGATAAACAGAAGTTAGAGATGGGTGAATGGGTAGCTAATAAAGTTGAATTTAAATGTAAGGGAATGGGATAGAAGTGAAGGCAGTTCATTAGAGGGTTCATAAGTAATATTGCCATATTGAAGGTGAACACAATAGAAAGGGCTGGTACAGAGAAAGCCTTGTATCCCACCAATTAACACTACAAATATAAATAAGTTCTTGCATGAATTACTTCAAAAGTATGACTCTTTTACAAAAAGCCAGTAATAGAGGAGTATATGCTATGGCCTATATTTAACAGGAAGACATCAACAGTACCACAGCAATACCAGGGGTAAATAATTGGCGGGGAAGGACAAGAGTTAAGGGGAGGTTCGGATTTTCTATTTGGTGAGGGCGTGTTTATCTGTGATTTTTCTCTTGAGAGCAATGAAAACTGTCTAAAGTTGAGAGTGTTGATGACTGTACCACTAAGTGAAGATACCGGGAGACATGGATTGTTTACTTTGGACATTATCTATGATGTCCAATGAATGGAGGTGGCTGAAGGATACATTGACTGAGAAGCAGAACAGTGTACTGTGGCGTACCCACATGATGGAATATTGTGCAAATACAGAAGGAAACGATGTTGTGAGGCATGCAGCAAGGTGAATGAAACTTGGGGACATTATGCAGTATAAAATAAGCCAGAAGCAGAACAAATTATTGTATGGTCTCTCTCAGAAAATACATATAAGAAAATTGGCACCTCGATTGTAAGCTCTTATAGCAGTCACATTTAGTCCAGAGCTGTAAATGTAATTTCTAGATTTTGAGATGTTGTGCTCTATATGTATAACCTGGTATCTTCCTGGAATTATGGGTACCTGTGTGACACCTAAGATGTGCAGTTGGAATTCTACAATTCTGAATATCAGCATTGTTACACAGAAAAACTATTAAAGAAAGTGAAAAGAGACAAGGTTTCAATTAGATATAAGTATGAAGCTGATCTGGTCGAGAATAAGGTAAATCAGAATACAGGGTCAAGGATGACATTGTCTGTATTTTAGAACTCCACCTACTGTATGAGATCAAAGGAAGAGAGCTTTATTTTGTCCAAAACCTAAATTTTCTGTGGCAGATAATCTAACTCAATGTCTGGACAGCTCATTTAAACAACCCAAACACATGGAGCTCAAAATGGGATCATCCCCAATGGTGTACACACTTTGCAAAACCCCTAGGACTGTGAATATGATGGATTTCACACCTGAGAACAGGTTATATTACACGATTGTAATTCCATATAGCTTAATGTAATATGGATACATCACAGAGTATGTTGAGCAGATAATGAAAAAGTATTGGCAAAGTCCCTTGAGGGATAGGAGAAAAAATAAGGAACTATTAAACTTTACTACCAAGAAAACCCCTGATACTGTCTTAAAAATTAGGGACTCCCAAGTCAATAGGCCAAGGCCTTGATTTTGAGGCTTGCTCTTATGAAGCTTATTTATGAAGCAGAGAAGCTAAGCCTACCTATAGGTATACCTAAGAGTTAATTCCAGAAAACCTCTTTTGTTGCTCAGATATGGTCTGTCTCTCTCTAAGCCCAACTCGGCAAGGAAAATCATTACCCTCCTCACTGTATGGGACATGATATCCAAGGGTGAAGGTTTCCCTGGCAATGCAA
This sequence comes from Tamandua tetradactyla, assembly GCF_023851605.1. NCBI lineage: Eukaryota > Metazoa > Chordata > Mammalia > Pilosa > Myrmecophagidae > Tamandua > Tamandua tetradactyla. The sequence continues at coordinate 13,365,629 of NC_135332.1, forward strand.
GATATGACTCTCTGGGATGAGCCTGGCCCTGCACTGTGACATCAGCAATGCATTCCTGATCAAGGGGAAAAGAAATTGTAACAAAATCAGGTGTCAGTGGCTAAGAGAGTTCAAATAGATTTGAGAGGCTACTCTGGAGGCTACTCTTATGTAAGTTTCAGCTAGACATTGCTAAATATTACACTTTGTCAAATCCTGTCTAAAATGATTCCTAACAACCCAAAAGAACACTTAGAGCTCTAGCTGAGATTCTACAAAGTTTCACACACTATGATTACTTTCCAGAAAACTACAACCTCCAGATGGGTTCCTAGGCCAGATAAGTCCTGAAACCTAGAGGGGCCAGCCTTTCCAAGAACATCAACTAGCTCCATCTTTCTGTCCCATATTGTCAACACCCCTTTCCAACATGAATAAGTTAGAATGGCATAGCCAAATATTCCTAAAAATTGGGAGAAGGATCAAAGGAGAAGGAGGACTTATAACAGAAAAGATATGATTTAACAAATGAGTATGACTGCTGAATCATTATATTGCTATTTCTTTTAGGTTCCAGGTTTTGGAGCAGCTAAAAGGAAAAATCTGAAATTGTAGAACTGTAACCCATACCAAACTCTGAAATCTGTTCTATAACTACTTATTACAATGCACCTGAAATTTATTGCTTTTTTGTATATATATTTCATAATAAAATATGTTTTTAAAATCCATGGTAAATATATTGATGATAAAAACTTAGAAGTGTCCCCTGCAGAGTCAGGGTAGTGGTCAGAATTCTAAGACGGCCCCTGTGGTAGGTAAATTCATATGTCAACTTGGCTAGATTATGATGTCCAGTTATTTGGTCAAGTAACCACTGGCCTGCTTGTTACTTTGTAGATGGATTTACATCATTAGCAGGTGACTGCATCTATGGTTGATTATATCTACAGTTAATAAAGAAGACTGTCTTCAGCAATGAAAGGGGCCTCCTCATCTGATCAGTTCTCCGTATCTGATCAGTTCTCAGGCCTTAAAGTAAGAATTGAGATTTCTGGACCCAGAAAGAAGAATTTCTATCTCTATTTCAGCCAGTCATATTCTCCTGGGGAATTCAACACCACTTTATCAAGTTTCCAACCTGCAGCCTGCCCTAAGAGTACAGCCTTGTCAATCCCCGTGGCAATCTTATGTCTCTTAATGCTGACACACACACATAGAACATCCCCCATGGTGTACACACTTTGCATAATCCCTAGGACTGTGGATATGATGGATTTCACACCTTAGAACAGGTTATATTACATATCTTCCTTAAAATAGGAAGAGTATCTGAGCTGGCCTGACTGAATCACATGAACCCTTTAAAAAGGAGAGTTTTCTTGGCTGATGGCGCAGAGGAAATCAGAGACAATGCATGAGAACTCAAGGTGGCATTACTGGCGTGAAGTTGGAAGGGGCCACATAGCAAGGAATGTGGGCATCCTCTAGGAGCTGAGAGTGACCCCAGCTGACAGCCAGGAAGGAAATCTCCATTCTACAAGGACCTGAAAGTTGCCCAAAGCAAGAATCATCTTGGAAGATTTTCCCCCAAGCCTCTGTATACTATGACTTTGTCAACACCTTGACTTCGACCTTGTGACACTGAGAAGAGAACCCAGCCACACCAGGCTGGAATGCTGCAGGCTCTTAAGTGGGGGTTGTTTTCAGCTGCTAAATCAGTGGTAATTTATTGTGCAGCAACAGAAACCAAAACCAGGGTGCCTGCTATTGGCATCTCTATCCATTGTGCTGGAGGGCATGGCCAGGACAGCGAGACAAGAGAAACAAAAGGTGTCAGGATTAGGAAGAAAGGAAAACAAAATTTTGTTATTTGCTGATATGATTGCTTACTTAAACTACCCAAGAGAAAATATAGCAAGCAATTATAATTTTATTAGAATTCAACAATGGTATTGTGGTAGTTGGGTTCATGTCCTACCAGACGTGAAGGCTCACTAATTGTAATTACACAGTAATTACACAAGCCATTATAATTATACAGTGTGATGACGGTATGAGTACAAAAAAAGAAGAAAAAAAAAAAAAAACAGAACACATTAGGGAGCCTGGATCCAGAGCACATCTGTAGGGGTCTGGCATACAACAAAGAGAGCATCCATCACCTGTCAGGGACCACGGAACTGGCTAACCACTATTCACATAGGAAGAGAAATGTCACGCCCTACCTCAAAAAAGGCAATGTTTTAATGCTCGAGTTTTATAATAGCCTGACCAGTAGCAACATCTCTTTAAGGACTAATAATAGGTGAGTGTCATACCATGTATCTGGTTTGGGGGTGACCTACAGGAATCCAAGAACACCTTCAGGTGCTGAGTTGGCAAAATGGGGCTGGGGTCTATGTGCTTCTATGATAGCCCTACATCTGTGTGTGCGTGTGGGGGCGGGTATGCACTTAACCCTGATACTGCCCGCATTAGAGGAGACCGTGAAATCTTACACAGCTAGCTAAACCTGTGCTTGAATCTTATTCCTCTGCAGGGTTTTTAGTGTCACCCGAGGAAATTCTACATGCGGAACATCTGGCGTGCTTATGAAAGAAAAAGGTTCCTAGGCTCCTCTGGGGACAGCCCTGGGAAAGCGCACTTGAAATGTGCTGCTCCCATGCAAATGAGTCCCAGCCCTGCCATTCCTGAGTGATCCCAGGGGAAGTAGCAAGAGGGCTGATTGAGGACGATGCCCTGGCATTTGTCAGGATGTCCATTCGGAAACATGCGGAACGAAAAGCCAGGTCTCAGATATCGGTGCACTTGTCACATATCGAACCCCTGAACTCCTCAAAATCTGGTATTGTGAGCTAGCGGTAGATTCATTTTCTAAAATTGCATTTTTAAATTGTTCTTTTTAATACAGAAAAGCATAAAGAAAATAATAAAATGATCTGTAATCGCTACTACCCAGACAATCTCTGCTGACATTTAAAGGCATAAAAATAACACACGCACATGGTTAGATAATGCAAACAGCAGAGAAAGGGATGAAATGTAAACCAGGAGTATCCCTCACCCCCAAGTCTTGCTTCCAAAAGGTAACCACTCATCAGATTCTAATGGATTCTTCCAGAAAAAATATCACATTAATTCCAGGACATGCATCCATTTCAAAATTGTTTACCCCAAAGGAATTTTATAGTTCCCAGTTGGGGAACCTGCTTTTTTTTTTTTTTTTTCATTTAATATATCTTGCAGATTTCATTTTTAAAAAATCTTATTTATTTTAAAGAGGAATACCTGAGGGAAGGAATTACATTTTTAACCATCACATAATGTGATTCTGACGTGGGCGCTCAGCAGGCCCCACTGAGAAACCCTGGCCTGGAAGATGGGCATATTCAAACGTCCCTTTCTCTGGTGGGGATATGGATCTGCACAGAGCCTTGGAAATGCCCCCACTGCTCCCTAACGAGCAGAACCCCAGAAGGCCTCTGAATATCCCGCATTTAGCCACTGCTGCTCAAAGCAAATGGATAAATATTCCTTTATCCAGCCTATGTTGACCCACCGGCAAGGGTCTAAGGATAAATGCCAGGGGTTGAGGTGGCAGAAGGCAGGAAATGATTCCTGGCTCCACTTCTGAGAATGGTGTTGCCCAGAGGCCATTCATTTTATTTGCAAAGCATCTCAGGTAGGCCCCCAAGTTGCCATTCATCCATTTTCAATCTGGGTTCAATGCCAGAGCAAAGGAAGTGGCCAAAATGCAGGTCTCGCCCAGTCCCAGATGCTCTCCAGATCTCTCCCACAGATTTTTGGCTGGCTGTTAAGTGGCTCCAAAGATAGCGTTGGTACTGATTTGCCTGAAGCATTTTGCAGTCTCCCTTATCTTTTAAGTGGAAAAGGTTTGCTCGCTAATGAGCCTGTGCTATCCTTCACCTAATCATCTGAGAAAATCCTCAGCGATCCCGCCCCTCCCAGGCTGCAGCTATTCAGCCCATTGCTACGAGGTCGCAGATGGAGAGAGAAAGAGAGGAAAGCCCGTGACTGGGTTTTTGCTCCTGTCCTCGTGCCTGGGAGACAGGTGGTCAGATCCAGCAGATCCTGGAGGCAAAGGAAACTGGAAGCAGAGACCCACACCCACTATTTCTAGATATTTGGGGGGTATGTCCTGAGCTCTCGGTTGGCACTTCACCTGGCAGGCACCCTGTGGCATGTGACTTCCCACCGCAGAAAGAACCCGAGATCCAGGTTTGCTCTATTCTGCTTCCCAGGGTGGTGGGCTGGACTGGGCGGAAACACCTCGCCCATCTCTTCCAGAGTCTCAGACTTGGCTCGTCTCTTGAACTGAAGATGGAGCAACTTGGAGCCGTGGGGTGAGACTGACGGGACTATGGCATGGAGAAGATGAGAAGCAAGTTTGCAGAGTGAAGAAAGCAGACATGGGAGACCTTGGAGGTCGGAGGGAGTAGAATAAATAAAAACACGCGATCAGCTTTGCGGTGCCCCAACCTAGTGCCTCTAGAGGCCCGACTTATCTCATTGCCCTGGGATTCAGTTTCCCTAAAAAGAAATTCTCTCTTCTTCCTTCAGCTCCTCTGAAGTAGGTTTCCCTAGCTTTCAATCAGAAGCACCTTCCTTGATTGAGACAAAGCCATGGTGACAATTAACTCTTGAAGCATGGCTGTGCGACTGAAGCACGGGAGACTGGGAATGGCCATTGCATGTTTGCCCAGGAAAGCAACCTCTGGGACAGCTGAGTGGGGAGGAGTTTTGCTCCAAAGACAAAGAGAAAAATCCAGAGTCAGGGTCATCTCTCCTCTTCCACTCCAGACTCAAGAATTCCTCCTCCCAATTTTATAACGGAACGAGGGGAAGCTCCATCCTCAGGGAGAAGGGGCTGCTCTGAGGATGAGAATCTGGGGTAGCTATTTGCAAGACTGTCTTGGGGATATTCAGTAAAGCTGAGGCACCCCAGGGGGGCGGGGAAATCCTGCTGCCTAGTAATTCAAGGTCCTGACCCTGTCTTGCAGGTGATTCAGTGGCCAGTGCAGAAAGAGAATTTATGTGTGTCTCCTACTCTCACCTCCTAAGCTTGCTTCCACAGACATCTCCAGGGAAAACTCGGAGAGGAAAAAGTGAGCCACAGACAAATGAGCAGCAGTAGCCCAGCTGGGGAGAGCCTGTGGTGGCAAGTTGGGGTGCGCTACACAATGCAAGAGCCCCCCCACTCCTCTCCAAGAAGAGCACAGCCTGGGTTCCCACGAAACAATAAAGTTTGGGGCCCAGTCCTCTCTAGGTCCCCCCCCCCATTAAATACGACTGAATAACTTTATTCCCCAAATGAAACTCAGCAGCTGCAGATTGAATAAATGTGGGTAGGGGAACAGAGTCCAAAAACACGGGTGAAGAAATATATCTCAAATATGGTGTTGAGGCAACGCAGGATAACTAAAATAACTGCAGAGAGAGGAAGGGAGGAGATGGGGGCTATTTTGGAAAAGAAAAACTGGTGCAATTAGCCTGGATGCTGGGATAACCTTTTTGATGGGGAGAAAAGTCACACAGAATGTAATTAAGTGAACTATATACGTTATTTTAAATCCTGTTCGTATTAACGCTGTAAATGTTCCACTTAATTCATCATTATTGAGTTTGCCAGCAAAGCTGCAGGGTGAAACTTCAGCTCAAAGTTTAATTACGCCCAAGCAGAGTGGAGCATTCATCATGGCCCCAAGAGCTGCCACAGGAAGAAAGATACAGCTTTGCTCTGGCCAGAGTGACAGGTATCTTGCTAACCCCAGCTGTCCCCTCTTCTGAGGGCTTCCTAAGAGGGCACTGGGATCCGGGAACCCTTTGAGGTTGTTCAGCAAATGCCATGAACTTGCAGAGTGAGACAAGATTTTACAGAAAAGCAATTCAAACCCAGTGATGCCAAATGCCCTGATAATCTCTCATCCCTTCTCTTCTCATGTTCCACAAATGCAGGCACTGTCACCCTGATCTACATATGTATACACAGGACTATAACACATGCTGCTCCTATTGACTGCCCAGTTTGGAGGGTTTTTGTCATTTATTTTTTAACTTAATGACATTTAGGCTGGAATTGGTGTTTCTTTTCTAGCTCATTACCTTCTTTTTTCCTTACTGAACTTTCAAGGCTTGCTGTGTTAGTACCTCCTCCTGGGGAGGGGTCAAACTTAAACCAGGAATTTTTTTCCTTCTCATTGTCTTGCAACATCACAGTGCTGGGTCAGGTGCACACACCCAGATCACCGGTTGGAAATAAAAGTTGCCAGTTGATGGTCAAATAAAACACACGTAACGAGCAACGGGAAAACACCTGCGGAGGGAAGTTGGCCACGGCCAAATGCTTTGCATTAGGGACTGACTTTCCCTGGCCCCAAAGCCAAAGTTAAGCAGGAAGAGCCAAGCAAACATGCTACCATGCAGAATTAAGTTGTTTGACCCTGCTTGTGAGAACACAGCGCTAAGAAGGTGAGGACCACAGAAACTTTCAATTTCCCCATGGCAATGGCCTTGAAATAACCTCCACCCCCACCCCTACCCCGCATCCAAACCTGCATGCAGCAAAGGCAGGTCCTGGCTAACAAGGTAGGTCAAGAGAAAATGTAGAATGTGAGTAAAGTGTCCCACCTGGTCTAGGTAAAACCGAAATGCATACCTTTTTATCAGAAGATTCAAAAGAATTATCATCTCTGTAAAGAAGGGCAGTGACATGCCCCTGGTCACACTTCATGGCATGTATTCAAGGAAGACATGTGAACCTCAAGTTATATTGAGACATGCTGGCTGTGTCAGCGGTGTACTGTTGATGGGAAGTGCTCTGTGATCAATCATTCACCATCTCCTTTCCTGCCTAATTGCCTCTTTCGTACCCTCTCTTTAGGTTTGCTTCCATCTTTCCTCCTCTCTTAAGTCACTGCTCTATGAACACCCATCACACTGGGTCTTATCACAGGCAAAATTATTGGTTGCTTTATAGTGAGCCCATTTTTCCTGCCTCCTTTGAAGGATGGGCACTTGGGCCCCCAGATACAGTTATTTTTGGACTGGTCAGTGTCATGGTAAAATGGGAAAAAGGGGTGGGAGGAGGCTCAAATCTTTCCTCTGCAATTGGCTTATGATGTGAATTGAAAGCCACCAATTCTTTTCCCCAATTATTCATGAAAGATCGTCAGAATGGAAGAGAAATCTGCAGCTGGACAAGAGAGAGAAACTGCAGGTAATTTTCCTGATGAAAGGGGTTTTTCTAACCACCGGCCTCTGGCCTCCCATGGACTTGGACAGCGGCCTGGAGTGGGGACGCTCTATTCCACCTTCATGGCCGGCTCGTGCTTCCACCCCAAGCACAAGGGATTCAACAGGACTTAGTTCTCATTTTAAAAATGACTCAGTGGGATACAAAAACTCAAAAACGGACAGCACAATAATACCTAATTGTAAAGTAATCATGTTAAAACACTGAATGAAGCTGCATCTGAGCTATAGGTTTTTGTTTTGTTTTGTTTTTACTATTATTACTTTTATTTTTTTCTCTATATTAACATTCTATATCTTTTTCTGTTGTGTTGCTAGTTCTTCTAAACCGATGCAAATGTACTAAGAAACGATGATCATGCATCTATGTGATGATGTTAAGAATTACTGATTGCATATGTAGAATGGTATGATTTCTAAATGTTGGGTTAATTTCATTTTTTCTGTTAATTAAAAAAAAGAGAAGGGGTAATTGGAGCTGAAGGGATACAGACTGTGCAACAGGACTGGATATAAAAACTCAGAAATGGACAGCACAATACTACCTAATTGTAATGCAATTATGTTAAAACATTGAATGAAGCTGCATGTGAGGTATAGGTTTTTTTTTCTCTCTATTATCGTTTTAATTCTTATTCTGTTGTCTTTTTATTTCTCTAAATCGATGCAAATGTACTAAGAAATGATGATATGCAACTATATGATGATATTAAGAATTACTGATTGTACATGTAGAATGGAATGATTTCTAAATGTTTTGTTTATTTTTTTTAATTAATAAAAAAAAAAAATGACTCAGTGGGATCTCTTCTTTCCAGAACCAAGGCCACGCTCCCTGGTGATAAACAAAGCTCTTGGAGATGGATTAACGCCATCAAACGGAGTGTCAGCTTTTGCTTCTACTTTGCAAAGGACATCTTCACGTTTCACTTCTCTTGGAGAATCCAGGGAGAAGAAAGAGCTGTCCGTGAGCATATCTTCACATATTTCAGGAAAACGAACTCCCAGCCCCAGGGACCTCCTTGCTGTTTCTTGAAAATATTAAGTATGCTCCTACCTTAGGGCCTCCGCTCCTGCTTTCCCCTCTCAGTCTGGAATTCTTTTCCTCCTGACTTCCCTACAGCTTGTCCCCTTACCTCCTGCAGGCCTTGATTCACATGTCACCTTATCAGTGAAGAATCTCAATATCCCATTTAAAACAGTCACCTGTCTCCCAACTCCCCCTTGCCTGCTTTCCTGCTTTACTCTTCTCCACAGCACTCACTGCCATCTGGTTCCTACCTGTTCTGCCCCTTCATTTTATTCATTGTTTGCACTCCCCAGTAAGAACACAACCCTAGAGGGCAGGAGGCTTGTCTATCTGATTTAGGGTTATAGCGCCAGCACCTGATATGTCGAAGATACTCTGCAAATACACTGCAAATATGTGTTCAATAAAATGAATGAACAAACAGAAACTGGTTCCACGTCACTAAGGATAGAAAGGATGCTTATCTGTACTGGCAACATTTAAAAATGGAGGACAGGGCTTATACACAAAATCTCCCAGGAAAATACATTTGAGGTCTCATCACAGAGAAACCAGGATGAAGCAATTTTAGGGTGCAGCAAGGAAGACCCTGAAGAGGAAGCAGAGAGTGACATGAGTTCCCTAAATGCCAGGAATCGAAATGCGATGGATTTGAAATGCCTTTTTTTAAAAAGGCAAAATATTTCTAAAACTGGATATCATGGAATCACAAGGCATTCATGGCTTACAAAATGGCTTCAGAAAGTATTTCCCAATTCACAGGTGGCTTCAACTCTCCCATGAACCAGTCTGAACCCAATTAGGGCTTCCCTTGTGGGACTAATATCAGGTAGGCCTGACTCTACCTCCTTGGCCAGCTCCAAACCAGGATGCCTTCTGGAAGGGTGGCTATGGTGATGAGGGCCTCCTGTTCTTAAATAATGACTTGTGGAAGGCAAAAAAAATGAACTATAAGTAAAATATCAACCATGCTCCATAGAGTTGAGAACCTCTGAATTTCACCCAGCCTCATTAATAGGTGGGTGAGAACCAAATGCTATGTCTGATAGGAAGGCAAGGAACAAGTGAAAGGGGAAACCTCAGGATAAGTAAAAGTAGACAAGTCAGAAAACCTGACACATATTGAAACTGATGCCAGAAATCCTCCATCAACACTAAAAGCCATAATTAAATAGGCCTAGAGGGAAAGTAAAGGGTAAGAGAGGATGGTGTGCCGTATTGAATTTTGCACTGTATTTTCAATTAAAAAAAAAAAAAACCTGCTACTTTCCTTTTATCTGTGTAGCACCCAACAATGGAAAAATAGGCACTGTCCCCTCATAGAGCCCTGGGGTCTGCATCTAGCATTCTTGCCCAGAGTTACATAGGAATCCAGGCTTCCCCTCTGACCCCCGGCCCAGGACTCACAGCCACAACCCCGCATGCCCCACCTCCATCAAGCATAGAACTCAATGGATGGGAAATGCACCTGGGGTCCAACCTAAGCATACTGTAGCATGAAAACCAGGAACAGGGGCGCAAAGGCAACCTTAGCTTTTATAGACTCTTTGACATGTTAAAGACAAGGCAAACAATTGGCTGATTTAAGTTGAGAATGGCCTAAAGCTGAACCATTAAGGGAGGGGTCCCCACCCCAGAATTTCTTATCTTGCCTACTCGAAGCTTCACCAGTTCCTGAAGGCTAGGGGAGGGGGGTTCTATCCCAGGAATGTGTCTTATCTCGCTTGCCTGCAGTTTTACCCATTCCTGAAGGTCAGGAGAGGGGGTTTGGGTATTTTCCACAGAGCACAGCTGAACTAGAAAGAGGGGAAGGCCTGCCTGCTACAATATGAAGCTGCATCTCTCTATGGGCAGGAAGGCAAATTTCCGAGCAGTAATCCAGGTTTACTAATCCTAAGAACTTCCGCACTCCCAGCAGTTCAAGTTGCAGTGTGAGTCTGCTACAGCCCATGCATTGAACGGGTGTCAGTGGAAGTGGGTGACTGATACCTAGTCAGTGCCCTTGACCTTTCTTTCTAACTGCTTCATTAGTATTGAATATCGACTGCAATTGCTACTTGCAATCCCACATTACATTCAGTCATCATGTCTCAGGCGCCTCTGAGCTCTGACAGTTTCTCAGGCTTCTTGTTTTTGATGCTTTTGATAGTTTTGAGGAGTATTGGTCACAGACTTTGTACCATGTCCCTTGTTTTAGATGTGCCTGATGTTTTCTCATGGTGAGACTGGGGTTATTAGTTACTGGAAGGAAGACCACAGAGGTTAAGTAGCCTTCTCATCTCTGATGAGTTCATCTTGATCACCTGGCCAACAAAATAAGTCTTCCAGGAGAAAAGTTACTTTCTTCCCTTTGCCATACCCTACTCTTTGGAAGCAAGTCACTAGGTGCACCCCACACTCAAGGGTGGCTGTAGTTTCACCTCCTTGAGGGGAAAGTATCTACATCATGTGGAACGTTTCCCTATGAGAGATTTGTCTCTTCTCCCCCATTTATTATTTATTCAATCATTTTTATATTAGTATGGACTCACCGATATTTTATTCTTTGGTTTATAATCTAATAACATGCTGTTGATTTAACAATTGTTAAATTGATCAAGTTTTTCTATCTGTGGCCTTTGGGAGCTCATTTGGGTTGGCCCCTGTGGCAGCCTGGAGTTATATACCCCAGAAAAACATGTTCTTAATCCATTCCCTGGGTTGAACCCATTGTAAATAGGACTGTTTGATGAGGTGACGTCAGGTAAGGGGTGGCCCAACTGAATCAAGTTGGACTTTAGTCCTAATTACTGGAGCTCTGTAGAACAGAGTGAAAGTCAGGTGGAGAGAAGCTGTGGGAAGCAGCCAGAAGCCAGAAGAGAAAGGAGGAGATATCTCATGTGCACTGCCATGTGACAGAAAGGCCAAGGAAGCCCAAAGATTGCCAGAAGATAACGACCCCAGGCAGAAGCTGACCTTCTACCTCTGACACCACGAGCCAAAAAATTCCTGTTATTAAGCCAATCTATTGCATAGTATTTGTCTTGTAGCTAGGAAACTAAAACAGCACCTGATCAATTACATTTTAATACCCCATCCAGGTTGGGGGGGCCTATAATTAAGACAGGAAAATCAGTTTCTTCCCAGGAAGAGCCTTTAACAGTGAATGAGAACTTCTCCTCTTGGCATGCATAGGTGGTTGCTTTTTCTCCAACCAGGCTTAAAGACTGAGACAGTGGGATGACGGCACAGCCAAGAAGGGGCAGCTGACCACACGGAGCCCCAGGAAGAGGGGGGGTTGAGACTCCCAGACAAGCAGCACAGACGTGGGGGGTGGAGGGGTGCTGTGTGTGTGTGGGGGGGACAAAACACTAGAGGACCAGAAATGCACTCCCAGATGAGGTGGAAAGCATAAGTGACATCAGTGACACTGATGGCCAAGGCAGAGGCTGTCTCATTTGCCTCCACACCTGTCATGCTGCCCAGCACAGGGCAGGGCTCCATCGTGACTGGGGAACGAAAGAATGGACATTCAGCAGGTTGTACATCTGTCAAGCTAATTATATCAAATCTCTCTCCCAGGCAAGCCCTTTGGGGTGGCTGGCCACAATTAAGGTGCAAGATTGCTCAATTTGTGGTTCATCAGCTCTCTTCACCTCAACCCATAGAGGCAGGGGGAGCCTTAGACATTTTTAATGTATCTAGAAGGAAGGAGGAAGAGGGTGATACAGGGATGCTAAATGTAAAATCCATGAACCAAATAATCATCACCCAAATGTTCACTGTTGCCCATATTTTAAACATATACTTGTAAGTATAGTGCATACGTGTGCATACCTATACACACCCATAAAGACTTTCTAGCAGGCCACTACTGGTACTTCAAAAAAGTATATACTTCACGTTAGTGGCACAACAACAACTTTTGCATTGTAAGCTCTATAAGGACAAAGTTGTGGCTTGTTATCATTTTGTTATTTTATTTAACTTAAGTATCTCCAGCTTCTAAAGCAGTGACTGGAATATAGTAGGCGCTCAATAATATTTGTTGCATGAATGAAGCAAAAAGTGAATTGCTCTCATCCTAAGATAATAATACTGCAGACTACCATCTCAGGGCTCAGTTGTAGTTTTTTGCTCTCTGTTCCAGCAGGAGTTCATGATCTTTGCACAGCACCCTTCCCCACCTGCCATGCATATCTTCCTCCAGGCCCCAACATGGACACAGAGTTCGGAATGAAAAGATTAATTCTAAAAGTTTTTAAATATATAAGGTATCAGACAGGAAGAAGAGCAAGCAAACACAAAAAGAGGAAAAAGGAAGAAATAAATTCCAACCCAAATAAATCATTTGTCAGTGGTCCTTTGGTAGAGTCTGTCCCTTGTGTGGAAGTTAAATTACTGTCACAAATGCTAATTTAGCAGCTGCTGGATAGAGAATGGAAGGAAAACCTGAGGATACCAGGAATGATCACACTTTATTCCTAATGGGCCTGCCCTCTGAAAAGTTCCCGGACACCCCCACTCAAAGCTGCTCTGAATGAGAAAGAGAACTGCAAATGCAGATGTAGCTTGACTGATAATGAGCCTCTGGATGGAGGAGTGTGGGTGTTAAATCTCAAGATTCTGGAAGCATGCCTCTTTGCCACCAGGGTCCTTTTCCCAGGCAGCACCAAGCAATACTCTGTGGTCATATTCACTGTCACAGACCCCTCACCTGGGGATCTCAAAGACATTGACAACAAGGAAGATGGAATTTACAAAGGAAGAAGGGACATGGTGTCACAGGGAGGGGGACAAACAAAGACAATGGAAGAGGGAGGAAATTCCCTCCCAGCCTGCTGAGCCAGGGGTGCCAGGCTAAGCTGATGGCATTTTAACTACATTTGGAAAACTTGAAAACAACTCTCCATACGCATGGAGCCAGATGAGCTCTCAGTGCTTCCCTAGGAGTTTTGTCAACCTGCACCAGCCTGCTGCCTTGTCACTTCCTATCACTGGTGGCATCTGGGCTGAGCTGAAGGTAGCAGTAATTGAGGAGTTCCTGTGAAGTTCCAGCCAGGCAACCTGCTAAGAGGCACAATGCCACCTGCAGTTTGCCAAGGAGGGCTTGGATCCTGCTGGACTCCAGACACAACTCAGACCCAACATGGAATAATGACAGCTAAGCAAGCCACAGGTCAAATTCCAAGAGGCTGGGACAGACTCAAGCTTCTTATAATACATCCTTTTTTGTGACAGCTTTAACTTGCATTCTCCTCTCAACTTCATGTTCGCTAACTCTCCATCAAGAAGGTTGGTGGAAATCACTGAAAAAAGTAGTTTACAGTTAACTATAAAAACTGTAAAGAAAAAGTGATAGCCCTGGCTTCTTACCCAGGCTTCAAAAGAGATTTGCCTTCCAGCAAAGAAACTTAAGCCTTTGGAACCAAAACTGCCCAGACCCCAAGTCCCTTAGATCGGGGGTCAGCAAACTCCAGTACAGCATGTGGTCTAAAACAGCAGGGGTTTTGTATGGTCTGCAAAGAATTTTTTTTACATTTTTAAATGGTTGAAAACATCAAAATAAGAATACTTTTTTTCAGGGCATGTGTGCTGGTTTGAAAGGATGTATATCCCCTAGAAAAGCCATGTTTTACTCTAAATCCCATTTCATAAAGGCAAAATAATCCCTATTCAATTCTGTATGTTTGAAACTTGTAATCAGATCATCTCCCTGGAGATGTGATTTAATCAAGAGTGGTTATTAGGCTGGATTAGGTGACGACATGTCTCCACCCATTTGGGTGGGTCTTGGTAAGTTTCTGGAGTCCTAAAAAAGAGGAAACAGTTTGGAGAATGAGAGATTCAGACAGAGCAGAGAATGCTGCAGCACCACTAAGCAGACTGCCCACTAGCCAGCAGCCTTTGGAGATGAAGAAGGAAAATGCCTCCCAGGGAGCTTCATGAAACCAGAAGCCGGGAGAGAAAGCTAGCAGATGATGCAGTGTTTGCCATGTGCCCTTCCAGATGAGAGAGAAACCCTGACGGTGTTTGCCATGAGCCTTCTCATATAAGAGAGAAACCCTGAACTTCATCGGCCTTCTTGAACCAAGGTATCTTTCCCTGGATGCTTTTGATTGGACATTTCTATAGACTTGTTTAATTGGGACATTTTCTCAGTCTTGGAACTGTACACTAGCAACTTATTAAATTCCCCTTTTTAAAAGCCATTCATTTTTGGTATATTGCATTCCAGCAGCCAGCAAACTAGAACAGCATGTGTAAGTTATTTGAAATTCAAGCCTCAGGGCCCATACTGTTTTAGCAGAGCACCCCTTGCTCATTCAATGACATCATCTGGGAATGCTTGTGCTCTTTGACAGTAGGATTGGGTAGTTGTAACAAAGCCCAAAATATTTGTATTCTGAACCTTTACAGAAAAAGTTTGTCTATCATTTCTGTAAGTGGTCAAATACCATCAAGAAGCAATACATAAAACTTCTTGGCAAACACAGTGATCAGTCTGGGAAACAGGAGAGGTACAGGAAGAAAATTGAGACAGGGGGTGTTCTAGTTTGCTAGCTGCCAGAATGCAATATACCAGAAACGGAATGGCTTTTAAAGAGGGGAATTCAATAAGTTGCTAGTTTACAGTTCTAAGGCCAAGAAATTGTCTCAATTACAAGAAGTCTATAGAAATGTCCAATCTAAGCCATTCAGAGAAAGATACCTTGGTTCAAGAAGGCCGATGAAGTTCAGGGTTTCTCTCTCAAGTGGAAGGGCACATGATGAACATAGCATCATCTGCTAGCTTTGTCTCCTGGCTTCCTGTTTCATGAAGCTCCCTGGGAGGCATTTTCCTTCTTCATCTCCAAGAGTCACTGGCTGGTGGACTCTGCTTCTCACTGCTCTCATTCTGCTCTGCTCTCTGAATCTCTCATTCTCCAAAATGCTTCCTCTTTTATGGGACTCCAGAAACTTATCAAGACCCACCAGAATGGGTGGAGACATGTCATCACCTAATTCAGCTTAACAACCACTTTTGATTAAATCACACCTCCAGGGAGATTATCTGATTACAGTTTCAAACATACAGTACTGAATAGGGATTATTCTGCCTTTACGAAATGGGATTTAGATTAAAACATGGCTTTTCTAGGGGACATGCATCCTTTCAAACCAGCAAGGGGGATCCTGACTTCATTACTCTACCAGCATGCCTGTGCTAGAGGCAAACTGAGACAAGGAAGCCTTGTACTCAATCCCAATTTTGGAACCAAATTTTCAAGGGCAAGCTCTATTTTAATCTCTAAGTCCCTTTATATACCTGCTCATACCAGAGTATCCCTTATCCCAGTAGTAAGCTACCCATTTTCTAAAAGGAAAGTTCAACCTTTTTCCAAAAACATAAAAAATCCTACTTAAAACCTTGATAAATTGCGAGGAAGGAAAGAAGAGTAGATCTGAGCGAGAAAAAAAAAGAGCTGTTTAGGGGTGATCACTCTCTGGAGTGGGAGGGGATTTTGATGATAGTCCTCACTTGCAGAGGGGTTTTCTCTTCCGATGCCCAAAACTGTATTGACCCTCCACCTCTTGCTTACGAATCTGCAAAGCATTAGTTACGGATATAGATCATAGTTATAAAGATAATAATGCAGGGAGTTGTTTGCTAGAATATTTATAGGGCATAAAAATGTAAAGTCATCTTTGTAAACTACCTAAGGTGGTCACAGAAAAGTGGCTAGCTGGAACTCTTTCAAAGTCAAAGTATTAGTTAGAGACTAAGAGAGGACCCAGAGGAAAAGGATCCATGGTACTAAATTATGAACCATTAGGTCGGCACAGGAACCCCAGTGTGCAGAAGAAGTGAATAGGGTTTCAACCTGCGGCCAAAGGAATGGAAGGGATTCCCACTCCAGGAATATGATCCCAAGGGCTGGGGTAGAAGGGCTACTCCCAGTTGGGAGACCAATAGCTTTGAGCAAAGCACAGTAAGATGGAAACAGTCTGTAGATGATTTGTAACATGAGAACCCATGAGAGTCTTTTCAGCAGACCTACCCCAGAGCTGCCCATGGCATTCTCCTTTCATTGGCCCTAGTAGTCCAGTCTCCCTTCCATCTCCACTCCTTCTTTAATTTCAAAGTTTGCCATTTGAGAGAGAGAGAGAAAGCAAAACAGTGTTTTAAGGAGTCGAATGTCTCAGCCATTTTCCACTTTCAGACTCCTGATTTACTGTACTTAAGGTAAATTGGTTAGCCTCAAATCAACAAAGAAACCTTAATTAGGGATTTGGCCTTCCACCGAAACGAACACAGCTCAAGGATACATAAATGGATCAATGCAACTATCAAGAGTCCAGACATAGACCCAGACAAAGATGGTCAATAGATTTTAAACAAAGCAGATAAAACAATTTTAAACAAAGCAGAAAGAAAAATCTTCACAAAAAATGGTGCTGGAACAACTGGATTTCAATATGAGGGGAAAGAACTTGACCCCACCTCACACCACACACAAAGGTTAACTCAAGATGATTTACAGACCCAAAGGCAAAGCTCAAACTATAAAGTTTACAGAACAAAGCATTGGAGAATCTCTTCACTATCTTAGGGTAGGCAAAGCTGTCTCAAAGAAGACAGAAAAACCATGAAAAAACAAAAGAACAATATGATAAATTGGATTTTTTTAAATTAAAAACTTCTGTTCATCAAAACATACCATTGAAAATGAAAAGAAAGACCCCAGGGAAAAATATCCACAACATATATATCTAACAAAGGACTTATTTATATCTGGAATATAAGAACTTCTACAAATAAACAATAAAAAGACAGCGAACTGGATAAAAAATGGGAAAAGACCTGAAACAGACATCACAAAAGAATATATACAAATGGCCCATAGGAAACTGTTGACCTAAATGTGCTCAACATTTAGGTCATCAGAGAAATAGAAACTGAAACTATAAGATGCTAGAATATAGAATAGCTATAATTATCAACTTTGACAACACCAAATGTTGGCAAAGATGTGGAATAATTGGAACTCTCATATACAGCTGGTTGGAGTGTCAAATGGTACAAACATTTTGGAAGACTGTAGCATCTTATAAAGTATAACATATATAATCTTATGACACAGCAACTCCACTCCTAGATATTTTCCCAAAAGAAGTGAAAATGCATATTTATAAAAATATATATGTACAAATGTTCATAACAGCTTTATTCATAATAGCCCTGTTTTAGTTTCCTCATTGCTAAAGAAAATACCATGCTATAAGTTGGCATGAACAATAAGAATTTATTGGTTCACAGTTTTTAGGCTAGGAGAAATCCAAACCAAGGCATCATCACGACAATGCTTTCTTCCTAAAGACTGGTACTGTGAGGTTGGCTGCTGGTGATCCTTGGTCCTTGGCTCCTCTGTTATACAGCAACGCACATGGTGACCTCTCCTTCTCTTCTGGGTTCCATTGACCAGCTTCTTGACTCCCATGGCTTCTTCTCTACGTCTAAGTTTCATTCTGCTGACAAAGGACTCCACTAATAGGATTAACGCCCATCTTGGTTGGGGTGAGCCACGTTTTAACTGAGGTAACCTCATCAAAAGGTCCTACTTAACCCACACGAGTGGATTCAAGTTTAAGAACATGTTTTTCTGGGGCACCTAGCTCCAAACCACCACACACCCTAAACTGGAAACAACCCAAATACAGATTCATCAAGAGAATAAATTTTTTAAAAGTGGATGCAACCAGTAAAAAAAGGAAATAACTATTGACACATAGTGACATGGATGAATCTCAGATAAACTGAACACTCTGGACCGGCTTCCTCCCTCCAGCCCCCACTGTCACCCATCTCAGGACTGACCAACTACCTGCTCCACCCAAAACCTTAGAAGATACTCTTGGTCCATCTTCCTCACATATCCCCACATCCAATTCATCACCAATCCAATCAACTCTATCTTTAAAATATATCTTCAAATATTCCACTTTTGTTCATTCCTGCTATAATCATCGTCTCTTACAGGGAATCCTACAAAGTCTCTTCAACTTGTTTCTATGCTTCTTCAATCTTGCCCTGTTCTAAGAAAATCTTGTCAGAGCAGCCAGGGTGAAATTTTCAGAGACAAAAAGTTTCCCGTGCCATTTCTATGCACCTAACTCCCCAGTGGTTCTCGGATAAGGTCAAAATAAAATTCAAATTTTTTAGCATGTCCCACAGAGCTTTTTATAATCTGGACCCCATCTCAATTGTCCTGTAGCATTTACCTCTTCATCCACTGGATTCCAGGTATCCTGCCTAAAATGCTTTCTGCCTTCCTCCTCTCCTCCTCCAAGTCTGCCTGGAGTCACTCTTCTCCTGAATGTTCCTCCTTATCCTTCATATCAGCTTAAATGCCATGAAACTCAGGGGAGTCTTCCCAGCCATTCACTCTCAGGAAAGTCTCCCAACATCCCACTTGAAATAGCAGAGGGCAGCAGTCTCATAGAATCTATCTCCCAAATACCTAACAAATCTAAACAGCAACTGCCAGCAATATCCAAACAGGAACAGAGAATTACCATGATCCACAAATATAAAAAATGGCAGCAAAGAAAAGAAATGGGAGGCTTTGTGACAGCCCCTGAGCCTGGGCCCAGACCCAAACTTGTTCCCATCACTTAGAAGCAGCATGGAAGAAAGATGGTAAATTCACATCGAGAAAGTCCCCAGTAATGTTCTTAAACTGAAGGGAAGAAAACAGATGGGTGAGAAGGAGTGGTGGGAGAAGTCAAGGGGGTGAAAAGAATCCCTAGAGAGGTGACTCCAAACATAGTCCCTGGCAGAGATAGGAAGGATGGCCATGGATGCTGATGCCTGGAGTTTAAATGGACATCCTATTGACCTCTCTGTCTCCACCACCAGCTGTCCTCAGGTACTGGAGCAATGACTCTCAGATGGCAACCAGCACATTCCAGGGATGATTAGCCTGGAATAAAACAGAAAGGGTGTGGTAGTTTGACGCTGTGATGTACCCCAGAAAAAGCCAGGTTATTTTAATCCATTCCTGTGGGTACAGACATTTGTGGGTAGGACCTTTTTATTAGGTTATTACAATTGAGATGTGGCCTGCCTCATTCGGGGTGAGTCTTGCTCCTTTTGCTGGAGTCCTTTATGAGAAGATAAAACACATACAGATGCTGAGATGAAATTAAGAGAAGCTCAAAGAGAAGAGTATCGGCGAAGCTGATCGAGGGAACCACTGACGCCAGAAGCTGAAAGCAGCTTCTGGGAGAGAAGGACCCGCAGACATTGTCATGTGCCTTGATGTGTGACAGAATATTCCCAGAAACCCAGCAGGCTTCTTCAGAGTCCAGGTATCATCACATCACTCATGCCTTGAGCTGGAAATTTTCATGGCCTAAGAACCATGAATTGTAAGTTAATAAATCCCCTTTGTAAAAGTCAACCCATACTTGGTATACTGCATTTCAGTAGCTTTAGCAAACCAAAACAAAGGGTCTCAAGGAGAATCTGCCCTCAGTCTGTCTGAACCAAACCTTCCTTGGGGAACCTTCAGTAAGATGAAAAGAAATGCCTGGCAGCTCTGCAAAGCCAATGCAGCCCCTCTGTAGAAGGCAAAGAGGAAAGGGGGGAGGAAAAAGTTACACAAGGAACCTCGTATAGGAGAGAAGATAAATTAGCCCAAGGGAGCAGATCAAATTGTGTGCTGCTGCTATGTGCTTACTAGGAGTATGAATTCAATAAAAATGAGAGTTCAAGATCCAAATGATCAAACAATAGGAGTTGTTACAAGGAGATTTAAATATATTGAAAATCAAAACAATACATTGTGGTATTATAGATAATTTAGAAACAACAAAGAACTGAAAAGCCATGGCTATAAAATGAATATAGGACAAAACAGCCAGAGGAGAATGCAAATATTATGAATCCCAATCAAATAAAACTAATATGAATAACACAATCTGGAGTTGGGCAAAAGGTGGCAGGAGGCATGTATCTCACCAAATAACACTACAAATATAAATAAGTTCTTGTATGAACTATTTCAAAGGTTTGATGAGTCTTGTACAAAGAGTGAATAACAGAAGGGTATAGAGAGGAAATTACGATTGCATGTTATAGCCTATATTTAACAGAAAAACATCAACAGCACCACAGCAATATAGGAGTAAATTGGCGGGGTGGGGATGGGGGTGCAGAGAGGGACAAGAGTTAAGGGGAGTTTTTTATTTTCTCATGGTGAGGGTGTGTTTATCTGTTTTATTTTTCTCTTGGGAGCAATAAAAATTGTCTAAAACTGAGAGTGTTGATGATTGCACAACAAAATGAGGATACCGTGAGGCATGGATTGTTTATTTTGAACATTATCCACGATGCCCAATGGATGGAGGCAGCTGAAGGGTGCCATGATTGAGAAGAAAGGCAAAATGCAGTGTATACGTATGATGGAATACTGTACAACTACAGAAAGGAACAAAGTCGTAAGGCATGCAGCCAGGGGAATAAACCTTGAGGACATTGTATTGTATAAAATAGGCCAGAAACAAAAGGACAAATATTGTTTGGTCTATGTTAGAAAACATTTATGAGAAAACTGGGACCTAGATTATAAGCTCTTAGAGCAGTCACATTTATTCCTGAACTTTAAGTCTTATTTCTAGATTCTGAGGTACTCTGGGTACCTGTGTGACACCTGAGACTCACAGTTGGAGATCTGCAGCTCTGAAAGTCAGCATTGCTACGTACAATGACTGTTAAACCAAAAAAGAGATCAGGCTTCAATTAGCAATAAGAACAAAGCCGATCAGTCAGGACTAAGGTAAATCAGAATACAGGATAAAGGATGACAGTGTCTGTATTTCAAAACTTCACCTGCTGTATGAGACCAAAGGAAGAAAACTTTATATTGTCCAAAACCTAAATTTTCTGTAACATACAATCTAACTCAACCTGTATGGATAGTTCATTTAAACAAGCCAAACACATGGAGCCCAGAATGAGAACTTAATATAATATATTAAGTTATATTATAGCTTAATATAATACTGGATATATCATAAAGTATGTTGGGCAGATAATTAAAAAGTATTGGCAAAGTCCCTTAAGGGATAAGAAAAAATTAAGGAACTATTAAACAACCACGGGGAAACTCCTAATACTCTCTCAAACATTAGGGACTCCCAAGTTAATAGGCCTAGGCCTTGATCTTGAAGTCTGCTCTTATGAAATTTATTTCCGTAGAGGAGAAGCTAAGCCTACCTACAATTATACCTCAGAGTTACTTCCAGGGAACCTCTTTTGTTGCTCAGATGTGGCCTCTCTCTCTAGGCCCACCTCTGCAAGGAAAATCATTACCTTCCCCACTACGTGGACATAATACCCAGGGTGAAAGCTTTCCTGGCAATGTGGGAGTGACTCCCAGGGATGAGCCTGTCCTGCAAAATGAGATCAGCAATGCCATCCTGACCCAAGGGGGAAAGAAAGTTTAACAAAATAAGGTATCAGGGTGGGCCCCAGAGTGGCTCAGCAGCAGAGTTCTCACCTGCCATGCTGGAAACCGGGTTTGATTCCCAGTGCCTGACAATGCAAAAAATAAAATATATATATATAAATATATATACATAAGGTATCAGTGGCTAAGAGAGTTCAAATAGAGTCAAGAGGCTATTCTTGGAGGTTATTCTTACATAAGCTTCAGCTAGATAATGCTAATTACCATGGTTTGCCAAATCTCAACCAAAACCATTCCTTTTAACTCTAAAGAACACCCAGGGCTCTGTCTGAGATCCCACAAAAGATGAACACACTAAGTTTACTTTCCAGAAACCTAAAAATTTTAGATGGTTTCTAGGCCAGATAAGTTCTGAAACCCAGAGGTGCCAGTATCTCCAAGAAAATCAACCAGTTTCATCCCTCTATCCCATATTGTGGACACCACTTTTCAACATGAAAAAGCTTAGAATGAGCAGGGCCCAAATATCCCTAAAGATTAGGAGAAGGATCCAAAGGAAAAGGAAGAGTTATAACAGAAGTTAGGATTTAAAAAATGAGTATGACAGCTGAATCTCATGATTGATATTTACTTTTAGTCTCCAGTGATTCGGAGCAGCTAGAAGGAAAAACCTGCAATTGTAGAACTGAACCCATACCAAACTCTGAAATCTGTTCTCAACTATTTTTACAATGTACTTTGAAATGTATTGCTTTTTAAAATATATGTTATAATTCACAACAAAAAAACATTATTAAAGAAAGAAAGTGGCAGGAGGAAGCATATTTTTGTACCAGGGAATCATTCTTTGATGTTTAAAATTTCTATTAAATTAACTAATGGTTTTCCAACCATCTTTTCTTACCTTCAGAGGGCCTTTTACAAATAAATATCTTTTTTGTAAAGACATATTTATCTAAACTTTTAAAGAGAAACTTTAGTTGCTTCCATTAAATTCAAATAAAATCAAATATAAAGCTTATTTTTAAAATAGTATGCAACTCTTAATATTAAAAAAAAATTTTCTATCCATCCATCCATCTATCCATCCGTCCATGCATCCACCCATCCATGCATCCATCTGTAAATATTCAGAGACAGGTGTTTAGAATTACATTTACAAAATGTTTCCATTGATTACTTCTAGGGAATAAGACTTGGGGAGATTTCTGGCCTCCTCTGGACTCTATTTATATAGCTTAAATGTAAAATGTAAAATAATTTTTGTAAAAATAATCAAGCCATTATTTAAAAACAATAAAATAGGTCTCCCTCTGATCCTAATCCCAGCATCCTTTTAATTTCTTTTGCATACTTATCACAAGTTATATCCACATGTGTCTTTCGCTGTATTTATCTAATTTTTGTTTCCACCATTAGACAAAGCACAAGGCAGGGCCAGGAACAAAGTCTGGCACCCAGTGAACACACAGTACCTATTTTCTGAATAAATGGTGTAAAGAGAAACAAGCTGGTTGGCTTTCCTGCTGACATATTTTCTAGTATTAAAAAAACCACGAGGGTGGGCCACAGTGGCTCAGCAGGCAGAACTCTCACCTGCCACGCTGGAGACCCGGGTTCGATTCCCGTGCCTGCCCATACAAAAAAAAAAAAAAAAAAGCCACCAGATTGATTCCATTTCATTGTATTAGATATAATACTTAAAATGGCAGACTATCCTCCACATATTCAGAGACAGAACTTTTTACAAATCCACAGACCTTCATTTGTGCCTTTCACCAGGAGAGCTTGAGGACAAAAGTACCACCACCTGAATAATTATTTCATATCAAATGAAATAAATTTTAGTTCTGTGAGCTACTTCTTCCAATGAACTAGAGAACTACTAGTAGATGTTGGGTCTTTCCTACACCCGACCCCGAGATGGCCTGGAGCGCTATCCTGCCAAATCTTTTCCTTGACCCCAGAAATTCTCCTTCAGAGTCAGTGGAGCTCACACCCAGCACACTCAAGACATAGCAATGGTGGTATTTCAAATATTTCAAGATAATATAAAGATAATGTAAAGATTGGAGGTCCTCTTTTTTCCTCCCATTTTCTAGTGGCTTTTTCCCTCCTCACTACTAAACCTTTCTGTAATTGTTAACTCCGCATTACTCCTCTGAAAACAGGGTTAAAGTAATTTCTACTCTTCTTTAATAATGAATTTGTTCTTAATGTCCTTAGCATCTTAAGTGATCTGTACTGTTGCTTCTTACATTTCTATTAGGAGGATAAATTGAGAAGACTAAATATCAACATCTAAGAGGTTCTCTTATTTATCACAGAGAGCATGGTGGGCCTGGGATTTATAAAACAAAATTCTATGCCATTTACCAATAGTTTCTTCTTTGGCTTGGGGGTAGTCAGAGGTATTTGCTGTTAGTCTGAATCCTGGGATTGCAGGAGCTCATCTGTATCTCAACATGTTTTTATCTATAAGGGGGATTCTAGAAAGGATCAGACTAGCATCTCATGCAATAACATAAGAGATTAGGGGGACAGCACATGGAAAATATGAATGCTGATGAATCCATCTAGCAGTGGCGTCATTTATACTTGGCTGTGCCCATGTAGCCTTACCTTGACCCTGGGTACCTAGAAGCCATTGTCTCAAAGAGCAAAGGCAGATAATGTAGAACAGGACTACTTGCCAGTGCATGAAACCTCACATCAACAGGCAGCTAAATAAATGTGAGCTTTCACATTTCCCCTGATGGCTTCCACATCTTCTCTAAGAAAGTAATTTTTAACTTTTTTCTGTGGTTACAGATGACTTTGAGAATTTGATGGAAAGTACCAAACATTTCCTTAGAAAAATGAACACATAAACAAAAAAATTTTCATGCCACTCGAAATGGCTTTCAGACCCTGGATTACCAATTTCCGTCCTCAGGGCAAACAGTTGCAGAGATGGAAGCACCAAGATGCTCTATGGAGGGGCTTCTGAGCCAGCAGGACCCTCCCTGAATGTTGGAGCTAGTGCCCAGCTGACTCTGATTCCATTTTTAGAAAATCAAAAACTTTTGAGCAAAGAAAAGTTCACTTTGTCCTGTGCTTATAATTATTTTCCTTAAACTTGAAACTTATATCCAATGAACAATTAAACCACAGTTAGAAAGTGTATAGTTTGACTTATGTCTTCCAGTATCAGCTACTACTTAGATCTAATAAGATAACACAAGTACGTACAATAAATGATGTGGAGGGCAAATTAAAACCGGACATTTGTAGCAAAGGTACTTAAAATAGTTTTGAAACATGGTGGCATTGAGCTGCCATTACTCTTATCTCTGATCTTAAAAAGAAACAGATCCATATTCTAACATTGTTAAAATATCATATTCCATTGCAACTTCACTGCTCCCAAAAACTGTGAGGAAAAGCTGACTATCTCCATTTGGGAAGATATCAGATGAGAGTCTTCTTTTAATCATTGTTTAAACATGGAGCAAATATTCTTTGCTGAACAATCATCAAACTTCAATCTCAAAATGCATCACATCTTTAAAAACAATAAACAAAAAAAACTTAATGACAAACTAAACACCACTACATCCTGTGGAAATTTAAAGAGGCATTCAGAGACTTTGATATAAAATTCAACAAAGGTGAACCCTCTCTGAGAAGGGCTGAAAGAGGAAAGGTAAGCAGGCTGAAGGAATGAACTACTCTGAAACACGTGGACATGGCCTTGGATGCTTGAACGGCTATCTCAGAGGCCACAGGACTTACTGGATCTTGTGCTGCAAAAGCTCCAGGCTAGGATGGAATAAATGTAAGACTGCACAAGGGAGGAGTCCAGACAGCCGCTGCCCTGAACCGCCCAAGAGAGTTGTATTTGGCTGACACTGCTAAACTGTCTCTTCAGTAGATGTTTACACTCACCTTGATGAAGTTTTACTATCTACCAAGTCACCTAACAGTGTCAGGCACACTTACGAAGCTTTGCCAACATTTGCTGGTCCTCCAACAAGCCAGGTTTGCATTAGGAAGAAAACAAGGTCTTGATGCACTCGCTCCTTGAGTGCTCCTATGTTCCAGTCACTGTCAAGGTGTGCTGGAGATGAAGGAACCAACAGAGGCTATGTCCCTGCCTCCAGAAACTCCCCACCCAGTCTAAGGAGCAGAGGGGCTTATGGATAGATTGAACAGTGAATGATAACTCTGGTGTTTGGTTTACTTAGGAGCTGGAGTAGCAAGAGAGGGTAGTGTATGACCCAACTTGGAAGAGTAAAGAGCTCCCGGAACCATCTTGAAGGAAAAAGGGTTCTCTAGGCAGAGGGACTATCAAGGCAAGGAAATGGAAGAGAAAGAGGCTCTCCATTTGCAAATGCAAGTAGTTCCATGTGGCTGGAATGCAGGGCATGTACGGGGGTAAATAAGAGATAAAGCTAGAAAGACAGGTAAGAGACATAAAATAAAATATTTTAATGTCATGTTAAGGACCTTGAACTGTCTCCCATACTTGTTTCAGAAATTTTAATCTTCTATATAGGAAAATTACATATCAATTCTGTATATTTAGAAAGTACAATCTCATAGCACTAAGATGATGGTTTGGAGGTAAAAATCCAAATTATTCTTAAAATCCAGTGGTTCATACTTTGGAGACTTCGACATGACCAGTATAAAGGCAAATTAGATATTTCTACACCTATATTCACCAATAAGGATCAGAATTACTGAGAGATGCTCATTAAAAACTTTTGTACTGTTCTTTCCTCTCTTTTTTAAATATAAAACATGACATCTGCCTCCACTACCTACCTGATACATGAAGATGGAATGTACAAATCACATACATATCACATAGTGAAAATGCAAGGGAGTATTACAAGTGGCTATAATTCAAATAAGTCTGGTATAAATTAATCAATATTACAGGGCCCCATATGATTTTACTATAATTTCATATTTGCAAATATGTGTCACACAGAACAAAAGTTCTGTGAGATTAAAAAAACAGGAAAGAAAAACTGATTTCCTAGTCAAACCTAGAAGCTTCTGTTTATGGCCAAGATGGATTTGCCCTCCCAGCTGAAGCAACCAAAACAAAAGACAAAATATATGAAATAACCATTTTCAAGAAAGTGGAAATAAAGGCAGCAAAAGGCAGTGATCCCTAAGACATGGGAAATAAATGAGGTGAGTCGCATGAGACTGCTTTAAGAGCGTTTCTAGGATGCAGAGCAAGAAGGAAGACCTTATGGGGAATCCAGTGGATTCCTGAGCTGAGGAAATGGAGCTGAGAGTCCAGGGAGACCAAGGCAGCCAGAGAACAAGGGAGAATACCAGAGAGCACCAGAGGGCATAGCACAGAAAGAGAACACTGGAGCTGTGCACAGTTCCAGTATCTAGCAGAGCACTGACGGCAGATGGCTATGAGAAAGCTACCCAACATCGAGGACAAGCAGTTCAGGAACAGTGCCTATGCCCACCATTGAGAATGGAAAACCTCAAAATTCATGAGACATTTGCTAAGCGTAACCAAAAGGGTCTTGCCTCAGTAGAGGGGATTAATTAGCTCTAGACTAAATGCAACTCAAGCCCTGCCTAACATATCTATGAAAAAAGACCCAAAGGGAGCAAACTATTTTGAGTAACTTAATGGTGACTCAGAACAAAGCTGAAGAATAATTACTTACAGGAATAAAAAATATCCAACAAGATAAAATTCAAATAGCTGGCATCAAATCAAAAAATTACAAGGCAAGCAGAGAAATTGGAATATAAAAACCATAATGAGGAGGAAAATCAAGCAATCCAAATCAACGCAGAACGGACAGAGATGTTAGAATTGGGAGATAAGTTCATTAAAAGAGTTGTTATAATTGTATTCCACATACTCAAACTGTTAGTGATACAGAAGTTTAAAAACAACTCATTGAAATTCCAGAGACGAAAACTACAATGTATGAGATGCAAAATGCACTAGGAAGGATTATGGATAATTACACTTTGCAGAAGAAATGATTAGTAGACTTGAAAATATGGCAATAGAATCCAAAATGAATCATATTTTGAAATATAATAAAATATAATAGAAAAAATAATTAAAAAAAAATGAACAGAGCATCAGTGAGCTAGAAGACTATTCAAGTGACTTAATACATATGTGATTAGAATTCCTGGGGCAGGAGCAACAGAAAAAATATCCAAAGAAAATATTTGTAAATATCCAAATTTGATGAAAACTTTTGAACCCACAGATCCATGAAACTCAACAAACCTCAAGCACAAGGAACATAAGAAAAACTACATCAAAGTGCATCATAATGAAATTGCCCAAAATCTGTGCACAGAAAAAATCTTGAAAGAAGCCAGAGAAAAGAGACACGTTATGTACAGAGGAACAAAAATAAGATGACAGCAAATTTCACTTCAAGATACAATGCAAACAAGAAGACAGTGGAGAATCATCTTCAAAGTACTGAAAAAATAAAACTGTAACTTAGAATTCCAAAGCCAGCAAAAATATGTTCAAAAATGAATATAACGTGCACTAGATGAAGTTATTTCCCTTTGACCCATTATTTTAAAGATGTAGTAACCCTTTGGGGAAGGAATGTTGATACTTTAAATTGTCTTCTCCCTAACTGCAAAATCATCACTTAGCTTTATCACTCAACTCTTGTTTAATACCTCCTATATCCCCTTCAAAAAGTTTCTTTTTCCATTTTGGAATAATTGAGTATTTTTTATAATTCAATTTTATCTCCTTTAATAAAAATGATGGTGATGATAAAAAATTAATGTAAAATACAGAGCTTCAAAACATAAAAAAATCTGAAAGAATTCATCATCAGGAGACCCAGACTATAGATATTTTGTAAGAATTCCTTCAGGCAGAAGGAAAAGGGTACCAAATAGAAATACGGATCTACACAAAGGGATAAAGAATATTTAAATCTCTTTAAAAGATAACTGGGGGATGTGATGGTGGCTCAGTGGCAGAATTCTCACCTGCCATGCCAGAGAACTGGGTTTGATTCCCAGTGCCTGACCATGCACACACACACACACAAAAGATAACTGTTTAAACACATAGGTAAAAACTAAAATGTCTGACAAGAATAGCACAAAGGTAGGGAAGGGAGAAATGAAAATATATTATACCTGAAGCTGTAAGCCCTAAAGCAACCACTAAAATAACCAAACAGTTATAGCAAATAATACCCAAAAAATGAGATAAAATTGAACCATAAAAAATACTCAATTACTCCAAAAGAAGGCAGCAAAAGACAAAAGGAGAGAACAAGGAACAGATGGGAAAAATAGAAAGTAAATAACAAGGTAAATAACAAGGAGACAGATCTCAACCTAATAATATTAATTATCACATTAAATACAAATGGTCTAAATCATCAAATGAACAGCAGAGATTGTTAGATTGACTAAACAAAGCAAGACCCAACTATATTCTGTCTAAAACAAGAAGCCCACTTTAAACATAAAGACATAAATAGATTCAAAGTAAAAGAATGAAAAAGCTATGCCATGCAACCACTGATCAAAAGAAAGCTTGTAGCTATGTTAATATCAGAAAAATAATATTTCAGAGCAAAGTATATTACCAAAGATAAAGAAGTTCATTTCATAATATTAAGTGGGCTAATTCCTCAAGATGACATAATAATCCTAAATATTATGCATCTAATAAGAGAGATTCAAACCACATGCAGCAAAAATGGATAGACTTGAAAGGAGAAACAAGTAAGTCACAATTAAAGTCAGAGAGTTCAACAACCCTCTCTCAATAATTGATAGAATAAGTAAACAGAAAATCAGCATGCTGGTTTGAAATAATGTATGTACCCTAGAAAAGCCATGTTTTAATCAAAATCCCATTTCGTAATGGCAGAATAATCCCTATTGAATACTGTATGTTTGAATCTGTAATTAGATAATATCCCTGGAAATGTCTCCCAATCAAGAGTGGTTGTTAAGCTGGATTAGGAGAGATGTGTCTCCACCCATTTGGGTGGGTCTTGATTAGTTTCTGAAGTCCTATAAAAGAGGAAACATTTTGGAGAAAGAGATTCAGAGAGAGCAGAGAATGCTGTAGCACCAAGAAGCAGAGTCCACCAGCCAGCGACCTTTGGAGATGAAGAAGGAAAATGCCTCCCGGCGAGCTTCATGAAACAGGAAGCCAGGAGAAGTAGCTAGCAGATGATGCTGTGTTCACCATGTGCCCTCCCAGATGAGAGAGGAACCCTGGCCGTGTTCACCATGTACCTTTCCAGATGAGAGAGAAACCCTGAATGTGTTCACCATGTGCTTTCTCACTTGAGAAAGAAACCCTGAACTTCATCGGCCTTCTTGAACCAAGGTATCTTTCCCTGGATGCCTTAGATTGGACATTTCTATAGACTTGTTTTAATTGGGACAATTTCTCAGCCTTAGCACTGTAAACTAGCAACTTATTTAAATTCCCCTGGTTAAAAGTCATTCTGTTTCTGGTATATTGCATTCTGGCAGCTAGCAAATGAGAACAATCAGTGAGGATATAGAAAATTTAAACAACAACCAGCTCAACCTAATTGACATTTATAGAAAACTACACTCCAAACAGCAGAATCCTTAATAGTTTCAAGTGCACACTGAACATTTTCCAAGAGAGACTAAATTCTGAGACATAAAACAATTCTCAATAAAATTAAAAGGATTCAAGTTGTATAAAACATGTTCTCTCACCACAATGAAATTAAATTAGAAATCAACTATAGAAAAATTTCTGGGAAAAGAAAAACCAATATTTGAAAAATAACAACACATCTTTATACAACCTATGGATCAAAGAATAAAACAAAAGAGAAATTTGGAAATATTTTGAAGTGAATGAAAATGAAAACATATTGTATCAAAATTTGTGGAACACCACCAAAGCATTATGTAAAGGAAATTTATAGCACAAAATGGCTATATATTTTAAAAAGTCTCAATCAATGGCTCTATCTTCCATCTTAAGAAAAAAGGAGCAAATTAAACAAAAAATAAACAGAAGAAAGGAAATGATAAAGATCAAAGTGGAAGTCAATGAAATAGAAAACAGATAATCAATAGTCAAAAGCAATAAAACCAAAAGCTGGTTCTTTGAGAAAACCAGTAATTTTGACGAAGCTCTAGCTAGAATGATCAATAAAAAAAGAGAGAATACACAAATTACCAATCTCAGAATTAATAGAGGTGACATCCCTGTATTAGTTTGATAAGCTGCCGGAATGCCATATACCAGAAATTGTTTTTAAAATGGGAATTTAATAATTTGCAGTTAAATAACTATAACTTGTTGCAGCTTAATAAGTTATAGTTCTAAGCTTATAAATAAGGTCCAAACTAAGACATCCAGGTAAAGACACCGTAATTCAAAAAAGGATGATGGGTCTGGAACACCTCTGCCAGCTGGGAAGGCATGTGGCTGGCATCTGCTGGGGTCTTTGGCTTCTGGTTTCAAATAGCCTCCCTGGAGGCATTTTCTTCCTTTCCAAAAGTCTCTAGCTGTGTGAGCTCTGTTATTTCCACTCTCCAAGCATCTGCATCAGCTCTGCTCTGAGTTTTTTTGAAAATGTTTCCTCTTTTAAAGGCTTCCAGTAAAGTAACCAAGACCCACCCAGAATGGATGGTCCTATCTCCATCTAATCAAAAGGTCACTCCCACATTAGGTGTGTCACATCTCCATGGAGATAATCTAATAAAAAATTTTCACCATACAATCAGGATTGTTGAATCAGGATTAAAAGGAATGGCTGCCTCCACAAAATTGGACCAGGATTAAAACATGGATTTTCTGGGTACATAATAGGTTAAACTGGCATAATCACTAAAGAGTCTATAGATATTAATAGGATAAGGGAATACTATGGACAATTGTTGCCCACAAATTTAAGAATTTAGATAAAACGTACAAATTCCATGAAAGACACAAACTACTGAAACTAACTCAAGATGAATTAGATCACATGAATTGCCCTGTGTTAATTAAATTGAATTCATAATTCAAAACCTTCCAAAAAAAAAAAAAAAACCCATAAAATTTCAGGCCCAGACAGCTTTACTGGTGAATTCTATCAAACTTTTAATGAAGAAATAATACCACTTTCACACAAAAGCTTTCAGAAAATTGAAAATAAAGAGGGAGCATTTCTCAAATTATTCTGTGAAGCCAATGTTACCCTGACATCAAAACCAGACTAAGATACTGCAAGAAAACTACAGACCAATATGCCTGATAAACACAGATGCAGAAAATCTTAACAAAATTTTAGTTAATAGAATTCATCAATATATAAAAAGCATAACACTTTATGATTAAGTGATGTTTATCTTGGAATGCAATGTTACTTTAACATTGTAAAATCAACTGATATTATCATTGTATAACAAATTGAGAATGAAAAACATAATTATCTTAATAAATGCATTTGACAAAATCCAACACCTTTTCCACATAAAACTCTCAACAGGCTAGGAAACTTCTTCAACCTGGTAAAAGACATCTATGAAAAATCTACATCATTTAGTAATGGTGAAAGACTGAATGCTTTCCCC
Source organism: Tamandua tetradactyla (assembly GCF_023851605.1). Classification (NCBI taxonomy): domain Eukaryota; kingdom Metazoa; phylum Chordata; class Mammalia; order Pilosa; family Myrmecophagidae; genus Tamandua; species Tamandua tetradactyla. The sequence goes on from NC_135332.1 coordinate 13,397,936, forward strand.
CTAAAGTGAGGAACAAGCAAGGATGGATGTCTCCCCTTCCCACTTCTACTCAACACGATACAGGAGAGACTAGTCAGTGCAATAAAGCAAGGGAAAAAAATAAAAGGGATCCAGATTGGAAAGAAAGAAGTAAAACTGTCTTTATTCACAGATGGCATGTATATGTAGAAAATCAAGTGGAATCTACACACCCACAAGGCTACCAGAACGAATGAGTGAGTTTAACAAGGTACAGGATAAAAGATATATATTTAAAGATCAATCGTATTTCTATATAATAGCAATGAACAATCAGCAAATTGAAATTTTAAAATGACCATTGACAATAGCATCAAAAACAAAAAATATTTAGAGATAGATCTGATAAAGGGTTTGCTAAAAACTAAAAATATTGCTGAGAAAAATCAAATGTCTAAATAAATGGAGAAATACACTTTGTTAATGAGTCATAAGACTCAGAATTGTTAAGATGCCAGTTCTTCCTAAATTGATTAATAGATTCAAAACAATCCCAATCAAAACTCTAGTAGGCGTTTTAATAAACTGACAAGCTGATTCTAAAAGTCTTATGGAAATACAAAGACCTAGAATAGCCAAAAGAACTTTGAAAAAGAGTAACAACTTTGGAGAACTAACAGTATCTGATCTCAAGACTCATTTTAAAACTTCAGTAATCAAGACAAATTGGTTTTGGTATAAAAATAGACAAATAGATAAATGGAACTGAACAGAGAAACCAGAAATAGACCCAAACTTATAACAACTGATTTTTTTTGCATACTGCTAAGGCAATTCTGTGGAGAAAGAACAGTCGTTTCTACAAATGGTGCTAGAAAAACCTGATATCCATATGCAATGGATGTATCTGCCTCCAGACCTCACCCTATATATAAAAATTAGCTCAAAATGGATCAGAAACCTAAATGAAAATCTAAAACTACAAAACTTCTACAAGAAAACGTAGGAGAAAATCTTTGTTACCTCCAGTTAGGAAAAGAATTCTTAGATATTATACAAAAACCATGATACTAAAAGAAATAGTAGACAAAAATTTCATCAAAATTGAAATTGAGCTGTCTTCGGCTCTTTGAGACGCATTTTTAAGAGACTAAAAAGACAAGCCACAGACTGGAAGAAAATATTTGCAAGTAATATTTCTGATAAAAGACATACCCAAAATACATGGAGAATGCTCAAAGTGTAATCATAAGAAAACAAACAACTCAGTTAAAAAGTGGGGGAAGTGTCGGAACACTGCTTCACCAAAGAAGACATGTGATTGACTTACAAGCATATGATAGGATGTTTGACATCATTATTAAACAGCGAAATGCAAATTAAAATCACAAGAAATACCATTTCACACTTACCAAGCTAAAATTAATACTAAGCATCGGCAAGGGTGCGGAGGAACTGAGAGTTTCATTCACTGATGGTGGTGATATAAAATGGCAGGACCACTTGAGGAAGCAGTTTGGCAGTTTCTTAAACAGTTAAACATACACCTACCCTAGGATCCAGCCACTCCATTCTTAAGTATTTATACGAAAGAAATGGAAGCACATGCCCAAAAAATACTTGTACGCTATTCGTGGCAGCTTTATTTGTAATACCGCCAAACTAGAAAACCAGATGTTCATCAACAGATGACTCGATAAACAAATTTGGTATATCCATTCAATGAACTATAACTCAACAATACAAAGGAATGAATTATTGGTACATGTAACGATATGGATAAATCTCAAAGGCATTATTTTGAGTGCAAGAAGCCAGACACCCCCCACACCACCAAGACTACCTCCTCTATAATTCCATTTATATAAAATTCTAGAAAAAGTGAATTAATGTGTAATGACCTAAAGTAGGTCAGCGATTGTCTAAAGATGGGGGAGAAAGGAAGGGCAGGGGGAGGGATGACAAAAGGGCCTGAGGCTATTTTCCTTATTTTGATTGTAAACATTTCTCAAAATTTATCTGACTGCACACTTCAAACAACGTATTTGTTGTGCGGCAATTATGCTTTGGAAATGTTTGGGAAATTCTGGGTTAAACAAAATTCCTTATTTGTAGGAATTTCTAGAAACTCTAAATGCTGGAGAAGCATCTTTTCTTTTTCCCTTTCCTTTCATAGAGAACCTCATGGAGCTGGCATTCCCTGGACCACTGGGAAATATGACAAAATCTGTCTTGACATAGAAATTTGTAAGTGGCAGATGACAAGAAGACACCCTCTAAATTGTCTTTAAAACTGAAGAGGTCCCCAATTCCGTAAAATCTGCCTCTAATAGATGTGGAAACCTGCCAACTGCCTAAATACATGCATCTACTTTGCTTCACAAGCTACCCAGTTACTTTAGCTTCTCTTTTACAGCTTTAGAGTGTACTTTTTTTTTTCCTTCAGTTTCCAGTAAATGAGAAACTACTGGCTGGGATGAATTGGTCTGTTTAATTACTCCATCCCACAACATCCGATAGAGGTGGTTATTACTGTTAATGATGATAATACTAAATTATTTTGAGTGCTCCAGAGTATGACATTCTGAGAAAATGATCAGAACAGACACTCTTTTCTTCTTTAGGAAGCACACTACATACACTCACAGTTCAGGAGACAGAGAGGAGAGAAATGCTCAGAAAATCCAAGGGCGATGATTACACAATTTTTTCTTAACTGTCCCAATACCATTACACCTTACTGCTCCATGCATATTTTTCTTTCACCAATTCTGGACTGATTCCAAGAATTGCAGATTTATGGGGTTATCTTTAATCCATATTATCAATATTCATGCAAGTGACTTAAGGCAATTGTTTAATCAGAGTTTAATCTGAGTTCCATCCGGAACTCTAGCTGGCAAAGAAAAGCATCTGACCTCAGCAGGATTGAGTCAACTGCTTCCCTTGATGAAAGGAAGATCTCACTGCCTGCTTGAAGCAGAAGATGCTTTTAAGTGGTATTATCAAGAGGGCTCATCAGTGAGCCCAGTGCCACACAGGTGCATTGGCTCAAAGAAGCACAGGCATGTGTGAGCAGAAGCTGCATAAAACATGGCCAAGGGCTCTACTCCATCCACCCCATTTAGCACCTGCACGCCTGAGTTCACCTGCCCTCACTGGTTGGTGTGTTATTACAGATGTCTATAGAAGCTCAATTTGTTCAATATCATTTCCTCTTCAAATCTTCTGTAACGCCATGGAGGGCTGATTACTGCCAAAAACTTGGACGAAAATCACAGAGACAACTCAGAGTGGCACTTCCTTTATGACTGAGCCAGTTGAGCCTCACTCCTTCCCAGGAGGTTATTAATTTTGCTTATTAATTTTATTTACAAACACTCCAACTCCACAAAAATACACTCCCTTTTCTCTTTTGCCCCACCTTCTCATAACCTCTAATCTGCTTTCTGACTCTGCAGATTTGCTGTTTCTAGATATATCTTGTAGGTGACATCACGCAATATTTGTCCTTATGGGTCTCACTTATTTCACTGAGCATAATGTTTTCAAGGTCCTTCATGTTACAGCAGGTCTCAGAACTTCATGCTTTCTTAGGGTTGAGTAACATTTCTTTGTGCATATTACCACATTTGTTTACCCATTCATTCGCTGATGGGAACTTGGGTTGTTTCTGCCTTTCGGCCATTGTAAATAATGCTGCCATAAACACTGGTGTACAGTATCTGTTTGAGACCTTGTTTTTACTTTTTTTGGGTATATACCCAGAAGTGGGATTGCCAGGTTCCATGGCAATTATGCATTTAACTCTCTGAGGAACCACCATGTTGCTTTCCACAGTGGCTGCACTATTTTACATCCCTACCAACAATGCACTCGAGTTCCAATTTCTCTGCATCCTTGCCCAAACTTTTTATTTTCCATCTCTTTTTAATAATAGCCATCCTTGTGGGCATGTAGTGTATCTCACTGTGGTTTGATTTGCATTTCCCTAATGACTGATGATGTTGTGTTTAAGTAATATTTAAATACTACTTTAGGCATTATTAACATGGAAGCTTTTTAAAGTTCCATGGAATCAGAAAAAGTATTTCAGGTTCTTGTCACTGTTCTACTGGTGGGTTGTGACTGACCCAGAGTGAGGTGCCTACATATTCTGAGGTTTGACTGAGAAATGATCTAGGAATCCCATCAAGTTATAGAGAAGAAGTAGCTGATAAAAATGTGTTCTAGCCTCACCAAAAAGATCTGGGCTAGTGGAGAGCTGTGAAAATGGCTATCAGATTCACTCCATTCTCCTTATCTGGAGTGTGTCTGGGGGGATCGGGGGTTTTGCTATCCTTTTACACTTACATAAGATGTGAAGTTTAAAGACTGAAGTGTGACCGTGCTGGTTTGAAAATATTATGTATCCCAGAAAAACTATGTTTCAATTCTGATATAATCTTGTGGAGGCAGCCATTTCTTTTAATCCTGATCCAACACTATAGGTTAAATCTTTTAATTAGATTATCTCCATGTAGATGTGACACACCCAATTGTGGTATTAACTTTTGATTACATGGAGATGCGACTCCACCCATTCCAGTTGGGTCTTGATTAGTTTACTGGAATCCTTTAAAAGAGGAAACATTTTGGAGAAAGAAAAATGATGGAAGCCTCAGAGCCAACAGAGAGAGCAGAAGCAGATGCTTGGAGAACAGTTGCTTCAGAGAACACAGACATGGATGTCTGGAGATGTTTGGAGCCCAGCAGACATCACCATGAGATGTTACATAAGCCAGAACCTAGACAGGGCCAAGGGAAGCCAAGAGATGAAAGCCAGCCCCGGAGAAGCAAGGTAAGGCACCCCCACAGGAACAGAGGCTGAAAGCAACAGAGCCCAGGAGCAAGGGACCAGCAGATGCCAACCAGGTGACTACCCTAAGCTGACAGAGATGTTCAAGACCCATCGGTCTTTCTTGAGTGAAGGTAACTTCTTGTTGGTACCTTACTTCGAACATGTTCACTTCATTACAACTGTAAACCTGTAACTTATTAAATTCCCTTTTATAAAAGCCATTCCAGTTCTAATACACCACATTCCAGCAGCTTGCAACCTAACAGAGTGACCATGTCCTGCTGGGTGCAAGTAGACATTGTCTTTCATCTGACTCTGCCCATGGAAAGAAGAAATCTGTAATAACTTACCACAGAGGCCCTGGGCTCAAATAGTAGCGGGTCACTGCTATGGCCATGGGCAGGGTTGGCCTATGCACTGCTGTGGCTGTAGACCAACCATCCATAGGCCAAGCGCATTCCTTTTTATTGCATTTCAGGCAATGAACCCTCGGAGCATTATTTCCACCCACTCCGTTCTTCATCTACTGCAGTACGTGTCCCAGAGAGCCTTTAGTTTTAAGCTTTTGGAAGCTGTCCAGCCCTACCAGCAAAACTGCAACAAGCACAACTAACTGCAGGTGCATAAGCTACCCTCAGCTTCATTTCAAAGTGAAGAAACAGACAGCCCATTAATCTACCTGTGCCTATCTCACTTTGGATTTGTCACATAGCTGTCTGTTCTAAACCATCATGGGAAGCATCTTAACGACCAGACAGTATTACTCAGGTAGTGTAGGCAGGCAAGAACGCACTGAGGTCTGTCTCAAATATTAAATTTTTTACAAGAGGAAAGCATGAAACAAATGAGACATACATACAAAATAGGAGAGACACTCTATGTTCTTGAATAGAAATGGGTGCAAACTGTGAAGCTGCTACCCTTTTTCAAATTAATAGCTTTACTGTAATACTAAAGTCACAGTAGATTTCCTCTTTAACTGGACAAAGGGATTTTAAAGCTCATACAAAGAAAAGGGCTAACGAGAGGGACTTAGCACTAAATACATTATGGAACAGTAATAATTCAAACAGATCTTACTTGCTGTAGAAAGTACTTAACTTTCATCAAATTTATCATTTTAAAAATCCTGCTGAGACAAAGGGGACCGAAGCACTTGAATGGCTGTCTGTGTGTTTCTAAAGGGCCATCAGACCATATCAATTCTTCGCCGGCTGGCTCAAGGACTTCTGAGGATACTTGTAGCTTACTGAAATGGAAGCGATTTCCTGTGGACTAGATTTGGATTCTAAAATCAGCTTCTAGGGGTTGTTGTTATTTTTTTATCCCCAGCATTTTCAGACTAGCTATTCTTTAGCTGTTGCTTCCCCTCTCCCTTCAGATTAAATAGCTTGCTATCAAGCTCAGAATGTCAATACTTCCCGCATACTTAAGTTTCATATTTGTCCAAATCAAGAGTTGGGTCTATGTGATCATGAGTCTATGCCACAGCAGGGAAGACATCTGTGAGCATTTATTTAGACCCCTTCATACTGTTGGTTCATAACTTGCAATCTCATTCTCACCTTGACCTTTCATTCCCCCATCCACTGAAGATTTAAGCACCTGGATCACTGTCTTTCTCTTCCTCCCTACTGCTATCATCATCACTAGTGGTGCAGTATTCATGTCCATAAACCACCCAATACCTTGGCTTGGAATTGTTACCTGCTTTACCCCCCAATGACCTTGTCCTATGTACTATCTCAGTTAACTAATCCCCCCAAGGGTATTTACTAAAACTGGAGCTACCTCCAAAAATCTCAATTCCAGGCATCTCACGTGCTGACCCCCTGCCTTCCATATTTCCAGCTCCTTCCTTCTGTACCCTCAATCCAACAGTTCTTTGACCTACTGGCACATCTACTCCATTGTCCTAAACACCTTTTGACTTTTAACACTGCCTTCCTTCATTAGCCAACAGTAGTCCCTCCGGCACACACCTGCATGCATGCCCAGACAATATCAACTCCCCACTCACTTTGTACCTGTCCCTCAAGAGCTGAATGGGGTGGGAGAAAAACATACCACCACAATAGACTGGTCTTCCTTGAAGACTCTCACCCCAGAGCTCCTAGCGCTTCTACTACATTCCCCTCGAGAAGGCATGCCCAGCTTCCAAGGTCTATTTCATAACTGCTTTCTCAAACCTGCAAAAACCCCTTCCTCCCCACTGAGGTTTTTGTTTTGTATTTCACTGAGAAATCAAAAGAAACATTTGAGACCCACCACACCAAACACACCTGCATTCCTACACCTGTGTCATCCAGCCTGCCCCCACCTTACTCCTATCCCACCCCGGCAACTTTGTTCCTGCAATCTCCGGAGTCATTGATTTCTCCCTCTCTACTGGATTCACCTTCTATTATAACTTCCTCTTAAAAATCCTACCATTGCTGTCAGATTCCCCTCAGCCAAAACTCTATACCTTGACTCTCTTTTAACACTAAAACTCAAAAGACTCTCCTATGTTCACTGTCTTTACTTTTCAATCCCTTATTCTCTCTTCAACCTTCTCCAATCGGTCTTTCACCTCTGCAATTCCATGGAGTCCACTCTTGTCAGGATCACCACTGGTCTCCATTTGGCCTGCGGTTGGCTCTCAGACCTCATCTTGCTCATCCTTGCAGCAATTTTGCATGGTTCATCCATTCTCCCTTTTTGAACATAGCTCATTTGGTTTCCAAGACACTATCCACTCCTGGTCTTCCTATGTCCTAACTGGTTGCTCCTTTTCAGTTAGCTTGCTGGATTCTTCTCAGCTTCACTGCGGAGAGCCCCAGGGCTCAGTCCTCAGTCTTCTTCTCTCTCCTGTCTACACTCCCTTCCTGAGTGATCTCAGCCTACCCTGTGGCTTCCAAGGCCATCTATATGCTGATCATTCCTATATTTACACTCCAGCTCAGACACTGTCGATAAACTCCACAGTCATGGGCCCATCTGCTTACCCTAATATTGCTATTTGGATATTTAAAAAGGATCTCAAATACAGAATCCTTGATATCTTCCCACCCCAAACTTGTTCTTCTCTAGCTATCCATCCAGTTTTAGCGCAAACAAAAAGCCCAAGAATGTCTTGTGTCTCCTCTCCTTTTCTCATAGCCCTCAATTATCAGCCAATCCCACCAACTATACATTCATCCCCATCACTATTTCTTCAGACCAAGCCATTCTTACTCCTCAATGATGAAAATATCCTCCCATCTGGAATGCTGTATTCCATTCTTGCTCCCCAGCTCCCAGAATCTATTCACACAGCTGCCAGAATAATTCTTTATAATTTAGGTTAGCTTGTGTAACTGCTCTGATTAAAACATCCTGAGGGCCTCCTGTCATTCTTAGAATGAAATCTGAAGGCCTTGGTAATCTGAGTCTTGTCCTCAGATGCTGGCCACCTTTCCTCCATGCTCCCCAGACTCACATTCACCTCTTGGCTGTCCTTCAAACACCCTAAGCATATCCCAGCTTTAGAATCATACTGATGCTCCTTCTGACTGGGATGCTCCTTCTCATCTGGATGCTGCCTCAGACTGGAATACTCCCTCTGGTCAGGGTGCTCCCTCTGATTGGGATGCTCCCTCTCACCTGGATGCTTCCTCAGGCTGAAATACTCCCCTTGGTCAGGGTGCTCCCTCTGACTGGGAGGCTTTCTCCACAGATACTCTCAAGGACCCCACCCTACACCATTCAGGTTTCTCTTTGAAAGCCACCTCTTCAGAGAGGCCTTCCCTGACTGCCTTTTCTAAAACAGCAATCCAGTCCCACTTCCATCCTAGGACTTGACATTATGTCCCCCCCACACACACCATAAAACACAGAACCAAAAAACTTTACATTCTATCTCTATTTGTCTGTTATCTGTCTCCTCCACTGGACTTCAGGTCCTGTGAGTGCAGGTACTTTGTCCTCTGTAGCACAGTGCTGTATCCCCAGGATTTAGAACAGCTTGGAAGAGACTCTTCATCAAGTGAACGTATGAATGGATGAACCAATCAATCAATCCATCAGTCATCATCTGAAGATAGGGGCTGGACCCCTGGTAAAGTCTGTTTCAGCTCTTTTACCCTGTATCAGAAGGGGGGGCGGGGTGCTATGGAACAGAACAGAGGAAGCACATCAAAAGCTTCGTTTTCAAGACCACAGCCTCCACGCATTTCTCCTGAGGGTTTTACGTTCCTCCTGCTTCCTCTTCCCGGGGCCCTGTATGCAGTAGGCAGCTCTGAATCGCAGAGAGAAGTGCCGGCAGCACCCCGAGCAGTCCCGGTGCCTTCAGCAGTTCCCTTTCTTCCTCCACCGCGGGAACAGCCAGAGCTGCTTCTTTCATTTTCTGCTTAGGCAATGGCTTCTTTCCATGCTGAAACAACGGCGTCCTCTCTTCCCATTACTAATGCAAAAGATTGCCTATTTCTAATTATATTTCAGGCACTTAGGGAATTCAAAGAGCAGAAAATATGTCAGGAGCAATTTACAAATTGTGGCTATTTGTGTACACGCTTGCCTGGACTACAGCAAATAGGGAAAGAAAAAAAATGTTCATTAAAAACATCAGCTCTCCTCAGCAGATCGCTGTTGCTATTTCTCCTGCCAGTCTTAACAAACACACAAGCCTAAAGCCTAAAAATGAATGCGCTTGTGAAAATAAATTATTTTTCCCCATCTCTAGTGGGAGTTTAACAGTGAACTTTTCCCCACTAATAGCTCCCACGCTGCCCTGGAAACTACCTTTCTTTTGCATTCAAGTCACTGTTTCCAAAAAGAAAAATGATTTTTTTCTCCATTTTTGTTAGCCGAACTTTCTCAGGAGCTGAAAAGTTCTCACCACAGTCATACAAGTCAAGGCTAAATAATTATTCCATGGATGCTGGAATGGCGGCATTGTGTGTAAAATGGAGGACCTTTAAACTCACCTCAAGATTCTGAGCCCAAACTTATTTTCTTACTCATTTTTAAACCTCATAAAATTATAAGTTGCTCAAGGGTTTAAATCACTTTGGATGTCTTTTGTATCTTACATTAGTGCTAAGACCAGCACTGTACATAACTTTCTACGTACTACCTTTCAATCAGGAATTTTCAGATGCAAACAAAGCCACTCAACAGAGTCCAAGGACCTCAGCGTAACCCTTTCCCAACAGAGGTTGCTTGCCGACCATTGCTCGGACTTTGGAATAAGTCTTTCATCTGGAACCTGAATCAGATTTCGTGAATGGAGAGGCTTCTAGGTATCTAGTAAGGCATGATCTTTCAGCGTGCTGTGTGCCAATCCCATTTTGCTTGCTTGATCGGTGCTAAGCTTGTTGCATTGAAGTTAAGTGCTGAAGAGGTAGAATAAGAAGCAATTGCAGAGGAATTGTGCTATAGAGATCATTATTCATAAGGAGGCTTAGCTCTGAAACAAAATTCCAATATTGCCCAAATATAAGCTGATTCTGAGTAGAAGACAAAACTCTATTTTCCTATTTAAAAAGGGGGAAGTTGGCCAGCTTGAATATATAAACTTTGGAGATTTCGATGTGGATGAAATAATTAAATGTCTAATTGTAGTGCTTAATTCACTAATGTTGGTACATACGCATATTTAAAATAAGATATTATATAAAATGTTAACTTTGAAATCCCACTTTTGCCTGTTCTCACATTTCACAAAGCAATGTTATTTTTCCTCTGTGTCTTTGATATCAGTCTTGCTGCAGTCACAAGAGAAACATTTGGAGTAATCAAGCAGTTTTCAAGAGCGCATAATTTTCACTTTCATCTGAGATCCCACTCTTTAAAAATCCACAGGTACAGCTATCACTTGTCATTTTATCCCAAGCCTCAAGTGCCCACTGCACAGCACCAGGAGAGTCTCTTTGTTTTCATTCATCCTATAGGAATGTATTTATTTGCACTACATAACCACACGCTGCTTGCTTGGCAAGTCGTGGGTATAGCAATCGACCCAATGAAGGGTTGAAGCAAGTCAATACATAGATTTAGGGAGGTGAGAGATGGAGCAGGACCAGAGGCAAGAAAACACATAAGGAGGCCATTGTATTGGTCCAGGCAAATTATAGTGAGGGATTCAACCAGGGCAGTAAAAGCAGGAAGAATTCAATAAATACTTATAAAGCAAAATCAGCAGGGCTTGTTAACTAATGGATTTAGGGAATTAGAGAAAGGGAAGAGAAATTAATGATGCTGAGGTTTCTGGTTCTAGAGGTTGGATAGATTTGGTACCATTAAATTCCTTCTGAAATGGGCAAGAAAAAAGACAGAGAAAGCTGGAGTCGGGGGGAAAGTGGTCATGTATTGTTTTAGACCCACTGAATATAAGTAGCTATTTGGACAAATAAATCAAGATATCAAACAAAGAGGGGGGATATTTGATTCTGACATTCATGAAAGGAAGTTTTCTTATAAGCTTTCCTATAAGCCTCAGCCTATAAATTCTAAGTAGAACAGCAAGTGCAACTGAGGCCCCCAGGAGAGGATGTGTAAAAGGAATGTTAGGGGAAAAAATAATTTAATGGGTAGATAAACAAACGGAAGCCCAAAGGAGAGTGGTAAGATGTTGCTGGAAAGGAAGGAGAAGAACTGGAAGGGAGAAGGGCCAGAGATACAGGGAAAGAGATTTTCAAAAGGTGAAAGAAGTTAACCATTGAGAATACATTGGGAATTTCAGGAAAATGACTCACAGTTTTCCACTGGTTTTGATATTCAGGAGGTCACAGGTTGAAGAGGTAATTGGAGGTAAAGAAAACACCTCACATAAACCTCTATTTTCAGAAGTTTAGTTTGAAATGAAAAGATGAGAAAATAAAATGAGTGGCAGCTAGAAGGGGATGGCAGAGTTGAGGGAGGGTTTTTTTTTTTTTTTAATTTGTTTTTTTCCCCAGAGAGAAGATATTTGAGCATGTATGAGCTGATTGAAAGGGCCAGGAGAGAAGGGATAGAGAGGCCAGGATAATTAGTGGAATAAGGAGGAAGGGGAGCAGACCATGTGGGAAGAAGGAAAAACACAAGCGGAAGGACTGCTCTTGAATTAGGAGGAGCAGCTATCTCCTCTTCTGAGGCTGGAAGGAAGGAAGATGGTTAATAAATGGGTAAGTGTGCAGTGACGGGGTCATGAAGCTTATGGTGTCCTCTTATTTTTGTCTGCATCTTCCCAATGTAATTGGAAATTGTTTGCTCAAAGTTCAGAAGATGAAGGTTGGAAAAGGGACTTCAGGAGTCTGGAAAATCTTTGAATGATCACCAAGCGCCCGGCAAAAAGAGCTGACTACATAGAAATGAAAGGTGGGCTTAGGGTGGGCTGGGATGGAGATGTTGAGTCTAATGGGGGTGGCATGGGCTCTTTCTCAGCAGTGCTTGGCAGCCTAAGCAGAGGAGATGGACCATAGCACTGGTCCAAGGCTGAGGTTCTGTCAGATAGACAGAGTAGAAGGACAAGGTGCAACGAAAGTGAGGTGCTAGTAAAAGAGAAGCTCAGGTGATCAAGGGGAAGGTAGGACATGTACTAAGAAAAGGATAAGTGAAAACTGGAAGAAAGTGTCCAAAAGAGAAGTATCTGGAGGAAGGTAAATCAGAAAGGGCATGGAAGGACGAGAGGCTCAGGTCAGACGACAAGATCTAAATGGAGAACTAGGTCCAGGGAGTGACCATAAGAGAAGACTGCTGATGAAGAGGCCAAGACGCTGTCCAAGTTGAAGCTGACAGCAGTGAAGGGGCACTGCTCTGTGTTCATCAAGTCCCATTTCCTCTTCCTAGTGGACAGGCAGGTAGGCTGCCTTTCCCAACATTCCTGGGAATTAGGTAGGTCATGTGACTCTGGTCTGAGCAATGGAATGTGGAAAGGAGAGATATACAGGATTTCTAGACTCAGCATCTAAAAAAACCTCTCCTCCTCACTGATCAGCTCCCCTTGTCTATGGGCCCAAAGCAGAGGACCTATGGGAGAATGCACGAGCCATCAGATGAATGGAGCCTGGATCCCTGAATGATGACATGGAGCATAGGACAGGACATGGAGCAGACTACCCCCCGCCATTAGCCTTTATTGCTGCTTTAGGGGCTGTTTTTACAGCAGTTGGCTTGCTCTGACTGAAACAAAAGACTTGTAGCCTGATGGCATAAGGCTCAATGAGGCTTTTAATTAAGGGCTTAAAAAAAAGAGTGATGGGAGCCCTGCCTTCAGCCCTGACAAGTGGGGCTGGAGAACGAACAAGCAAGTAGTGTCCTGAGCAGAGAGGACAGTGAGAGAAGCAAGATACAGAGGTGGAAGGCATTTCTAGTGGAGACAATGGGGCAGTAGAGAAAGTGTTTTCCAGAAAGATCTGGGAGGGAGGGAGGGAGTCAAGGAAGAAGAAGCCCTCCACATATGTCAGGATGTGACCAGGGATAAGAAGGCTAAGGCAGGGTGGGGTCAACTGGGCCCTGTTGACAGTGGGAGATTTGTTGTCAAGCTCAGACAAACTCACAGCAGTGTCTGAGACCATGGCAGAAAGGGAAGAAATAAATATGCCTGGAGGGCCTGCCATATGGGAGGCTCTGGAATAGCTATGACACAAATGTCCATACTTACTAGAAAACCAATATGTTGGAATTGTCCAATGGCCTTCTTGGTCTTTTTTTTGTTGAACTGGGAGAATAAAAAGGACTAGCAGGGCCTAAAGAAAACCCCTCAGTATAGCTGGAGCTCGTCATGGTCCACACCTGCCTTCCCACCCTCTGGACCTTGAACTTGCTGTTCCTTTGGCCTGGAAGGTCTGCCCTCACCCCCTCATGTGCTTTACTCAAGTCTCTGCTGAATGCCTTTCTCAAACATCCTCATCTACCACCCTGGTCACTCATTCTCTCTCTCTCTGGCCTTTTACCTGGCTTTATTTCTCTTTTCAGTTTTATCTCTACTTGACATTTTATCTCAAAAAGAAATATATGTGTGTGTACCTATACATATTCTCAATACAGCCGATTCTTCTTCACAACCGCTCTGTTCTATAAAGTCACCACAAACACTGAATTAGTGGATACTGAGCCATTGCTCCTGGGGGAGATACTGGGTCAGGTTCCTGGGAGTCTCTGCCCACAACATGATCAATACACAAATTTGTACATGTATGTATTTAAAGACACCTTACTTAACATAGATTGTTGACTCATTAACACGACACACAACCAACAGCATTATAATTCGGGCCTGGACACAGCTTATCAAACACTACCGTTTTCTCCATCAGGCCCATCACAGCCTTCCTGCACTGAGGAACATTAAACGCACCTCAGCACTACGCTTGGGTCCATTTTAAACAGCAAAATCACCAAAACATGAAATTCGTGGCACTAAATATACCATGAATGAGGACACTTGCTTACAATATGAAAGCCAAAACAATAGGGCAGAGCTTAACCTTAGTCAGCCTCAGCTGGGAATGTGCATGTCAGGTCACTCAAAATTTTCACCATTCTCCATGTCCAAGAATGACTGTGAAAAATACATGGGAATTGTTTGGGGGTTACAAATAAATTACAATGAGAAGGGAAATTTGGAAAACAGAATCCTTGAATAAAGAGGGTCAACTCTCTAGATAACATGCTATGATATATATATGTGTATATATATATTACCATTAATTTTTTTAATTTTATTATTTTACTTTTTTTTTTAATTGGGGGAGGGAGGGCTGGCAGTCTCTCCCACTAGCCCATGTAACTGGGACATTGCTTTCCCAACCCCAGGGTCTAGCACAGTGTATGGCAAACAGTAGGTACTCAATAAAAAGATTAGATGAATGAAGCTATGAAGGGCCAATGTAGAGTTAAGCATTTTCATTTTTACCAGGGATTTGTATAAGATGAAATGAACTTTTGTGGCAGTATAAAGGAACACATTTATAATTTTCTTTTCTAATTATAAGCATTATTGGGAACTGAAATAGATGAGAAAGAAAATTATAGACTTTCCTTCTCATGGAAGACTTAGGAGGAAAAAACATGAGATGATTCTCTTCCTAGGACAGATGAAGGAAGAGAAATAGATTCAATAATATCACATGGTGACTTCCAGATTGAGGACTCAATTTCCTCCCACTGATGTGGGGTTATTTTCTCCCCGATTTTTTTTCTAAGTGAGCAACAAAGAAAATTGGATCACTCAGTTCCAGGGTTAAAAGACACCATACATTTATATGGGCTCCAAGAGGGATGACATGACACAGAAGGTACTGGGTCCATAAACATCCGCTAAATCACTTCACACAGTCTCTAGAGTTGGAAAGAGCTCGGGGCAACCACCATACAGAGGAATGTCTTAGCCAGTGCCCACCAAACTCCTTCCTCAAACCAACTGATTCACTGGATCCAAAAACAAGGTTTAAGGGTGAGCGGGGCGTGAATTGGGCTCACTGCCACCATCAGTGTGTTTTCAGGGTAAGCACTCCAAGAGGCAGTTATGCTAACTCAGTCATCAGGAAATGAGGGCTTCCTAATGATAGCTGTGACTCTGATTTCAAACACTGCCAGTCAGCATGAGGGCTTTTGTTCCCCTGTCAAAAGGATCATTTATACAAAGTTCTAAGAAAACAATATTCCCTACCCACCTGTGGTGGCTTGGAGCTTTGAACCCCAGAAAACCATTCTTAAACTTAATCCATTCTGTGGGTGTGATGCCTTGTAAATAGGACCTTTGGATGAGGTGACTTCAGATAAGGTGGGCCCCAGGTTGGGTCTTAATCCTATTTAATTAATCCCGAGGGGGAACTAGGAGGAAAAAAGGCCTTATAGGGAAGGTCATAGAGAGAGAGAAAAAAAAAGCCACAGAGGGAATAGTCAGGAGCTGAAAAGTCAGTGGAATGGGGAAGAGAAGGGAGAAGCCAGGAGAGGCTGCCATGTGCAGGAAAGCCAAGGCCAAGAGTCACCAGCAGCCAGTCCCTGAATGCTACCGTCTTCGTGACGAAAGCATCGCCTTGATGATGCCTTAATTTGGATTTCTCCTTGCCTCAAAACCATGAGCCAACAAATTCCCATTGATTAAACCAACCCATTGCATAATTGCATGGTATATACTTTAGCAAAGAGGAAACCCAAACACCACACACATGCACACACACATGCATGCACACACACACGCATGCACACACACACGCATGCACACACACACACACACACATTCACACACACTCACCCCCCAAAGAAGAAAATAGAAACCTGGTATTATTGATGAATGCTTGTGGACCCCAGAAGTTCAAAATGGCAGTATGCGCCTTGGCTACCTACATTCTATAATTTGTACAGTATATCTCGCTCCTGCTATATTGCCTGAGAACCTCATTTGGAAGACCAATAGGTTTCAAAAAAGGAACCGGGGGTGGGGTGGGGATTTTAATCTACTACCAAAATTCACACCACAGAACCTGAGAAAATCCCAAATTACAAAGGGGCTAAGTACAACAAGAACAAGTTCGAGACCTTTATGCCAAAGTTCCAGGGGGGAACTAAGAGGAAAAAGTGGCCAAAAGACGACAATGGGGCTGAAGAAGTGTTTGCTGCACAGAAGAAAGAGTGAGTGAGTTCCCTCAGGCCACTGGGGCATTTATGTAACACCCCTGTAAAAACACTGTTTCTCTTTTAGCTACTTTCTGAATACCCACCACATTCCAGGTACCACTGTAGATGTTAGGGATACAGAGACAAATGTGGCACTGCATCTGAACCTGGAGAACCAAGCAGTGAATAAATTAATCAAGTACAATACAAAAATAACAAATGCTAATAGTAAATGTATAAAAATACTTAGAAGGACTCTAGAAAAGGAGCTGATACCTAGGCCTAAATGGAACAGAAAGAGCTTAGTAGAGAGGGGGATATTTAAGCTAAATCTTGAAGAATGACTCTGAGATTGCCAGATAGAAGGGAAATAATGCCAGGCAGAGGATGATTTCAGTGTGGCAAGGGGTGGGATGGGGAGGGGGTTGCTGCAGAAGACAACCATGGAGTGGTGGGTTGGAGGCCAAGCTGGAGTTTAATCTGATTCCATAAGCAGCAGGAATCCATGTGAGTTGCTGTGAAGGCGGGGACCATGTCCATCCTACTCCCCTTGTTTCCCCAGCACCTAGCACAGTGACAGAACAGCCATACCTTGCTAAATTGATTAATTAAAAACAGGAGAATGTTTGTTTGGCTATCTCCAATGTTGATGCCTCTAGTAATTGCTTGGAATGGGGTGGAATGTGAGGGAATGAGTGGGTGGCAGGAAAGCTGGGAAGAAGCAAGCACAGAAGGATGGAGAGAAACACATTTCTGAAATGTTAGAGCAGAGGAGGGGGGGAGACATTAAAAAACATTCCTGTCCTGATTTTAAAATTGCCTAAATGGACAAAATGCATTTCTAAATATGCTGTTTATATCAAGGAGAGCCACCTTTTCCACCTTTCCCCATAAGAGAAGGAAAACACTTGGGCTGCCAACTCCATACCATCACCCATAAGTGAGTTCTCCATTTTTACTTTCTTCTTTCCTTCTCTGTATTCTATTTTTCAGAGCTGGTACACATTGCTGTCATTTGCTTTGAGCCAAGCAAAGAAAATTGCATTTTAACATTACCTTCAGCTAAATCCAGTTGAGAATGTTCAATAAACTCTTTATAAAGAATGATTAGAGAAGGGTATTTTATTTATCCAAATACTCTAGTTAAATGAAAATTGCTAAAATAGATCATACACAAATTGCTAATTTTCAAAGAATTAGTGTTTAATAAAGTGCACATAATCCCAAAGCTGTGCTAAAGGTTTTTAAAATATTTTCTTTTTTTTTTTTTGATGTGCATATGTATGATTCAGGATCTTAAAATTTAACAGTTTTCAGTGAGCTTACCTTATTTTACGGTGCTACGCAAACTCAGTTTTCAGATTATATGGTTTCTAATTTTTACCACATACTACCAGAAGCATATAATGAAATCCAAAACCAAAAAGGCAACACGTAGGGACTATCCATGCCACTTCTTTATTCACTCAGTATACATTTATTAGTGCTGTAACCCACGCAGGGCACCAAAAGATGACTAAAGGCTAAGCCTGTTTTTCCTCAAAGAATTCACAGAGGGGAGCACAAACTTATTTTTCATTATATATCTATAGCACATTTTTTCATTTTAATAACTGAAGTAGGAAAGGGGACAGAGAAGAGAAGATGCTTGATCATGCCTGTTAGTGGATGTAGGAGAAGGAAAGGATTTACTGAGGAGATGACACCAAAGCAGAGTCCCAAAAAATGAGTGACAACATTCCAGGAACACAAACTTGGAAAAGATCAGAAGCTTGGAAACCAACTTGGCAGCTACCGTTGGAATTCATGGGCGAGATCATAAAGGCCAAAAGTGAGGGAACCCCAGTGGGCAGACATGGTGGCCAATTGGCTAACTGGAAATGAGGAAAAGGAAGCTGTCTAAATGGCACTTCCAATACGGGACCTCCAGCCACATGCAGCCATTTCAATATAAGGTAATTAAAATGTAATTAAATTGAAATTAAATTAGTTGCGCTAACCCATTTCAAGTGCTCAGTCTTGCACAACAGAGATATATAGTTTTTCTATCATCGTGGAAAGTTTCATTGGATAACCGTGGCCTAAAAGAACCCAATGTTTCAGACCTAAGGCAACAGAGCAAATGCTGGTACCACTAAATTAGAGGAAATGCTGGAGAAGCAATGGGTTTGGGTGCAACTAATGAGTTCTGCTTGGGGATTGCCAAGTTTGAAGGAAAAATGGAACATCTTGGTGATGACCAAAAGGCAGCTAGAAATACAGGTGCAGAGTTCAAAAAGCATGGGTTGGGATTGCAGGCTTGGAAGTCAATGGTAAACAGAAAGCAGTTGAAGTATCCGGCATGGAAAGGACTACTCAAGAGATGTGGGCAAAGGAGAGGACCTGGGGGAGAAGGAACAGTAACAGTTAAAGGATGGATAGAGAAATAGGAAGCATAGAAGCACAGGAGATGGAGAAAAAAAAAAAAAGAAGAGGGAGAAAAAGAAGAAAAATGGGATACACTAAAGCCAAGGATAGAGAGTATTTTAAAGAGAAAAGGGAATAAAATGCCAAGTGAATCAAATGTATCAGGAAGTTTAACAAAGCACTGAGGTGTCCACTGCATTCAGTAGTTAGGAAGCCACCTTAGCAAGCCCAGTTCCAGTGGATGGATAATGAAAATATGACTAAGCACAGAACCATGTGGAAGGAAATGTTTGTTTTCAACTGGCAGTCTCTAAAGTAGGATTTTCAGAGGGACTGATGCTTCTAATCTCAAAAGCATAAAAATGGTTTATCAGGACAGTCCAGGTCCCCAGAGAGTCCACTCCTAGGCATACCACTGCTGTTAGGGAGGAAAGAATTAGGCATTTTGTCCTCATTAAGATTTGGGACAGCATCAAGGTGGTCCCCAAAGAAGGAAGGACATGGTTGTCTGGCCTCTCCCCTGACCTGGAAGGAACTCCACGAACCCAGGGAAATAAGAGCAAATACCTTCTGCCTCGGGTTAGAGCCAAGGAGTCGTCAGGCTTCACTGAAAATGCCTTGAGCTTGTTAAAGAAGAAAGATGATACCTATACATGTGTACAAAGAACATGGGCATGCACACACATGCACACATCCACAAGCATCCGTGCACACACTCTCTACTCTTGTTCTCTTTCTCTCCTATAGTGGCAGAACCAGGACAAGAACCCAGGCCTCCCAACTCCCAGCCCAGCACTTTTCCCCCCACGGCAGCTGCCAGATGCCCGGGGAGGCTATTGCTAAGGGCAAGCAGAGACATTTTCTTGCCAGAGCAGAAGGCAGTATTTCATGGATCATTCAGTGCCCTGTCAGGAGTGGCTTTCCAAGCATCCAAACATGGTTAAATAAAAGCCACTTTACTGACCCACATCATCCCTAATAATTGCACCTCATGCAATCTGGCTTCATCCAGGAGCGCTAATAGCTTTTGATCACCCCAAACAGGACAAAGAAACAAAGTGTCTGCCTCAGGTGGACACTGATTGAGCTACACAATGGGCTGCAGTGGTCCTGCAAAAGCCACACATCCAAGCCCAGTCAATAGGAAGCCCCATTCCCCTGCAGCACCCCACAATTCCCCACTGTACCCGCCGCCAAAACTGCTCGCCTTGGGGAGGAGATAGAGGGAAAGGAAAAAGGCTTCATGGACTCTACCTCCTAAACCTGAGGGGGATATCAAGTCTGACTTTGGTTTTCTCATCCTCAAGCCCATTCTCCACCACTGAAACTCTTCTTACCCCATTTGCTTTGTCTCTAATCCTAATTTGATGAGGGGGTTAATGAATCTTATGAAAAGGCAAGGGTCCAATAAACTCGATGCTCTCTCTCATCTTCCTTAGGTATTTCAGCAAAATGATCCCTCTTCAGTGACATTCATTGTGTATAAAGCACCATTCTTGTCACCTGGATTACTGGGATGGGCAAAACCGACATCTCCTGGGTCCCCCGTGGAACTTACCTTCAGGAGAGAAGATGGAAAACCAACACAGCATGTTTAATAGGATGTCAACACCCTATGAGCATGATGGAGGAAGGCTCAGCAGGGCTGGAAGACAGGGAGTGAGGTTGAGAGAAGGCACTCGCCACCCCGTAGTGGTGTCATTTGAACAGAGATGGCAATAAAAGAAGAGTAAGCCACGTGGATATCTCAGCAGGAAGAGCAAAGCAAAGGGCTTGAGAAGGAAGAAGCCAGAAGTGCTTGGCGGCCAGCAAGGAGGTCACTGTGGGTCTGGCACAATCTGACTTGTATCTTTATAGGGTCACTCTGCCTGCTAGGCAGGGAACTGACTATGGGAGGGTAGGGATGGAGACAAGCGAGCAGTGAGGGAGCAGGTGCAGCCATCCAGGGTAAGTAACTGGGAACAGTGACTTCGTGAGAGCCTTACCATATCCCTAGTTACGAATGCAGCAATAATAGAAAACAACATAATCCACAACTGCAGGCGTTTCTGAACCACCATGCGGAGCAAGTAGATGCTAATTTTGGAAGAGAGGCAATTAGAGAATCCGGCATCTCACTAACAACAGCGCGGTGGGAGCCCTTATTTTCAGCATCTTCTCTTTGCTAAGCAGAATCCCTGCTTCAAAATATCACCTACGTTTCTCTGCCTATTAGAGAAAGAAAGCACGTCGGCCTCCAGAAGGATTATACTGCAGAATCCATAACGCAAAAGAAATCCATCAGAATGTCAGTAAGGCTGATAACATGTGAAAAATAGCATCCAAACTAAGTTAGATAAAAACATGTTTTCTTACCGACTTATGAGAACGAAGACTGAAAGCCAATGAGGTGGCCTTGGCGGCTGGAATTCCAACGCAGGCCAGAACCACGGGTGATGGAGCACATTGAGGATACTGTACAGCTCAACCCCAGGCAGGAAGGCCCGTGGAGTGCAGAAATAAGCAGCATGTGGCTCAGTCTTAAGTCCTCAACAGTTAAAGGCATGGGCCCAAAGAGAAGGCCGGGGCTAGCGACAAGAGCCCTCCCCTCTTGGGCTTTGGCCAAAGACAACAGGATCTGATGTGCACCGACTCTGTTTATTAGAAGTGGAGAACTAGATGTGGCACCGATGAGAATGATTAGCTGGACGGGAAGGCCAGGAAAGCAGACTGCAGGGAAAGGCTCTAGTTTGTAACCGGGTATTTATGTGATGATTCGTTCCCCATACGACTGTGAGTCCTGTGAGGGCAGGATGATGTCTGCGTTTGGACACTACACTATCCCCACATGTGGCACAGTGCCTGGCAACCATTAAGCTTTTGGATGAATACAGGCTCTGCTTGCTTCCTTAGACTGTCATAACAAATGACCACAAAGTGGGTGGCTTACAAACGCCTCTTACATAGTTTCTCGGGTCTGCCGGCCATCCTTGGCGCTCTTTGATTTGTAGACACATGACTCTAATCTCTGCCTCCATCTTCAGGAGTCC
The DNA here is from genome assembly GCF_023851605.1 of Tamandua tetradactyla. NCBI lineage: Eukaryota > Metazoa > Chordata > Mammalia > Pilosa > Myrmecophagidae > Tamandua > Tamandua tetradactyla. The sequence continues at coordinate 13,419,731 of NC_135332.1, forward strand.
TCCCTCTATGTGGCTTCCTCCCTTCTCTTCTCTTCATTGGATTTGGTGCCTACCCTAACCCAAAACGATGGATGCTGTCATCTTGTAAACTTTAACCTAATTACATCTGCAAAAACCCTTTTTTCCAAATAAGGTCACATTCACACATTCCGAGTGGGTATATACTTTTGTAGGGAGGACTGCCATTCAGCACACTACCCTGACTAAATGAAGAATGAATGAATGAATGAATGAATGAATGAAGTTAACACACAAGAGGAAAACAAAGATGGGTTCATGCTGACATGCCAAAGGCTGGTGGATATAGATAGAATAACTGAACATACATTGAAAACCAGAAAATAAGAAGCTGAACATAGAGCAGTTGGAAGTGAACTCATTAACTTCAAAACTGCTGTCTTCTGCTGGGCACCCCTCCATGCAGGATGGACAGTGAGTAAGACCCCTCTGACCCCAGCACTCACCTCCTCTCACCTCAGCCATAACAGACCAGGTCCTGTCTTACAAACAGGTACCAGAAACCAAGAATAATTTTGTTTTTATTTTCCCTCAGTTAAAGATGGTAAATTGGTGCTAACATCAATTATAACAAATGTTCCAGAGCAATGCAAGGTGTTGGGGGTGGGAGGTGTACAGGAATCTTGAATTTTATGCATGATTGCTCTGTGAACCCACAGCTTCCCTAATCGAAAATACATGAAAAATAAAAAATGGCGAATTGTAGTTTGTAAAGGGATTAGAAAGAAAGTTATTAAGATGCTCCATCAAAGTATAAAGGAAAGGGCCCCCGACAGAACATGTGCACAGAGGGTGAGGCGCAGCTTCTTTGGATAGATGTTCAGCAACAAGGCCCCTTTCACCCTCGCAAGCTGAGCCTCGTGGCACCACATCCTGACCTGTAATATTCCCCAGTTTCCTGACATCCCTCTTATCAGGCCCGAGAAACTAAGTGTGCTCATGCTCTGAAACAACCACCTACAGTAACTTGGGAACTATGAACCCCCGACTGCTGATCTGCAGACCCGTGGCGATCAGAGACCTGAAGCAGCGCAGACGGAGCCCAGTCTCAGGTTAATTCGCAGCCATGACATCTACAGACCCTGGGAACACAGCATCATTTGTCTTCCTATTTTTTTTTTCCCTATTAACTTTGAAGTGGAATGAGGGAGAGAGGATAATGGAGGGAAGCGATCAGAATTTTTCAAAGTAATTGGGCTTGATTGGTCATTTCTTTTTATTTGCCTAGAAAAATTTGTCTGCCCAGAGGACTAGGAGACAGAATATCCTGAGGTCTTGATAAACAATTACTCTTGCCCTAAAACCATTCCTGCCATATACAAAATAGGAGCCAAGGAGCTCCAGGGCAGGAAAATGCTCCAGAGATGCCTTTACCAGCATTGACTGAGGGAACAGATGCTGGCTATTCCCCCAACTCATACCATGCCGTGCTGGTCACACAGGACCCTGAAATGAAGATGTCCCTTGGCTTAACTGGGGAGAAGGACATCATAAACCAGTTGTTACAAATAGTTATTACCTACGGGGGCAGGAGTGGTGAGGTAGTGGTGTGCACAGCACTGATGGAGAAGATAAGGATTTGCTAGGTTTTTTATCTTGTCAAAAGAGGTGACAAGTGAGCAAAGTGCTGGAAGATAAGGATTTGCTAGGTTTCAAGAAAAGGGAAAGCATATTTCAGGCAAGGGAACCCAACACAGACAGTTTAACTTTCTCTATATAGTGTCCAAAATAGAGAAAAGCTGAACTAGGACATCCCTTTTTGGTGATAAACCTCATCTCCTTGGCTCCCTCGTTCTTTCTCATGGGAAGAGCTTATTTGTCACCTAGAGACATTCAGAAGAGGTGATAAGCCCATCAGAGGAAGAAGCAGAGAAGGAAGAACCTGCATGGAAGGTGCTAGATGGACCCAGATGGATGGGACCACCACCTGCTGGATAAGTCCAGTGTCCCCTTAAAGAATTCTCTGAGTCCTAATGGGACCTTGGTTTTCTCTTTTCCTTTCTGGGGTGGCACTCATAGGCCAAGGAATTTCGGATCTCAGGAGAGGAACTACTTCAAGGACATGAACACTGCCTCAGAGCTAAGTATCCCCCCTTCCCCAAATGTGGGCCCTGAGAGCACAAGAGGAGAGCATGGCTGGCACTACAGGACCCATCCCCACTTACAGAAATGCTCAACTCTCATGTCATCAGGTTTTCTTTACAAAAGAAAAAGCAGCACATCCGATTGTTCCCTATGAGAATGAGTGTGACTAGGCCAGTATCAGTGTGTGGGGGTTGTGGTTGCAGGGATTTTTTTCTTTTTCTTTTTTTTTTTTTTTAGGGAAAGGGTGGTTTAAGAGAAAGGTTTTGGGAAGGATAATGGAGACATATGAGAAATGCGCATCTGGAAGAGGAATCATTTAGTCAGATAACACGGCCTGCTAAATAATGCTCCCCCAAATACATCCAGGTCCCAATCCCTGGAACCTGTGACTACTAAGTTTCACAGCAAAGGGGGTTAAATTATGGATCTTGAGATGGGGAGATTGTCCTGGATTCTCCTGATGCAGTCACAGCAGTCCCTATAAAAAAAGGAGGCAGGGGGTGGGGTCAGAGGTAGAGAGCAGGCAATGTGATGACGGAGCAGAGATTGGTGTGGGTACAGACACAAGCCAAGGAATGCCTGCAGTCAAGAGAAGCTGGAAGAGGCAAGGAAAAGAGCCTTCCCTACAGCTCCAAGGAACCAGCCCTGCTGATATCTTGATTTCAGCTCAGTCAGACTGATTTTTGACTTCTGACCCCCAAAACTGAAAGAGAATACATTTTGTGTTTTCAAAGGCACTAATTGCGGTCATTTGTTACAGCAGCCATAGGAAATAAATACTAATAATGTTTGAAAAACAAAAACCAGGGAAAGTATAGAAGCCTGCCTAATGATCAGTAGGTGGTAATTTTCCATGACTTATCTTCAATCCTTCACACTCTGAATGATTTTGGTTGAAACCAGGAAGAATGGCCACTTACAGAGAAAGCCAACAGTGGCCAAACACACATCACAGCCACGTCACCGCTGCTCGTGGGCTAGTAGGAATGCTGGAAGCTGCTGCGGACTCCTGCTGACCACAGACTTCTGACTTCTCACCCCATCATGCTTGGGCCTCGGTCACTGTTACACCCTTCTGCAGAAGGCCTCGGAAGCCCAGCTAACACATTATGGAGATGGCTCCAGCAATCTGGAATGGGGTTCATGGAGAATTTTCCCCAGGATTCTGCTCCCCCATTCCCATCTGCCACTCCTGGGAACCACACACCAGGCCGAGGACCCATGGGCCTGGATAAAAACCCCGCTGGACTGCCCGTGCAGGGGGCATAAAACCTGAGCTGTACTGTGCAGCCAGGCCCCATCTTCCCATTACTTTCCACCCTCTTCCCCTTCTACCTTCACTTATGAATAAGAATCTGCCTCGGCTGCTTATAGGGAACACAGCTGAGAGGAAGGATAAAAAGGTAGCTGGGGCAGGGCCCAGGTATCCTCCAGCTGTGCTGAAGGTGAGACACGTCTGAGAAATGTCTGCCAACATTTTTCAGATCACTTTCCACCCATGGGCCTGAATTTTCCCCTGGAAAATCAAGCTGATATGAGTTTCTTACATAAAGGAACATGCTGACCCATTGTGTATATTCTGAAAAATCATTTCATAATGGGTTCTGGTCTGCTCAAAATTCTTCATAAAAGGCCTCTAAAAGGCACTGCAGGCACCCAAGGTGTCTTGCCCACCATGAGCTTCTTGGGAGCAAGATCGCAGGGCCTGGAGCAAAATGGGTCACCAGGAAACACTTTCCGAGTCAGTGGCAGAATAAGTGCAAACAAGCATCTCTGTAGATGTCTCAGGCCAGCCCCAATTCCCAAGTCATCTCAGTCCTCTTTGCTCTTTGAGGGACTTCTCACAACCTGACCCAAGCAGCTACTGGTCTCAGCTATTCTGAAATTCCACTTTCTAAGAAAGGTACTTCTTACACCTCAGCCCGTCATCTATATTGGCAAACGAGAGGCACCATTTCCAGGTTGCCCAACCTATAACATCCTCATCCCCACTCTGACCCCTGCAGCTCCCATACTCTGCATTAAGGATGAGAATGCCTCAACAATTCATGCTTGTTTTCAGCTCACAACTGGAAAGAGTAGACCAGAAAGGCCAGAATCAGGAGTCTCGCTGGAGAAGCCTTAAAGTTCCTGTAAATTCCATGGGAAAAAGATCAGCTCCAAAAAGGTTAGTAATAGCATAGAAAAGCAGAAGGGAAATTGGCTAGGGGCAGGTATCCAGAACCCCAACGAGGAGTCAGAAGGAGAAGGTGAGGGTATCGGTCCGAGGTCTGAACCATAAATGGCCGGGAAGCCAGGCTAAGGGTTCTTAAAGAAAATCAGGATGAAGGCATCATAGGTGAGATTGGCACCTATGCCTTTGCAGCAGGTTCTCCTTCGCTTCCTTCCTACCCTAAACAAGAACTGGGATCAGCACTCGGGTGAATCTGAGCTGACACAGGAAAAATTGGACCCCCACTGGAGCAGAGAATAAGGGAGGTGGGATGCCAGGCAATTCCTGACTCAGTGCCCGGCCGGCTGCCCACGGGTGTGCTGAGAGAGAGATGCCGAGTCCTAGAGACTCCCGTTGGTGACAGAAGGCAACTCATTTGAAACAGACCTTGTTTAATGAAACATGGCTTTAATGGACAACTCAGAATTATAACCACTGGCAGAGCTTCCTTAAATGAATCTCATTAAAGGCCTAAAAAACAAGATCCAGTTCGGTCTCAGATAATCCTTCCCCTCCAGAGCAAACTTTACGGAGCACCTGTTCGCGTGTGGCTGGACGCCTGCCCTGGAAATGTGACTGAGTGAATTCAAGTCCACCTTCAAGTGCCAACCCCCTGCCAGCAAATTCCCTGAGCCAATTTCTGCCCCTGAGGCTTAGGGGTGCCCAATCATCACACCTGCTCCTGCCTGACACGCTCTGATATCCACCTGAGACCAGGCATCCAGAAGTTAATAAAAAAAAAGAGAGAGGTGGTGATGAAAGCCTAAGAGGGAGAAGTAGGGAGTGAGAGTTGGCATTTAGGAAGTGGTGACATTTCCCACTTTTCATTCCGTGGGTCTCTCCTGCTCTGATTTCCCTAGTCCTAGTAGGAGTGTGGAAGCAAAACACCGGCAGAGGAGAATGAGTCAGGAAAATGGCATTAGACCTCCTTCCCACGGGGCTGGACTGAATCCTGGTGGAAACCAGCAAAGATCTCCCAGCCTCACAAACATTCTAAAATAGCTCAGTCCTTTCTCCCCCTCCTCCTCCTCCTCCTCTGAAACAGCAGAGATCCCACTGCGCTCCCCTTCCACCTCCACGCAGGCGCTCCAGTTATGTTCCCCGTAAACAGGCCCAGGCCCAGCTTCCTACCGCGGACGAGGGTGCAGGACCAAACTGCTCTCCAGCGGGCAGCGGCGCGGGCTTGCCCCACACCACAGCACGTGGCGCAGCCGCACGGGTCAGTCTCAACGAGGGGAAGAGCTGTTGCAAAAGGGGAAGAAGGGAAGAGGGGAGGACGCGACATGATGTTCCTGCGGGTGGAAGGTGAGGAGAAGGGGGCAGGGCATGGTAGTGCAGAGGAACAGGAGAAAAATAGCTTGGCTCCACCTGCTCTCCGGACACTGCAGGCAATGGAATGCTGTCCTAGGCAAGGCCTCGGGGCAGGCTTAGTCCTTGATAACACTGGGGCAGAGGCATTTCCTTCAAGCCCTTTCCTTCCCTCCCTAAACATAGCTCCTTTCCCCCAGACCTGCCACCTGCGAGCCTTCAAGCTGCTCTCTGGCATTCTGGCTTCGTCCTTCCTGTGGCTGCCTCCCTGGAACCGGAAGCTTCTATGGCCAGCCCCCTGGGGACAAGCTCTCTGCCTCCTGGGATATTAACCATCCAGACTAAAAAATCTATAGGTGGAGTGGGAGGTGCCTTAGAGCCTCTACCCAGTCCCCAATACAGAGCATTTCAACAGCACTTTTCTAGAAGCAGAGGGCAGGACTTGTGAGAGCAGAAGGCCTGGGCACCCCCCTTCCGGTCACTGTCTAAGGGCACAGCCGCCTTCCCTGCACTGGGCCGGGCTCAGGGCTCAGCAATGCAGCTGCATCTGACCAAGCTGGCACTCCATTTGCCATCCATGCTGCAATGCTGCCCCTGCCAAGAGCAAAAGGAGAACAGTCCAGGGCTCGCCAGCTTGGTTCTCGATGACAGCAGATCGTGCCGGCCATCAGGGAGGGTAGATGTCTTGAGGACGATGCAAGGAAGCATCTGCATTTGGGGAATGAGGTCTTGGTTTCCTTGGCCACCATAACAGACTGGGTAGCTCAAACACAACAAAAATCTCCTGTCTCACTGTTCTAGAAGCCAGAAATCTGAAATCAAAGTCTTGGCAGGGCCAGACTCCCTCTGAAGTCTCCAGGGAAGAATCTGCTCCTTGTCCGTCTCCTGCTTCTGGTGGCCCCAGGCATTCCATGGCTTGTGGCCCCATCATTCCATCACTGCCTCCATCACCACAGGGCCACACTCCCTCTGTGTCTGTGATACCAGTCACATTAGTTTCAGGCTCACCCTACTCCTGTACGACCCCATCTTAACTAATCCCAGCTGCAAGCACCTTAGTTCCAAATAAGGTCACACCCTGCAGTTCTGGGGGTTAGGACTTCAGTCTGCCACAGTAGGGATGAGAGCCATGGTCAGTAAGAGAGGGGGTATCTTGGGGATGACCCCAAGTGTGTGGCACATACCAGAGGATAAAGTCCCCCTGGATGGGGTTCAGTATGTGAATGAGATCTAAACCCCAAGGTGTCAAGGGGGAAAACTCCACTTTGAGGGGCACAGATGTTTAGCTGAACACACCAACCCATGACCTCATCTACCCAGGCAAGAGAGGAGGCTGACCACAGAAGGTCCCCAGTCGGACACTAAGTCAGGGAATGATTTCACCTTCTCCCAGGCACTGGCCAAGTCACCTGGCAGGATATAAAGATTAACCAAGAAGCATCCACATATAGCTGAAAACAGGTGTCTCAAATCCATACCCCTAAAACCACTGAACTGAATCGCAACCACTTCCTTAGGGCAAGGCTCATCAGACTGCATTCTGGAAAACTCTAGTGCTAGAACTCCTCCAAAAAGGGCTTAAACTCAAGTGGATGTGAGAAATGCGAGCATGAGTCACAGCGCACATTCAACTATCAACCTCGGTGGGGGGGGAGAGAAAGGAGGCCTAGAGGGAGGGGTTGGTGTGTGTGTGCATGAGCGTGTGCACACGTGTATGCATGTGCATATGCATGTATGTGGGTGTGTGTGTGTGCACATGTGTGCATGTGTCCTGGCACTTAGGGAACCCATTTAACTTGAATTACATTTTTCAAGCTCATTTCATAGGGGAATACATTTTTTTTGCTCATTAGCTGTTAGTATTCAATAGAAAGAAAACCATGGAACACTCCCTGGGGAGAACAACTTGGAAAATTATAAAGGAGATGCTGGTCCAGGGGTTCTTAAGATGGGCTTCAGGGGCGAAAATCATAAATTAAAAAACAAAACAGGGCGGTGTGGTGGCGGCTCAGTGGCAGACTTCTCGCCTGCCATTCTGCAGACCTGGGTTTGATTCCTGGTACCTGCCCATGCAAAAAAAAAAAAAAACTGTATATGTGTGGTTTTTTTTTATTAATGGGAGAGGATCCACAGCTTCTATCAGATTCCGAAAGGGGTCTGTATCTGTATAGATTGAAGAACCACTGATCTGAGCCAATTCCTTCACTCACAGGTCCGTCTGCTCGAGCACTTATTTGCTGTATTCTTTGTACCACAATATTACTAACCACAGCACCCCATGGTGTTGTTTTAAGCTTTTACTCACAATTCAATACATACTCTTTTTTCCTTGCTTAATAGATAAGAGAGTAATCACACCTTTATAAATAGACCTTCCCACACACACACACGAAATAAAATAATGTGGCCACCACCATCCAGATCTGGAAACCAACCAACTTTTAACACTTCATGCTGAAGCACTCTGTTTTTAAACAGCCAGTGCCCTCCCGCACCTCTGCACCTCTGCACTGGCTGCCTGCTCTGTGCCCTCCCACCTCCTGCCCTCCTCCTTCCCCTCCTCCTTCCCAGGCCATGGAAAGAATTCCGGCTCTTTCTGTGGGAAGCCATAGGTGACCTGCTCCTATGAAGAACCCTCGCTGCCTCAGGTAGAGTGTGCTGGTTTGAAGGGAAGTATGCCCCCTAAGAAAAGCCATGTTTTAATATGGATCCCATTTCTTAAAGGTAGAATAGTCTCTATTCAATGCTGTGTATTTGGGACTGTGATGGGATCATCTCCCTGGTTGATGAGATTTAGTTAAGAACGGTTGTTAAACTGGATTAGGGGATGACATGTCTCCACCTATCTGAGTGGGTCTTGATTAGTTTCTGAAGTCCTATAAAAGAGGAAACATTTTGGAGAATGAGAGACTCAGAGAGAGCAGAGAATGCTGCAGCACCATGATGCAGAGTCCACGAGCCAGCAACCTTTGGAGTTGAAGAAGGAAAGTGCCTCCCGGGGAGCTTCATGAAATAGGAAGCATCACCCAGAGCAGAGAGTTCACCTTGGTCCTGCCCCTACCAAGGGCACCCTGATCTGAAGAAGATGGAAGACACCAAAGATGTGGGTAACCTTGCATGATCCCATACCCCAGCTTGGGCTTCAATGTCTCACTTGCCCCAACCCTGACCTCCCCTGCCCTGCCCTCTCCCCCATCCCTCCTGCTTCCATTGGCAATTAGCCCAAGGGCATTGGCTTGAGAGGCTAGGCTGACCATCAAGAGCTGCCCTTATGGCCCCAGGAAAGAAGCAGAGCACAGGTGAAAGGCCATCGCATCCACTTTTTGTCTTCTTGGATAACACAGGAGGGTTAAAACCATTCCTGATATCTTCAGCACTTTCTAAAATGTCCTAGTTTACACTCCGAATGCCAAAATGTTCTCAGCGCACATTACCACTGGATGCAGTCTGTTTGGGCCTGAAGTGGTGTGTTAAATAGTGACCCCCGTCCCAAATTCATGTCCACCTGGAACTGCAGGATGTGACCTTATTTGGAAATACGGTCTTTGTAGATGTAACTAAGGGTAGGATTGAGATGAGCTCCCACTGGCTCAGGATGGGCCCTACGTCCAAAAAGAGGCTGAAAGGACACACAGACACAGAAGAAAGGCCATGGAAGGTGGAGTGAGGTGTCCACAAGCTCAGGGATACCCAGGATTGCCAGGAGCTGCCAGAAGCCAGGAGAGAGGCAGGACCAGAGGCTCCCTGGAGTCTCCAGAAAGGAGCCAACCCTGCCAACCCCATGATTTCTATATTTGGGCCTCCTAAGAAAATGAATTTCTGTTGTTTTAAGCCACTCAGTTTTGGTGGCCCTAGGAAACCAATATCCTGCAGAAAGTCAGCTATGAGATGAGGGCTACAGCAAGAGAGAAGACAGGGTAAAAAAAGTTAAAGCCTTGAGCACCTTTATAAGCTAAATGAAAGCAATCAACATAGAGAATACTGTTGCAGATGTAACAAAGAAGAAAAACAAACCTGACTGTTGGGAAAAGCTCCCTGAAGAGATGGGAACAGAGATGAGACACCCAGCTGGAGACAATCATCCTGGAAAAGGGGAGAGGGCCTGATGGCCTTACTTTCTCTGGGGCAGGAGGAAAGGATGAGCACAAAGTCAAAATGCATTTTTTGGCAAGGGGGCAAAAGCTGATGGGGTCCCTCCCGGGAAGCTCAATTTTCTCAGGGACATCATCTGCTGAGAATGAAAGGTCTAAAGGGCGAGATGCGGTAGGGGCCTGGCGAGAGAGAGGTGAAGATTTGGACTAATTCCCGGGGGGAACAAAGGAGGGCGCGCCTCTGGTGTGAGTCAAAGGTTGGCGACCCTTTGCCGGGTGTGGTGGGGGAGCACGTGCTGCAGTGCGGTTGCCTCGTGCGCCATTTTCCAGCAGCCCAGACGCCTCTCCCATGGGAGAACCAGGTGAAACCAGGGGAAAGCTCAGCCTGAGTACTAATTTTTTGGGCCATATTCTTCAAACATCGCCGGTTCCGATGGACAAGGGGGATTTTTAAATGTCAAAAGGTCTGAATGGCTCCAATGGCAAGTTAAAAAAAATTGCAGTCAAAAAAAAAAAATCCATATGTGAAAGCTTGACTATCTGAGCCACTTGCTCCTGCTGGATTTGTTGTTGTTGTCCTTTTGCTTTGTTTTTTTGTCATTTGAGTCATTGCGCTAATTTTAATGTGGCACAGTGGGATTAGGTTTTTTGTTTTTTAAGGAGGGAAAATGGATTTTCTTTTTATTTGTAGGTATTTTGCTGTCCCCAGCTGATCTTCCCTGTGGTCTCGCACCCATGAGCAGTGCACCTCATCTGTCAGCACCTTGTCACCAAAGCCTGTCCCGCAACAAGCCAAGGCCAAGGGCCCAGATGCTCACGTGGAGGTGGGGGTGGGGGCGACTCGATTCACACCTTTGTGACTGATTTAACTGAAATGTCTCTGAATCCATTAAAAAAAAAAAAAAAACAACAGTCTGCTCAGCAGACATTTTCAAGAAATCTTCACTTTCCCTTTTGTAAATATAAACCAGCTACCTACACCCACTCGACCATATGCCAAATTCTAGCACCGTCTCCTTAAACACATGTCTGGCCTTCCCTGGCAATGCTCAGATGCACAAAGGAGGTCTGGCCTTGTGCTTTTCAAGAGGGGATGATGGAAGAGTCGGGTTGGAACAACAGGCAGAGCCTTGCTTGGTCAATGAACAAGTGGCGCAGGTAATTGCATCGGAATGCTCCCTTAATCTCAAACTACAGTTCATCTCCAAGACACGACATGTTGCACAGTTGCACTCAAGGTAGCGAAACACAGGCACATGCACACTCACATATACACAAATGCACGCATATGCGTGCACACACACACAAACCTGAAACCCTATAGTAAGAGGGGAAAAGCCCTCAAACACTTGATCGCCTTAACCGTAACTACCTACACTGCTTTCCTCCAAGATGTCACTCTTCGGGTTTTCACTTCCAGCCACCAGGCCCTTTTCTATTTCACACACCCTCCTCTCTACCCTCCCTCCCTCGGACTTGCGGAGGAATCAGGGCTGAGGATTGGACCTGGGTCCAGTACAAGAGACAAGACTCTAGCCATTCCCCGGCCACAAGGCTTTCTTCCTGGCCAGTGTGCATAGCTTCTTTCTGCCCAGCACGAGCTCTCCTGGAAGGCTCCCCAGTCCCTTCTGTGCCTTGATGCATGGCCAGCCTGCCCAATCAATGTATCAAACAGGCCTGACACTGTGGAACCTCACCAACAGATCCAGCCTAAGCCCAAGGTCGGATTATTCCCACACTCCACATACATGGGGGACTTGAATTCATACTGTGATAGAATGGATACACTTCATTAGAATAGTTTGCAAGTTAGAAGAGGGGTATCAGGAAGTTGGGAAGGAAAGAAAAAGGAAAGGGACATGCATAAGTGCCATTATTTGCTAGGGGCTGCCCTCTCTAGCCACAGTGACCAAATAGGAAGTAGTCCATTCCTTGGTAAAATGACACACCAAAGGGAAGGAGTCCCGTGTCCCCACTCTGATGCCTTGGCCCCACAGGATAAAGTGAAGCTGCTGTGGGTGTGTGTGTGTGTGGGGGGGTGTCTTACATTTCCCACAATCCACCAATTAAAGCTGCAAATTAGCAAACTCTTTTCCCAACTAGGACCCCAAATCATTCTGCTTTACCAATATTTACTAAGCATCTCTCGGGTGCCAAGCATAGTGGCAAGGAAAGCTGGATCCCTGCTCTCTAAGTTTTCCTTACCATGAAAAGATTCCAGATAAAATGTATTGGAAAGAAACACTGGGTTGGAGAAAACAGCAGGAGGGAAGAAGTGAGGCACGTTTGGGGAGCACGTGGAACACGTGAAGGCCAGAGAGCGTCACCGCACCTCAGCCTGAGGGTCTCAGTCTGCGGGCCTCACTGTGCAGAGATGTGGATATGGCACAGATGGCAGTTTGGGGGACACTGGGAAGCCTGTAAATGTTGAGAGGTGATTAGAAAGAGGGAGGCAGGAGCATCCCAAAATACAATTTTAGCTTGCCTTGCAATTTTGTCAGAGCCCAGGGGGTATGTGGATATCACTGAAATCCATCCACTGTTCTTTACTGGACTGGGTCCAAAATAAAAATGCAACCAAGATTAACAAGTGAGGGACTTGTGCAAGCGGGCATTTTCTCCAGCAGACATTCTTGAGCCTGTCACTCTCCTCACCCACCTCCTCTGTGACAGCCACCCCATACTGGGAACAACTTTGATGAGGATAAGGGGTCAGGGACTGCAGGTAGCCAGGAACAGAATAAACAGGCTGGCTATGACAGTTCATTTCATGTGTCAACTTAGCTAAATTATGGTATCCAGCTGTTTGGTCAAACACTGGCCCACTGGTTACCAGGAAGGTATTTCCTAGATGGGATGTGCATCTAAAATCAGTTGATTACATCTAAAATAAACAAAGGACATGCCCTCAGCAATATGGGTCATCTCCAAGTCTTAAAAGCCAGAGCCAAAGGCTTCAAAGGTCAGACAAAGAATGGCTGCCTCAACTTTACGACTGCCTCTTGCAGCCGGATTCCCAGTCAGCCAGCTGCTCCTGGGGAATCTGAACTGTGGGCTTCAACATTGGAATTTCCAGAGTGTGACCTGCCTGATGGAGTGTGGACTTGCCAGCCCCTACAGTCATGTGAGTCAATTTCTTATGATAAATCTTCATATAAATATAAATATACATATCTTTTTTATTCTGTTTCTCTGGAGATCCCTAAGACCTGCGGGCACCATGACGGATTGAACTCACAAGATGTACTGGCCCGTTTGAGGCACTCGGGGCCCTTACCATAAACAAGGAGCTTTATACCTGGTTCACTTAAGCCCAGACATCCGTGATTCAGTAACCAATACGCCTTTGAAAGTGAAAACAAAGGATCTCCCAGCTGCGCTGCTGTCACAGTCAGCTTTTTCCTTTACACTTGACTCTAGCTTTTACAGAGAACTTATTGGAAAATGTGGGCCCTGGGGTGGAAAATTGAGCTGTGATACTCTACTCCTGTTGATTGTGGGTGTGGCCACGAAGTGGGTGCCCCTTTTAGCCATGTCTCCTTCCTGTTGATTACGGGATCTAGTAAGCTTGTGTTTGTAGTTACTTTCAGCCTTGTGTGGACCAACTGTCATTGTGCAGAGACAACCCCTGCGTAATCACCCTGCAGCTCTGCAGGTGGAGGGGTTGGGACAAAGCATGCCAAGAAAGGATCAGGTATGAAAAGTGAGACCCTTACCAACAGTGCAAAATTTATGGAGGTGCCAAAAACTTCAGTTCTCAGAATAAATAATATCTCAATATGATGTTTATAAAAAATTAAAATTGAAGCCAAAGAATCCATTATGAAGAAAACTACCAAAATTTTTAATAAAGACTGGATCCAACTCTGTACTTATTCAACCCTGCCTTGCCCTCATTCCTGCCCTGAGAAATCGTGTCTTTATTGAAAACTTTGATATTCTGTTTATCATGGATTTGGAGATTAATTTTTTTTAACATTACATGAAAACATTACCTTCCTTGATAACTGATGTTTTGGGTGACCGTTTAAATTCGATGCCCCAGTTGAGTGCCTCACTCATCTCACCCTAGGCTGTTCCATTAGATGATAAGCAAGATAAATTCAGGAGAGAAGCAAGAAAAATAAGACCCCCTGGCAATCATGGCTCTGCAGCAAGCAGACTTCCGGCAATCAAAATGCAAATGCAAATGCACCCAAAGTCTTTCTTCCTCTAGTTTTTTACTGCCTGCTTTGTGGGAACAACCAAGAGGACTGAATCCGGGGCACGCGCGCTCAGTGCTATATCATCTAATCCTTAATAAACAGTAAAGGGGGGGGGGGGATTTACTGCCCCCATTGTATAGTTGAGAAACTAAAGGTCAGGGGCATTAATTGTTATGGATTGGATTACGTTCCCCCAAAAGACATGTTCAGGTCCTAACTCCTGGTCCTGTAAATGTGACCTTATTTGGAAACGGGTGTTTCCAAGATGTGCTCAGTTAAGAGAAGGTCAAGCTAAATGAGGGTGGGCCAGAATCCAATATGACTGGTGTCCTTCCAAATGGGGGAGAAGACAGAAAGACACAGAGAGAAGAAAGCCATGTGAAGAGGGAGGAAGAGGCTGTTCCATTTCCACAAGCCAAGGAACCCCAAGGACGGTCTACAATCACTGGCAGCCAGGGAAGAGGCAAAGAGGAGATTTTCTACTGCTAAGCCCCAAAAGGAACCAACCCTGCTGACCTGTGGATTTTGGATTTCTGGCCACCAGAACTGGGAGAGGATCAATGGCTGCTGTTCTAAGCCACAGGAACTCATACACTGATGATGTCACCAAGGCCACACACGACCATGTGAGTGGGGCTGAACTGGGAACCCCAATGCGCGCCTCTAAAGCTCAGCAGCCTCATACCCCTTTCCAGGCTTGCTCACTTACAAGCCCCGAAGCGTGCATGGCGGCCACACCTCCCATACCCACCCCGGCCAGAGCGCTTGCACTAGAAAACACTCCATGAAATGAGTGTCAGAAGAAATGCTCAGATGAAAGGTGAGGGGAAGGAGGAAACACCCCTCCCAACTAACCCCAACTTTCCTGAAATTCTGCTTTTGGTTCACCCTGAGCAAAAGCGAGTTCTTCCCTCACTCATCAGTAGACTCACAACCCCGCCTGCCAGCCCATGGAGCACTAAATCCGAACAAAGAAGCAGCCCCGGCCAACCTTATAAATCCTGCTCACACCCAAATGGTGCCCCCCAATCTGGTCAGTAGAATGTTGCTTCTCCACGTCCTCCATTCTGGGACATGGTGACAAATTTCTGAGTTCGCCACAGCATACTCAAGATATGTCGGGGAACAGAGGAAGAGTATGCTAAAAGAATTTCTGTCCACTCAAAAGAAAGAAATAGGTGTAGAATAGGAAATGGATAAGCTATTTGGGAAAAACAAAACAAACATTCAAACCACATTACCACGATCATAAACATGGAGAGAAGGGAAAAAAAAAAAGAAGGAAATGCCGAGAACTTTAGCAGACCACAGCAAAACGAGGGTTAGCCTGGACACCAGGAGCCAAGAAGTAAATCTTCCTTTTGGAAGGAAAGAGAAGGTTGGAAATTGACAACCCAAAGGGAGAGAGGCACAGAGCCCTCTACCACATGACCCCAGCTGGAGTGAAGATAGAATTTCAAGGGTGAGATGGAATTCATTTCCAAAAAGCACAGTTGACAAGGATAAATCTGGTTGCTATAAATTTCAAGGACCTCTTTGAATACTTTGGTTGTCATAGAATTTCACTGAGCTAAATGTCATCGGCAAGAAACGGAACTGCAAGCCAGAGAATGGGTTGTTTTATTTTTTGGTAGAAATTTTAAAAAATTTGTCCTGAGCAGCAATTGTAAAAAGAATTTCTCTTTTTGTGCTCTCACTAAAAGTTTTATAAATTGATGATTTCTCTATCCACCAAAACAGTACCAAAACGATCCAAGACAGAAGTCAGTGGCAATGCTCTAGGGGGAAAAGGGAACATATTCTCCTGGCTGCAATCTACCCTGAACGCAACTGCCAAGGTAGTCCTCGTAAAACTTAAGGCAGATCATGCTAAAAACCTTCCAGGGGCTTCTTGGCTCCCTCTGTGCAAAATGCAAAGTCTTACTGTGACTTCAAGCCCTTATATGATGTGGCCCCCATTGCTTTAACACCTCCCATCTCCTACTGCTCTCTGCTGGGGCCATATCTCTCTCTTGGCTGTTCTTTGAATCTGCCAGGTGTGCCCCCAACTCATCGTCACCTTCTGTACCTTTTCCCTGGAAAACTCTACTCCCCAGATATTGGTATGGCTTGATCCCTCACTTCCCAGCTGTATCTGACCATGCCACCTACATTTATAACATCCCCACCAACATACACACAAACACACAAACACACACACACACTTCCTTATCCCCTCATATGCTTTGTCTTTCTCCTTAGCAGAGAATACCAGCTAACATATTTTGTTCATCTAGTACTCATTATCACCTCCACTAAAAGGTCAGCTCTGTAAGGGAAGGAATTTTCATCCATTTTTTTAATTGTTGGGTTTGTTGGTTGGTTGGTTGGTTCCTTGGTTTGGTTCCTTGTTGTTGTATCATAAAAGGAATTTGTTCATCGCATGAAATGAATGCAAAGGTCAGAATGCCACCCAAGCATACTGCTCCCCACTTTCCTTACCTAAACTTATGGACTATATAATTTCATTTGGTGAAAACATGTGGCTCATGCTGGACCCAGGGGCAGCAAGTTTTTTCTCATGAATTAATGATAGTGAAGAGAGCAAGGACAAGGAAAAGTGAATGAGACTGCTAAACTGAATGACTGTGTGCTGGTTTGAAAGTGTTGCATATCCCAGGAAAGCCATTTCCTTTAATCCTGATCCAATCTTGTACGGTGGAAAGCTTTGATTAGATTGTTCCCATGGAGATTGACCCACTCAATTGTGGGTGTGATCTTTGATTAGATGTGACATGCCCATGTGAACGTGGCCTTTTGAGTAGATGGAGATGTAACCCTGCCCATTCAAGTTGGGTCTTGATTAGTTTAGTAGAGTCCTTTAAAAGAAGAGACATTTTGGAGAAAACAGTTGCTTGAGAGACAACAGAGACACAGAAACTTGAAGATGCTTTGGAGTGCAGACAGAGAACAGACACCTAAACATGGATGCTTGGAGATACAGAGCCTAGCAGACAGCACTATGTGAGGGCTAAGCAAGCCAGAACCCAAAATTGTGTCCAGGAAGAGCAAACAAAAGGTAGATGCTTAGACAGGAAACCACTGACATCTGAAGCTGGAAGTAATGGAACTTGGAACAAGGACCAGCAGGTGTCAGCAACATGCTTTCCCATGTGACAGACCTTGGCCTTGCTTGAGTCAAGGTATCTTTATATGGATGCCTTAGTTTAGATATTTTTATGGCCTTAGAACCATAAACTTGTAACTTAATAAATTCCCTTTATAAAAGTCAGCCCATTTCTGGTATGTTGCATTCCAGCAGCATTAGCAAAATAATACAGACTGTTACAAGGAAGACTAGTGTATTTCCTAAAAAATGGCATTCCATGAAAGCCCTGAAGTCATATATAAAATTGTGTGATAAATGCATATTTCTGGGGAAAGGTCTGTAGCTTTCATCATCTTCCCAAAGTAGCCCTAGATCAAAACAAAAAATTACTGAAACACAAACTTGTGCATGAATGCTGTCTGCAATTCTTCTTAATTGCATTCAATACCCATTTAAGTGCCTATTACCAAATTTCAACGTATCATAAGACACCAACAATACATCATATCTTAAGACACCAACAATTGTACCATGTCAGTTCAAAGAAATCTCTCTAGGATGACACTAAACCATCTTCTTCCAAATTTCATTTAGTCTGGTTGTTTTAATTTAAATACAGGCATCTTTAGCCTTAGCTCTGGACAATCATCCAGCTTTTCCTTATCATTTTATATCTATGTAGTGCAATGTAAATTTTTTCACTATTATTCAATACTCCGCTTTGCTGTAAGTGAAATATCTATCCCTGCTCAATGCATGTTGATTTGTGTGGCAAATTTGCTAGGGCCAAAGGAAAATGAATGAATGTAAAGTACATCCAATCCAAGCAGTAGCTTTAAGAGGTAGCATGATTTTCTACACACATGTTTGTTCTTCCCTATGTCTCAAGAATAGGATGGCCAAGCATGGGTGTTTCAGTTTGCTAAAGCTACTGCAATGTAATATACCAGAAATGGCTTGGAGCTTATAAAGAGAATTCATTAGGTTACAAATTTACAGTTCTAAGGCCATGAAAATGCCCAAATTAAGGCATCAAAAAGAGGATACCTTCACTCAAGAAAGGCGGATCATGTTCAGGGTTTCTCTGTAACATGGGAAGGCACATGGCGATGTCTGCTGCCCTTCTCCTGACTTCTGTTTCAACAACTCTCTCAGCTCCTGTTTTTTTTTTTTTTTTTTTTTTTATAGCAGCGTTATTTTTTTTTTATTAATTAAAAAAAGAATTAACAAAACAATTAGAAATCATTCCAATCTACATGTACAATCAGTAATTCTTGATAACATCACATAGTTGCATATTCATCATTTCTTAGTACATTTGCATCAATTTAGAAAAAGAAATAAAAAGACAACAGAATAAGAATTAAAACAATAATAGAAAGAAAAAAAACAAAAAAAACAAAAACAAAAAACCTATACCTCACATGCAGCTTCATTCAGTGTTTTAATATAATTGCATTACAATTGGGTAGTATTGTGCTGTCCATTTCTGAGTTTTTATATCCAGTCCCGTTGTACAGTCTGTATCCCTTCATCTCCAATTATCCCTTCTCTTTTTTTTTTTTTTTTAATTAACGGAAAAAAAGAAATTAACCCAACATTTAGAGATCATACCATTCTACACATGCAATCATTAATTCTTAACATCATCACATAGATGCATGATCATCATTTCTTAGTACATTTGCATTGGTTTAGAAGAACTAGCAACATAACCGAAAAAGATATAGAATGTTAATATAGAGAAAAAAATAAAAGTAATAATAGTAAAATCAAAACAAAACAAAACAAAAACCTATAGCTCAGATGCAGCTTCATTCAGTGTTTTAACATGATTACTTTACAATTAGGTATTATTGTGCTGTCCATTTTTGAGTTTTTGTATCTAGTCCTGTTGCACAGTCTGTATCCCTTCAGCTTCAATTACCCATTGTCTTACCCTGTTTTTAACTCCTGCTGAACTCTGTTACCAATGACATATTTCAAGTTTATTCTCGAATGTCTGTTCACATCAGTGGGACCATACAGTATTTGTCCTTTAGTTTTTGGCTGGATTCACTCAGCATAATATTCTCTAGGTCCATCCATGTTATTACATGGTTCATAAGTTTATCTTGTCTTAAAGCTGAATCCACTCTGCCATTCTATGTCTTTTGATTGGGAAATTCAGTCCATTAACTTTTAGTGTTATTACTGTTTGGATAATATTTTCCTCTACCATTTTGGCTTTTGTATTATATATATCATATCTGATTTTCCTTCTTTCTACACTTTACTCCATACCTCTCTCTTCTGTCTTTTCGTATCTGACTCTAGTGCTCCCTTTAGTATTTCTTGCAGAGCTGGTCTCTTGGTCACAAATTCTCTCAGTGACTTTTTGTCTATAAATGTTTTAATTTCTCCTTCATTTTTGAAGGACAATTTTGCTGGATATAGGAGTCTTGGTTGGCAGTTTTTCTCTTTTAGTGATTTAAATATATCATCCCACTGTCTTCTAGCTTCCATGGTTTCTGCTGAGAAATCTACACATAGTCTTATTGGGTTTCCCTTGTATGTGACAGATTGTTTTTCTCTTGCTGCTTTCAAGATCCTCTCTTTCTCTTTGACCTCTGACATTCTAACTAGTAAGTGTCTTGGAGAACGCCTATTTAGGTCTATTCTCTTTGGGGTGCGCTGCACTTCTTGGATCTGTATATTTAGGTCTTTCATAAGAGTTGGGAAATTTTCAGTGATAATTTCTTCCATTAGTTTTTCTCCTCCTTTTCCCTTCTCTTCTCCTTCTGGGACACCCACAACACGTATATTTGTGCGCTTCATATTGTCATTCAGTTCCCTGATTCCCTGCTCAAGTTTTTCCATTCTTTT
Organism: Tamandua tetradactyla; assembly: GCF_023851605.1. Classification (NCBI taxonomy): domain Eukaryota; kingdom Metazoa; phylum Chordata; class Mammalia; order Pilosa; family Myrmecophagidae; genus Tamandua; species Tamandua tetradactyla. The sequence goes on from NC_135332.1 coordinate 13,439,603, forward strand.
CCCTATAGTTTCTGTTTCTTTTTGGAATTCAGTTGTTCCATCCTCCAGTTCACTAATTGTAGCTTCTGTCTCTTTAGATCTACCATTGTAGGTATCCATTGTTTTTTCCATTTTTTCTTCTTTGTCCTTCACTCCCACAAGTTCTGTGATTTGTTTTTTCAGATTTTCTATTTCTTCTTTTTGTTCAGCCCATATCTTCTTCATGTCCTCCCTCAATTTATTGATTTGGTTTTTGAAGAGTTTTTCCATTTCTGTTCGTATATTCAGCATTAGTTGTCTCAGCTCCTGTATCTCATTTGAACTATTGGTTTGTTCCTTTGATTGGGCCATAGCTTCAATTTTCCGAGCGTCATCCATTATTTTCTGCTGGTGTCTGGGCATTTGATCAGATCTCCCTGGGTGTGGGACCCAGCTGGTTGAAAGGTTTTTCTGTGGAATCTCTGGGCTCTGTTTTTCTTTTCCTGCCCAGTAGGTGGCGCTCGTGGCGGTCGTTTGTCTGCGGGGCAGTCGGCCCGGGAAACCGCGCGTGGAGGCGGGGGTCGCTGGCCGTGGCTTGGGGGAGTGCCGGTCCAAATTGCCCAGCTGGCCCGAGACGCCAAGCGTGACGGGAGGGCCCCGCTATCCAATGTTCCCAGTCAGACCGGGGAGCCACGTGCGTGGAGGGGACCCCAGACGCCAGCCACCCCAGCCGGGAAAACGTGCACCCCTCGGGTATCTCACAGCAGTGGATTCTCCCTACCCGTTCAGCCGTTCCAGAATGGGGTACGCTGTCTTTTTTGGTCTCTGTCGTGACTCCGGGAGCTGTTTTGTATTGTTTCTGTTTCTTTAGTTGTTTTTCTGGAGGAGGAACTAAGACCCGCGCGTCTTACTAAGCCGCCATCTTCTCCGGAAGTCCTCAGCTCCTGTTTTCAGTGGCTCTCTCTCTTGGTGTCTGTGGGTCCTCACTCAACTTCTCCAAGGCAGACTCTGGATATTATCTCTTAGCTTAGCATCTCCAAATGTCTGTGTCCGGTTTCATCTCTCTGCTCTCTTTGTTGGCTCTCATCTCTCTGTTTTCTGCCTTCTATTGTCTTCACACAGGTCTCCAGTGGAAGGATTAATACCCACCTTGAATTGGGTGAGTTACATCTCCATGGAAATGATTTAATCAAAACAGCCTACAAACAATAGGCTTACCCACACAAGAATGGATTATAAGAACAGGGCTTTAAAAACAAACAAACAAAAAAAAACAAACAAACAAATAAAAAGAACAAGGCTTCACTCCATTGCTCAGTATATACCTGGAGGAACCCAAGTGTGAGACATGAACGGACATCTGCACACTGTTGTGATGCTAAGGGTACTACAACTGAGGGGAGGAAGGGGAAACTGTGGCGTACACGTATAATGGACTACTGAGTGGCCGCAAGAAGGAGTGAAGTTGTGAGGCATGCCACTAGGTGAATAAACATTAAGAACTTTGTGTTTAATGAAATGTAAAAAACAAAAAGGCAAATATTATCATGCCTGACTCATATGGACTAACCATAACATTAAAAATTTGGTGAACTGAAGTCAAGAGCATGGGTTATCAGGTTGGGGGCTATTGTAAAAGGTCCTAGATTGTAAGCACTTACAGCAGTCATATATATTTAGGAGTTGTAACAGTTATTTCTAAATTCTGAGATACTGAGCTATTTGTATATAACCTGATCATTCCCAGAAATTTTGAGTATTTATATGACACTTGAGACTCAGAATTAGAGCTCTGAAGTTTTGATAGTCATCATTACCCCATACAGGAACCATTTAAGAAGTTGAAAAGAGATCAGACTTTGACTAGAGATATGAATGAAGCTGATCTGGATAGGACTAAGGGAAATCAGAATACAGGGTAAAGGAGGATATGGCCCATATTTTAAAACTTCAACTTCTGTGTGAGACCAAGAGGAGAGATGTTTGTTTGGTGCAAAAATTATATTTTGAGTAGTATATTACCTAATTTAACTAGTATGGTCAGTTTAGTCGAACACCATAAGTACATGGAATCTTGAATATGGGCATGAGATCTTGTTGGTTAGTTCCAGGTTAGTACGATAACCTGATATATCTCAGAGTAATTTGGGCAGTGAATAAAAAAGTATTTGCAAAGTCCTCTTGGGTGACTGGGGCTAAAGGAGGAAACATTCAACTTTCCCATTTGGAGAACTACTGATACTCTCACATGCAATGGTGGGACAACCAAATCAAAGGGCTGAGTCCTCAATCTTGGGGTTTGCCCCTAGGAAACTTATTCCTGCAAAGAAAAGCTAAACCCACTTATAATTATAATCATGCCTAAGAGTCACCTACAGAGAACTGCTTTTGTTGCTCAGATGTGGCCTCTCTCTCTAAGCCAACTTGGCAAGTGAACTCACTACCTTCTCTCCCCACCCCCTACATGGGACATGACTCTCAGGGATGTAAATCTCCCTGGCAAAGGCAGATAGAATTCCTGGGATGAGCCAGAAATAAACAAACTGGAGAAGCAAAATCAATAGAAAGAATCAACGAGTCTATTTCACTCAGCCTGGCACTTAGGAACCTCAGTCCCATCTCAGGGATTCAGCCAGAGGGATGGGAAGTGTGCACCCTCCAGTAGGCACCCAAACCCATCCTTTCTTACCCATGATGACTCAAACCACCCCAGAAATATCTCAGTATCCAGCTCCCTGGATCTTGGTGCTGCCTTCACAGTGAGGTTCGAGCCTTGTCCCCACAGGACCCACTGGGGAGGAGCCCATGGCTCTGGGATATCTTGTCCATTAGTGTGCTTATCTGATTTTGAGACCCAGAGGAAGACAGTTTTCAGCTGAGCCACTGACAGTGCAGCCAGTAGAGTTAGCGAACTTAAAAGATGTAGTTATAGACATCATCCAGGAAGACTGGTCCCTGATGGACACATCCCTGAGAAAGTTGTTCAGAGATGTGATGCTGGAGAATACCACTCGACTGGTCTCAGTAGGACATCTGGTCTTCAAATCAGATGTACCTTCCTACTTGGAGGAAGGAGAAGAACTGTGCAGAGAAGGAACTGGCTTTTACCAATCCCATAATTCAGAAGCAGAATTCTCATATAAAGGAATGGCATTAAATGTAGGGAACTGCCAGAAGATTTTACTCACAGATCCAGAGTGACTCAACAGATGTTAACGAACAATGGAAAGAAACCCTACCTTCAGCAATCTCATTGGAAAAGCCTTCTGTGACCAGTTATCTGAAAATAAAAGCCTAAAATGCACTAGAAATAAATCATATGAATGCCATCTAATGGATAAGTCCTTTATCCAAAGTTCTGGCCTTATACATTACAATGGAAATAACCCTGGAGAGATGCCATATGCATGTCACTATGTGGGAAAGTCTTCACTCTATATAATGCCAAGACACAACATGAGAGAACTCACACTGGAAAGGAACGATATGAATACTGTGTGAGAGAGTCTTCATCCATTATTTTACGGATGAGACAACACAAGAGGAATCACACTGGAGAGAAACCCTGTGGATGTCATCTATGTGGGAAAGCCTTCACTCACTCGTCTAAGACAACATGGGAGAACTCACATGAGAAAGAAATTATATGAATGCTATCTATGTGGGAAAGCCTTCACTCATTCGTCTAAGACAACATGGGAGAACTCACATGAGAAAGAAATTATATGAATGCTATCTATGTGGGAAAGCCTTTGCTCCCTGTTCCAACTGGACACAACAAAAGAGAACTCACACTGGAGAAAAGCCGTATGAATGTCTTCTATGTGGAAAAGTCTTCAGTCACTTTTCTTCCCTGAGACAAACATCAGAGAACTCACACTGGAGAGGCAACCATACGAATACCATCTGTATGAGAAAGCCTTTACTCGATGTTCTGCCCTGAGACATCAGGAGAGAAGTCACAGTGGAGTGTGACCCTATGAATGTCATCCTCTTGGGAAAGCCTTCACTTATCATTCTGCCTTCAGAAAACATGAGAAAACTCACTCTTCAGAGATACCATAAGAATATTATCTATGAGGGACTTCCGGAGAAGATGGCGGCTTAGTAAGACGCTCGGGTCTTAGCTCCTCCTCCAGAAAAGCAACTAAAGAAACAGAAACAATACGAAACAGCTCCCGGAGTCACGACAGAGACCAAAAAGACAGCGTACCCCATTCTGGAACAGCTGAACGGGCAGGGAGAATCTGCTGCGGTGAGATACCCAAGGGGCGTGCGTTTTCCCGGCCGGGGCGGCTGGTGACTGGGGTCCCCTCCACGCACGTGGCTCCCCGGTCTGACTGGGAACGTTGGATAGCGGGGCCCTCCCGTCACGCTTGGCGTTTCGGGCCAGCTGGGCAATTAGGACCGGCACTCGCCCAAGCCGCGGCGGCCAGCAACCCCCGCCTCCACGCGCGGTTTCCCGGGCCGACTGCCGTGCAGACAGACGAGCGCCACGAGCGCCACCTACTGGGCAGGAAAAGAAAAACAGAGCCCAGAGATTTCACAGAAAAACCTTTCAACCAGCTGGGTCCCACACCCAGGGAAATCTGATCAAATGCCCAGACACCAGCAGAAAATAATGGATGACGCTCGGAAAATTGAAGATATGGCCCAGTCAAAGGAACAAACCAATAGTTCAAATGAGATACAGGAGCTGAGACAACTAATGCTGAATATACGAACAGAAATGGAAAAACTCTTCAAAAACCAAATCAATAAATTGAGGGAGGACATGAAGAAGACATGGGCTGAACAAAAAGAAGAAATAGAAAATCTGAAAAAACAAATCACAGAACTTATGGGAGTGAAGGACAAAGAAGAAAAAATGGAAAAAACAATGGATACCTACAATGGTAGATCTAAAGAGACAGAAGCTACAGTTAGTGAACTGGAGGATGGAACATCTGAATTCCAAAAAGAAACAGAAACTATAGGGAAAAGAATGGAAAAACTTGAGTAGGGGATCAGGGAACTGAATGACAATATGAAGCGCACAAATATACGTGTTGTGGGTGTCCCAGAAGGAGAAGAGAAGGGAAAGGGAGGAGAAAAACTAATGGAAGAAATTTTCACTGAAAATTTCCCAACTCTTATGAAAGACCTAAATTTGCAGATCCAAGAAGTGCAGCGCACCCCAAAGAGAATAGACCCAAATAGGCGTTCTCCAAGACACTTACTAGTTAGAATGTCAGAGGTCAAAGAGAAAGAGAGGATCTTGAAAGCAGCAAGAGAAAAACAATCTGTCACATACAAGGGAAACCCAGTAAGACTATGTGTAGATTTCTCAGCAGAAACCATGGAAGCTAGAAGACAGTGGGATGATACATTTAAATTACTAAAAGAGAAAAACTGCCAACCAAGACTCCTATATCCAGCAAAATTGTCCTTCAAAAATGAAGGAGAAATTAAAACATTTATAGACAAAAAGTCACTGAGAGAATTTGTGACCAAGAGACCAGCTCTGCAAGAAATACTAAAGGGAGCACTAGAGTCAGATATGAAAAGACAGAAGAGAGAGGTATGGAGTAAAGTGTAGAAAGAAGGAAAATCAGATATGATATATATAATACAAAAGCCAAAATGGTAGAGGAAAATATTATCCAAACAGTAATAATACTAAAAGTTAATGGACTGAATTTCCCAATCAAAAGACATAGAATGGCAGAATGGATTACGACCCAGCAATACCACTGCTAGGTATCTACTCAAAGGACTTAAGGGCAAATACACAGACGGACATTTGCACACCAGTGTTTATAGCAGCATTATCTACAATTGCAAAGAGATGGAAACAGCCAAAATGTCCATCGGCAGACGGGTGGCTAAACAAACTGTGGCGTATACCTACGATGGAATATTATGCAGCTTTAAGACAGACTAAACTTATGAAGCATGTAATAACATGGATGGACCTAGAGAACATTATGCTGAGTGAGTCTAGCCCAAAACTAAAGGACAAATACTGTAAGGTCCCACTGATGTGAACCGACATTCGAGAATCAGCTTGGAATATATCATTGGTAACAGAGACCAGCAGGAGTTAGAAACAGGGTAAGATAATGGGTTATTGGAGCTGAAGGGATACAGACTGTGCAACAGGACTAGATACAAAAACTCAAAAATGGACAGCACAATAATACCTAAGTGTAATGTAACTAGGTTGGAACACTGAATGAAGCTGCACCTGAAATATGGTTTTTTGTTTGTTTGTTTGTGTGTTTGTATCTTTTGTTTTTGTTTTTTTTCTTTTTCCTTTTTCTATATATATATACATTATTAGTATTATTATTTTAATTCTCTTCTCTATATTAACATTCTATATCTTTTTCTGCTGTTTTGCTAGTTCTTTTCCTAAATCGATGCAAATGTACTAAGAAATGATGATCATACATCTATGTGATGATACTAAGAATTACTGAGTGCATTTGTAGAATGGAATGATTTCTAAATGTTGTGTTAATTTCTTTTCTTTTTTTTGATTAATAAAAAAAATTAAAAAAAAAAAAGAATATTATCTATGAGAGGAAACCTCAGTTTTTTTCTGCACCTTGGACAATACGACAAATCACAAATTTGAGAGAAACCCTACGAATGCCATATATGTGAAAGGCTTCAGTCAGTATTCTGGATCTTACATGGCATAAGAGAACTCACACTAAAATTAACTTATATATGGAAGAGATGTCAGCCACTGAGTGAACATTTAACCATGCTAGAAAACTCACACTTTGATCAAAAACTCACAGACTATAATCAATCTTTTAGTCATCCTGGCGACTGTATCAATTTAACCAATTTATACTGGAGAGGATCGATGTAAATATCACCTATGTATAAAAGGCTTTAATAGACAGTCATACAACATGAGAGAAATCATAATACACATGTAATGAAAATGGAAGTGTCTACATCCATGGCTTCACCTGACAGAGAGACAAAGACCCTTGAGATAGTGCAAGATAATGCATGCTGGAGATATGAACATGAAAAATCATTTATTCATACAACAACACTTGTAGTGCAAGTGTGAATTCACACTGTATAAAACTCATCAGTGTCATGATTGAAGGCATGCCTTCAGTGATCACACATTCCTTAGAATTAATATTCTTATGTAGAGGAATCAAACGTCCTGAAGTCAATTGAGATAAATCATCAGCTAGATTTCACGACAGAAAATTCATAGTGTTAAATAAAGTCCTTCATATGGAACCCTTAGCACTCAATTCAGCAATGAGTCAAGAATTTTGAAAAAGACTTATCAATGAAATTATGTAGGATAACAATGTAGAATTGTGAAGTACTATTGGTGTTATACTGATGATGAATTTTGTTAGAATTAAAATGAAGTAAGAAAAAAAAAATCAACCACACCAAAAGTTGGTTCTTGGAAACAACCAATAAAATTATCAGACCCCTAGCTAGACTGACATAGAAATAACGAGAGAGGATGCAAATAAATAGAATAAGAAATGAGGGGGCATGGGTTCTTACCAAGCATTCTGAAGAAGTTTTAAAAATCATAAGAGAATACTATGAAAAACTATATGCCAACAAACTATACAACTCAGATGAAACGCACAAATTCCTAGAAACACCCAAAAACCTTATACTGACTCAAGAAGAAATAGAAGAGCTCAACTAATCAATCACAAGTAAAGACATTGAATCTGTCATCAAAAATCTTCACACGAAGAAAAGCCTAGGACCAGACAGCATCACAAGGGAATTTTATTAAACATTCCAAAAAGAATGAACAACCCTGCTCAAACTCTTCCACAAAACTGAGGGAAAAAGAATGCTACCTAACTCTTTTTATGAAGCTAATGTCACTCTAATACCAAAACTGGATAAAGACACTGCAAGAAGAAAACAGGCCAATCTCCCTAATGAACACAGACACAAAAATTCTCAACAAAATACTCGCAAATTGAATCTAGCAACACATTAAAAGAATTACACGCCATGACCAAGTGGGGTTTATGCAGGAATGCAAGGGTAGTTCCACACAATAAAATCAATAGACATAATACAGTACATTAACAAATTGAGAAGGAGAAATCACATCATCATCTTGATTTATGCTGAAAAGGCATTTGACAAAATTCAGCATCCTTTCCTGATTTTTATCAAGTGTTTGATAAAAGTTTGAAAAAACTTTTTGAAGTGTTTTTATACTTCAAAAAGCAGGAATTGAAGCAAACTTCCTCAATATCATAAAGGACATATATGAAAAACCCATAGCCAGCATCAACTTAAAGGTGAGAGATTGAAAGCATTTCCCCTCAGATCGGGAATGAAACAAGGATGTCCATTGTCACCACTATTATTCAACATTGTATACAGAAGTATTAGCTGGAGCAACTAAACAGGAGAAAGAAATAAAAGGCATCCATACTGGAAAGGCAGGAGTAAAACTTTCATTATTTGCAGATAACATAATCCTTATTTGCAGATAACATAATCCTATACTTAGAAAACCCTGAGAAATCTACAACAAAGCTACTTGAGCTCATAAATTCAGCAAAGTGGTAAGGTACAAGAATAATGTACAAAAACTAGTAATGTTTCTAAACACAAGTAATCACCTATCTCAAGAGACAATTAAGGAAACAATGCATTCAAAATACTAATAAAAAGAATCAGGTATGTAGGAATAAGCCTAACCAGGGAAGTCAAGGACTTGTACACAGAAAGCTACAAAACATTGTTAAAAGAAATTAAAAGCAAAATAGATGGAAAGACATTCCATGCTCATGGATAAGAAGGTTGACTGTCATTAAGATGTTAATTCTACCCAAATTGATCTACACATTCAATGCGTGCCAATCAAAATCCCAACAACCTACTTTGAAGACATGGAAAAGCTAGTTATCAAATTTATTTTGAAGGGAAAGAGAATTTGAATAGCTAAAGATATCCTAGAAAAGAAGAGCAGAGTGGGAGGACAAACAATTCCTGACTGTAAAGCTTACTATAAAGCCGCAGGGTCAAAACAGCATGTTACTGGCTCAAAGACAGAAGTACTGACCAATGGAATTGAATCTGGAGTGTGGAGATAGACCACCAAATCTATGGACAATTGATCTTTGATAAGGCCCTCAAATCCACTGAATTGGAACAGGATAGTCTTTTCAATAAGTGGGCATGGGAAAATTGAATATCAGAAAATTGAATGAAAGAGGACCCACACCTTACATCTTATGCAAAAAGTAAATAAAAGTGGATTAAAGACCTAAATGTAAGAGTCAGTACCATAAAACTTCTAGAAGAAAATGTAGGGAAACATCTCCAAGATCCAGTAACGGGAGGTAGCATATTAAACTTTACATCTAAAGCACAAGCAGTAAAAGAAAAATTAGGTAAATGGTAACTCCTTAAGATTAAGTGCTTCTGTGCCTCAAATGACTTTGTCAAAAAGGTGAAGACTCAGCCAACTGAATGGGAGAAAATATGCAGTTTCCAAATATTGATATCTTGCGTACATAAAGAAATTATATAGCTCAACAACAAAATAACAAACAAACCAATTATAAAATGGGCAGAGAATATGAATAGACACCTTTCTGAAGAGCAAATACAAATGGCTAAAAAGCACATGAAGAGATGCTCGTTTTCATTAGCTATCAGGGAAATGCATATCAAGATGACAATGGGATATCTCACACCTATAAGAATGGCTACTGTTAAACAAACAGAAACTCCATATGTTGGAGAGGATATAGATAAATTGTAACAGGTGGGAGTGTATTATGGTACAGCTGCTGTGGAAAACAGTTTGGCGATTCCTCAGAAAACTAAATATTGAATTGCCCTATGACCCAGCAATCCTAATACCCACTATATACCCAGAAGAGCTGAAAGCAATGATATGAACAGAAATTTTCACACAATAGTCATAGTGGCACTATTCACAATTGCCAAAAGATGGAAACCATACAAGTGCCCCAAAACAGAAAAGTAGATAAACAAAATGTGGTATATACATACAATGGAATATTATGCAGCAGTGTAAGATGAAGTGAGGTACCAAAGCTTATACAATGTGGACAAACCTTGAGGACATAATGCTGACTGAAATAATTCAGACATGAAAGGATAGATACTGTATGATTTTGCTATTAAGACTCTGGTAAAGGTAATCTCATATTCTACACTGTAGAATATAGTAGAACTAGAGATACACAGAAGCTAGAGAAGAAGGAATGGCTACCCATTGAAGTTAAACGTAAATCCAAGGGAACAGATAGAAGTTATGCTAATTAACTAGTCGGGTTATAAGCTGCCATACTGAAGGCAAATATGATTGAAATGGAATTTATAATGCCATGTATCCCACTGATAAAATCCACAATTATAAGTAAGTTTTCATATGAACTATTTCAAAGGTTTAATATTGGACAAAGATTCGATCATAGAGGGGTATAGGAGGAAAACAAAAATGCATGCTATGGCTAATAGTTAGCTGGAAGACATCAATAGTATCACAGTACTACTAGGGGCAACTAATTGTGGGGGGAGAGAAGAACAAGTGATATAGGGTAGTTTTGATTTAATATTTGGTGAGGTTGTATTTATTTGTTTCTTTGTCTCTACGGACCAATGAAAATTTTGTAAAATTGAGAGTGCTGCTAATTCTACAACCAAGGGAGGATACTGTAAGACACGGTATATTTATTTGGACATTATACTGATGCCCAATAGATGGAGGGAGCCAAAGGGTACAATGACTGAGAAGCAGAATGGTGAACTGTGATATATATATTCGTATGATGGAATATGGTATGGCTACAAAAAGGACATCAAGAGGCACACAAAAAACTGAATAAATCTTGGGGACAATATGTTGTGCAAAATAAGCCAGAAACCAAAGAACAAATATGCTAAGGTCTCTTTCAGAAAATACTTATAAGAAAGTTAGAGTCTAGACTGTAAGTCCTTACAGCAGCCACACTTCATCTGAAGTCATATGTGTATTTCTAGATTCTGAGACTCTGAGCTATATGTATATCAGCTGGTACATCCCTGGAACACAGAGTAATTCTGTGACACCTAAAACCCAGAGATGGAGTGCTGCAGACTGGAAAGTTTGCGTAGCTGTATACAACGAGAGTTAAAGTAACCAAAATAAGAGAACATGCATCAATTGCAGATAAAAACAAAGCCAATCTAGCTGGGATCAAGGTAAATCATAATACAGGGTAAAAGATGATAATGTATGTACTCTAGACCTTTGCCTAGTATATGAGACCAAAAAGCAAAGAGGTTTATTATGTCTAGAAGCTAAATTTTCTGTACACACAATCTAAATCAACCTGTCTGAACAGCTCCTTTAAACACCCGAAATTCCTGGAGTCCAGAACAGGACCAAGGCCTTGTAATTCTGTATAACTTAATGTAATACCTGGATACAACTCACACTATGGTAGGCTGGCAATTAAAAAGTATTGGTAGAGTCCCTCAAGGGCCTGAAGAAAAAAAATATGGAACTATTAAAATTTCCCACCTGGGAAATCTTGGGTACCCTCTCAACCACTGGGGACCCCAAGAAAAGAGGCCAAGCCCTTGTATTTTGAGGCTTGCCCTTAATGAAACTTATTTCTAAAGTGGTGAAGCTAAGACTACCTACATGAGGCCTAAGAATTGCTTCCAGGAAAACTCCTTCGTTGCTCCGTTGGGGTTTCTCTCTCTCTCAGCTCAATTCTGCAAGGAAAATTATTACCCTTCCCCCTATGTGGGACATGACAGTCAGGGGTGAACGTCTCCCTCACAGTGTGGGGCATGACTCCTGGGGATGAGTCTGGTGCTGGCACCATGGCATCAACAATGCCTTCCTGACCAAAAGGGGGAAAAGAAGTGTAATACAGTACGGCATCAATGGCTAGCAGAGATCAAACGGAATCAAGTGCCTGGAGGCTACTCTTATGCAAGCTTCAGTTAGACAGTGTTAATTTCCACTGTTTGCTACACCCTAATCAACATCCCTCCTGTTAACTTGTAAGAACACTTAGGGCTTGAACTGAGACTCAATAAAAGGTCCAGGCACTAAGTTTGCTTTCTTGGAACCTACACGATCCAGATGGTTCTGGTGCCAGTTTGAAAGGATACATGTACCCTAGAAAAGCCATGTTTTAATCCTATTCAATCTTGTGGGGGCAATCATTTTTCTAAATCCCTATCCAGCACTATAGGTTGGAAACTTACTTAGGTGATCTCTACAGAGATTGACTCAGTCAATTGTAGGTATTAAACTTGATTGGATGGAGATATGTTCCCACCCTTCTATGTGGGTTTTGATTAGTTTACTAGAATCCTATAAAAGAGGAGACATTTTGGAGAGAGTTCCTTTTTGAGAATGACAAGAAAGCCACAGCAGAGTTGAGCAGAGCCACAAGGCCAAGAGAACCAGAGTCTACCAGCCAGTGACCTTTGGAGATGAAGAAGGAGAACTCCATTGGGGGAGCTCCATGGAGTAAGAGGCCAGGAGAGAAAGCTAGCAGACTGTTGCCATGTTCACCACATGCCTTCCCAGTTGAGAAAGAACACTGAACTTATCGGACTTTCTTGAGTAAAGGTAACTTCTTGATAGTGCTTTGGTTTGGACATTTTTATAGACTTACTTTAATTTGGAGATTTTCACAGCCTTAGAGCTGTAAACGAGCAACTTATTAAATTCCCCTTTTTAAAAGCCATTCTACCTCTGATATATCACATTCTGGCAGCTGGTAAACTAGAACAGTTCCTAAGCCAGATAAATCCTGAAACCCAGAAGTACGAGCCTCTCCAAGATATCAACTAATTACATCACCCTATCCTCTAGTGTTGACACCCCTTCTCAATATGAAAAAGTCAGAACGGGCATTGCCTAAAGTTCCCTATAGATTGAGAGAAGGATAAAAGCAGAAGGAGGATTTATAACAGAGAAGATAGGATTTAACAAATGAGTATGACTGTTGAAACACTATATTAATATTTGTTCTAGTCTCCTGTGTTTTGGAACAGCTAGAAGGAGGAATCTGAAATAGTGGAATGGTAACCCATAATAAACTCTGAAATCTGTTCTATAACTACTTGTTGAAGTGTACTTGGAAAAATATTGCTTTTTATTTCTTTTCTTTGTATATATGTTATATTTCACAATAAAATTTTTTTTAAAAAAAACATGGCTTTTCTGGGGTATATAACAGCTTCAAACTAGTATTAATATGGCAGCTCCTTCAGCTTGGGACTCAGAATAAGAATTCATGTTGCACTGAACCACAGTTTTACATGTACCTATACTCCAGCCTACGAATACTATAAAGAAGAAATGAACCTTTATTGGTTTAAGCCACCGAGTTCCAGGGATTGTGTGCTGTTGTAAAACTGACTAATACAAAGATTAGTACCAGAAGTGGGGTTTGATGTAACAACAACAACAAAAATATTCTAAACTATAAGGCATTAGCTGTGAGGCTAGGCAGTGAAAAATCAGAAAATAGTCCTTAGAAAATAGAAAATAGTGGTCACTGTTATACATCAAAATGCATTTGGTAAAAGTGCCCCCTGTTATAACTCAAAGGGCAGAGTTCATCTAATGAATGTGTGGTTTTAAGTGCTAGGTTAAAAACAAGAATATTACTAGTATGACTTGGTTATTAATAGCTGTGACAAAGTACTACAAGAAAGAGATGAACTCAAAAAATAATTGGCTGGTTTTCAGTAGGGAAAAAAGAAAATGTAAGAAATTTTGGAATTCAAAAAGTTGGAAGATGCAACTGCTTTCCAACTTCTATCATTAAGAAAAACATGGAAAAATGTTCAGGGCAAACGATGATTAACAGCCAGCCTCAGATACAGACCAAAGCAAGGTCATGGCTGTTAAGCCTTTTCCTAAGATGTCTAAATGGATTTAAATGCCCCCATTCCACCCCTGTAAATCATTTTAATTGGAAAAAAATGGCTACAGTGATTAATGGCACAGTCTCTCAGAAGCCTGATAAGCTCAAAGTGCCTATAATCAACTCTAGAAAGGGAGGCAGTATCTCCAAAAGAACTATCTCAAAAAGAATTGCGGATGTGGCTATTGGCCCATGGAGTAACTGAAATCAAATGGGAAAAATAGAAACTGATAACATTTTAGAGTGAGTTGTATCACCAAAAGAGACACCTGCCATGAATGAAAGCAAGTGTGACAGCCAGAAATGTAATACAACTTTTGGAGTTGTATAAGCAGGAAGCTGCTAAGCCCACAAGGGAAGTAAATGCTCTAATGCCTTTTCCGATGTGGTAAAGGAGGAGAAAACAAAAAGGAAGGACTTTCCTGAGTTTAAAGCTAAGATTCCCGGAGTAGAGTGGACTTGAAAACCTTCTCCAGGATATAGAAACAGGGCCTGGTCAAGGGACAGTTCTCATCCCCAGGGCAGGCAGACCACGTGTTTATACAAAGGGATTTTAGAGTAGGTATGTAGCCACGATAGCTAAGAATGTGGCTTCCTCTCTCCAAATGGAAGTGTCTATTGGGGTTATCCTATTCCTGGCCCACCATGTTGGACATGTGGGGGCAGATAATTTGTTTTAATTCATAGGAGAGTTAAGTCCAGGCCCAGAGGAGCTACATCTAGACCTGATAAAAATCCTATCCTGAGATCCTGGACTTCAAGCCTGATTCCATGATCAGATGAGAATCTTGGAGGTATCTTCCATTGAGTAAGAAGTGAGTTTATTTTGGGGATTAAAGGAAGGAAAGTGATTATTTGTGACCAAGAGGGAAGTCTGTGGCAGACTGGATTATATTCACAATTATTCATGCCTCCCTTTCCTATAAAGGATTTTTACATCCCTGCCTGGACTTGCAGTACCACCCTATAGGCCAAGTACACTTCTCTGCCCCATTGTCTAGCTGTCCCATATTATTTGCTGGGCAATAGACTATGTGACTGAATAGGGACATACCATCTCCAGGCAGAATTCTTTTTTTTTTTTTCCATGTGATTGATGGCTTGAGTTTCCAGCTCCAGGCAGAATTCTTAATGGGTATCATGAGTTTCCACCAGCTTTCTTTATCTGTGCTCTCTGCCATGCCACTGGGCATGACGCTAAGGGCCTGCTTGGAACCAAAAGAAGAGATATGGCGTAAGAGGCAGAGCCAATCCACAGCCTGTATATAACTTGACAAAGAAACCCCTGTAGTTATAAGCCAGTGAGATTTGAGGGTTGCTTGTTATATGGCAAAGCTAACTATTACACAAACTGTAACATTCATATAAATGTAACCAACCCTTAAAATTCTTGGCAGCATACAATCTAATGCAGGGACTATGCCTGGAGTCACATTTGAGACCTCAGGTCTTTAAATTCACATCTTTTCCAGGAAGGAGTCGGAGAGAATAATTGGCTCTATGTAAATCCTTCTTTAAATTTTGAGCAAATTCCATTATCTTTGTGAATTATCGAACAGTGAAACAATAACAAAAACAAAAGAAAATCAATCCGTGATTTTTTTTTAATCAGCCATACTTTGGAAAATGAATTCTATCTAACAAGTATCTTCCTCTCTTGCTGCATTCTTATGGAGACTCTCACCTAAACTTGCTGGCTCCAGAGACGAGGAAAAGGTCAACTAAAGTCACAAAGGCCAAACAGACATATGAAAATGCCTTAAAAACACAGCACGAGGTATTAGGCTTGACTTGTGAAGTTGTGCCTTTCCAACTGGAGAGCAAAGGGACAAAGGAGTGGAGGCCCCTCTGGCTTTGGAATAAAAATATTGAATATTTCTGTGATGTCAAATCTTATCCATAGAAGGTAGATATGATTTTGGGGTATGATTTTAGCTAGAAGTTACCAGGAGCCAAATCTGATAAATAAGGTGATTGACTAAACTGGGTAAGGCTGAGTCTTTGCTTGCTTGGTTTTGGGGGGGATGTTGTTGTCATCATTGTTGTGAAAATGATGCCCAACTACAAAGAAATAAGACTGTTTTTGTCTTTATAATGTGGGTTGTATATCTGAGAAGCATCCCAAAAGTCTTTTGAATAATACTGCATTCTCACACTGAACACTTATAAGGAGCCCAAACTCAATTGCTCAGATGAATTCTGCAGTGTTTGTTCACATATCAGTTTTATTGCCTTGTAACCAGATGTTATTTTTGACCCAAGGGATCACTGAGAATGCAAAAGGAGCTCAGGGGGGTTCATTTTGCTCCCTGCTTAGCTCCCCAAGGGAAAACTGGGGATTCCTTGTAACCAGATGTTATTTTTGACCCAAGGGATCACTGAGAATGCAAAAGGAGCTCAGGGGATTCATTTTGCTCCCTGCCCAGCTTCCCAAGGGAAAACTGGGGATCAGCCTGGGTAAAAGGCATCCTAAAAGTATTCTCTGGTAACAAATCTATACCCCACATGAACTACTTTATGAGCTGCCTCAGGAAAGAGACAACTGATGTCCTGATTTGAGTGGTACCAAAGGCAGGTGATGTCCTGATTCGAGTGGCACCAAATGCAGACTCAGGGAGTGAAATGCTTCTTGCAGATGACAACATGGGACATTCCAACCCCGGATTTGAACCAGTGTTCACCAAAGCTTTCCTAGTCCATCACCAGCTTTTAAAACCACACATTTCAAACATATTCTAAGAAGGCCCTGACATCAAACTGAATGGAAGGCAATTCCACGAGTTTCAGAAACACTGTTTCTGTTTAAAAAATAATAATAATCATCTCGGGTGATGTTAAAGCTTAGCTGGAATAGCCCACATATTTCAAAAGTGAACATTCATCAACAAGGACCAGGAGAAATGCCAGTTCTGCATTATTAACGTATGCTTCCAATGCACAATTACCCTTCGTTTTCATATCAGATTTCAGTAAAAAAAATGCTTTGGGCCCAAGCAGTCATGAAATCACTTGGCAATTTCATTTCTCACATGTGATGACATTCGTTTCCATTGGGTAGAAACAAAGTTAACATGCACACACATACACACACACACACACACACACACACACACACACACAAACATGAGAGCTCACTCCCCTGCATGCACAGGGAATGTTAATGAAAAGCCAGCATTTGCAATATTACCCTGAGCCATATACTACAGCCCAAAATGCATGGGTTAACAAAGGACCCCCATTCTCAGTAAGGTCAACTTGGATGTGCTCATCTAACCACCACTGCTCCAGAACGAGTGTCACATTCCTGCAAGGAAGAGGATCCCTGCCCTAGTAACTGGATCCTTTTCTAGATCATCGTAACCACCCTCTGGAAACTAAAAACTAAATCAAGCATCAGGATAACAGTAGGACCATTTGTAATTATTGGGTAATTACCTGCTTTAGGCATCTGTCTCTCCCACAGAGACCTATCTTTGAAGGTAGAGGCCAGGTTTTAGTTACCACTGATCAGACTCAGACTAGCAGAGTGCTTAGCTCAATAAGTAAGAGTGAATGAATTATGACTAATAATAATAAATTCAAAAAGATCCTGAAAGTCCCATGTGAAAGAAAAAGGTGAATCTTGGGAGCATCAGGCCTGAATCCACCCTCCTCCCCCAGAATCCTGGATAGCAAATAATGAAAGAGAAGGGTAATTCGGATTTCCCCACTCAGTGCAAGCTCTTAGAATAGGAAACTATTCTAAAATGTCACGTTAGGAGGTTTCATACCAGATGAAAAAGGAAGAGAGAAGGCAGGTAAGGAAGTGGGTGGGGGAAACAGAGACCGAGCATCTCACAACTAGGAAGGTGGGCTGCAAAGGAAAAACAAAATGAGCTCAAGGCACCCTCTTCCCTAACCACTGACTGTCTTTCTCCCTGTCCTGTTTTGGGCCTGTGTCGATACAGTCACACAGCCTGGACATCCCTAGCTGCCCCATGTCCTCCTCACTGTCTGCATCTGAGGTTCTAGTATAAGAACGAGATGCCCTAAAGTAGGAGGTGCTGCAAATGAAGGGCGGGGGGTGCCCCTGGGCCTCAGGCAGGAGCTCATCATCCGGGTCTTTGGGGCCCAGATAGAGCCAGAATTGGGCTACATTTCACTCAGTCCACGGACAGACCCCAAACCCCTGTCACGAGCCAGGCACAGTGGCACTCAGTCTGAAAGCACTCAGAAACCAATGTACAATGTGCGTGAGTCCTTGTAGAAGCATTTTTCTGGGGAGAGGGTCTACAGCAATTCTCAACCAGGGGCAACGGTAGGGCAGCCCTTCCTCGGAGCAGATCCAGCCTGGCTCCAGGCTGCAGTGTTCCACAAGCGGAATCTAGGCTGGAATCCAACCTTGTCCCCACCTTATCTGCCCCTTTGTGAACAGCCCATCAAAAATGTCTGGGGTGTTTTTGGTTGTCGCATTGATAGGCACATGGTGGCTGGGGACCAGGGTTGCTAAGTAACCTGCAACATACTGGACATTGCTGCACCACAAAGAGCTGTCCTGCCCCAGATGCCAAAAATCCAACAGCCAGTGATCTTTATCAGGTGCTCTGCCTACTTCCCTCAAAATGATCATGACAGATGTTCTGAAGTTGTCGGGTTGGGGAGTCGTCACATGGGGGCCCAAACAAGGAAAGGGTGAGCAAGCATTTTCAGGGAACATTAGAAGACAGCTACCTGATTTTTATCCAACATTTACATTTAATTTAAATCGCTTCAAATATGTTCATTCTACATCCTAATTTTAAAGCTGAATCTCTATTTCTTAAGGAGAGGAAAACTAGGACTCGAGGCCCTTTGATAGTCACAGCAGACACTTCCCTTCTCCTCCTAACCCCCTGGTCATGTTCCAGGGGTCCTGGAGTCCTTGGAAGCTGTGGTTTTAATTTCTGATAAGCACCCTATAGATTAAACTATTCCCAACTGGCTCAAAGGAGACATTGTGCTTAGAAAATAAAGCACATCTTTGTGTTTAATGTACAGTGCTGAAAAGCCTCCTCCGGGGAATGTCAATGTGTTTGTCTACCTAGATGGACCCAGGGAAATGTGACGTTGAGCCGTCCCCAACTTCACACGTCATTTAAATATGAGGCAATGGCGGGAGGAAATGGAAAGAGAAGCAAGGAAAATAGAACTTCTGCTTTTTCCTAGAACTACTCCTGAACCAAACTTTTAGAATACAGATTCTGAGTCACAATATCCTGTTCTGCCAGTCAAGATGTATGATCAAAACTTGTCTTTGCATGGCCCTCTGCAGTCATCATTTTAAAGAAGCATTTGGGGCCCCCCGATTTCCCAAGAGCAGGTCGGAAGAAGCCAAGCTAAGGGCAGCTCATTAGTTCTGGGAGAGCCGTTTCAATTACATCCTGGTTGCAGCCTTTCCTATTCCCTCACTTTGCTGCTAACCATTCTGCCAGCATATGACCAGTCCACTGGACCCATCCTGAAAACTGGCTGAGTGACAGGACTGCTCAATCCAATCACTAGCAAATATCAGCTCCTAACTCCGGGTCAGATAACAGGATCCCATCAGCTGCCAGCACAGACGCTTCATCCTCATCCCTGCTCTTCACAGAGCAGCGGAGGGGAGGGGGGCAGCACAAGTAGACTCATCCATGTGTCAAGCAGTTTTGTAACATAAGACTGCAAAAAACAAAATTCATTTTGACCAGACTTTGATCCCTTGGCTGGGATGTATGTAGAAACAGCAGCTCTAATGAAGTATGGCTGGATGAGGGGAGGGTTTAAGTATTGTCAGGATGACTTCAAGGAGAGGGTCATTCTCCCTAATCAATCTCATGGGTGCCCCAATCCGTCCTTTTGACTCGTCACTGCCCCTCCCCCCAGCATATGGCAGGGTTCCTAAGGACAGATCACTTGGATGCATTTAATCAGCACTGCAGACTAATGGGCCACCGGCTCTGCAAAGCTAACCCAAAGCAAAGGGCTGGAGGGGAGCTTTACTCAGATCTAATTTTCCAGAAAGAGGGGAGCAGCCCAAGGGTGGAATCTGCCCTCATGGATCTCCATATACAGAGAGAAGAAAGTGCCTCCAAAGAGCTTTCCTGATTACTGGCACCACCCAGGAACTGCTGTGCTGGAGCTGCGAGAATTCTCAGGGTGCCATGGCGAGGCGGGGAGGTCTGCTCGTGCTGAGAGCAAGAGGAGGCTGGGAGATTGACTCCATCCTCTGAGAGGAAGGGAGGAAGGCAGGTCCTCTGAGAGAAGAAACGAAGATGGTTGCAGGCACAGAGAGAGAGGAAACAAGTGTGAGCGGCAAGGCACAAAGAGGAAAGAGAGAGAGACAGAGAGCAGGAAGAGAAGAGAGAAAAGAGGCAACAAAAGATGGAACCAGATAAGAAGAGACAACTTTTAATCAAGTCAAGAAGAACCGGTGGCCTGTAGCAAAGAAGGGGAAAGGTTACCATGGCAACCCCTAGGCTGCTTAATCTGTGCAGGGCCTTGCAGGAAGCAGAGGCTGGGTGGCTAGGTGGGCCCTGAGAGGTGCTGGCAGTCCCTGAGCACCATACCTGCCTCTGAGCTGCCCACCTGCTGGACTGTGCACCAGGGCCGGGCCCGAGGCCCCCACTCCAAACTCCAAGAGCTCAGCCCCTACCCACTCACTGTTCATCCCTGGCCCAGATTTTCATGTCACATGAGAGCTCTGCCCTAATTTCCTTCCCCTGTACAAGGCAGAGGAGGCCGGGGAGCCACGGGCTCAGGTGCTGTGGCCCTCCTGCAAGGTGTCCTAGGTAGGAGCATGGGTGAGGAATCTTGGAGAAGGAAGGGAGTCTCAGCAGCCTACTTGGCCTGAACATCCACGCCTCACGGAAGCCACTCTATAATATCCCTAGCCTCTACTTGGATCCTTTCAGTGACGGGGAGCTCACTCTGTTGCGTGGTTCAAGTGTCTACCCCTTCACTTTTCCTTCTCTGATCTGGAACTTTGTTCTCTCTCCTGGGGGAAGAAATGGGAAGATGAGCAGAATCCACTCTAATGATAATGAGTGATGAAATTAACCATTGCCTGTCCCCACTCTACTTCTTGGTTCTTTTTCTTTCCTCCCCTCAATATTCGATTATTTTTCACCCCTATTTAATGGTATATTTTTCTGTAACCACACATTTGTGCTTCTTTCATTTCTTTGGAGATTAACTTTTCCTGAGACACCTCCTCTTCCATCTTAGGAACAATCTCTTCTTGTTCGGGTGGACACTCCACCCCTGAGCCGGCCCAAATGGAAAGTCTGGGCATCCAGGTCTGGGCATCCTGAGAGCATGACATGCCTGGCTGTGCACAATGGCTGGAGAATCTGCATCCAAACTCAGAAGTTTTATACCTTTAAATGTGGGCAGCAAAATCTCTGGAGTTTGAGCCAAAAATTCCACATCCAGGCCCCCTACTTAGTCCAAGTTCTTAGGCCATTTCCCTCATTGTCCAGAGAGAATAACAACAGCTAATATTCACTGAGGGCAGTCAATGTGCCAGGCACCATTCGAAGTGTTTTATATGTGTTAGCTCCGCTATCTTCACAGCGACTTCCCATTTTAGACACAGAAACTAAGGAATACAAAAGGTTAAAAAGCTGGTCCAGAACCTATCCTCTAAATCCTTCCAACATTATATTATTTCTGTATTTTGACATCTTTCAGGAACTGAAATTTGCATATTTGTGGCTTTTCAAATAGGCACATCTTTTGTCTACCAAAAACCCACACATCACATCATACTTAATAGTGAAAGACTAAATATTTTCTCACTAAGATTGGGATTAAGGCAAGGATGTTTGCTCTCTCACCTCTCCTATTCAACAACATACTAGAGTAATGCCATCCGAAAGTTTTGTAGAGATTGACAAGTTGATTCTAAAATTGATAAAATCAAAGGAACTAGAATAGCCAAACAATTTTGAAAAAGAACAAAGTTGGAGGAGTCACACTGATTCTAAGACTTAATATAAAATGACAGTAATGAAGAGATTGTAACGTTGGAGAAAAGATAAAAAGACAAATCAATGAAACCGAATAGAGAGTCCAAAAATAGGCCCAGATAAATATGGTCAATTGTTTGTTTTTACACAAAGGCAATTCAGCACAAAACAAATGAACATCCATACGAATAAAACAGACAAACCTGAAATTCAAACTATATCTAACACTTTCTACAGAAAGTAACTCAAAGTAAATTGTAGCCCTAAGTGTAAAATGTAAATCTTTTGGAAAGAAACACGGGAGAAAAATTCTCTGTGATCTGGGGTTTGGCAGAGGCCTTAGATATGATATCAAAACCATGACCCATTGTACTGGTTTGTAAGGATTTATGTACCTAGAAAAGCCATGTTTTAATCCTGGTCAGTACTGTGGGAGCAACCATTTCTTCTAATCCCTCTTCAGTACTACAGGCTGGAAAACTGATTAGGTTATCTCCATGGAGACGTGGCTCAATCAGTTGTGAGTATTGAACTTGATTAGATTGAGACGTGTCTCCACCCATTCTACATGGGTCTTGATTAGTTTACTGGAATCCTATAAAAGAAGAAGTATTTTGGAGAAAGCTTCAGAAGGCCACAATGCACAGAGTCTACCAACCACAGACTTTTAGAGATGAGGAAAGAAAATGCCTCCCAGGGAGCTTCATGAAGCAAAAGGTCTAGAGAGAAAGGTAGCAGATGTTGCCATGTCTGCCATATGCCCTTCCAGCTGAGAGAGAAATGCTGAACTTCATTGGCCTTCTTGAACCAAGGTATCTTCCCCTGGATGCATTAGGTTGGACATTTCTATAGACTTGTTTTAATTGGGACATTTTCTCAGCCTTAGACCTATAAACTAGCAACTTACTAAATTCCCCTTTTAAAAAGCCATTCAGTTTCTGTTATATCGCATTCCAGCAGCTAGCAAACTATACCCATAAGAGAAAAAAAGATAAATTGGATAAATTTAAAATTAAAAACTTTTATTCTGCAAAATGCACCATTAAGAGAAGGAAAAGGCAAGCCACAGACAATTATCATATAACCCAGCAATTCCACAGCTAGCTATTTACCCTGGAGAAATGAAAACCTATATTGACACAAAACTCCGAATATGAACATCTATAGCAGTTCTATTCATAATCACCAAAAACTAGGGAACAATCCAAATATCCTTTAACTGGCTAATAGATACACAAATTGGGGTATATCCATACAATGGGATACCATTCAGCCATAAAAAGGAATAAACTATTGATAACCGCAATGACATGAAAAAAATCTCAAATGCATTAATACCAACTGAAATGAGTTACTCAAAAGGCTAAATACTGTATGATTCCATTTAGATGACATTTTGGAAAAGGCAAAGTTATAGAACATAGAACAGCTGAGAGACAACCTAGGGGTTAAGGGTAGAGGGAGGGTTTGCCTACAAGGGGCAGCCCAAGATAATTCGGGGAAGAATGGGACAGCCCTCTGTCCTAATTGTGGGAGTGATCACAGAACTCTGTGCACTTGTCAAAACCCATCAAACTGTACACCAAGAGTGAATCTTATTGAATATAAATTTTTAAATAAATATCTTTTAAAAGCTGTGCCCTTGATCACTTGGGCATCTGTATGAGATTTCTTGCGATGGCCATGGACCTTGGAAACTCACAATTTGTATTATTTTGTAGGGATTTGTAGCCCAAGTTGTACATGGGACCACTTTTAGAGATGACCTTGAGATAGCATGTGGCTTTTGTACCAATGCTTAACTAGTGAATACTGATGTCCTTGTTCTGGTGAGGCCATAGTATAAGGCTACAGGTTGATGGGTTGGGATGGTATCTCCTCAAAGGGAGCAGAGAGTCCCCTTGTCTATTGCCCTGAGAAAAGGGAGAGCCTGGGAAAGACAAGGGGGGTTTTGCCGGGGTCTCACTTTCTACAGCCCAGGTGGTAGAGATGGCCTCTGCCATGGCGAGGCAGGTCAAGAGCTGGGAAGGAAGGCAGACGTGTAACAAATTAAAAACCCAGCTCTGCAACCAGACAAGGAATCTTCCGTAGAGGATCACCTCCCTCAAGTGTGCTCAGCCTGAAGTATGAATTGCTGTTGTGTCAGTGTACTTGAACTCTGACTCTCTGTGATAAGCATCAACCAAAAACTATGATTAATGGTCTATGTACATATTCAGTGGAGCCATATATTCGTTTCCTAAGACTTGATCTCCTTGATGGCACATATTTCCAAATTGGTTTTGTGTCAGTGAAGTCTCTCCTACTAGAAAGAACAAAATCCCTATTGACTAAAGTTGACTTGAGCTAAGCTAAGGATGACTGGTATGAAATTGGCAGGTGGGCCTGGTCTCTTAGGGCAGAGAACAGAACTTTTTTGGCTCACAGTGTCTGAGTATAGGAAGAGACCACCTTACTCATTTCACTCTACGCCATCCTCTCTTCTCAATATTAAGGAATGTCTCTGCCTCCTCTATCAGCTGATGATGTTTGGGGTAGCCAAGGAGTCAGGAGCCCTGAGAAGTAGTTCTATTTCCTATAACCAACTGGGAGCCAATGGCAAGTCCCTCAACACCTCCAGGTTCAAACTGCTATGACCCTTGAAATTATGTTTCATTGAAATAGTTGCTTTAGTTTTAAGATATTTAGAGCTATTTTCTTCCTCTGATCCCATGGTGAGGGTTTGGGTATGTGTGAATGGACTAGGCAGAAGAAAGAAGATCAAAATATTAGAATACATACAACCCAAAGAGGAGATGGAAGGTCAAACAAGAAATGCTTGCTAACAAAGAAAGCCCTGTGGTCCCATTATCTCAGAATCCCACGCTGAGAGAAGAAACCACTGGCTCCTTTCCTTTGGGAAAGGATTGCACCGACACCCTCCCACATGCTAGAGTTCTTGCTATTGATTGCACAGGTTCAAACCCCAATTCCCCATCTTCCCTCCAGCCCACTCTAAGGTCACCTATTTCAGTAAGTGGCATCAATTTCCTCCAAGTCTGATGGACTCAAAACCAGCTTCTGCTCCTTCTTAGGCATTTTCAATATCAGGCCAAAGAAAAGAGAAATTAAGATGGGAGTGAATAAATGGAAAGAACTTCTAAAGATCCTAAATACTTGAAACCAGAGTACCACCCTGTACTTTTGCAGATCAAGGAATTATGCAAAAAACAACATCTGAAAAACAAAACAAAACATGAAAAGAACCCAGGCTGCCTGCTTTGGCAGCAGCCTCCTAAATCTTTGGGTATTAAAAGCCTGGCAGGAATATCCTAATGGATTCTGGCGCTGCTCAAGCTACTTGTCTCTTCTGTTTCCCAAAAGCACATTAAAAATACATTTCCCAGTTTAAGAGACTTATGAGCTGAAATGAATGTGTCAGAACTCTTATAAATATGATAGAACCTGCAAACCAAGCAAATGTTAAATTTTGCATAAGGAGACAGTATCCCTAACTCCTCAGTAGACACTTAATTAATATTTCAAAGACCTCCAGCAGTTGCTTTAAATGCTCCAGATGAATTAAATGGGTTTTTACTACTGCCAAGCTTACCCTCCTTTTTTCCTTATTTTCTCCTTTTTCCCTTACTTGTACAAGACAAACAAGCTCCTCCAGACTAACCAAGCTCTTTAAGCCTACTCATGGTGTGACTAGAGTATGGAACTGATCAGGAATTTGCTTCTTTACATTCAGATGAAGAGAGGAAACCAGGTTTGTAAGAACTCTCCAATATCAATCACCCAGAAAATTCCCTGATCCACTCATAGCTAGATGTGGACATGCGACTAAATTCTAAAAAATTGTTTTCAAGTAGAAATGATGTGTATATCTTCTGGGAAGATCCCATTAAAGAGACAGGAAAGAATTCTCTTGATGGGAAGATGGCTGTGATGGCAGGAGTGCTGGTAGGCAGTTTGAGTCATGGTTTGGAAGCCATATGGTATAGGTAGTGGAGCAATAAACAGAAATAAACAGGGCTCCTAGTAATTGTGGGGGTATCATACTAATCTTTTTGATCTACCAGTGGACTTAGGTAAATGAAAAAGAAACTTTCATCTTCTTTAAGCTACAAAATAAACCAAAAAAAGTTACCTAAGTCAATCATTTCACACAATAGTGAATTGGATCGCATTGCCCTATAAGATCAGATTTAAAATCATTGACTTTCTTTATACTTGCTCTCTCTGAGCAATATTTCCACTTTATTCAACTCTCTTCCATCCCACTTACTTAATTTCCCAAGACCATTCAAGTACAAGAAAAACAGATGAAATAGAAATATAGTAAAAGAATCAGAAAGATAAAAAGAAAGAGAATCAAGTTTTCCTGCCAACTAATATTTCCTTAGGTTACAATGCCTGCCCTGGGGAGACAACATTTCTCAAAGTTGTTCTGTGTCAAACGGCGCCTCTGCCCAGGCTGCCTGAAAATGCATTCTAGAAGGACTGCCTAGCTTAGAAAACTGGGACTCTAAGAAAAGAAAAAAGAAGGCACGTCAGTAGGAAAAGTCCTATTTGAGGACGAAATATTAGTTAGACCAAATATAACAGTCTTCAGAAGCAAAAGATGTTATGAACTGTATCCACTTAAACGTATCCCATGAGTTACGAGACACTAATAGCCAATCATACTGCCTACACAGAGCCCTATTCTAAAGAGTGCATTTCAGTATTATTTCATCATTATTATTATCAGCCATGATGCTAAAGTGCTCCTGGCAGACATTACTGTTCAGTCCTTTGTTCTTCATGCTTCTGCAAAATATTTTTATATGCTACACCCTAATGGCCTCAGTGCCATTGCCATTTGCAGATAGGTGTGGTTGCTAAGAATTACAGATATTTATTCGCTCACATTTCTGGAGGCTGGAAGTTTCAGATCAAGGCGTCAGCAGGGTTGGTTCCTTTTGGAAGCCCTGGGGGAGCAACTATCCCCTGCCTTTCTCCTGGCTTCTGGTGTTTGTAGAGACTACACGGTTCCAGTCTCTACCTCCGTCTTCATGTGACCCTTTCCCTGTGCATTCCTCTGTGTTCACCTGGCCTTAAGATTTCAGTCATTGGATTTATGGCCCACCAAGATCTAATGTGACCTGATCTTAACTAATTACATCTGCAAAGACCCTATTTCCATATAAAGCCACGGTCACAGGTACTAGGGGTTAGGACATATCTTTGGGGGGAGGGCTGTTTACACAATTGAACCCACAACTCCAAGGCCCTAGCGCAGAAAGAAGGTACCAAATCCAGAGGCTACCTAATGTTTAGTCCCCAAACAACTCCTTCTAATAAGGCCAAGAAAAGATATTAAAATATTCTCTAACCAACCAATTAAAAAAAAAAGTCTAATTGCCAAAACCATACCCAGGTCATTAAATCTACATAAATACCGACGAAATTATTCTTTTACATTTAGTGATCTTACCAATAAAAAGTCAAAATTACGAGTAACATCCCAGAGACCTCCCTAAATGCACTATGTTAGAGAACTTGTTGGGAAGAAACATACAGAATTTCTCCTGGAGATCCCTGCCAGAGCTACATCTGACTCTTGATTAAATATAATTTTATGAAACTTCACTGGAAATCTTGGTAACAAAAGGAACACCTCCTCTGGGGAGACTTGGAAAGTTGAGAGATAGATGGAAGAAGAAAAAATCATAATCCTCTTAGGAAACTTAAAGCTGTCTAAATAAGTCTTCTTTGCTTCTCTTGGCTTAAGCTATGCTAAGGAATTTCAGTGCCAAGGAAATTAGGAGTTGGGAGTTGCAGTGCATGAAGCTGGTCTCACAGAGAGAATAGGCAGCTCTCTACTGAGAACATATTTCAACACGCACTGCCTGGTTGCCTTCCCCCAATCCCAAACATGGGCCTAAATATATAGTCCTCCAAAGGCCAAGCAGCATGAAAATCCATCTGTCATGTTTTTTGCTGTGCCAGAGAAATTGTCCCCAATTACAATACAAATACCTGAGCAGTAGTAAACCTGTGGGTCAACTGTTCATTTCTCCATGTTCATCAGCTCATCAAATCTTTTCCCAAAGGTGCTAAAGGAGGATGTTGTGATTGTTGAGCTTATGTGTCAACTTTGCTAAGTTATGGTACCTAGTTGTTTGGTCAAGCAAGCACTGGTCTGATTTTACTGTGGAGGTATTTCATGGATTTAAATATTAGTGGGTTGACTGCATCCATGACTGATTACATCTACATCTACAATCAACAAAGGATATTGCCTTCAGCAATGAGAAAATTCTCATCCAATTGGTTGAAGGCTTTAAAGGAAGAACTGATCATTTCAGCAGTAAGAAAGAAGAGTGTCTACCTGTACTTTAGCCAGCCAGCTTCTCCTAGGGTAATCATTGAAACTTTCACTGGAGTTCCCAGCTGCTGCCTGCCCTGTGAAATACTGACTTGCCAATACTCATGGTCATGTAAGCTAATTCCAACGATAAATCCCATAATATTTGCATACATGTGTGTATCTATCTCTCTATCTATCTATTATCTCCTGTAAGTTCTGTTTCCCTGGAGAACCCTGACTAATAAGAGATACATAACAGCAAAAAAGGGGAAAAGGACTATTCCAAACACAAGATTAAAAGGGGACAATATGATGCCTTGAGGAGAAGAGAAGATGGGCACTTGACAACTATTCTCCCCCAGCCCAGTTTTATTTCCAAGGAGAATGCCACCCAGCAAGTTGGCAGCTCAGAACCAATAAAAGCAGTTAATGACAGTAGTTCATCCAAATCGATAACCCACCTAATATTGGGCTCGTATCGGTTTCATTTTACAATACAAGGCTTCAAAAAATTTTTCAGATCCACCATCTTGTGTAGGTGGAATTATCACTGCCAAGTGAACTCTCCTATAATGTAAGAATAAGACATCGAGGAAAGATCCATTTCCAACCAGAGTTTCTTGATTTAAGTACCCATACACTTTTCTCTTTTAACAAGCTTTTAAAAGTTAATGGAAAATACACAGGCGACACCTCACAAACTATATAATTTTCTAAATAAATCCATTTCTTTCTCTCCTGGAAAATAATAGATTATGTTTCTTCCACAGATATACAAAATCATGGACGGCTCTCCATCTACCATGCTATGGATCAGTGAAATTCACCCATAATCAAAACAGCTTGCTCATGAAGAGTTTCAAGGTCCTACCTAGAACAAACTACATCCTGAACAGGGGCAGTTAACAATTAGTAAAGCAATGCATTGATTTGTTCTGTACTACCTTCTCTTTGGGGGGATTTGAAGTTGGAAGAAAATTTACTTTTAATCTTTAATTCATATTACTATTTTTTAATTAAAATAAGTCGGAGATTATACCAGTTTAAAACTGCTGTGTACCCCAGAAAAGCCATGTTCTTTAATCCTGCTTCAATATTGTTGGGTGGGATCTTTTTGATTAGGTTGTCTCCACGGAAATGTGACCCATCCAATTGTGGGTGGGACCTTTTGAGTAGGTGAGTTCCATGGAGATGTGTCTCTACCCATTCCAGGTGGGGTTGCGTACTGGAGTCTTATAGGAGGGAACCATTTTGGGAAAAGCTTCCCAGCCCACAGAGACAGAGACATTTGGAGATGCAGAAAGAAAATGCCCCCAGGGAAGCTGTTTGAAATCAGAAGCCAAAGGACCAGCAGATGCCAGCCACATGCCTTCCCAGCTGACAGAGGTGTTCCAGACCCATTGGCCTTTCTTGAGTCAAGATATCTTTCCCTGGACGCCTTAGTTTGGACATTTTTATGGCCTTAGAAATTGTAAACTTGTAACTTAATAAATGTCCTTTATAAAAGCCAACCCATTTCTGGTATACTGCATTTCCAGCAGCATTAGCAAACTAAAACAGATACATAAATAGTCAAATAGATGGAGAGAGAGAGAGAAAGAGACAGTTTTGAAAAAACTTCTTCCTAGTTAAGTCACAGTCTTGAGAGGGGTTGCTGTTGTAAATCATTTGGCAACCACACCATAAATCAGAAAGTGTCTCATAAACACTTTTCCCAGCTTGGGCTGCTGCCGTCGTTCAGAGCAGCTGCACCTTCTCCCTCCCCCACCGCCCCAGTGTAGGTTTTCTGGCTTTTCCTCTTGCTGAACCACTTATGGGATATTATAACAGCAGCACCAATATTATTTTTTAAAGACTCATGTTATTCAATAAATACCCATTAAACCAATCTCCTTGCTTCATTTACAGCAACCTTAAAGGCAAATCCAGATGGTACAAATAACACATATTCAGGCCCCATCTGCATGAGGCCAGTCATCAAATAGCCATTATCTGGTGCAGAGTCTTCAATTGCCTGACACCCACAGGTACATGTAGGTGAGAAGAACAGTGACCTTTCAATAGATGGCTGGATTCTCCCCACTCTTGGCAAAGCAGCATCGGTGCTCCCCCAAAGGCTGCATTTGCCTTTGTGTATGAGCAGTTAGCAACGGCTAAGGAGGGTTGCTTGGTAACCTGGTAACAGGTGTTCTTCAGCCAGGGACAGGACTGCATCTCCTTCCTACACAGCCCTAGCTCACCGCTTAACCCTGGGTTGGCCAAAAAGATCTAGCAGTCCCAAGAGGCTCTCCTGCCGAGCCATCTCCCCCAGGCCTGTCTTTCCCATGATCCCACTGGAGAAGGCTCAGCCAAGGAATCATCACATTCACATTCCACCTTCTTTTTGGTTTTCGTCTGTCAGGCATTGAACCTTCCGCCGGGGGCACTGAGGAGAAAAAATGGGCTAGGATAAAATCTGGCCAACTTTTCACTGTTCCTAGAGAAGGCTCAGAATCAAGAATGCAAACTCTTGAAAGGGTCGCACAGGAGAGCTAGCACAGTACTGTTGGTGAGAATTGGCTTTAGAAAGGCTTTCTTCTAGTTCTCGGGACCTGGCATGAAAAGGGACAAACTTTACTGGAGAACAGGGCCCCACCTTGGTCCCCAAAGACAAGTTACCTTGGACTACAGTCCAATAAAAGAACAGAAAGCAGCACCTAAACTCTAATTTGCATATGGATGGCATGTGTGGTTTGTTTTTCTAACCCGCTGTTAATTGAACTCAGGTTAGATGAATTTTATTTCCTGACTATGTCCCAGTAGGGAGATCTGTGAGGGTGTGAGGATTAACCCAAGTGCAGAACATATTCGAGTCCTCCATGAAAAATCGACAAGAGACATAATCTGAACACAGATAATTACAACTGGCTGTGGCATAGCAGTAACTTTATGTTGACCCTCCCCAAGGTCTAGAGATCATTTTAGCCAGCACGTGGTAGATATATCAAGTTAAAATGCTGACATGGAAACATGAAAGGACTTTTCTCCCTTAAATCACTAACGGGAAGACAGGGACCAGCTACCAATTTGTTCCTCAATCTACTCAAGAGAGCAGAGGAAAAGGAGAGAACTCCATGCAAGCCAGGAGGCAGCCATTCTCGAAATCATTCGCATGATTTCAGTTCCAAGCCCAAGGTCTACAAAACAAGAAGTGGAGGGAGAAAGCATTACAGCACCCAGGGGCTTAAGGATTAAACACAGAATTTCTTACATAAATTCAAAGGAAAACAGAAGGTATCCAACTCTCCTCATGCTAACTGGTCCTTAAATCAGTCACATGAGGTGAGTGACCAATGACTGGGCAAGGATGGGAGGAATCTTACCCAGAGGTTTGAACACCATGTAATCCATTATATCTTCATTCTCTTGGTGAGCAACAGCCCCCACAGCGACTTAGGAATTGTGATCTGATTATTCCTAAGAGATTATTTCTTAAAACTTAAAAGAAAAGGCATACCTCTGCTGTCAGTATTTTTAGGTTTACAGGCTCCAAAGAGAATCAGGAGGAGAAAGAGCCACAGTTTCCCAGATGAATAAAAAAGATGAAAGTCATGTAAATGTAAAGGATCATTTGGGGCTCACTAGAGAGGGGAAGACAGCAGGGAGGGGGTATGTGGTGAGAGTGGGGCAAAGACCCAAATCAACCCAATGCCCATCAGAATGATCCTTGCCCACTTGGCTAAGTTGAAATGATTACCAAAAGGTGCCATTATGTCCCGTGCTCTATGCAGGTGGCTTGGAGAGCAAATGAGAGATGAAGGTGCTGGTCCAAATGCTGGTTTAGTTCTGTTACCCTGATTGTGTGGTAAGTAGCTTGGAGGGACAGACAGTGCCCCTGCATTTCCCTCATCATTCCTCCTGCAACCCAGCCTGAGCCTACAATGTCTAACTCCGCTTAGGGTCTGTGGCAGGGAGCTTGCCTGAAAGAAGCCCAGCTCTACCTATCCGGATGGAAAGTTCACTCTCAGGGAAGAGCACGGTGGGACCCTCGGCATCAGATTTCTTCACCAGCACAGGGTCCAAGTTCAGAGCCAGGGCCGTCTGGGGATCTTCTGCTACACCCTGAAACGAGAAGCAGGAGTGTCACTGTATCATTTCCATCACCTTTATTCCAGCAGCCCTTGGCTCATAGGTCCCCAGGCAACCTGCTGGACTTCCCCAAGAGCACCATAGGAGAGCTAGCCTCCAGGCCAGACCCCATTGCCAGGCCAGGCTAAGTCACTAGGAAGGCAACAGCATTCTGGGTGTAGTACTTTAGGGGTGATAAAAGCAAGACCCAAGAGTCAGTGCTGATCACAAAAATGGGAAAATCCCACACCACTCCCAAACCCCGTGAACACCCGCCTCGTCACCGCAGAGCAGTTACACATGGACTGAATGAATGAACTATCAGAAGATGCCCATCTGACAGGTTCAATTGAATGGCAGCCACTGTTAGAAAGTCAAGGTGAACATCTTTAGGAAATTGCTATGTTCATGTGTTTCCTGAGATTAAAAGAGGAAGAAAGCCAAACAAAAACATCTCAAAGGAAGGAAGCCAGAAGAGTCACAGAGAACACACACATATGTGGAGCCCAGTCCAGATGGCTCTAAAGCAACTATTATCCTCTGCTTGTTGTCACTGGTCAATTCAACTATGTCGCCTACTTAAAAAATATCTTTATTGACTGCCAACCTTGTGGACAGACAGGGAATAGAACTGTAGTGGCTTGGAGTTATGGACCCCAGAAAGACATGTTCTTAATCTTAATCCATTCCTTTGGGTATGGACCCATTGTAAATAGAACCTTTTGATAATGACATTTTTAATTAAGGTTTGGCCAACTGAATCAGATGGTTCTTAATCCTATTACTGGACTACCTTACAGAGAAGGCCAGAGAGAGAAGCCATGGAGAACAGCCAGAAGCCAGAAGTCAATGGAACTTAGAAGAGAAGGAAGAAGGTGCCACCATGTGCACTGCCATGTGATGGGAAAGTCAAGGAACCCCAAAGATTACCACTGGCCAACCCAAGGATCCTGACCCCAGAAGGAAGAAAGCCTTCTAGTCTGAACCTGTTAAGTCAACAAATTCTGTATTAAGCCAAGCTATTGCATGGTATTTGTTTTAGAACCTAGGAAACGAAAACAAACACAAAATGAGGGCTATCATAGAACTTCCAGTCCAGTTAGGAGCAAACAAATAAATCCACAATGGGGCAGTAAGCCTCCCTTACATGGCATCAGCTGGAAAACCCTAATTCTTCAGGCAACTTACAAATACAGCAGGAACCAGGCAGATGAGGGCTGGTGACTCAACCAACACAAGTAACCCCCATTTTCATTTGAAAACCTCAAAGCTAAAGGAAGGTAGGTGCAAAGAAAATACTAAAAATGGTTTTTTAAGGGTAAGCTTTTTTCAGGAAAGAATCTCACAAAAGTTATGCTGAGCTGTGTCTTAAAATACATACACACATACATATACACGTCTTGATTTCCCACTATCATGACATTAAGAGTAAGAAAGAGGACCTTGACAACTCAAATATATCATTTCTTTCCAAATAAATGATAAGAATGGATATATAAATCTTTTCACATATTCTCATTTGTCTAATATATCACTACTGTCCTAATAATTTATTTGCAACACACTCTATAATGCAGTTTAAGGAGGGTGCTAACACCTTATTTAACCTTGTTTTAAAAGAGAAAAAAAAGCCTCATGGCTCTGCTTGAGCCACCATCATAAAGGTTCTCGGGTGCCACGGTGGAAAGCTGGGGGCTGCAGGAGCCTGGCCGCTCCTCTCAGTGGTAGAAGCTCAGAGAGGCAGCCTGTCACCCCATACCATGGCTGAAACTGACACCACAGATGTAGGGAAACAGAACCCTGGGGACAGAAGAGGCTTTGAGAAGGCCAGTCTCCCTCTGCAGAAGCACCCGCCGGCCATCCCCGAGTAGCAGCTGCCATCAGTGCCATGTGCACGGGCCATAGAACTGCAGCTCCGTGTTTGTTTATACGTTTTAATTATTTCTAATTCTACATCTCATGCCAGCATTTCAGGAATCATTGCAGCAATAAAAGGCGCAGCTCACTATGAGAGGCTGTCAGCTGATTTTCCCTCCTTTGTTTTTTCTGCTTTTTATGATATGATCGATGCGTAACTGGGGGGGAGGGCGTGGAAAGCGAACCCACTTCATTACAGCAGAAACGCTGCAGCATTCACACGCTCTGAGAGGCGACTGTCTTTTTAATTGGGGCCCATTTAGTGGGGAGCAGCTTGCACAGACACTGGTTTTCATTTAAAACAGGGGTTCTCGAGCAGGCGCACTTTTGCCATCCGGGGGACCTTTGGCAATGTCTGAAGGCATTCTGGTCATCACCACTGGGTGGGGGAAAGCAGGCCACTGGTATCCAGTGGGTGGAGGCCAGGGATGCCACTAAACATCCTACTGTGTGCAGGACAGGCCTGGACAGTGACCAGGCCTGGACAGGACCAGGCCAAAATGTCAATATGTGCCAAGGTTGAGAAACTACTCTAGAAGGATTTAGGATGATCAAGACCTCAATGCTTCTGATCACACTGGAGAGGCTGGGAACTCACCGGCTCTCTTTCCACTGTAAAGATAACTATTTTGCAACTTTCTCTGCCCACCTGCCTTTCTATATTCAACACATTTTTATTTAGCACTGACTGTGTACCGGGGCTGTTGCAAGGACTATCGATATGAAATTGATAAGTCCCCTATCCTCATGAATCTTGCATTCTGGATTGAGAGGCAGACAATAAAGTAACAATAAACTAATCAACAGTAAATGATATAATAAAGTGCCAGGTAGTGGTCTTGTTAAGAAGAAAAATAAACTATGTCCATAGCTTATAGCTGTACTAGGACAGAAGTGGTATGTACTGAGTTCTCACTTGGGCCCAGCATTTGTTCTTTCTCCAGGCATTGAGCCCTTATTAAAAGTAAAAATGGTGCATCCCTTCCCCGGAGATGGTATGGTGGCTTGGAGCTACGTACCCCAGAAAAACATGTCTTAATCTTAATCCATTCCTGTGGGTGTGAACCCATTGTAAACAGGACCGTTTCACGAGGTTACCTCAATTTAGGGTATGGCCTAGCTGAATCAGGATGAGTCTTAATCCTATTTCTGAAGGCCTTATAGGGAAGGTCACACACAGAGAGAGAATGCTATGGGAAGCTGCCAGAATCTGGAAGTCAGCAGAACCTGGAAGAGAAAGGAGAAGCCAGGAGAGGGTGCCATGTGCACTGCCACGTGACAGAAAAGCCAAGGACTATGGATTACCAGCAGTCAGCCCCAGAACTGCACAGGCTTCTGGGAGAAAGCATTGCCTTGAGGATGCCTTGATTTTTAACTTCTCCCACCCTGAAAGCCATAAGCCAATATATTCCCATCATTTATGCCAACCCATTGCACGGTATTTGTTCTGGCAGCTAGGAAACTAAAACCAGTGGTGAGGAAGGCCTCTCTGAGAAGGTGGCACTGGAGCAAAGAACTGAAAATAAGGAAAGAAGTCACCCAGATTTCTGAAAGGGGGAGTACTGCAAATAAGGAAGAGTCGGGCAAGTGTTGATTTCACCACCACCACCTCCATCTTACTGACTTCTACAATTTTATTAGTCGTCATTCTTTTGGTTGACTATTGCTTTATTTCAGTGCTTTGGAAGCGCATCCCTTAGAAGCTGCCCCACGAAAAGCTAGACAAAGGCCCACCATACCTCTGCCTGTTCCCACCCCATGGGCCTTGGCTCCCGATGCCCCTTGGCACTCAACCCACATTTCACCTTGGAAAGTCTGGGCACAGCTGCGCCACAAGGGAGCTGCAGAAGTCATCTCTGGGGTAAGGAAGCCAGGGACAACTTCCTCTAAATCCCCATGCCTGGCAATGCTGCCCAAGTGACTCTGATGCCAGCCAGGGCCCAGGCACTGGCTCTTCTGAGATTGCCAACATTCCCCACTCTCCACTGTTGCTGAGGGAAACAGAGAAATAGGCCCTCACAATTTCAAGAAGTGGCGTGGGTGGGAGCTATCAGCCCTGTCCGTCCTGGTGATGGAGGAAAAGGTCCCCTAGCTAAGGTGGTTCTCTCCATGCTGCGGTGATACAACCCCTCACTCAGGAGCCCTATCCACTCAATGGACACATAGATCAGATGTGTGTGGGGTGGGGGTGGAGGGTGAGTGTGAATTTCTTTATGGGTCCCTTACATAAACACACCCAGAGAGAAATTCTTGCTCTATGTCCCCTCTTCCTTTGCTGATGGTGGCAGGTCCCTTTTCTTGATTTTAGTCTCTCTTTATATATTTCTGGAGACTTTTTTTTTTTTAAGATCCCTGCAAAGCTTTTGCATACACACAACCTCATTCAATCCTCCTAGGCCCCCGTGAGGTCGGCAGGGTGACAGCATGATCCCTCCCAGGACAAACATTTGACTAACACAAGCTGTTCTTGACTTTTCACAGCAGCCCTGGGAGTGTGCTTTGCTTAGCCCATCAGAGGTGCCGGGAGTCGCCCTCCTCCCCTCGGCAGTGCTGGGGGCTTCGGAGAGCTCAGCTTGGCTGGGTCACCCTGTAGCTTCCAAATGTCAAGGCGTGCTGAACACACAGATTCCTTCCCAAGCTGAAATGCTCCCTCTCTTTTTCCACCTCTCTCTCCCCTAAGTCTCTTTCCTGCCCGTTCTCCCCCTTCCCCACCCACTCCTCCAGATCCAGCTCCGCACAGGTCCAAGGAAGTAGGCTTCTGGGGGGGGTGGGGGGGGGGAACCACGTAGCATCCATCCAGGGCCCCGAGGCCTGAAATCACTGTCCTCCTATGACAGAATCTTTATCACTCGAATGCACAGGTTAGGGCAAGTCCCCAGCTCAGAATAAACAGAGCAACTTCCACCTACTCTGCAAAGGCCAAGCAAAAGGGCGGGAGCTGGAGAAGAATAGCACTTTCCAGAAGGAAAATTGGAAAAAAAAAAAAAGAGAGAGAGGAAGGGAAAGAAGGACAGAATAAAATGGGGGTGGGGGTGGAAAAACAGCGCTACAAGTGACTTATATTAAATTGAAAGATTATTTTTTTAATTTTTAAAGAGGGTTCAAAAAACCAAAATGTCTATCTCTTTCGAGAAATAAAATCCAGGCACTGTTGATCAGGGCTGCTGCCTCAGGCATAAGGAAGATCACTGCTGATTATCAAAAGAAACAAGTAGCAAAATGAAAAGCCCAGAGCAGAACAGAAGGAACGCTGTCATCTCCAAATGAAGTCTAGAGTGGCAAACTAAAGTCCCCCACGCAAAGTACAATTGGATAAGTGTCCTTGGGTACCAGAACCCTGCAGGCTCTGCAGCCCCCAAAACACTTTGCAAGCAAATATTTCCCATGTGTGTTTTATGGTATTTTGTCAATGTTTATGGAATTACATCAACCAATATTTTTTAAAAAAAAAAAAAAAACCTTTGCAAACAGCTCCCTGCATTTGCTGTACGCCTCAACGGCAAGCTTCACTCTGCTTTAGGTCCTGGCGCCTGCCTCGGGTTCTCCCTCACTGGCGATGTACCTTGGCTACTGACACCCTTCAGGGGAAGAAGTCAGAGCAAAAAGGAGAAGCCCCGATGCTCTGCAGGACAGTGTGCATGCGGCAAGCCTGACCTTCGCCCGGACCCCAACACCTTCGATCCCATTAATCTGGGGTGAGGGGAGCTCAGTAACCTTTTCGCTTGAGGGAGGTTTCCCTTAACTGGGGCTGTGATGGCTCTGAGCTCTCCCCCACCTCCTGCCCCATGGAGTGCAGGTGCTTTAATTGCAGTCTGTCAGCAGGTCAAAAATCCCTGATGAAGGGCCAAGGGAAAGGTCAGGAGATTAATTGGTGCCCCCTGTCAACCACGGCTAAGGCGAGGCCGTGAGTTACACCCCAGTGGAGAAAGGAGCGAGGATCTGGAGATGCTGAGGAGGGACCTGGAGCCCTGGGTGGGCTCTGCCTCCTGCCATCCCCACTTAACCCAGACACACAAGGGGACATTAAATAATGGATGCTGTGTTTTATTACTGAGAAATTGCAGTAATGATGACACTCGTAAGGCAACCTTAAATTATTCCACACTGGAAAAAAAAATCAAATGTCGTCCCAGATCAGCTCTGAGAATATGGATGACGCTTACATAATCGTTGACCTTCTCATGGGGAGCCCAGAGGCGGCTGCCCAGGGCAAGGCTGGCTGGGGTGACAGGCAGCCGGCCCCCAAGCAAACGGGGACACAGAGTGATACAAACATGGAGGGAGAGGCTACAGTCCTGCCTCAGGCTCCAGCAGATAGCTCACTGCCATCCTCCTTGCCTCAGTTTACCTATTCATTCCAGGGACAGGGATCACAGTCATGAGTCCTAAAGGAGAGGAAGATGACAACTTAAAGTACATGTCTCCCTCTGGGGTTTTTTTGTGTTTGTTTGTTTGTTTTTAAATGTTATTGTGGTACAATATACCTTACAAAAAATAGGCTATTTTAACCATTTTTAAGTGTACAATTCAGCAGCATTAATTATTTTCACAATGTTGGGCAACCATCGGCACCATCTATTTTTGAAATGTTTGCATCACCCTTAACTGAAACTGTGCACCCATTAAGCAACTAACGCCCCTTCTGCTCCCCCTAAGTCCCAAATAACCAAATAACCCCAATCTACTTTCTGTCTCTATAAATTTTCTTACTCTGTATATTCCATATAAGTGGAATCACATAATATTTGTTCTTTTGTATCTGCCTTATTCCACTTAGCATCGTGTTTTCAAGGTTCATCCATGTTGGAGTGTGTATCAGACCTTCACTCCTTTCTACGGCTGAATAATATTCCATTGAATGAATGTAACACGTTTTGTTTATCCATTCATCTGTCAATCCCACGGGTTTTTTTTGGTTTGGGTTCTGGTTTTTTTTGCATGGGCAGACACCAGGAAACGAACCTGGGTCTCTAGCATGGCAGGCGAGAACTCTGCCACTGAGCCATCATTGCCTGCCCCTCCAATGGTATTTGAAGCACATTTCATCTTGTCTCATCAAGGTTTCAGCTGCATTCCTCTTCCTGGCAGAAGTGCTAAGAATGGGGCAACTAGCTCACTCTCCTTTGCATAAAACCTTTCCATCCTGAAACCAGTGACTTCCTCAATGTCATGTCTTCCAGCTTCTTCCCCCTTTCTTCCCTAATCTTAAGCAGTCATTCCACAATGGCAGAAATTAATGACTTCTGGCTATACTTAAGATACGTAAGCATGCTATTACTAAAGATATCTTTTGATGAACAAAACCTTCTCTTATTTCTGGTGCCAAGTTACTTTTTATAATCAAGTCTATTATAACCATATCAAACATATTTTTTAAGGAACTACACAGTTCTTAAAAGATATAGCTCTGCAATAACCCTCAAAGATAGCCCTCCAATAACTGTTCCAAGAAAACAGCTGTTTGTGTCCAAAGAGCCAGGCTTCCCACTAGCATGATTGGCAGAGAGACATATGTCAGAGTTTTCCATCCCCGTATGCTTTTTCCTTTAAAAAATGTAACATTTCCTCTGAAAAAAAATTATACAAATCAAAAAGAATGTAAGTAACTATGTAGGATGAGGTGTTTTTCTTTTTCATCCTCAATAGTTACCCATCACTCTTAATCTAAGCCTACACCAAGGCTTTACTAAAATATGCCCATATATATTCTACTTTGAGCCTTTTCTGACATTTTAAGAATCACCAGCTGGTCTTTTTCAAGCAACTTTTTCTGACTTTTTTTTTTTAATGCTTTTGGAGGGGATAGACCCCTTTGGAAATCTGCTGAAATCCAAGATTTTTCTTCCCAGAAAAATGCATGTGCATCCATTACCTATTGCTAGATCACAAACCCCCCAAACACGTAAATTGGCTTAAAACAACAACCAGTTATCATTGCTCATGCGTCTGCGGTCAGCTAGGCACTGCTGCTGATATGCCTCAGCTCAGCTAATATGTGGCCAGCTGGTGGCTCGGCTGGGGGTTGGACGGTCTAGGCTGGCGCAGACATCTGGCAGCTGGCACGAGCTGGCTGACCGCTGGTGGGGAAACCTCGAGTCTACTCCACATCCTTTGGCAGCCTAGATCGGAGCTTGTTCACAAGGTCACCTCGGGGTTTCCGGCACAGCAAGAGAGGGCAAGGCCCAACGTACAAATGGTTTTCAAGTTTCTGCTCACCTAATATTTGCTACCATTCTATGAACAAGGCAAGTTAATGGCCACCGAGAGCGAAGGGATGGATAAATCCACTTTACCTCTTTTGGACGGGAGATGCTGCAACATCTAACTGTCAAGGTTTGAATACCAAGAAGGGAAGAATTTCTGGCCATTTTTGCTATCAACCCCAACAGCTAGGCTTGCAAAGTGTGTGTGTTTTATCAGAGAGCCCGTGAATTCCCCGAGGCCTCTGTGAATTCAGACTACAAACTGCCCTAGATTAAACCCAGAAACTCAGTCTCATTCACCCAAAACTGTGCTGCTCCAGCGGGGATCCAAGAGCACATTCTCAGAAGTCTTTACATTTAATAGAAATGTACTTTTTACATTTTATTTTCATTTAAATAATAATCTAAATGTATAACAAAAATCTGAACCATTCGGGGGGCCTCTTTGTTACCAAATCCTACTACTCGATTTCAGCACCTTTGTTTGCATTTGTGTTTATGACTGAGTTAGTACCAGGTGACACTGCTGTAATGGTTGAGGGCCAACAGGGAAAGCACAGAGGCAAATGATACCTTGAGCCAAACGGAGGCTAAAGTATTTCACGGAACCCTGTATGGATGACTGAGCTTTCCCACCAGATCCAGAAAAGTAGTGGGAGAGCTGACTCCAGACAGCAGCAGTGGTGCCAGAACCAGAGGGAGCTAACATGGCACTGAGAATCACTGGCTCATGGCAACTGGTAGTTTGTTTTTAGCAAAACATCATCTGCCACCATGCAAGAATGTTGTTGGTTTTGCTCTTATAGATTTGGTTGTTTTGACTTGAACTGTCAGGTCTTTTGGTCTTACCTATTGAAGCGTACCAAGTATAAGGCCTAATTTATACCTAATTTTATGCCTGTGCATCTAAATGAGTATGGAATAGCACAGTAGAAATAGCTGGAATCAACACTGGCAATATGGGAGTTTTCTTCCCTTTAAAATGAATACATATAATAGGTAGGAAAAACACGAGTCTACAACTCAGAACAACAGAATTTATCATTCTCTTTCTCCCTGTTTCCTTCCCTATCAACTGCCACTCAAAATAGAAGTTTATGCCTTTGCATTACATGCTACCACTGTGAACACAACATCCCATGGGGATCTAATGATTGTGTTTCTATGTTCAAAATAACTAAAACTTTTAAATCACCACTCTCTGCATCTCCTAAAGCCAAGGTAGTATACTGACAGAGTATACCCCATGCCTTTTTGTGTGGACAAAGATTTCCTTTATGATTCATTTTGTCTTAAATCACAACTTCCCAGAGTTCCCAGACCCGTAGGAAGCATCTCAGGAAAGGATTCCATGGACAAATACGATTGGTAAATTCCATATATAAGTAGATAAAAAGACTCTGAGAAATTCCACAACAAAGGACACAGTTTTATTTAATCCTATATAAAAGTTACAAAAAACAATTCCATTGGCACACACTCTCTGGTCTATACCAGACTTGGCGTCTAATGCACCTTCTCTTATATTTGATCATCAATATCTCCTTGCAATGTGTA
Source organism: Tamandua tetradactyla (assembly GCF_023851605.1). NCBI lineage: Eukaryota > Metazoa > Chordata > Mammalia > Pilosa > Myrmecophagidae > Tamandua > Tamandua tetradactyla. Next base: position 13,481,568 of record NC_135332.1, read on the forward strand.
GAGAGAGCAGTAGCACCATTGTTCCCATTTTACATAGGAGGAAACAAAGTCATAAAAGCAAATGACTTGAATATGAATGCTGAATCATTAAATTGATATCTCTTTTAGTCTCCAGGATCTTAGAGCAGCTAGAAGTAAAAACCTAAAATTGTGAAATTGTAACCCAGTCAAATGCTGAAATACGTTCTACAATTAATCGTGGTGCTGTGCTTTGAAATTTATAGTTTTATAGCTATGTCATCTTTCTCAAAAAAAAAAAGGGAAAAAAGTTGATTGTGATGATAAAATATTTAAGCCCTCTAGCCTCCTATATTCTAGTGCAGCTAGAAGGAAAATATGAGAGGATCGTATGGTAGCCCATGACAAACTCTGGGATCTGTCCTGTAAACTACTTGTTGAAGAGTGTTTTGAAAACTATTGCTTTTTTATTTCTTTGCTTTGTATATATGTTATACTATACAATTAAAAAAGTTAAAAATCAAAAGAAAAAACAAAAAGCTAATCACTTAACATCACGTTATTAATCAGCGGCACAACCAGGATCGGAACTCAGGTTTTCTGATTCTAAATCCCACCACTCCTCGGGGCACCATATTGCCCCTTGTGGTCAGCTAGGGAAGGACAAAGATAACTTCCACCACAAGGAAGGAGTGCCCACAGCAAGGCGCCAGGGAGTTTATGCAAAGTTGGTGCTACCAACCTTGGGAGGGACTGTCTGGAGCCTGCTGCTTACACATCAAACACTCAGGGCTCTCCCACATTGTGGCCAGACTCTCTGGTCCCAGCAGAATTCCAGAGACATGGGGCCACTGACCCCAACCTCTTCATGGACCCATGTGATGGCCCAGGAAACCTCCCTTCAGTGGTGCAGATAAATGGAAAGCAAAGCAGGTGACACCCCCCAATGTGAAAACCAGGTGGCTGGGCTCCATAGGAAAACCGGCAGATGTTGCTACTGCTGTTGAAGAGGGGCTAAAAGAAAAATAAACTGGAGAGAGTTGGTCATCAGGTGGAGCAGAGATGCCCTTGGCTCCATGCTGAGATAAGCGGACGTCCATCCAGGGAGGCGGCACTGAGGGAATCCGAGGAGTCTGGTTCAGGAGACCAGGAGAGGAAGCTCGGTGCAGGGTGAAGATGTAAAGACGGCTTTGGTGTTTTGTCTCCTAAACCGATTCAGACAAAGCTCAGCTCTGCCCGCAGTCTCCTGGGGAAAGGCCAAGGAAGGCTGGAGGCCCGGAGCGGGACGTCGGAGAGGGCTTATGGGTGTAGGGCGACCTTCACTGCACTGTCACCCCTGCTGGTCTACATCTCCAGCCTCTGTGGTACCTCCCCACAGCCAGGGCTTCTTGCCAGCATTCTGCCTCCATGGCGCCTTGGCCACCAGTGCCTGAAATTTCAAATCATCTCTGAAAATAGCTTTTCCTGCCTCTTAATAATTGCTCCCTCCAAGACGAAGGGTTTCCTATGTGGAACTGTTTACCGAGATATTCAGCCCCAAAGCACGCCAGCTGGAAAAAGTAGCATTGAGGACCATCGAGGGGCTCAAAGGAGGGGAGAAGGGAAGGGGGAGAGGCCTCGGGTGGAAGTGGAAATCCTGCGCATTTGTATGGGAAGGAAATAGCGTGCAAGCCACTTCAAAAGAGAAGCCGGGGCTTTGAAGAACGTATTTAATTTTTTTTAACAAAGCTTTATCAGCAGTATTGCTCTGCTTGGAGCAGAATTAATGATTAAACCAATCTGGTCTTGAGGCAGATTTGGCAGCTGAGAAGGCACTGAAGCAGCTTGCTTCTAAAGGAATATTCGTCTGCTTCCCGCCATAGGCACAAAGGGATGGAGGACAATCCCTTTTCTCTCTTTCCTAAGCCTACAACCCAAAGCAAACATCCGAGTTGAAATATACAACATGCCTATCTTTGTTTCCTGTTGCTGCATAATGATCTACCTTCAATTCAGTGACTTAAATGATTTCATGGGCTAGCAGGCCAGGAAGGGTCCTGTTCCATTCTCCGCTCAGGGCTCACCCGGCTGTAATGGAGATGTCAGGGGGGCTGCGGCTCACCCGAGGCTCGGAATCCCCTTCCAAGCCTAAGGGCTGTCGGCGGAACTTAGCTCCTTGCAGAGGAAGGACCGAGGACCTTGCTTTCTAGCTGTCTCCCAGGCAGGGAATCCTTTCAACATCAGGAGGCCACCTGCCAGCCCTTGCCACTCAGCCCGCCACGGGCACAGCTGTGGGCTCCTTCGAAGCCAGCCAGGGACTCCCTCTTGAGTCACACGTCTGACCTCAAGAAAGGCCCAGGCTCACCAGATTTGGTCAGGACACCCCACCCAGGAGTTTCTCCCTTTTGATTAACGCGATGTCAACTGATTGATAACCTAACAGCAACCTAATGGGAGGGAAAGTACATTGAGGGGAGGGGATCCTAGGGTGCAAACACCAGGAGTGCGACTCGTAGGGGCTGAGCATCATAGGAACTCCCCCTTCCCATGATGCCCGAAATACTAAACCCTCTCCTCTCACGAAGAGATTTCACCCTGAGATTTCTAAAGTCTAAATTTTTCCTTAGGAAACTAAATCCGGGTTACATCCTTTGGATGAGATGTTATGTTCTCCCAATACTTTGTAGCACAAATTTTCAAGCAAAGCCCCAACCCTGGAGAACAAATGCAGCCTCCTCCGACTCATCGATAAAAACCAGCAAAGTGGAATATTTGGAGATTCTGCCAGGCAGAGGATTCAGCTCAGCCCTCACGGGAAAGAGAACTGTGGAGGCTGTTGAAGTCAAATGATCCATTAGGCACAGAAGGTGCCATGCGGGGCCACCACGCCTAAAGTGAAAATGGTTCAGTTTCTCTTTAAGTCAGAAGAAAAAATGAATACCATAATACAGAATATGTAATAATGACTCTGGCCTGGATTAGTCATCTTTATACTGACACCTATATGCAATCGTCCACCTACTGCATAGCTCCATGGTGCATCCAAAGGGTACACCTGAGCCTGTCTCAGAAAGAGAAGCTGGTCAAGCCCTCGGTCGGACGATGCTGACCTTTGGAATAACTGAATTGAAGAGTGCTAAGTGACAAATCAGGATAGTTCCTAGGCCACTGGAGGACAGGGAGAATATGCTAATTGGATTGACAGGAACAAATGAGTCTAACGTTATAAACACAGGGTGAATAAGGCCAAATTTAGTCCTGGGATAAGCCACCTAGCTTTGTTTGGGTCCAACAGAACCCTTGTTCCCATCAACCACTGTGAGGTGACGGCCTCCAGAGGGACGGAAGGACATAAATGAAGCAATTGAAATCCTTCTCAAATACCAGAAATAGGTATAAAAGTGTGTATTACTGACAATATCAAAAAGAAGGAATCTAAGTAAATGACCACAAACGGGTGTCCCTATGTCCAGAGGTATTAGTAGGAGATACTGAGGACAAGACGCATGAGCATGAAGAGGATTTGGAGGGGTGCCAACAAGAATTGGGGGAAAGAAAGGATGGAAAGATGGAAAGATGGACAATAGAGACTGAGCTTATTGGCTGAGAGGCATCCCAGGACAAGACAACCCCCAAAGAAAGACACAGTGAGGCAGGGGCATCAAACCGCCCTAAGAGTTGACAAACTTGAACAGGAAAGTCTGCCCAGAGCATCCATGGTTTGTCACATCAACTCTTATTCATAAAGCCAGGGGATTTGGACTGCATCATCTATAAGGCCTGTTCTACACTCAACTGTCTACAAAACTATGATTTCTAGATCCTGACAAGGATACCAACTGCCACTCTGGGGAAGGGAGAACCCCAGAAATCACTCCTCCCCAGAAGCCACTGATACACAAGGTGGTACATCTTGAGGGAAAGCACCCCTTGGCGATGAGAGTGAGTTCCCATCCCAGCTGGAACAGTGCAGCAAGCCCAACAGGTGACAACACACAGAGTGCAACTTAGATTTCCTCAAGAGCTGCGAGGATGCCCAAGGAGGGCACAGGACAGGCATGTCTGCTAGCATCTTCCATTTGGTGCTTCCTTATATGGACACTACGCCTGGTGGGCTTGCAAGACGAATAACTCTTCAGCTCCAGCTCTTCAGAGGATGGAGTCCCAGACTTTAGGATGGAGGCCTGAATGGACGGAAACGTGGCACCTACCCCAGAGTCCAGACATGGGTGTTTCTCCCATAAACATTATCTGTAGAAAGCAACCACCTCCTTACCATGCTGGAAGCTGAGGAAATGTACTCAGGAGAGAGATGTGAGTGCTTTGAAGATGAAAGTATTTTCAGAAATTCATAGATCTGCCACAGTAATGAGACATTGTACCTTTTCATTATAGGGAGAGAAGAATATGTACACATCAGCATGTGTAGTCTCTGTGTGTGTGTGTGTGTGTGTGTGTGTGTGTGTGTGTGTGTGTGTGTGTGTGTGGTTGTCCAGTAGACCCAGGCAGCAAACATCCTGTGGCAGAAGTCCTAAAACTGGCCTCCCCTCCCAGGAAGGAAGCTACAGGGTGATGGGCCACAGGTCTCGTGGAGGGGTTGGACTAACTTAGGAGAGAAAAGTCACCAGGGTCACTCCCTAAGCTGGAAAAATAATTCATCATGGATGGTTCTGATAGTCCAGGGAATGAGCCCTTTGCAAAAATCCCAAATCCATCAGAGACAAAAGGGACTGATTGCTTTTCTCTGTCACGTCTCCTCAGGCAGAGCAATACATGCTGCATTCCCACTGCACGCCAGCAAATCGGCCTCAATCCACATGAAAACAGCAGGACAGGCAGGCACTGCAGGAACACGGTGTAAAACAGGAAAGGTTAACTCGGTCCTGCCCCACCCCCCACCCCCCACCCCGACTGCAGAGCTAAGGAGAGTGTTTTCCTCTCTCGGCTCAGGTCTTTTCAACCCTCAGTCGCTGCTGCTGTGGCCAGGCAGGTGACTGATAGCCTTCATGACCCCCTCTCCCCAACCCCATCCATGGCAAGCTCCTCCTTTTCTTTCCAGAGGCTTCATCCTCATTTAACCTCGAGCATTAAATTGCATCCTGTCCCAGGAGCAACAAGGAAGACAAAAGATTAATGTGTTACCTTGGAGATATGGAAAGCAACATTTAGTGTTGGTAGGAGGAACAAATGCATGTCCAGAAAATGAGCTGTTGCCCAAGAAACCCCAGGAGGCAGGGGCCAAGGCAGAGAAGGAAGGTGTCAGTTACCGAACATAAAGAGAGCACCTCCAGGAAGGCAATTACTAAGAGCCCCCGGCTCCGCGTGGGAAATGTTTCACCAAGATTTGGACAGTGCCAGGGCTGGCTCATAGCACAGCGGCTACCAGATGATCTATCTCCACCTCACTTTTTTCCCTATTTCAAAGTCCAGGACAATTGTGGGAAGGGAATTAGTTGAGGGTCTCCAGGACCTCTAAGCCATGCTTCAGGTCCAGGGAGGGAAGTGACCGATGGTATAGGGCTCTCACCGTCCATCCTGACCTGGCCCTAGAGTCGTAACTGGCCTGGGGCTGCAGGGCACAGGGTGAGGAAGGGCCAGGTGAGGTTTGCATGCTGTCCGTTGGGTCACTGAGTCCTCCTTGTCTGCTCGTGAGCACCCACGGACCACAGAACACTGTTCGGTGCACACTGAGAAAGGAGCAAGGAAGAGAGCAGTGCTGACACCTCTGGTGCAATATAAATTCATGCATCGGAGAGGTTCACATGAGAGCAAGACATGGCCAGTCTCAGCTCCAGAATGTTCTAGACAAGTCCAGGGAGACACAATCCTGGACCTCCCAAGCAGTTGACCATATGGAAAGGTGGTTTTCCCCCCTTTGCTGACCTTCCAACTCCACGCTCTTCTGTACCCTCACTGTCCCCTGCCTGAGTCAGAGATGAGAGCCCAGGGACCTCGGCTATGCCTGTATCACCACGGAGACCAGCGCTGCCCAAGGAAGCCGGAGTTCCCATGTTGTAGGAGCACAGGACCCTTGGCTGCTTTTCCCAGGTCTTAAGAGGACGTGTTATCCACAGGGAACATGACCGCAGGGGAGTTAGAGGATTAGATATTTTAACTGGCACCTGTAAGGGATGGCTGGGCCTAGGGGAAAGGTGGGGAAACCAGACGGGCTTCAGCTGCAGCAGTGAGGCTCTGAGCCGCCCACATGGGAACCCAGGGAAAGAGGAGGGCTGTGAAGCTCCCCAACCCCACAGGTCCCTTCCCTGGAGTCTTTGAGAGGAAAGCAGCCAAACTCGGGGGTGCCGTGGGCAGGGGAGGCAGGGACAGAAGGACAGAAGGTAAGGGCTGTTTCCATTAGCCACCAAAACACAGCCCTGGGGACAAAAATAAGGCATCTCCAGAGGGCAGAGCCACCTCTTCATCATATCTTGAGAGCCTTGAAGCATAAACAACAAGGCATTTATGTCTCTCTCCACCTCCCCTCCACCTCTCCTCCCTCCCCAACCCACACCTACACACCACTCTATTATTTTCTATGGGCATTTCCAAGACAGGTATAAAAACACACAGAAAACAATCAGGAAACTCATCCAAGTGTCTGCCCTAGTTACAGAAAAGAGATTGAGAATGGAAGTGGCAGTCAGAGAGGACATCAGGCTTATCTTTAATATTTTTTTAATATCATGAAGGCTGACCAGCACGTGTGACACACAGAGGCTACTGGGCTGGGGGTTCATCCCAGAATATAATGGTCTCTGGAACATTCTTGCCAAGACTGGCAGAGAGTGGACTAGTCCCTGAGGCCAATTCCTCCTAAAATGGCATCGTGCTGTGACAATTCTGGGGATGCGTCGTCAGAGGGAAAGAGACCAGTAGGCTGCACTTTACCACAGATAGGTTTATCTGCCTTTATCCTTTGCTGAAATAATTGTTAAAAGTCTCCAATCCTTGAAGATTCCAAGTACTTGAAATCTCAGGTAGGACATGAGATTTTGTTGGTTTGTCCAGAGTGATGCCCTGATGAATCCCAGAGTGATTTGATTAGTGAGTGGAAAAGTATTTGCAAAGCCCCCTTCGGGGAATGGTGAGAACAGGGGGAAATTCAACTTCCCCAAGTTGAATTCTTGATATTCTCACAAGCAGTGTGGACAACCAAAGCTATAGACTGAGCCCCAGTCTTGGGGTTTGTTCATATGAAACTTAACCCCACAAAGGATAGGTCAAGTCTACTTAAAACTTAGGCCTAAGAGTCACCCCCAAGAGAGCCTCTTTTGTTGCTCAGATGTGGCCTCTCTCTCCAGCCAACACAACAAGCAGACTCACCACCCTCCCCCTATCTACGTGGGACATGACTCCCAGGGGTGTGGACCTTCCTGGCAACGTGGGACAGAGCTGAGACTCAGCATCAAGGGATTGAGAAAAACCCTAGAATGAGCTGAGACTTAGCATCAAGGGATTGAGAAAACCTTCTCGACCAAAAGGGGGAAGAGGGAAATGAGACAAAGTGTCAATGGCTGAGAGATTCCAAACAGAGTCAAGAGGTTATCCTGGAGGTTATTCTTATGCATCAAATAGATATCATCTTGTTATTCAAGATGTAATGGAAAGGCTGGAGGGAACTGCCTGGAAATGTAGAGCTGTGTTCCAGTAGCCATATTTCTTGAGGATGATTGAATAATGATACAACTGTTACAATGTTACTGTGTGATTGTGAAAACCTTGTGTCTGATGCTCCTTTTATCTACCTTGTCAACAAAGGAGTAGAACATATGGAATAAAAATAAATAATAGGGGGAACAAATGCTAAAATAAATTTAGTTTGAAATGCCAATGATCAATGAAAGCGAGGGGTATGGGGTATGGCAGGTATAATCTTTTTTCTTTCCTGTGTTCGTTTTATTTATTTTTCTATTGTCTTTTTATTTCTTTTTCTGAATTAATGCAAATGTTCTAAGAAATGATGAATATGCAACTAAGTGATGATATTGTGAATTACTGATTATGTATGTTGCTGTTTTATTTGGTTTCTTAATTTTTTAATTCATAAATAAATTTAAAAAAAAAGTCTCCAATCCTTGAGGACTAGGAAACTAAAATACCTAGTTTGTTGAGCTTTTTTAAACATTAAAGGGTTTTGTTATTTTTAATGCAATTTCTCTGTCTATTATAAAGATCATGTTTTTTTGTCCTTTCTTCTATTAATATGGTATAATATATTGTTTGATTTACCTATGTTGAACACTCTTGAATTCCTGGAATAAACTCCACTTGTAATTCACACACACAAAAAAAGTCTCCAATTCTTTTGGCCTTTAACCTTTCAACCAACAAAAAGTCAGTTTTTAAAAATAAGTCAAGAAAAATAATAAATAAGCCAGGCTCACTTATTTGGAAATCTGGAGAGAAGATATCAACAGATTATATTATCTCCTCCCCACCACCACTGCCACAAAAATAAATACATAAAAATAAAGGAATTAAATTTTTGCACCAAACCAGACCAAACCCACTTCCCGCTTCCCGCCGTCACGACCCTCACACTTCTCACCCACAATACTGTTTATTTGGGCTGGGAAATGTTGAGTTTATTACAGGTGACAAGCTCTCAGAAACAGCAGCAATCAGGAACCTGCTGCATCAAACTAATGCGGGATTTCCCTTTTGTGTCCCAAACAAAAAGTTCTCCGGAGCCCATGTGCTAAACTGCCAGCGAGGCACAGAAGAGAAGCTGCTGCAAAGAGAAAATGTGTGACAGCCCCATCGGCTTAACATCCAAATGACAAGTAAAAAGTCTTGACATCTTGCTGGGGGCCGACGCGCCTCCGAGATGAAGCCAGCTGCAGTACACCAGGGTTTGCCCCTGAAGGCCCCGCTCGCACCTATTAAAAACGCGCCCTGTGGTTAACCAAGACAATGGCAGGGAACCTGTCACCTGGGGCTTCTAACCTCCCTTCAGAAGCAAAGCCAAGGGCTCGTTTCCCCTTTGAGGGCTCCTCCAGGCTTACCTCACGGGGCCTCGGTGTCCTCACAGAGCCCCCCCCAACCACCCCCTGCACGCTCTCCCCCTTAGCTCGTCCTCACAGAGTTCCCGGTACATCCTCCCCCAGGCTTGCCCCATCCACTCCATCTCTGCCAGCCATCTGAGACCCAGAGGTCCCTGCCTGCCTCCCCAGTGGCTGGGCCACAAGCCCCACCATCCACACCATCTCTGCACCCTCCTGTGCTGCCCAGTGCACAGCCGAGAGGCTGGTCACCTCACCACTGAAGGACACATGCCTCTGGTTTCCCACATTCTTGCTTCCTGATCAATCTCCACCAACCGAAGTAGGGCAGCAGGGAGAAGGTAACACACAAAGCCATCACTTGCCCTCTATGACCATCTCTTATGACAGATTTGGTAATGGCTGAGAACTTGAGTTAAAATGAGACTTTTTTTTTTGGTAGCCAGTTACCTCTAGAATCTACTTACAGAAATACTCCAGGGTTGTATTCACCATCTCTCACCAAACACACGCACACACACACATGCTCCTGTCTCCCTGAAAATCGGTTTACTCTTCAGGTGCAAGAAAGCCTTAAGTCGAGTGTTTGGTTCTACCTCCCGCAGGAAATAGCGCGATGCCTCCAATTTTAATGAAAATCTCAGCCCCTTATTTTCAAACCCCTCCTGACTGAGAATGCATTCTCTAATATTCCCCATCCAGATGGAGAGCAAGCATGAAAGTCATGCAAGTGAAACTGCCATCTCTTATAATCAATAGCACTTCAAGAAGTTTGACTCCAACCTGAGTTGAGAACGAATGAGAAGTGTTTCTCATCAGCACCTGTGATGGCTATGAGTACATCTGTGTGAAGTCTACACCTGCCTGAGGCCACACCTGCCTGAGGCCACACCTGCCTGAGGCCACATCTGCCTGAGGCCACACCTGCCTGAGGCCACACCTGCCTGAGGCCACATCTGCCTGAGGCCACACCCGCCTGAGGCCACACCTGCCTGAGGTCCACACCTGCCTGAGGCCACACCTGCCTGAGGCCACACCTGCCTGAGGCCACACCTGCCTGAGGCCACATCTGCCTGAGGTCCACACCTGCCTGAAGTTCCACCTGCAGGTCAAGCCTCCACAGAAGTGCAGAGCTCCCCGGAATACAACCAAGCTCTGCCCTGTTGCTAGCACGAGGCTCTCTTAATGGGCATCGCCCAACTCTACCCAATAACACCACAACAGGTTCACGCTTGTTTAAGTTAAGAAGAGAAGCAGTGAGGGGGAGAGTTGCAGACCTCCAGTGCAGCCATCTGGGGAGACTTTCTCTGTAGATGTCACTCCCAAAGCATCTGTGGTTTGCACAAAGGAGACTAGATGCAGACTCAGGGACAAAGGATGCAGATCCAAGTTCTGCTTCCAATTGCTGGGACCTCAGCTGCTTTCTCCCTAAAATGAGGCTAACTGTGGTTTGGGTAAAGGGTTTAGTAGGACACCAGCCATGTAATAAGCCCTCGATTAATATTAGCCGTGACCATCATCATCATTATCATCCTGAATACTATTTCTGAGGATGTATTAGCCATGGAAGGAACAGAGAAGGGAAACGGATATGGACTCAGAGTAGTTGCAACAAAATCTCAGTGAATCTAATCTAAGTGAGCTTATACAAGCATATTCCAAAGGAGAATCGAAAGACATTGTGTGGTCATAAGCACCATTGATTTCTCCCTCACCATGGAGGGTAGAGCCATCACAGCCTGTCACTTTAAGAAACTAAGGGTAAAAATCAGTGGGCAGAAGGCTGAGCCTACCAGCAGGAGGCACAGCGGGGAGAGGGGAGGGGTATTGGGTGGTCCACAGCCCAGCCAAGTTTGGGCATTACAATACAGATCACTTCCCCTACTCTTCCTTTTGATAAATTCACTCCATGGTCTCTCCATCCAATCATAAGCCTAATATTTACCCAGCAAAAGCAGTATTTGTGTTCACTGCCATCTAGAATCCAGTAAGCGTGGAAACAGAAGAAAGGCTGCCTGCTTACGAGGCATGAGGGCAAATAAAGCTGGTTCTTTAAAGGGCCATTGGGCTAATCAACACCCTCTCCCATTTCCAATCAGGGGCCCTGCACCCTCCAAGACTTAATTATTTTCCATCATTGCAACCCTCAGAGAAGCTTAAAGAGAAAAGGTTGCCATTTCTAAGTTTGTTCTTCTCTATCTGCCAAATGTAGATTATTCGCTGGGGTCCAGAGGGTTTCCTTCCCAGGCTCTATCAACCAAAGCTGGTGCGCACTGGGTCTCTTGGGGCTGGTTTTAGGAGGGGGACATTGTCTTGCCCATGGAATTACTTTAGTCGTCACATTTAGTTGTCTCCCCCGCCCACCAGGGTCAAGTTTTGGCCAGATTTCCTGCTGTTGGACATTCTTTTTCTTTGTCCAGTTTGCTCAAAAATAAATATCAAATTCTGTGGTAGGTCAGGTAGGTTGCGGGACACCGTGACCAGCTTCCATCACCCAACCACTCACTCTTCCACCACCACCCAGGCTTCCAGCTGAGCCCTCGTGGGCTGAAAACACCCACCATCAATACCATGCAAGCTGCCACCAAGACTTATTCTGCTGGACTTTCTCTTTAGGGAACCTGTACTGACAGCAAATAGAAAAGTACAGAAGCCCTCTTCTGTTTGCACAAAATTTAGTGCAAATAGCTCATTTGAATTAGGTTTGACAAGAAAAAAGAGAGACAGAGAGAAAGAAAGAAAAGAAAACTCTATTGCAGTGGCTTAAACACATAAAGGGGGTTATTTGTCTTACTCAGCAAGAAGGCTGAGGGTCGAGAATCCAGCCGGTACCATGGCTCACACTGCTGGGGAAGTCAGGCTCCCTCTGCCAGCCTGACTGACAGCTCTGCATCCCCAGATACTGCAGCACTGTTCCAAGAAGGAAGGAGCCATGAGGAGAAGATAAGAAGGGAAGCCCTCCTGAAGGACTTCCATCAACCCTTGTCTTATGGTTTCTCCAAGCTGCAAGGGACACTGCTTACCGATTGTCTGTACAGCTGGGCACATTGTTAGATCAAACAGAATTGGGGTTCTGTTAAGAAGGAAGGAGCAGCAAGGAGAAACTTGTCAGGGTAACAGTGAAGCTGTCATAATAAAGATAGTTAACGATGGCTCAAGCATGACAGATTATTTCTTAGATAAAATTCCTGGAGGGTGACTGAGAGCAGTATGCTGGCTCTACCATTAGCAAGGACAGAAGCTTGTGAAAGAATGGAAGCAAAAATGGCAAATATCTCAGAATTATTGTGAAGATCAATTTATTTTAATTATTAAGTGAAATATCATTAGTTTGATCTCAGGAAACACGCAGCATCTCCACGCCACACTTTGAGAAGCACCACTTCAAGGTCACTGAGGTTTGTACCTCCTTGATAAATGAATAGAGATGTCCAGACATTGCAATAACTACTCAGTCTCCAGGTCCAGCACTCACGTCCCATCCCAATTTCCCACTTAAAAAAAAAAATGGTAAAGGCGGGCAATGGTGGCTCAGTGGCAGAGTTCTCGCATGCCATGCCAGAGATCTGGGTTTGATTCCAGTGCCTGCCTATGTAAAAAAAAAAAAAAAGATAATAACTGACATGTTATAGGAAATCTGAGTCATCTATTGGAACTATAGCTGAGAGAACAACACTGGGGGGAAGAGTCTTAACTTTCAGAAAGGCAATGGGGATTTTTGTCTTAGGTCTTTGACTTAGACATTTCAACTCCTAGGCCAGGTCTAGAGGAAGATTCTGTGACTGTGATGAGCCCCCAGACCCATGATTGTGGAATGTCATACAGCACAGCTGAACTTATGAGGCGGAGATTACCTGTGTGGGCCAGATCTGGTCCCATGAGCCCTTAAAAGCAGAGAATTTTCTCTAATAATTGCAAAAGAGGAAGCTGGAGAGATCTGAAACCTGAGAAGGACCTGTTGGGCCATCGCTAGCTTGAAGATGGAAGGAGCCATGAGAGAAGGAAGGAGGTTGGCCTTCAGAAGCTCAGAGGGGCCCCTAGCTGGCAGCCACCAAGAGGATGGGGAACCCCTGGCAACATGGGAGTTGATTCCTGGAGATGAGCTGGAACCCAGCACCGTGGGATTGAGAGAGCCTTCTTGACCAAAAGAGGGAAGAGAGAAATGAGACTAAATAAAGTCTCAGTGGCTGAGATATTTCAGAGTCGAAAGGTTATCCTGGAGGTTATTCTTAAGCATTATATAGATTTCCTTTTTTAGTTTATGGTGCAATGGAATGGCTAGAGGGAAGTACCTGAAATGGTCGAACTGTATTCCAGTAGCCTTGATTCTTGAAAAGGACTATATAACTATATTGCTTTCACTATATGACTGTGGTTGTGAAAACCTTGTGTCTGATGCTCCTTTTATCCAGGGTACAGAGAGATGAGTTTAAAACATCAGGTTGAAAAATAAATAAATAATAGGGAGAGATAAAAGGTAAAGAATGGGTAGATTGAAATACTGTGGGTCAGTGAGTGGGAGGGGTAAGGGGTGCTTTTATTCTTTTAATTTCTTTTTCTGGAGTGATGCAAATGTTTTAAAAATGATCATGCTGATGAATAAACAACGTGATGATATTGTGAGCCACTGACTGTATAATAATATGGCTGGACTGTATGTGTGTGCATATTTCTCAATAAGGATATTTTAAAAAAAATAAAAAATACAATGGAGACTCCACTCCTACAACCCCTTGGAACTGCACTCTGTCAATAGGAATGTTCTCGGAAGAGGTTCAAATCAGATGAGAGCTCCAGATGAGCCCACGGCAGGCTGATACCTTGACTTTAGCCTTGTGAGACCCTGAGCAGAGAACCCAGATTACAGAACCGTGAGCTAATACATGGGCACTGTTCCAAGCTGTGACGATCCCCATAATTTGCTACCCAGCAATAGAAACAAATATACCAGGGCAGAAAAAGTAGTGTGTCTTGTGGGGATCTGATTCATACAGGCTCAAAGACCACTTTGAACATGGCACAGGCAGTAGGAGAAGCACCCCCTACCCAGGTGAGATAAACCTGTAGTAACAAGATTTATATGACCCACCTGCAAAAGGGAAAGTGGGGAGGCAAAGAGCAGTTATCCATAATGCCCAGAGAGAGGGATTCTGGAAAATACATGACAAATAGCCACAAGCTGAAAGCACCTTATATAACAAGCAGAGAGTCAACAATTGAAACAGAAACACCCCCACACAGCAGCAATGAGTTCGGGGAAACGGTCGACACATTAGTGGCAATATCCAAAGGAGGCCAGCTCCCAAAGTAATGACTGCTGTCACTCAACAAAGCAATACAGTGGCTAAAGTGGCCAGGAAAACACCATCAGCCACCTGGCTGCCTTGGAGCACCAAGGCGCCCAGGAAACCAACTCCATTAGCATTGGTTCCCAGGAGGCTGTTCCACCCACAGAGAAGCAGGAATGACAGCCAGCCGGTTGAGTCACCGGGTTGCAGGAGAAAAATTAACAAAGTGTCAGGCCCCAAGCTCTAGAGCTGCAACGGCCATGGGGAACCGTATGGGCCATCCTCCAGCCGGTAAGCACATGGCACAACTACAAAACCAAGGAGAGCCTGGCTGCTCAAACTTTCTGGGGCCCAGGACCCATCTGTAAACCCTAGGCAATGGAGCTCCTCCCACCTGCCCAGAGGACTTTCCCTTCCTTCCTCCATCTGACAGATAGTAAGCCAGTATGCATGTACCACGGGTGCGTCTCGGTGCTAGGTGCTAGCGATACAGCCGAGAGCAAGACTGACAAGTTCCCTGTTCCCATGGAGCCAACATTCTGGTGAAGACAGATGACAGATTAAAGCATCTGTACTCACAGCAATTTATATTCATATGAGCAATGAGGTACCAAAGATGAACCCTTCTGAACTTATAATTTAAAAAGAAATAATAAAGTGGTGTGCTGGTTTAAAAGGATGTACGCCCCCTAGAAAAGTCATGTTTTAATCAAAATCCTATTTCATAAAGGTAGAATAATCCCTATTCAATACTGTATGTTTGAAATTGCAATCAGATCATCTCCCTGGATGATGTGATTTAGTCAAGAGTGGTTGTTAAACTGGATTAGGTGACGACATGTCTCCACCCATTTGGGTGGGTCTTGATTGGTTTCTTGGAGTCCTATAAAAGAGGAAATGTTTTGGAGAATGGGAGATTCAGAGAGAGTGGCACCACAAAGCAGAGAATCCATGAGCCAGTGGCCTTTGGAGGTGAAGAAGGAAAACGCCTCCTGGGGAGCTTCATGAAAGCAGAAGCCAGGAGAGAAAGCTAGCAGATGATGCCGTGTTCACCATGTGCCCTTCCACTTGAGAAAGAAACCGTGAACTTCACTGGTCTTCTTGAACCAAGGTATCTTTCTCTGGATGCCTTTGACTGGACATTTCTATAGACTTGTTTTCATTGGGACATTTTCTTGGCCTTAGAACTATAAACTAGCAACTTATTAAATCCTCTTTTTAAAAGCCATTCTGTTTCTGGTATATTGCATTCCGGCAGCTAGCAAACTAGAACAAATGGTCTCTATTCTTTTGCCATCCCTGTTACTATTGTTCAATTTAATCCTTAAAGCAAAAGAGTGACTCTCAAACTTGAACTCTAAAACGCTTAAGCCCAGCTTCAAGAAATGTAACTAACACTTCCCAGCAAGGACAGCAAAGGTGCCATCACTGATCCTTGGGGATCAACTTTCTTAATTCTTACAAAATTAAGAAAGGAAATGCACAAACCTAAAGCACAACAAGCATAGAAGGAGGCTGCATAGGACTCTGTAGAGTGATCATTGCAATGGTTCACCAAAGGGAAATAATGAAAGCTTCGTAACCCAGGCCAACACCTGCAGCTGACCAGAAGACTCCATCAGGCCACAAAACTGAGTAGACATGGGAGGGCCACGGCGGCTCAGCAGGTAAGAGTGCTTGCCTGCCATGCCCGAGGACCCGGGTTCGATCCCCGGTGCCCGCCCATATAAAAAAAACTGGGTAGACAGCACAGCATGGCCACAGGAGAACAGGGAGAGCCTGAGGACACTTTTCAGTCTCCCCTCCTATACCCTGTGTCAAAGGATGAACTAGGGATGGAACCGTCCACTTATCAAAATACTTCTACCCCTAAGCAGATCCAGGGCCAGAAGATACATGAAGGCTTAAGCTTCTTCTCTCTCCTGTTGCACCACGGCTCCTCTCACCTCACTGGACTCTCAGCCAAAGTGTGGCCAGAATCCTGTACTAGACAAACACCAGCCACGTACCTGGAGGGAGCAGGTAGTGCACCCTTCAGCAGAAAATCAGCAAATACTGGAGAAGAACCAAGAGATGTGGTCAATTCTTGTTATTCATGGTAGTTAACATTCTATAAAGTCACCGTGAATGCTGAAGTAGGGAAGGCTGAACCATCGTTCCTGAGGGAACACAGGGTTAGATGCCTGCTAGCCTCTCAGCACAATGTTTTTGCCATTAACCAATGGAAACATAACATTATTTTATGTTTGTTTCTGTTTAAAAACACTTCATTTAATACACATTGTTGATTCATTAAGATTGAATGAATGAACGAAGCTTATCTGATACACGCGTTTTCTCCATAAGGCATATCAGAGCCTTCTCACAAGTAGAAACACTAAATGGCACTTCAGCACTGTGCTTGGGGGCCATTTTAAGTACAAAATTACTAAGAAAACCACAATAGTGCAAAAAAAATGTGGCACTAAACATACTGTGAAAAGGGTACTTGTTTACCCACATGAGAGCTGAATACAAGAAGGTAGCGCATCACCTCGTCCAGCCTCAGTTGGGGCACGTGCATCAGGCAACTCTAACTTTTCATTGCTGTGCATGCATCTGCAAACGACCACAAAAGTGCTGCGATTTGGGGCTAGAAATTAATTTTAGTGAATACATGAATTTGTAAATATGGAATCCACCAAAAGCAAGGATGAACTATAAATAAACCAGTATGATGTTCCCTACTGCAAAGGTCACGAGTTACTCTTGTGGAAGAGGAGGAAAAAGTAAGAAGATGTAAGGGAATCCCACATCCTATCATGAAATCAAGTCCAGATCCTCTAAGACCTGACACCTTAAAGAGAACCTTTAGGCAGGGAAGGGGCCCTGGGAATTCTACATCTTGGTTTGGAGTTCTTCATCTTGGTTTGCCCTCACTTAGAGAAAAAGATGGGAGAGAGGAGAGAGGAACCAAGGCAAAATGTCTGTGAAGTTGGGCCAACCCTTTGGGACTGGATTATAGATCTCCCATTTACCACGTGGAAGAGTACAGGTCCTTCAACCTTGAGTAAACCCGACCCTGGCAAGCGAATTATTCGTGGGTTGCTTCATTTCCCTGCTGTCCTTCTTTAGTGGTTAGTAAAGTCCATAAAAATGTCAGCCTGTCTCAGCAAAGAAGAACATGTATTTGGGTCCATACTTTCGCATTAATAAAAGAGTGATAATAATCAACAGTGAGGCTCAGGGAAGAGTCTCCCTCCGACCCAACACACCTAGGAGGCTCCGCATTTGCTTGAATAAGAAGTCGGTCACCTTTGCTAAGAGAGTGTGACTTAAAATAATAATAAATTATCATTTGAATGTCAGGTACTGAACCTATTGCTTTACATGGATATTTTCCTTTAATCATCTCAATGATCCTATGGAGCAAGCGATATTTTTCTCCTCATTTTACCAATGAGGAAAACATGACTTAAAGACAAATTACTCAAAGGCACACAGTAAATCTTGGAGGAGCTGAGAAACAAAAACCAAGCAGTTTGCCTCCAGACCAGTGCTCCTACAACCACAGCCAAAGCCACCTCCCACCACCCAAGATGCCACAATATCATGCCTTATGGCTTTAAACACTAACTTTGAAGTAACATGAAAAGGGGGCAGTGAGCAGAGGCCATAAAGAAGAGACTGTCACCAACTTGATCAGGAACTTTTAAAGGTGTACCCTGGGAATCCCAGCAGGAACTATACTAAAAGAGTTTTTAGACTCTGATTGAGGTTGTTTCCTAGCTAACCCCTAAGTTGCAAAATGCTTCTATCTTTTCTTGACACACTTACGTAGCAATGTGCCAAGACTCAACTCAGGCTTCTGGAGCGTCATCTCACTGAGGCTTGAGACTTCCCCTCTCAGTAACCTGCCATCACTACATGAACTATTTCCTTTTCTGCCTACATCAGACATCTAACAATCCCTTTTGGATTTTCTTTTGCATTCCAGTTGCAGTCTGATGAACTTTGCCAGGAAAGTCCAAAAATTTAAAAGAAAAAAAAAAATCGAGGACTCCCAAAGTGGCTGTGCTGTCAACCCTGTGATACCAAGCTCCAAAAAAGTCAAGAAAAATCATATCAAAAGGCCCTGATTTCTTTGCATTAAACATAATCACTCAGGGAGGCTCTGTCTGGTTTTATTGGAGGCACTATTGCACCCTTAGTTTCCTCTCTGCGAATGCTTTGCTGAGTTTGCTAAAAGTCACTGAAATCTCCACAGGGCATA
This sequence comes from Tamandua tetradactyla, assembly GCF_023851605.1. Taxonomy (NCBI): domain Eukaryota; kingdom Metazoa; phylum Chordata; class Mammalia; order Pilosa; family Myrmecophagidae; genus Tamandua; species Tamandua tetradactyla. The sequence continues at coordinate 13,500,047 of NC_135332.1, forward strand.
TCCTAAAGTATGTTTCTCAGCTGGCAAATGCCTTCTGCCCCTCAAGTGACTCAGGAAAGCCTGCGGTTAAGGAAGTTTGCTGCTGAAGTCGAGAAAAACCACTGGGGGTAAAAACACATCAAAGAGGGAGAGTCTTTACAAACATCTATTTTTCAAAGGCACCACAAGCCACAGAGCTTAAAGCCTGCAGCAAAGGCAGAAAGAGGCAGCTGTGTAAGTCTTTGGGTGTCACCTCTGATTGTGTTTCCTCTAAAGAAGATCCCACATGAACTGAAAGAGAAAAGAAATCACTTGCCCCCAGCATCAGATTTCCTCAGACCTCCAAAGCTGTCATCCACAGAGCACCTTCCCATCACAAACATTGGGACATTCTGCAGAAACAAAGCAACTCAAAGTGGCTTCCCTGCTGGGAACGGGGGCTGCAAAATTGCTCAGAAAAGCTCTCCAAGTTGTAGGCACAGAGCCAAGGGAATGTGGCAGAGTCTCCATAGAGCTTGTCTTATAAGACAAGTCTATTCATTGAAGTCAAATAGTATTCTTGAATCCATTGCTCATCTTCTCTTTTGTCCCTGCTCCTTGGCCTCGTTTTAGGAGGAAAATAAAAGGACTGCCTTGCTCTTCAAGTATCCAAAAATAGGGGATGCTGTCTTGAGAAACAATAAACTTTCAGTTCACAGAATTGTGCAAAGAAGGGGGTAGGATGACCAACTATTAATCAAGCTAAAGCCAAGATTTCTGATCCTGGTAGGATGTTCGACTGGAAGCCACTGTGACACTTGGAGGTTTCCCTCTTAGCAGGTTATACCATCGCCTGCACTGATTCCCTCCCCATATGGGGCACCTTATCAGATGCTTCGGTGTCCCTCCCGCCAGGCCAGCAAACTCAGTTATGGGATTTTTTATCCCAAGCCTTCTACAGAGCCGGCCCCACTGGCGGGAACACGAAGTGACCCTCACTGTCCTGAAAAACAGTATCAGGGGTTTTGGAGTCAGAGAGAACTGGGTTCCACCCACAGAGGGCCCATTTCTCAGCCATTTAGCCCCGGATATGACTGTGTATCTCCTGGCAGCCTGGACCAGCCTTTCTACCCTCTCACCATGCCTCACACAGGGCCGGGTTCACAGTTATTGCTTAAACAATGCATGGAACATCATCAAAGGGATCAACTCAATGAAGAAAATAAACTCATAGAGAAGACAGTCCATGTCCTATCATGCCTTGAACTTACAGTAAAGTAGCTATAGAGCCCCCTGGACTGTGTGCCCTTAAAGCTGCATAACAACAAAATCACTCGTGTTTACGTCAAGAGCTGCTCAGATATAAAGCCACCATGATTTAAAAAAAAAAAAAAAAAAAGAAATCTTACGCTAATGAACTTCCCCACATCTACCCCAATTCCAGCATCGCATTTGGCAGGGAAGTATTTTGAGTTACTGGTTATGGTGCAGCTCTTGTCCAGAATTTCCTTTCTCCACAGGCTTTTTGCTGTTCTCGCTCAGTTGGGCCCACCACTCAGGGGGTTCCAGAAAGACATTGAAAAGAAAAGCAAAATCTTCATTGAGTGAGTGGGGGAAATGGAAGGACTGAAATAAACCCAGGGAACAAACAAAATATCTGCTAATTTAAAGCCAGGTCACCAATGCAGTAAGACAAGGGGAAGGGGTAGGAGAAATAAGAGATACAAAAATTGGGGGGAAAAGTGAAATTATCATCATTTATGAAGATATTATTGCATACCTGGCAAATCCCAGAGAATCATCTAAAGGACTTCTACTAACAATAAAAGTATTCAGTCTGGTAGGCCAATACAAATTAGTAGGAAAGTTCTCATTTACAATAGTAAATGAAATGAAAGAAAAATTCCCATATACAATAGTAATAAAAGGAGATGAAATCCCCAGAAATACACTCAACCTGAAATAAGAAAAGTCCTTATGAAGGAAAGGACATAATCAAAGACTTGAATAAATAGAGTGGCATGTTTTGTTCTGGGATATGAATGCTCACCATCATAAAACTATCACCTACCTGAATTAATCTATAAATCTGAAATAAGAAAAAAAGAAGATGGCCTTGAAATTAGCAAACTGATTCTAAAGTTCATATGGAAAAACAAATCATAAGAATAACCAGGAAATTTTAGGGAGGGAAAGCAATAAAGGGGAGCTAACAGACAATAAAACATAGAGTTTCAATAATTGAAACAGTGTGGTATTTAAGTAGAGCAAAAAAAATTTAGAACAACATCATCCAATAAAAATACAATATGAGTCTCATATGTAACTTTGAATTTTCTACTAGCCACAATTTCTAAAAAGTGAAAAGCAAGTGAAACTAATTCTAGTAATATATTGTGCCCAACATATACAAAATTATCATTTCAACATGTAAACAACATGAAATTAGTGAGATGCGTTGCATTCTTTTTTCACTAAGCCTTCAAAAGCCTGGGCGTATTTTACATCTCTACATCTCAACCAGCCACACTTCAAATGCTCAAGAGTCACATGTGGCTAATGGCTATTGCATTATGCATTTTAGTACTAAAAAATCCCATAAATGAATGTATAAATGCATCCTCTAAGCTAGTAATGGCACAGTCAGCATTTCAGATCAATGGAGAAAAGTGGATTTCTCAAAGGATGTTAGCACTTCTGTTCGTCATCTGGAAATATATACATTTGAATCCCTGCCTCACTTCTTATACCAAAATAGATTCTGGATGGATCAAATATTTAAAGGTAGAAAATGAAAACAAAGTCATGGAAGAACAATAGAAAACATTTTTCATCATCTTGGAGTGAGAAAGATTTTCCTAAGTCTGCCTCAAATGAGCTCAGAAGCCCTAAAAGAAAGATGAGTTCAAACATGTGCAAATTAAAAAAAAAACCCGCATGATAGAAAGCACTAAAAACATAAAGGTCATAAATGACAAACTGAGAAAATAATTGTAAAAATGTGACAGATAATTCCTCAATATATAAAGAACTTCAAATCAATCAAGAAGAAAAGACCAACGATTCACCAGAAAGAACAAGAGAAAGACAGGGGCAATTCACCAAAAAGGAACTACAAATAGCTTTGAAATGCACGGAAAGATGCTGGAGCTGACTTATAGCAACGGGAATGCCCAATACTCCAGGAGATGCCATTTTGTCCATCCCAATCAACAGAAATCAAGAAGTTTGTTAAAACTGCATAGTGGTGAGGGTACGGGAAAAGGCATTCTCAACATGTTGGTGAAAATATAAATGAGCAGAGGGCAACTTGAGAATTTCTATGAGAACGGAAAATTCACAAACTTTGTATATTGTTATTTTTAGGATCTTATACTGCAGATGTGGTCGAACCCTGCCAGACACACTCTCCCACCTCCTGTAGCCCAAACTGGTCACTAGTGGGAGAATCTCCAAAAAATCATAACAATAATTTTAAATTCAAGCAAATGTATGGAATTTCTTATTATCTATCAAGGGCCAAATGGTAACTATTTTTGGCAGTGTGGGCCACATAATCTCTATCTTAACTATTCAACTCTTCAGCCGGAGACAAAGTGTAAACTAATGGGCGTGGCTGGGTTCTAATGGACCTTTATTTACCAAAAACAGGATTTGGCCGTGGGTGGCAGTTTGCCAGCCCCTCCACTTCTGTGCCTGTCCTGGGTGCACTGGATTTGCTTTCCTGTCCCATGCTTATTTTTCCCATCTTATGATATAAGGCAGAGGTCTTTTTAGTAATCAAACACTGCTTCATCTATTTTACAGACACTATCCCCGTGATATTTTAATAACAATCTCCAGATTTGGGTTCTTGAAGGTGATGTGAGAACTTAAAGACACATGGAAGAAATGTGAAAACAGAATCCTCCTCGATTTTGAGTCTTTGCCCAGCCTTTTACAGTTCTCTCTACAATATCTCATTTGACAGAAATTTGGTGATTCGGTGTCAGATCTGGTCAAAGCATCTGAAATGAACTTCCATCAAAACTTCTTTTCCTTTTTCACCCTCGTCTTTTATCGGTTTATGTAATGTCTGATTAAGTCAATGATTGCCACAAGTACAGCTGGTTTCAATAGCTGGGTGAACAAACCACTGACGAGGTGAGCCAGGGGAGGCCAGCTCCCAAGGGAGAAGGGCGGCAGAAGCGGCCACTTAATCTGGGAGCTCCCTTAGCCAGGGCCAGCAAAGAAAGAGTCCATTCAATAGGCCAGAAGAGCCACTGTCGCACTGTTCGTAAGGGCGAGGGGCAGGAAACAACCTAAATTTCCCTCAATTGGGAAACCTCATTTGATGGATTACAACACAGCTCTTAAAATGAGCTGGGCAGGTTCCCTCATGCATTGCTGGTGGGAAGGTAAAATGATGTTGGCCTTGTGGAAAATGTTTGGCAGTTCCTCAAAAACTTAAACACAGAATCTGGAAATTACCATAGGACCTGGAAATTCCACTCCTATGTAAGGACCCAAAAAAACTGAAAACAGGGACTCAACGAGATGCTTTTATGCTTTATTCACAGTAGCCAAAAGATGGAAACAACCCAAGGGTCCATCAACAGATGCATTTTTTAAATAAGCCAGACACAAAGGACAAATATTGTATGGTTCCCCTCATATAAAATATCCAAAACAGGCAAATTCATTGAGACCGAAGGTAGTTTAGAGGGTCCCGGGGATAGGGGAGGGAGAAGGGGGAGCTGATGTTTAATGGGTATGGAGTTTCTGTTCGGGATGATGAAAAAGGTGTGGGAATAATAGTGAGGGCTGCACAACAGTGGGATTATAACTGATGCCACGGAACTGTGCACTTAAAAATGGCTAAAATGGTGACTCTTACATTACATATATTTCATCACAGTAATATTTTTAAAAAAGAACAAGGCAGCACCTGCTGATATGGAGCCCTTCTCCGAGACGTGTTGAAATTAGGGTGCAAAGTCATATTTGCGTTTTTATACTGTGTGCTTAGCCAGGCACAGGGGATCCTGGAGGGACGGACAAGAAGCCCGGGTGAAAGGTAGCCTCTGGGGAAGGGGCCAGGGGACTGGGAGACAGTGGTGAGAGGCAGACTCGCTTCCAGGGTACACTCTTGTCTATGGACACACTCCCCCGCCACCCCACCCCAAATGAGGGCCAGGGTACTCCCTGTCTGGACATGGTAAAGATCCCCAATAGGGGAGAGAAGTCAGAGGGGAGGTGGGCAGGGCTGAGAGCTGGGGAGTCCCACCGAGAAAGAGGTGCGCTGGGACCTGCCCTAGCCCCTGGGCCAGGCCCTGGGGGAGTGGCTGAAGTGAGGCATCCCCAGATGGATTCAGTAATTCAGGAGTACAGGAGTAGGGTCCCTTTCCTAAGCAGAGTGCAGGGAAAGCAGCAAGCCCCGGAGAAGCAGCAGGGCCCATATCTAAGGCAGAGTGAAGCTTGGTCTCTCCGTTTCCTTTGGCCCAGGGTGGCACTGGAATAGCAGAGTAATCCTGGAAGTCTTAAAGCAGTATTGAAATAGGGGTAACTGGAGAACAGCTCAGCAAGTTTCCCACCACCAACAGGGGGACAGAATGGCACAAAATGATCTCTTGCCCCAACACACCCTCCCGAAAAGGAGAATGGGCTTAAAGAGCTCCACAGAGTGTCCCGGCTACACACAGCATGGGACAGGAAAGCAAATCCAGTGCACCCAGGACAGGCACAGAAGTGGAGGGGCTGGCAAACTGCCACCCACGGCCAAATCCTGTTTTTGGTAAATAAAGGTCCATTAGAACCCAGCCACGCCCATTAGTTTACACTTTGTCTCCGGCTGAAGAGTTGAATAGTTAAGATAGAGATTATGTGGCCCACACTGCCAAAAATAGTTACCATTTGGCCCTTGATAGATAATAAGAAAGTTTGCTGGCACCTGGTCTAGCGAACAAGAGCAGCTCAGCAGTGTCCTGGGGGACTAAAGAGAACCCAAATCAGAAGCCTGTGGCCCCCAAGTCCTGAAATGACCTACAAGCTAGCGGGGTGGGGAGACAAGCTGGGGGGATACTCTAAATTCACCACGCCTGAGTTTCTGCCATCCCAGCAGAATGGGGGCACAGGAAAAGACATTAGGTTCCTCTGGGCGTGTAGACTGACGCACAGCTCCTGACACTTATAAAGCCATCACAGTCCCCCAAGAAGTGGTTTCTGGTTGGCTCAGGCTAACTCAGTGGTAGGATTTTGGTGGAGGACCTGAAAGATTGCAATGCGCATTACTTGCTAATAAAGAAGACAGCAGGGCCACCACTTCTTGCCAACGCAGGCCCAAGAGTCCTTGTTCCCGTGAGTTGTTAGAGTATATGGAAGGCTTCCTAGAAGCAGGGCTTTCATTCAGGAAGGGAACAGTTCTCCATATGGAGTCCCCAAGGCAGGCAGCATCAGCACCACCAGAACTTGTTAGAAATGCAACTTCTAGGGCCGCACCCCTGGCCTGCTGAGCTCGACACTCAGGGGTGGTTGCGGTGACTTGTATTTTAACAGTCCCTGGTGCAGAGCCACCGTAGTCAGGCAATGCGGCTCGCAGGGGCCTAAGAGAGGAAAAGTCACCCGGGCTCTGGTGGCCATTCCTTTGTGCAACAAACTATTTGTCAGGCCCTGAGTCATCTGTCATTTCTCCCTGGAAACAGAATGCTAAACCAATAAGGAGGAAGGCCATTTGTTTATCTGAAACATCACAATTTCCCAAGTCTATTTCAATGACTCCTAAAGCTAACGATTCTGCTAACTAATAATTTCAGAGAATTGCATCAACATTAATAAGCCCTCTTACAGAATCGATTTTCTCTAGCTAGAAACTAAGGAGCCACCTCCCTCGGATAATCTAACCTAGTTAGGTTATCAGGGCTGGGGTTGGGGGAGGCAGAGTGAACACGTTCATTCATCTGGAGCTGCAGCCCACCAAGGGGGGCGCCCACTCAGCAGGGTTTACCAGGCAACAGGTACAAGGCAGTGAGCTAGGGGGACAGACAGAGCCCCGGGAGCTGGACAGAAAGAGCTGGCCCTGGGAGTGCACAGCCCATGGGCCATGTGGATGATGCCTGCGAGGAAGGAAACAGGTCAGCCTGTGGCCTCTGAGTCTTTGCTCACAACTCAGCTGGGCAGCCTGCTGCTCTGCCCCGCTCTGTCTGGCCGGAGTCGTTTGCGATGATCATTTCTATCCGAACCCTTCTTATTTGCCTGGGGCCCCAATTTCATGTTCCAGATGACATTTAGTACTGCCTTTTAGGATCTGTTAATTCTCCAGCTACTGCGCCCTACATCTCCAGTGAGATTCAGCTTCCTGCAAAGGCAGACACTTCACAACCCCTTGGGGCGATGTTGAAAAAGTCACTCAAACCCAAGTTGGGGAGGGGGCCTCGGTTGGTGGTTAAAGCCCCCCAAGAGCTTTTGAGACCTACCCACCCGGCAGCACCTGGGAGCCTGTTAGACTTGCAGAAGCTCAGGCCCCGCCCCAGAGCCCCTGAAGCACCATCTGCTTTTTAATAAAATCCCCAAGTGAACCAGGTGCATATTCAAGAGAGACGAACACCTGTCTGCACTACCTCCCACAGCGCTCCTCACGCAGCAGATGCCCCACGAGTGGAAAGCAAATGCTTCTGAGGAAAGCATAAATGAGGCTGGTTTGAGAGGCAGCACTGCCTTAGTTGTCAGTTACACGGGCCATGTGGTCCGACTCTCAACCCCCAAAGGGGGCATCCCCGAGGGTTCAGGTCACCACCCCCCACCCGCCCCGGGCCCCGAGTCTCTGATCTACAAAACGGGATCATGCACCGCCTGCCTCCTAGGGTGGTGGGGGTGGAACGAGTGAATACAGGCGGGACGCAGGCAGAGCCGGCGCAAACCAATGCTCAGGAAGTGCAGGGAGGCCCGGGAAAGGGGCGGGAATGGCCCGGTCACCCCATCCCCGTATCCCCACCGTTGGTCTGATTCCCGTTTTTATTCAAGCAGGGAAAGGGAAAGGACAGAGGATAACCCAATACACCTAGCCTAGGAGTTTGTCAGTTTTAGGCAATCACCAAGGGAAGTCCAGTGTAAAATGTGTCAAATTCGATTGAATGGGGCACTTAGCATGAGACTGTTGGATTCAGGACACAAAATGGAGTGAACGAATAACCCCACAATCTACTCAAGAAATCAACAAGCTCTCCCAAAGCAAATTCAGCATGTTAAAACCCCTCCCCTCAACCCCACCCCTTTCCCTCCAAAATAAAGGAAATAGAACAGGCTATTATCAAGGAAGCACAGGGTTTGCATTAGATTTCATTGGAACTCTTTGGAGAAAAAAAAAAGAAAAATATTTTTTTCTTTGTCTAAAGACGAAATCCTGAAACCAGAAGATGGTTTCCTGTTCCAAACCAGGCCCTTCCCAGCTCCCAAAGTTTATGAATTTTACAGAGAAAGGTAGTTTCAAGGGCAAACAGAGCTGGCCTTTCTCATCTATTGACTCATCCAAAAATGACACCTCTTAAAAACCGACAGCAGGCGGGCACTACTTCCCATGCGCCTGTCGGTATCCTAGAGAAGCGAAGCTCACTTTACATTTTTACACGTGGCCGGCAAAATGGATAGTGCAAAAGTATCCATAAACCGGAAAACAAATCCAACACAAAATATGATAACCAGTTTTTTGTTTGTTTCTTTTGTTTCTTGGCTGGGCAGATCTAAAACAAATGAAGAAAACCCAGATACGTCCTTTGTTTTAAATAGCCCAGTGCTCATTTTTGCAAGTACAGCTATCTTTCATTTTGTGAAACAGGGCCTTCTTAAAAAGGTTAACTTTAAACAGTCACATTTTTTACGCAGCTCCTACTTTACCACTGCTTTCCATTTTAAAAAATAGATATACCACATTTTAAAGAATCCCTCCCCTCCCGAAAATTAGATTGAAAAGTCTGGTTGAGAAAACAGCCAATCACCCCCCACTAAATGCTAGATGTTGATTTTCCTCAGCAAGCCCTGATCTTGGCTGCATTTTATAGTGTTTTCCCTGACTCTGCTATCTCCCTTCCTCTAATGGTTTAATTCTTTTATTTTCAATGAAATGATATTTACCATGATAAGAATGGATAGCAGACAATTCAAGTGTCTCTTACATTGGAGCAATTGCCATGCCTTATAAAATGGAAAGGGTACAAATATTCCATTTATGCCAAATCACTTTGTTTACAGCAGCCCAAGATATGTCTTAAGGATGCGTATTACCTCTTAACTAATGCAGTACAGTATAGCTGTTTTTGCCTTCTAATAGAATTTTTAAAGGGCATCTATTGTTCTAAGAAATTACCAAGATACTTGGAAAGTATGTTAATTTATAATGACAATTTCTCATGCACCCTCAACTCCTGCAGTTCACCAACCCAGGCTTTGAATGAAGACATCTTTCTTCACCCACTATTTCAAGATGGAGAGTTTTGCATGCATTAAGAGAAAAGCAGTACGTTCCCACCTTGAAAAATACATACAGGCCATTGCTCAAGAGCATCCATCCATATTTGCATTCTGGGATACAGCTTTACCAGTGATGGGCTTCACATACAGATATGACAAAACTAGATTATTTGGCAGCATAATCATCACCTAGGATGAAACAAAAGCCCTTCCTAGAGACTCTCCGGTAATTTCTTTTGTCTTCATCAGTACAGTAATTTGCTCTCTCGATAAGAAGTCATTCCAAATTACCCAACGCAAAAATGAGTAATGCTGAACACATTATCAGACTATTTGCAGATGATGCTGTACATGGCTTATCTATCTCATCACAAGAAAGTCATAAAATCCCAAATACCCCATCTCAGAAGCGAGCAAGCATTAGACTGCAAAGTTAAACGAAACAAAAACTGGGGGCATGCACCACCCACATGTCCCGCTTGGTTTATCAATTAGAATGCTACAGTTCAGGGCAAGACAGTCATTTGATGGCTCCTGCAAATAAATTCTTACAACTAGTTACAACCCAAAGATGGCAAAACTTGGAGAATCCAAGCCTCGGTCATCAAACCAATAAATGGAAAAATATACACTATAAAAATGAACAGGAAGAAAAAATAGGAGGGGTTCAAGTATAGCGGTATAAGTAGGTATACCTTTCCTCTAACTTCGGGATTTTGTAATAACCGTCGCTCTACACAGATGCAACCAACAAAATCTAACCGATTTTTGGAAAACCTAGAAATAAAAAAATGTAGGGAATTTAAGTTCCATGACTATCCAAGGCCGCCCAGTAAAATTACTTGGAGAAATGTGAGAAGGGTACATTTATAACCATTAGATGAAAACATGAAGTCTATTTATCCACTGTCAAATATGACTTTTTTTCCCTTCACTGTGATATCATTGTTCTAAAAGTTATTTACAATTTTACCTATAGTTTTTAAGACTCCTTTTTAGGGAACTGTTTCAGAGATGCAGAAAAGTACAGAGAGAAGATGAAAAATCCATATACCTACCACCTAGATTTAATGCAAGTTCACCTGTTGTCATATTTGCCATATATAAATATATCAGAAGGAACTGAAGTTTCTCCCTACACCTGTCAACCAGAGGTATCTCATATCCAGAAAAGCTCACAGGTATTCTTCACAGTTATGTCTTATACTTTTAATAGCCATGTTTATATGTTTTTATGTACCCATGAAATATGTACCAGTATTTCATACAATTTCAAACTTGAGTTAAATCGTATTCTGCTGTATGTACCTTTCTGCGACTTATTTTTGTTTTGTTTTGCGGAATAATGGACATTTATCTATGTTGATCATCAGAAACTAGTTTACACATTTAAATTGCTGTTTAGCATGCCATTTTATGAGTTTACCACAATTTAATTATCCATTCTTCGATGACTGACATTTAGTTTATTCACAATTTTACACAGTTACAAAACAATGTTGCAATAAACATTCCTATACATGATTCCATGTGTACGTTTGCAAAAATGTTTTGAGAGCAGATATCTAAAACTGGAATTGCTTAGAGCACGTGTGCATCTTCAATTTTACTAAATATTGCCAAATTACTTACCTTTGGCTATAACAATTTGCACACCCACCAACAGTGCACAAAAGTTCCCATTTTTCCAATTCTTTCTTTGCCAATACCTAATATTGTCAGATGTTTTTCTTTTTTCACATATAATGGAATAGAATTTAAATTTGTATTCCTCTAATTACTGGTGAGATTGAGCAGGTTTTCATTTCTTTATTGGTCTTTTAAAATTTCCTCTTCTTAAACCCTAACAGATGATTTGTCCACCTGTTATTGAATATGGTTTGCCTTTTTCTCATTGGTTTGTGGAGAACTTTATATATTCTGGACACCAGTCCTTTATCGGTTACATCTCTTTCAAGTATCTACTCACAGATTTTGCTTGCAGTTATCTGTATAGTGTCTTTTGTCATAGGGAAGTCTCTTGTTTCCTTTTTTAATGCTATCAAATTCAAATGCTTTCCTTTATCGTTGGTTGGCTGCCCAGTAAAATTACTTGGAGAACATTTGAAAAAATACTGATGCTAAAACTAAGGTCCAGTGACAGAAAGCAGATCAGCAGGGGCTGACTACAAGGGGGCAGAGGGGAATCGGGGGGGGTTGGAGATCTTCAATTTGACTCTGGCGAAGATTACACAGGAATATGCATTTGTCAAAAAAAAACCATCAAACTGTATAGTTCATGTAAAATGTACTACCATAATAAAGTTAAAAAATGCATATGCCTGGGCTCTAAGACACCTGATTTTGGTGAGGATCTCTATGGGTAAGGCCAAGAACCTGTACTTTTTTTAGGTGCCCCCAGGTGATTAAGGTGTGCAGCCAGGGATGTGAACCATTGTATTTGTTTAAGCTCGGCCTTCTTCATCTGGAATTATTCTTACACAGGCTATAAGGAAAGACTCAAATTGTGTCAACATTTGAGTCTTCAGTCCTACTCCTGCTGATGTATGAGGCCAAATGTTAACATATGCGTGAAACTATTTCCAATCTTTCTATTTGGTTCCGTACGTCTGTTTGAACAGCTATTGGACAATGCCACATTGTCACATTAATTAGTAAAAGCTGATGTCTGGGGTGGGGGGCTATTCCCTTCTCTTCCTCCTTGACCTCCTCTTCCCCTTCTCCTTCAGAAGTGCCCTGTTTACTCCTAGGCCTGCATTTTTCCAGATGAACTGTAAGTTTAGCTTTACAAGTTTCACCCCAAAATAATACATAGCTGTGGAGGTTTTTTAAGAATTTGTATTAAATTTATATTAGGGAAAAAATTGCCATTTTTCCAATGAGTCTGCTCATCAACACGGCACATCTATTGATTGAAACCTTCTTTCAAGCCCTTTAAAAATGGTTACTAATTTTCTCCAAGAACACCCTGGAAATATTTTTTTGGTTTTGTATATAATAGCTCCAAAACTGGAAACAACTCAAATGCCCATCAACAGTCAAATGAATAAATAAACTGTGTTATACTCCCACAATAGACTACTATACAACAGCCAAATGAATTAACAAGACTTACCAACAACTATGTGGTGAATTTCATTTATATAATGCTGAACAAAAGAAGAAAAACCCACAAGAATGTGTGCTTTCTATAAATGATATATAAACCAATATAAATTATAAGGAAAGTGGTAGAAATATCATTTATATAAATGATTCCATTTATAGAAAGTTCAAATATTAAACTATACTGTTTTAGGATGCATACATAGATTTTTTTTTTTTAAATCAAGGCAGTACTTATCCTGAACGTCAGCACAGCGGTAACCTTTAGGAAGGTAGAGAGAGGGATTGGGTGGGGCACAGGGGTGGGAGCTTCTATTTCTTGCCCTGTGTGGTGGTTGCAAAGGTATTTGCTTTATAATCACTTGTTATATATATATTTTTTATGTATTTACTATGCATTTGCTATAATTCACCAAAAAAAAAAAAAAAGTTAAAATGAGCAGAGAGAGTATTAGTTTGGGCAATTTCATTAAAAATCTGAGACTCTGGAAGTCAGCAATGCCCTAAGAACAGGAGCCATCCTACTCGAAGTAGAGGATTCTCCACGGATAGGGCCCAGAGAACTGGTCTACCATTTAATTCTAAATTTTCTCTTTAAAAATGACATGGGAATGACTATGAGACTTTCAAATAAAATACCCCATAAAAAGTATGTGGCCTTTTAGCTTCTCAATGTTGTGAACACAGGACATGCTGGGGGAGATGATGTCTCCTTACACAGGATGAAGCTTTCACATGACATACAACAGAGGCAGTAGACAAAGGATCAGAAAGAGAACCGCCATAAAATGAAGGGAAAAAGAGCCATTGGCAGCCCTATTCTTCTCTCTCCCTTTAGGAGCTCTGGCTTAAATACCCTATTCTAAGTAGCAAGAAGAGTTACTCAACAGCAACACCTTCCTCTTTCCTAAGGGCTCGTTTGCAGATGGTTTCCACAAGTGTTTTTCTTGAAGGGACCATCTCATCCTTTGGTGACTTTTCATAAACTTCAGAGACTTTTACAGTTTTGGATGGAAAGAAAATTAACCTTTATACAAAAATGAGGCCTCTTTCAAAGGAACAAGGACTACTACTTTTCTAATTCATTATAGACCATGCCCAATTTTTTGCCTTGGCCATCCGTTCATTTGTTCAACAAATATTTATTCATAATATAATAATCAAAGCACCATGCTGGCTTCCATCTGGATACAGATAAATTAGACAAGACCCAGTTCTCAGACGATTTACAGTAGCCAACTGGGTAGCCAAAAGCCAGTCCCACCAACATCTATCTCCTCCTCTTCTTCCTGGACACAGAGTTAAGATTATATTGCCCAGCAAGCAGATGTGGCCACATGGCCAAGTGCTGGCCAAGAGAACGTGAGCAGGTGCAATGAGCACATCAGGCTGACCATAAAAACTAGACTCATCATCGCCTCCACCTCCACAAGCAGCTCCTTTGCTTGCTACATGCACACTTAGGGAAAAGGTGCCAAATCCGCTTACCTCCAAAAGCCAGAAGTAGGAATCAGTATAGAATCTTCCCTTGTTTTATCCAGTCAACTACCAAGTCTAGTGGTTTCCTTTAACCCTTTCTTTTTAGATCTACCTCCTTCTTCCTAAAGTACCACTCTAAGTCCCATGCTCCTCTCTTCTCCTCTGGGCTATTGCAAAAACCTGTGTCTAGTCCAGATACCTCCCTCACCCCAGAGACTTCCTTCTAAAACACAAACCTGAAGATGTCAGCCTTGCCCCAAATCCCTTTCTCAAACCATTGCCTATGGGATAAAAGCTCAACTCTTATATAATGTCCCATACCCTCTGTGAGACAGCCCCGCCTACCTGTCTCGGCTCTATCCCTCTCCACTCTTAGGCTCTCCATGGGAGGATGAATGAGCAGCCCCAGTTCTTCACCCCTCCCTGCATCCACGTTCATTCCATGGCCTTGTCATGGGCATAGTATATTTCCCCAAACTTGCCATCAGGCTTTGCTGAATGCCTCATATAGCCAACATGAGGATGGAAGTATCAGTATGTCAGTTCTGTGCCTCAGCTTGCTGGTCTCTGTTTCCCCTTTTATGCTTCTGCTATTACCATGAAAATAACATGCCCTGGTCCAAGAAACAAGGACAGAACCACTCGGTCAATCCACACTCCTCCAGCTAAAAGCAAAGACAAGATCAGCTGAATCCTAGCTGATCCACAGATGCTTGAAGAAGTCCCACCGATATTGGCAGAGTTGTCTCAGCCAATGTGCAGACACCTAGGAAATCAATCCCTATTACTATATACCACTGAGATGCTGTGGTTGGTTGTTATACAGCAATAGCTAACTATCAAACTAACTTTGAACCACAGCACCATGAACTGGTCAGTTCACTACAGTGTCTTCGCACCATGTGTTTCCTTTACCTGACATGCATACCCCACCACTTCCTGGCAAGCCCATCCACCTGATGAATTCCAACTTAACCTGTAAGTCTTAATTCAAGCATCAACTCCGGAAAATCTTCTGTGGCTACCTCCGTGAGCCTGACTCACTGTCTGTCCAGAGCTCCCACATTATACTTACCTCCATTATACCAATTACTGCTCCGTAATTTCTTGTTTATGTAATTATATAGATTTTGATCCCTGGCAGTTACAAAATGCCTGGCACCAAAACTTGGCACTAAATGAATCTCAGAAAACAAAGATCCAGTGGGGATGAGACAGGGAGCAAAGGAGGAAAAAGAAAAGAAGAATTGTAGCCTAGAACCGAAGACTGCAAACGTCTGCAAGTCCAGACTCACTGTGCAATGTGACTTTGACGAATGTGGCTGCTTTGGATTTGCCTCACAGTGATGAAAACTCATCCATTCACGGAACCTCAGAACAGAGTGGGAAAGGGAAGCAAAACTCAGTGAGCCGCTGCTGAAAGAACTCAGTGAAGGTGCTAAGAGAGCCAGGTTTTATGACTGAGAGAATGGAATGAATCTGATGGCATTTTCTGCAGCCACAGAGAAATACTTAAATGAGAAAGGCAGCAATTTTAACACAGCTATTAGGATACACTTTCTGACTCTACATAGTGAGACTGGAGCATTTACCCAAAGTGGCTGCAGAGGAAAATACAAGTAGTTGTAGGGTCTCATTGAGAACGACAACTATAATAAAGACAACAGTGACAGTGACAACTTAGAGAGCGATAGACCTCAACAGTCCTAAGCACAGTGGAAGATGATTCTTACAGCAACAAAAATATCCCTTTCTGGGGCTATCAATTCTCCAAATTACAGTCTTTAATTTTTGACTGTCCCTCATTCTCTCACAGCCACCATCAAAATTTTCGTCTCCATCCCAGCCGTGCCTTTGTCTACAATGCAATAGTATTTGATCCTCCCACTCTACAAGCCTGCTGGAAAATTAATTTAAAAACAAGACTGGGCTCAAAGAGGCCCAGTAGTGTCATGGGGTTTAGCACGCTGCAGGGTTCAGACCGCCCCAGGGCTGGGGGTCATTAATAAACCTGCTGAGCACCTTGAAATCTAAACCATCAAAGGGGTCTCATTACCAAGGTTTTATTGAGCCCTTATATTTAGAGGGAATTCCAGACACATGAGAGCTTTCTAGAAGTTTCTGGACAAACTTTTTAGCCGTTTTTCATGTGTTGGGAATCACAGACTCCTCCTTGAATCCATCAAAAATGAGAGACCCATTTTCCATTGTGGTGAACCCTGCAGATGGCAGCGGGTGGCTTTCTTTTGTTTTGGCTATCCTGCCTCTGAACACCTTTCTCTATATAAGGAATTATCCACTTCGTGAGACCTGATAGAGGACTCAATGGATGCTGAAAATGCTCCATACTCTTCCCTGGCATTGCTGCAGCGGGTATAGTCACAGGACCTAGCCCTGCCAAAAAGATTTGCTCAAGCCAGACTGACTTGGAAGGCAATGAAATCAGCTGGGGAGGGCACTCTCAGGCACTTCTGCTCTTTCCAGCACTAACTGATATAAACGTGGCAGCAGTCATGGTCACGTCATGTGTCCAGCGAAGACGTGGACACAGGGCAAACTATAGGCTTCTGCTGATCCTTAGCCAACAGTGGCTTGCTCATCAAAACAGATCAGTGACTTGGTTTGGGGTATTTTTCTAGGAAGCTGAGACTTGAGCACTGTCCTCCAGCTTCCTCTCCTCCCACCAGCATTCTGGGAACTACCTGGTGTCCCTGTATAAGCTTCATTTCTATTTAATTTGCTAGAGTTAGATACCTGACTGATGGAAACACGCACACTCGTTTTATGTAAAACATCAGGGGGTTCCTGGGCCAACTAAAGTTGCTTAAAATCCTTTAACAGTTATTAGGCTGCTGTGTCTCAGCCCATAAGCACCCCTCTTTGTCTCTGGAGTACTAGGGCTGAGATTGGCAAACCACATATCTGCTTTGCCAGCTGTTGTTAGGTTAGTCTGGGGAACGAGACAGACCCTGTCTTTTTCTGTCGACTTGCTGCTATAGTAAGCATCACTCCAGCAGGACTTCTTCACCGTGGCAGCAGCAATTCCTTCCCATAGTAGCATTTTCCAATATTGCAGAAGTAGCCTCATTGTGCCCAACATACTAGTACTAGCCTGCTGATGCCTCCCTTCTTGGAATTTTGAGTTTTAGCTTTATGGGACCCCTTCTCTAAGTTTCTAAGTTTTAATAATTCTAACATTTTCCTCTATTTCTTCATCCTTAGGGATGGTAGCTGCTTTCCACAATGCCTATTTCTGTGATATTTTAGGATTCCTTTTTGCTGTAGCTAACTGCTAATGCCTAGTGAGCCATTCTTTATATATCTGCTACCAGAGAGAATAGAAATAAAAAAATAAGAAGGGAGAAAAATTTGCAGGCAAGATTTAAGGTCTCAAACTCGGAGGCCATGGGAGCGAATTCAAGCTGTATCCATCCAGGAAGCAGAACCATGTACACATCTGGATGGTTTCTGCAGTGGGGGGAGGAGAAGGGACAAGGAGGACAGTATCAGACACATCACTCAGAGACCACAAGCTGGAGGCTGCTGCATCAAGTCCTGCACAGAGGCGGTCCCAGGGGAAGGATGGATCAAAGACAGGTGGGGAGGAGATAGAATGTAATGGGGAAATCATGCCTGCAGCCCTCTGCCTGTTTGCCACAACTGAAATAATAACGACCCCATCACTGCTAATGGTTATTGAGCGTTACAACATGCAGACACGGAGGTGAGCATAGCTGCATGGATTACCACATTCATCAACTCCAAAATGCCTTCTGCTTAAGACACACCATTACTCAAGGTTTCACTAAGAAACAAGAGAAAAAATGCTGCCAATTAACAATTACCTGTCATTGACTGTAGATATAGCCCTATTTTAGAAATGTTGAAATGTGGAGTGAAAAATGCTTCTCAGAATCAGTAAAGCATGGCAGCTCACTCAATCTCTGTAACAACCCCTCCGGAGTTGATAGCAGTGGGGCCTAGAGGGAGAAAGGCCCAGTAATTAGCTCAAGGTCCCACACTCAGCAAACAGCAGAGGACAGATTTAATCTGGTCAGTGGGACTCCAGAGTCCAAGCTATTGGTAACTCTGCTCTGCTCTTTTACTGGTAAATGCCTTAGAAGCCAGGGATCAAACTCATGCTGAATGCATGCAAAAGTCACTGATCTATTCTGAGCTTTTAGAAGTCCAAAAGACATTAACTATGAACAGTGCATCAGAGACAGGGAGACTCTCACTGCTGAGTTCCCTTCAGTGACACAGAGCCCCGGCAGCTCACAGCTGATCTGGGAAGTGGACAATTAAACTAGCAACGACAATGCAATGACACTTAGTTGAGGCAAGTGACAAAGAGTTGCAGGAGCATCCATCCAACAGAGTTCCAGATGGTTTCTTGGAGGACGGGCTGGCTATGGCTAAGAAGACCTGTCAGAGGATTAGGAATCAGGCAGGTAAAGGGGAGGAAAATGGTTTCAGGTAGAAGGAAAACACAAAAAAGGCTCAGGATGGCAAATAGCATGACGTATACTGAGAACCAGTCGCAGCAAGCAGTTGGACTTTGGGAGCAGACAGCTGGCCTGAGCTGAAGCTGAGGATGTAGGGAGGAGCCAAGAGGAGAGCCTTGAAGGCCACCAAAGGGAAAACGGAAAAAGGAAAAGAAAAAGACGTGGACTTGATCAGGAGACAGCAAAGAAATTTGGTATAGAAATGTGTTTTTACAAAGATGATTCTGATTGAGTGTTTCCATTCTTACCTGGCAGAGTGAAGACACTTAAACCCCAAGCCAGCCTAAGCCCGTGGTGGATGGGAACAGCCCTGTCCTTGAACCCCCTGCTGTGTTAATTGCTCAAAATCCCCAGATATAGCCTCATCCAGAGCTGAGCTTCTGACATGTTACTTTAGCAAACTGCATCACCTGAGCTGCCTGTCCACCTGGTTTCTGTCTGATTTAAACATTCATTTAAAGGGAGACCATGATATATATTCAAACAAATTGACAACAGGAGCGCAAACAAATACTTGCACATGCATGTTCAAAGCAGCATTATTCACAGTAGCCAAAAGGTGGAAGCAATCCAAATGTCTTTCAACAGATGAACTGATAAATTATGGTATAGGCATACAATAGAATGTTAGCCATAAAAAAGGGAATGAAGTGCCGATACATGCTATAATGTGGATGAACCGCCAAAACATTAAGCCAAGTGGGAGAAGCCAGTTGCCAGAGGACAAATATTGTATGATTCCATTTATATGAAATACGCAGACGAGGTAGCTCCATAGACACGGAAGTGAACTGGTGGTTTCCAGGGCCAGAGGGGAGGGAGCAAAGGGAAATGACTGCTCATTGGGTACCAGGTTTTATTTGGGGATGAGAAAAAAGGTTTTGGAAGCACACAGAGGTGGGTTTACATAACATGGTGAGCGTATCAAATACCACCAAAGTGGTCACTTTAAAAGGTCAATTTTAAGTTATGAAAATGTTACCTTAGCTAAAATAAAATGAATTTTTTTTAAAAAAAAGGGAGACCATGAGATAATAGGAGGGTTTGGGAACTCTCCATAGTCAAGGTGAGGCCCAGGCATGTACGTGCGTTCTGTTATATATTCCAGGTGTCCTTGCTTCCTAGGGCTGCCAGGACAAAGCACCACAACAACAGGGTTAAGGCAACAGGGATCCATTGTCCCTCTGTACTGGGGGCCAGACATTTGAAGTCTGAAATCAAGGTACTGGCATGGCCGAGCTGCCTCTGAAGTCTCTAGTGAAGAAGCTGTTCCCTGACTGTCTCCTGGTTTCTGGTGGCCCCAGGGGTTCCTTGACTTGACAAAGCATCTGCCTCCATCCTTCCACAACCGTCTGGCTGTGTGTCTCCCCACCTCTCGGTATGGCTGTCTGTTTCCCCATCTTAGAAGGGTGCTGCTCATATTAGATTAAGGCCCACCTTACTCTGGTATGACCTCATGTGAACTTGCCTAATTCCATTTTAAAGACCCTATTTTTAGATAAAGTCACATCCTGAGATACTGGGGTTTAGGACTTCTAGATATCTCTTTGGAGGACACAATTCAACCCCTAACACCAGGTAACTCTGGTGGTTCCCAGGCCACAGGACAGATGCCTGCTCCATTTTAATCTTCAGACTGTCCCTTAATCACATGCGCTAAGGTCTTCTTTCCCTCCTTCTTTCACTCTTAAAAATAGTAAGATTCTGACTTCCGATAGAAGGAGGAAGTTACTTGAATTACGAATTAGTGTGGATCGTTCATAAAACAAAGTCTCTCGCAGCACCCGAACCAAAGCAAGACATGAGCCATTTAGGTAGTGGTCATTAACCTCGCTGAGCAAGATTCCTTGAAGGAATCTTTTTTTTATCAATACCTGGGCCTGTGGCTTTTTGCCAGACTCTCTCCTACGTATCCTTTGGGATGAGTCTTGTGTGTTTTGTCCCTAAAATGCTTTCCCACCCGGCCCCTTGTCTTGGATAGAGGCTTCTTTAACCTGCTCCTGTTTCTCTTTGTACTTCCCCCAACCTGCCCCTTCCTTACCTCTGCTGCCCTTACCTGCGCGCCTGAAGGCAGGGGTGTGGGCAGGGATGGGGTCTGGACATGATTAATCCTAACCGCCAGAGAGGGGTCCAGGTGTCAATATTTTTCTAAAGTAGGACATGCAGAGCCCCCTTCAGGCACCCTTCCTAGCATGCTGCTCAAAACATGCTTATTTTAACTGGCTGCATAAGTCTTTCACGTCTTAGTCAAACACAATGAAAGTAAATAAGGGATGAAAACTCAGACACAAATTTCAAATGACACTCTTTTCTGGTTAGCCTCTGCTTATTTAATTATTCATGACCCCCACAACAACAACAACAAAAAAAGTTGATTGTGATGATAAATGCAAGCTATATGATGATTTTGTGAACCATTGATTGCACACTCTGGATGATTACATGGTAGGTGAATATATAATATTAATGTGAATAAAAAATAAATAAATAAAAATTATCTGTGCCCCCGGTTTATCATATCCAGAAGAGTGGTCAATTGCAGAAGGTACAGCTCTGCTTCCAGCAAATCACTCACAAGTGTAAAGTACTTTCTGTTTATAGGCTGCAACATGCATTCACAAATGTGAGCTCATTGGATCATCTCCATTCATTCACCCATTCATTGACCAAATCACTCCCAAAGATGGTCTAAGCACCAGGTCCCGTGCTGGTGTGGAGAATACAGCTGAGGCCAGGGCAGACCCCATCCCTGCCCACGCCCCTGCCTTCAGGTGCACAGGTAAGGGCAGCAGAGGTAAGCAAGGGGCAGGATGGGGGAAGTACAAAGAGGAACAGGAGCAGGTTAAAGAAGCCTCTATCCAAGACAAGGGGCCGGGTGGGAAAGCATTTTAGGGAAGAAACACACAAGACTCATCCCAAAGGATACGTAGGAGAGAGTCTGGCAAAAAGCCACAGAGACAGCATTCTGGGCAGAGAGAATGGCTTGCGCAAAGGCTGGAGGAGAGAGAAAGGAAAACTGAAGCCCTGGCGAGAGAAGCAGGGGTGAGGGGTAGGAAGGATGAGGCTGCAGAGGGCAGCAAGGGTCGCAGGAAACCGAATTTTGTAAGAAGCTGTGCAAATTGACTTTACACTGAAGATGATGGAGAGCCCTTGAAGGAGTTCAACCAGGAAAGCATGATTAGCTTCACAAGTGGCAAAGTATCCCCTGGACCTTTAGGGAAACGATGTGAATCAGGAGCCGATGGTCCCCAACACAGCGAGGGCTGGGCAATAAAAAGAAGTGATTAACTGGAGAAGTATTTGAATCATGGGTCAGCAAGCTGTTGCTATAAAAGACCAGATAGCAAATATTTTCAGCTTTGTGGGCCATGCGTCCTCTGTAACGATGACTCAATTCCGTCGCTGTAGTACAAGACCAGCAGTAGGCAACACGTAATGATCAGGCCTGCCTGTCCTTTACTGTGTCCCAGTAAAACTTGATGGAAACGGGCTGTTGACCCGCAGTTAAAGGATCCCATTAATAAGGCTCAGGGGTTTGTTAGATACAGGGCATAATGAAAGAAGTCAGGACTGATGCCCTGGAAATGAGTAGAGCAGATATTATCCTCACTGACTCATAAATCAGAAGCCTGAGATGCAAAGAGGGCCAGTGTCATAGGACACAGCCACGCCCAAGTCTCAGTGAAAATCCTCTCGGCAGTGCCCTTTTTGCTTCTTGGAAATCACAAATAAATTGTACACCCCTGCACATTGCACACTTCCTGTACACTCACCTAGGAATGCACCCATGCACACACTCACGCACCATGCATGCACTCAAGCACCCATGCAAGTCTCACACTTGCACCCAGGCACAACTCACACACTCATGCCCGCACATACGTGTCCACCCTTATATGTTTAAGTTTGCTTACAATGGCCACACCAGATCTCCAAATAATTCCTTAATGCATTCCCTACAGAGCCTACTCGCTCCAATGTAAACACAGATCACATCCAAATCAACTTTATGACTCACAAGGGCCCCAGGCCCCTGCAAAGGGAGATGATCAAACAGTCCATCCCCTCTCAAAGCTGTAAAGTTTGTGATGACATGAGCAATTACACTTGATCGGGCATATCTGAGGAGAAACAGAAGACTTTGGCCTCTGGTATTTCTGAGGACATTCAGTCCTCACTTATGTTCCCTCTGCAATGAATACATCAGCTCTGTCCCATGAGGAATCAGCTGAGTTACTATCTAAAGCTAGACACTCGGGCAGCCACAGGGGTGGGCACATACATGCAGCCTTGGGACCTGTGCTGCCTCCCCAAGCCGAGAGGGCCCAACCAACTTTGAAGCCCCTGTTCTGTTCAATCCCAGCTTTATCGGAACCTCTGCCTGCATATTTCTGTTGTCAGGCCAGGTTTGCTGCCCCATGCCCTTAACAGCCAATCTATGACACTAGGGTTTCAAAGACAGAAAGAGCTTGTATTACAAAGCGTAAATCAAGAAGAAGAGGAGGTTTGCTGATCTCAGATCTGTCTCCCTGAGTTGGAAGTGCTTAGGGTTATTATGGGAAAAAACAAAGAGAGGTGGGGATAGTGATCTTATTGGTTGTGTATATATTTAAATTAAGGATTCAAGTTGGATTGTATTGATCGGTTGTGACTTTTGGTTATTGTTAATAAGGAACAAGCAGGAGCCTGAGAAGTCCTTGAGCTAACTGCCTGTAAAGGTGGGGCAGGAGAGCAGGGTTCTAAATTATTCAGCTCATACAAAATAACAACTACAAGCAAAGGAAATAAGTACAGGAATAAGTTGAAATAACAACTACAATTACAAATAAAACTGCTATAGGCAGCAGTTACATTCCCTTACCTCCTGGCTGAGCCCACACCCTTGGCCAGCCTGTGCCGGTTTCCTGTCCCATGTGTTCAACTTTTCATGATAAGGACTCTCACAAATACTATATATCTAATCCCAGCTTCCACCACACCCCTGGGCCACTGACTCACATTTCTAGCATCCTGTTAGCAACTCAACTTAAATACCTGGCCATCAGGATACACATAATACATCGCTAGCTCAATCAGTCCATGTTTGTTGAATTCATGCTTCCCAAATTCAGATCCCAAATTCCTTCCAAATCCATCTCACCCTTCAACTACTGAATTTTCCAACTGAGCACCACACTTCTTGCAGCCACTAAAATCTGAAATGTGGGAATCGTCCTGGATACTTTCTTCTCCATCCATCCAATCAGTCATCAGGTCATTTCCATGCGTCCTCCTTCAAAATATCTCTCAAAATTGCCCTCTATTCCCATCACCTCAGACCTGCCCTGTCCTTAGGGCAGGAATAGCCCAGTGATCTCCTAATTGGTCCCCTGGCCTTTTGTTTCTCTGGTTCCCAAGTCATCCCATTATCTGATGCCAGATTAACCTACAAAAGAACCCTACAAAAACACCATCAGATAATGTGGGAATTTATGCAAAATTCCCTAAATACTCTCTGATCCAAAGCTCTGGAAATAATAAGAATATCTGGCTTTGGCAAGTACACTTAACAGTTTACAGAGTATTCTAATGAAACAAAATGTTACATTAGAGTCTTAACAAAATGTTAAATGGAATTGCACTTAACATCAGACAGGAGGTCACAGGGAAATAAAAGGCATGTAGAGGGTGATGTCTTTAACATGGTGACATAAGACATGCCCTGAAAAAACTTCCCCCTAGAGTCAGTGAATGCAAGGAAAATCTCACTTGCTTAGGACTCTGGAGGCCACTAGAGACTGGAGAAGGACTCCACAGATGCTGAATCAAAAAAAAAAAAAAAAACAAGGAAAATATCAGGTAGGAAACTCCTGTCCTGGACCCACGAGTCTACTTTCTCTCCCTCACCTGGTCCCATATGTAAGGCCTGGCCCGGTAGCCTCTGGCTGGAAGGCCCCCACCTGAACTAAAACCAGTGAACATCCGGGGACACAGCTGTTCAAAATCAGCCAATCAGGACCTGCCCTGACAAACAAAGGACCCCCACTGCACACGGCCCCGTAGCTATGCCCCCAGCCCTAAAGCGAGCAAAACTCCTAACCTACCACAGGAGGCCCTGTAGGCATCGTCAGCACCCCCACTAGCTAGCCTATATCTAGCCCCACCGCCCCCAGGGGGGTGCGACTTCCCCGGCCCGCACACTGAGCACCCGGACCCGGGAACCTCGACCCGGGACAATAAACTTTTTAAACTCGGACTCAGTTCCTCTGATTTTTCAGTCAGCTACCATTTAAAACCTAACACCATACAACTTGGGAGTAGCTCAGAGGAAGTGGCTCGGATCCCTTCACCTCCCACCAGAGGCAGCAGTGATAGAGCCCCATGAATATCCAGGAGCAGGGACCCAAGTCCATAGAGACCCAGGACAGGGCACTGAGGAGTGCTGCATACAAAAGGACCCTGTTCTAGTTTGCCAGCTCCTGGAATGTGATGTACCAAAAACAAACAAACAAACAAACAAACAAACAAAAAAACAGCTTTTAAAAGGGGGGATTCATTAAGTTGCAACTTCACAGTTCTCAGGCCATAAAATGTCCCAATTAAAGCAAGTTTATAAAAATGTCCAAATTAAGGCATCTAGGGGATCCCCTGGTTCAAGAAGGCCAATGATGTTCAGCGTTTCTCTCTCAACTGAAAATGCATATGGCAAACATGGTGACATCTGCTAGCTTTCTCTCCAGGCTTCTTGCTTCATGAAGCTCCCCTGGGGCCGTTTTCCTTCTTCATCTCCAAAGATGCATAGGTTCTTGTGATTCTCATGGCTCTCATGGCTGTGTGGGTTCTCATGGTTGTGTGGCTCTCCTGGCTCTCTAGCTTTCTCCAAAATGCTTCCTCTTTTAAAGGATTCCAGCAAACTAATCAAGACCCACCTGGAATGGGTGAAGTAACATCTCCCTCGATTCAAGGGTTAATACCCACAATTGAGTAAGTCCCATCACTGTGGAGATAATCTAATCAAGCTATTCACTTGATTGGGCTGTCACGTTGTCAGCTTGATTAGATTATTCTGTTAATGCCAATGGGGATTAAAAGAAATGGCTGCCTCCACAAAATGGATCAGGATTAAAACATGGCTTTTCTAAGATACATAATCCTTTCAAACCAGCACAGGTCCCCAAGAGGAAAAAGAGAGAGAGTGAGAAACACCATGGTAAAACTGCAGCTGGAAGCTGCGACTGTCTCACCCAATCCAGCTTCTGTTGGCTGAACCACCCAAATGCAAAATGGTTATTTCTGGAGTGACCCACCTTTCTGGATTGACTCCATCTGGCTCCCCAGGGTGAGCTATGCTAATAGGGAAGACCCCAGAATCAGATAACCCTCACTGATTAAAAAAAAAAAAGATGGGATGGGAGGTAAACTGAACTATTGTAAGGCAGGAGAAAATCTAATAAATTAAATAGGAGGACTACGCTCAGGTCTAGAATAATTAGACCAATTTTCAAAGAAGAGCCTTAACACAAAACCAAACAAAAGAACCCTATATAAGAGGGAGAAACTTGTATAGAGTTAACTCATCAAGGCAATCCAATGCCTAGACATCAGCAAAAAAAATTATAAGCCATACTAAGAAACAAGAAGATATGGCTCAGTCAAGGGGAAAATTAAAACTTCGAAGGAGACAGACAATTTGGAACAACTAACCAAAGAAGGTTAAACAAATCTCCCACATTAATTCAAAGAGATAAATATGCATAAAAAGATAAAGAAAATGTGGGCACATAAAGAAAAATTTGACAGTATAAAATGAAACTGAAATTATGGGGATTTAAGACACAACAGTAGAGATTAAAAATATAGTAGAGGTGTACAACAGCAGCTTTGAACAGGTAGAAGAAAGAATCAGTGAACTAGAAGACAGGACAACTGAAATCACACAAAAGTGCAGAACAGAAAAAACTGAGCAGCATCTCAGGGACTTGAGTGACAACACAAAGTATACAAACATACATGTCATGGATGTCCGAAAGGAGAAGAGAAAGGAAACAGGGAAGAAAGAATATTTGAGGAAATAATGGCCAATAATTTCCCAACTCTTAGAAAGGACATAAATATATATGTCCAAGAAGTACAACATACTGCAAGCAGAATAAATCCTAACAGACCTACTCTGGAGATGCATACAAATAAGAATGTCAAATTCCAAAGATAAAGAGAGAATTCTAAAAAGCAGCATGAGAAAAGCGATTCACCACATACAAACGGTCCTCAATAAGACTATATGCTGATTTCTTATCAGAAACTATGAAGGTGAGAAGGCACTGGTACGAATACTTTGATGTTTTGAAACAGAAAAACTGCCAACCAAAAATTGTTTATCCAGAAAAACTGTCCTGCAAAAATGAGGGAAAGTTTAAAATATTCACAGATAAACAGAAACTGAAAGAGTTTGTCAACAAGAGAACTTCCTACAAGAATTATTAAAGGGCGTTCTGCAACTTGAAAGTAAAAGACAGGAGAGAGCTGCTTGGAGTATGTGAGGAAATGATTACCTGTAAGGGTGACTAAAAGGATAAATGCAAAACCCAATAGTAATGTATCTTCAATATACGACTCTACTCTTTCATTCCTATAAGAGTCAAAATACAATTGAACAAGAAAAAGGCACATTTCCTGATAACAGATGTGTAAAATATTAAGTGGTTAAACTGGGACAACAACAACATTAAAGAGGGGGAAGGGAGGGGTATGGGAGCAGAGGGTGTGTATACTATTGAAACTAGGTTGGTAACTTTTCAAATTAGTAAATTACAGATATAATCTGGGTAATAGAAACCCTAGGGTTTGCAGTTAAGCAAGAAAAAGAAATAAAAGGCATCCAAATTGGAAAGGAAGAAGTAAAACTTTCACTATTTGCAGATAACCTGATTCTATAAATAGAAAATTCTGGAAAACTGACAACAAAGCTACTAGATCTAATAAACAAATTCAGCAAAGTGATGGGGTACAAGATCAACACGCAAAAATCAGTGGTATTTCTATACACAGTAATGTGCAAGCTAAGGAAGAAGTCACGAAACAATATTTCACTTACAATAAAAACTAAAATATTCAAATATCTAAGAATAAATGTAACCAGGGATGTAAAGGATTTGTACACAGAAAACTATACAACATTGTTAAATCAAAGGCCTAAGTAAACAGAGGACATTCTGTGTTCGTGGATTGAAAGACTGAATATCATGAAGATGTCAATTCTACCCAAAATGATTTACACAGTCAACACAATTCCAATCAAAATTCCCAACAACCTTCTTCGCAGCAATGAAAAAGCCAATTATGAGCTTTATTTGGAAGGGTAAAGCGGCCCAAATAGCCCAAAACATATTGAAAAAGAAGACTAAAGTTAAGGGACTCACACTTCCTAACTTTAAATCATATTACAAAGCTAGAGCGGAAATGGCACAAGGATGGACAGATTGACCAATGAAATGAAATTGAGAATGCAGAAATAGACCCTCATATCTATGGCCAATTGATTTTGAAAAGGATGCCAAGTCCACTCAATTGGGAAAGAATAATCTCTTCAACAAATGGTGCTGACAGAATTGGATATCCATATGCAAAAGAATGAAACAGGACCCCTGACAAACACCATTTACAAAAATTAACTCAGAGTGGATCAAAGGCCTAAATATAAGAACCAGCAGTATAAAGCTCCTAGGAGAAAGTAAAGGGACGCATCTTCAGGATTTTGTGTTAGGCAATGGTTTCTTAAACTTTACACCCAAATTACAAAGTAAAACAAGAAAAAAAAGATAAATGGGACCTCCATAAAATTAAAAACTTTTGTGCATCAAGAGGTTTTGTCATAAAAAAATGAAAAGATAACCCTACTTAATGGGGAAAAATGGAAACTTCATATATGATAAGGTTTAACATCCAGAATATATAAAGAAATCCTATAATTCAACAATAAAAAGACAAGCAACCCAATTTAAATATGGGCAGAAGACTGGAATAGACATTTCTCCAAAGAAGATATACAAATGGCTAAAAAGCACATGAAAACATGCTCAACATCAGTAGCTATTAGAAAAATGCAAATCGAAACCATAATTAGGTACCATTTCACAGTTACTAGACTGGCTACTATTAAAACAGAAAACCACAAGTGTTGGAGAGGACGTGGGGAAATAGGAAAACTCA
This sequence comes from Tamandua tetradactyla, assembly GCF_023851605.1. Classification (NCBI taxonomy): domain Eukaryota; kingdom Metazoa; phylum Chordata; class Mammalia; order Pilosa; family Myrmecophagidae; genus Tamandua; species Tamandua tetradactyla. Next base: position 13,528,723 of record NC_135332.1, read on the forward strand.
TTCACTGCTAGTGGGAATGTAAAATGGTGCAGCCAAGTGTAGAGGTTTGAAAATGGATGGTGGTGATGGTACCACATTATTGTGAGTATAATTAATAGCACTGAATTATATATAGGTGAACATGGTTAAAAGGAGACACATTGTTCGTATGTCTACTAGAATAAAAATTCAAAGGTCAAGCATAAGATTGTATAACACATTAAACACTACAGTAGATGATGGTCTATACTTTATACTACAAGTATAGGGATATTCTTTCATGAATTATAATGAATGTATGACACTAATACAAGGTGTTAATAATAGGGTGATATATGGAAAAATATACCTAATGTTAACTATGGACAATAGTTAATAGTGTTTTTCTAATAATTTTTCATAAATTAGTAACAAAGGTAACTACTGTTTAATAAAGATTAGGATAATTACAGAAAAGTGCACTCATCAATTGTAACAAATGGTCCACACCAATGCAAGGTGGTGGTGGGGGGCGGGTGGCAGATGGGAGTCCTGTATTTTATGCATGATTGGTCTGGAAACCCACAACTTCCCTAATTAAAAAAAAAAAAATTAAGGGAGAGTAGACTAAAGTAAAAACAAAAAAAGGAATGGGGAAAGATGGTGCTTTCTCATCTGAGTACACGACAGCCTCGAGTAAGGAAGAAAGAAAAGACCAGCAGAGGCTGAAGAGATGAAGACGCCAAGCTGGGAGGCCCAGCCCAACCCTGCTCCACTACCGAGGTGAATGCTCCATGCCGCTGGCTGCAAAGCTGCAGACAGTTTTCCTGCAGTCACCACAAGTGAAGACTGTGTGCACAGTTCACGCACACAGACAGAGGCATAGCATCCACCACCTGCACTAGAAAGACAAGACAGCATCCATATGCTCAGCAAGTGGAAGAGGAAGAGAGGGATTTCAGGATTCGCACTTGCAAAGGATGCGTGGAATGTTAAACCTGCTGTTTTCCCCCAGCAAGCACAGCACACTGGGAAATTGCCTCGACCCCTTTTCTATCCCCTCTGCATGCAAAGACCGAAAACGATACCTGAGTGTCTTCCTGAAAGTCAGAGAAGGGGGCCAGTGCACTTTCAAAAGGCAGAAGTAACAACCTCAACCATGCCTTCCAATCACACCTGGGAAGTGAGCACTAGGTTCACCAGAAGGGTCCTGAAGCCAGCTCTCTCCATCCATCACCTTTGTGCAGTGCCTGCGGCTTCCATGTGCCCAGAGGCCCCCAGTGTGATGAAACGTCCTATTTCACAAAAGATAAAACTCTCCTTGGTCAGTAAGTCCATCTGGCCAACAAGCCTTTTCCAGTGCTCTCCTGCCAGGACTGTCAGGCAGTGCGTCCCTTGCTGGCAAGCACTCAGGTTTTCTCCATTAGAAACTAAAGTACTAATTGGTGTTGTATACTCATTAGTGTACTGTGCCCCTAGGTGTGTACCCAGGCTCTCTCGGGAGGATCTGTTGTCTGACAACTTGCATTTGCTCAGCACACACTGGGAAAACTGATGACCCCCAGGAGCAAAGGATGGGCTGTATCCATTCCAGCTGCCTCTCAAGCTTAGAAGCATACACATCAAGCAAGATGTTGAGAGTCCAGTGAAAGGTCCAGTTAACGTCCTTTTGTCTGGCTGCATGTAGAATGAATGTCGCGCAGGCCACCCAAACCACGCCCCATACCCAGGCTCTTCTGGTGCCACAGCCTTGTCCCCATGTTGGAATCACCTGCTGCTGCTGCAGAGGTCTTCTACAGCCCAGCCAAGATCTCCGTGACAGAGCCACCCCAGGACTGCACATCTGGAACCTCAGCAAGTGGAAGTAGGAAATGCTGACACCAAGGCAGAGGGCCCATTTTCACTTTATCTGACAATTTCAGGTTTATCCTATAGACACTTGGTAGAGGCAACTGCCACTTCTTTTTATAGCAGCATCTATGATATTCTTCCAGGAAGCAGAATCAGAATGTTAAAGATGCAGAGAATCTATGAAGGAGAGAAATACTTGCAAGTATCCCAACGGGGACACACACACACACACACACACATACACAATCGTCTGCTGCAAATCTGTCACTTCCAGGCAGTTATCATTTGTGGTTGTCCATGGTGTCAAACACTTATACCAGCAAGCGCTGGGTGCATATTAAAAATATCTGCACATATTGGTCACTTAATTTTTCATTAGAGAGACCTTCTTTGCCATAATTAATAGAAACTGGACAGGAGTGGGAACATGGAGAAACAAAGGCAGGAGCTGGGAAGAGGCAGTGCCTCTAGGCCCTGCTAACTCCTCCTGGCCCCGGAGCCTAAGCAGGCAAGACCCTCAGCCAGGCTCTCCCAGATAGGAGAGCATCCCCTAGAGTCACAGGCACCCATTACCTTCCCTTCCCACTGCCAGTCACTCGGGCAGCTTCGTCAAGATGCCAAAAACCCAAGGGGGGAAGGAGAGGGAGAGCACATCAGAATCTCCCAAGGAGAAGACTGCCAAGATGTAATGCAAGCTGAGGAAAGCAAGTAGCAACAACACAGACAGTATGTTACCATTTGTATTTCAGAAAACACAAAACAAAATATACATATGTAAAAGCCTAGAGCAATCTAAATAGAGAGAAATTGTTGCACGAACCACACTCAAGATGTAGAATGCTGTACAGATATTCAAATGACTGTAGATAAAATCATTTTAAAACTTAATATATCACAACACAGAATGCACACACTGAGTCCAACTATGTGAAAACAGATACATGCACATACATAAGTAAAGATAGTGCTGCCAGCGTTCTTATTGCTGTAAAGTTGCTTTAAAGCATCCTCAAACAAGACAAGCAAATGGGGAAAAGGGTTTATATTTCAATACTTTAAAAACACACCAAAATTTGTTTTCTATAAAAAAAGGAAAAGGAAGAGAAAAAATCTGCAAGGATACCTACTCCACCGATGAAAATGGTTGACATCTGGACTCTGGGAAGGGGATGGAGATTGCAGAGAGGCTTTCATTTAAATTTAATTGTTTTATAATGAGGCTGTATTGATGTAATGCCAATATGACTATAAAGAAACACATTAGGCCTTGGGGACACATATGCACAACCCACAACCCACCTCCCACCTCCCATATCCCTACCTACCGGTAGAAAATCACTGCTTTATACTGTGTGACTTCCTACCCACCCCCACCCCTTGACTTCATGTAGAAGCAAAACTACAGAGATCACAGAATGTCATTATCCCTACACAGTTGTCCAGTGTCCACTCTGTGGCTCCCTGGGACCATCAGCAGTGGACAGTTGGGTTCGGCTGGCCCGAAAAGCATTCACATGTCTGACCCCATGCCAGCCCTCTTCCTGAGCCTTGCAGGTTGCACTTTCCTTCCCTACCTCCCTGCTTCTTTCCCCTTTCATTAAGATGCCATTTGGCAACGTCTCCGTAAATCCTTGTCAAGTTCATTTCCCATGACCAGTTACAGCACCAGTCTTCTCAACTCCATTCCTAAATCTCAGCCTGAAAATAAATACCCAGTTCAGAGGGCAACATGATGCATCTGAAGTTAACGAAGCTACCATGGCGTCAGGCTGATGAGCTGTTAGGAGGAAAACCCTTTTGATGAGCTGTATTTTGCTTTGGTTCCAAAATGGGAAAACAATAAATCCAAAAAGCTGAATGCACAGACACGGAGTTACAGAACTTAGTCAGAAGTTAACCATTTCCTTCCCACCAACCCAACCCAAGGAAGTTAACCATTTCTTTCCCTTCATGTTCTGAATATATAACTAGGATCAGTCTTAGGACCACAGACATTGGATATTCCCAGGCAATGGAACCTGTGCTTGAATGACTGTGGGCAAGGGCTCCAGGCAGGGTGTTGTCCCAGAATCTCTCACACTGCACTCTGCTCTTACAGACATCTGCATTGGCTTATTTCTCCAGGTAAATTAACACAGAGACTGATTCATTTTCTTTGGCCCCCCAAGAACTCCAAGCACTGCCCCACTGGACAGAAAGGATATTCCGGGGCTTTCGCAAGCCAGCTTTTCCTTTATCCCTGAATCTGTCCCACAGAATGAGAAACCCTCTTTCAGAAGTGCAGCCGATCTTCTGCTAGACCTATTTCGACCCACTCCTGGGGCCAACTCTGGACAATAGGGCTATGTCATAAGGTGGAATGACAGGGAACTCAAAAAATCTCAAGTTCAATTTGCCCACAGAGCTGCTCGCAGCTTTAAAAGCCACTGGTTTATGAATTCCAAGATGTGACACCAAATCTTACCCCCACCCCCCAGAAGACTCTGTTCCCTGTGGGTGCCTAATCAGTACTGGACGACCACATGGACCCAAGATCAAAACCCATTAACTCACACTCCACAAAGCACCTGTGCTAGATCCACGCTGCTGCCCTTTTCAGGTTTGAAAAGCAAATTAATAGTGAGACCGTGGGAAACCTTTAGCCTGACCAGGAGTGGCAGTTAGCAAACTGTTTCCTACGTCCACATTTATAGTCCATGACTGTAGCAATTATAAATAATTCTTATCAATTAATAAGACCTTCTAAGACAAATTCTGCTTCTCATATCAACAGCAAGAATTCATTTCTTTTAAAATGTCCTAGAACAGATGTTTACTGTCAGGTTGCTTTTTCTGCCAACGAGGGTAAATGAGTGAGGTTCTGCGTGTGAATGGTTATTATGCCCTGTTCCTGGTCCTTTCATTCCCCTCTGGACACCCAGCCGGCACTCCCAAACCATTCCTGATTTTCTCTATAGACTACCCAGGACTTTCCCTGGGTTTCTTCTCCACATTCAAAGCATAAAAAAGAACAAATATGAACTAAAATGTTGGCCAAAAAAGTGCATCTGCAAAGGACAAATTGGCCAGTGATCACTTATACTGCTCAGCAAAAGCCCCTCCACTGAAACAGCTGGTCAGATATACCTGAGCCACCCCCTCTCCACCCATGTCACCAGTGAATTATGACCCATAATGATTGCAAAGGGCCCTCTACAAGATACCCTAGGGGACCAGTTGGACCCAGGTGGGAAAAGCAAAAATGAGACCAGCAGGGGCTCTGCAGAGTGGCCCAGCCAGCTCCCTAGCCGCTTTACAGGCTTTTGGGCCACTGGTCACAAGCTCTTCCCACCAGGGCCAGTAAAAAACACACCAACATTAAACTTACACAGAACCAGGGACAGATTCGAAAGAAGAAAATGGCGGCCCAATGACAACATCCTGAAGCTCTTACCGCACAGGTAAATTCAACAAAGAGGACACCAAGTGTTCAGGAGCAGAAAGAGACACTGCCATTCAAGCTTTTGATTAAAAAATAAAAAGGCATATGGTTTTTCCTTTAAGACAGTACCTTGGCCCTCCAGCCAGCCATCTTATCCAGCCAACTGGTCCAGAGCACAATCTTACTGTAATAAGAGTAATCACTCCCTGAATTTCGTTTGGAGTCTCAGGCTGGGGCAGCCCTCACCAAGAGTCTGGGCCTGGTTGTCATTAGCTCCATGGGCAGACATCCTTCCTACACATTCTCCCTTTAGGAATTTAAGGCAAGAAAGAAGACAGGTGGACAGGAAAGAAAACTTCAGCCTACCTCCTATGGGACATGTGCCACTGACTCCATTGGGCCTGACCAAGTCTATCACTCCAGGATCCAATCGGAGAGAAATGGCCTTCAGGCTCTAGTCTCCTCCAGTACATCCTTTCTGTGCCTCTGTGTTAGTTAGATTCAGTTGTCAACTTGGCCAGGTGAGCATACCTAGTTCTGTTGCTGCGGACACAAGCCAATGGTACGTGAACCTCATCTGTTGCTAATTACATCTGCAGTCGGCTAGGAGGCGTGTGTGCTGCAATGAGTGACGTTTGACTTAATTGGCTGGTGCTTAAATGAGAGAACGCAATGTAGCACAGCCTAGCAGCTCGGCATTCCTCATCTCAGCACTAGCAGCTCAGCCCAGGCCTTTGGAGATGCAGAAAGAAGTCACCCCGGGGAAAGTTGTTGGAACCCAGGGGCCTGGAGAGAAGACCAGCAGAGACCATCTTGCGCCTTCCACGTAAGAAAGAACTCATAGAAAGTTAGCTGCCTTTCCTCTGAAGAACCAACAAAATAAATCCCCTTTTATTAAAAGCCAATCCGTCTCAGGTGTGTTGCATTCCGGCAGCTAGGAAACTAGAACAGCCTCCTCTGGGCAAGCAGGAGATTCAAGCTGCAGCTCAGATCTCACAGGGGGGCTTCTGCCCACCTCTGGGAATTGCTGATACACAATATCTGGGACAACTGTATGTGCTTGCCTTGCCTTCTTATTGGAATTACCCCACTCTTCAGCGGCAACAATGCAATTTCAGCCAATGGCATTCGCTTTCCATTGCATGGGCTGGCGTGACGCTCTCTGCACAGTAATCACAGCCATACACCTGGCTGCTTTTACCATTCTGTTCCTCTGGAAGCAAGCACATGCTCATATGCTCACTCTCCAAATCCAACCCACCAGTCCTATTTTGGCAAAGGGCCTAAAACTCTTGGCTCTCCCCAGTTGCGGTACCTTTTTTTTTCTTTCTTTCTTTTTTAACTTTGTAGCCCCTCAGCATCTTCTAGTTCAATTTTTACAAGTCTCCTAGAATCATAAAGTTGGAAGGGAGTTATCCTCCAATTATAAAAAGGAAAACTGGAGCTAAGAGATAAACATCCAGTAAGTGACAGAACTGAGCCCTAACCCAGAGCCCTAATGCCCCGTCTTCCCACTTCCATTAGCCCTCGTTGAGTTGAGGCAGCTTTGCTATCATGCCCAGGTCCCTGATTACATCTTAAGCTCACTGAGAGCCACAACCATAACCAAAGTCTCCTGTTTCTCCCAGTTCTAGACCCACATGGCACAATGTCAGGTGCACCCTATAGTTATAACAAAATCTGACATTCAGAATCCAAACTTAGCAACATGTAAAGAGGGGGATGAATCCTCATATTAACAAGAGATTATTTGCTTTAAGGAAGGAATCACAATTAGTTTCTTTTCAATAGAAGTCTTCAAATGGCTTGAAATGCGTTTAGCTATCACTGGCTACTTTGGAGAGATATTCATGGGAATATCAAGTTTGAACAGCAATACATCTGCTGCCTAGAGTTAGACATGGCCTGACATGACAACCCAAGTAAAGTGACACTTACCAGGTGAGGCATCAGGAGGTCAGCCACATAGACAAAAGCAGCGCCAAGGGTGAAGCCAACAGCCACGGGAAAGAAGGCAAAGGCACCAAAGCCCCCTGAGGACGTGGCCATCTCAACTGCTGGGGCCAGCAGAGACCAATAGGAAGCTGCCAACATGACCTGCAAAACCACAATGAGAACACGTAATGGAATATTACTTGGCCATAAAAAGGCATGAAATACTGATCCATGCTCTAACATGGATGATGAGCCTTGAGGACATTATGCTAAGTGAAAGAAGCCACACACAAAAGACCACGTATGATTCCTCTTATATGAAATACCCAGGACATACAAATTCATAGAGACAGAGAACATGTTAGCAATTACCAGAGGCCAGGAGGGGGGAAGAAGAAATGGGGAATGTATGCTTAATGGGTACGGGATTTCCTTTCAGGTTAATGAAAATGTTTTGGTGCTAAATTATGGTGATGGTTGCACAACATTGTGACTGTACTAAATGCCACTGGATTTTTCACATTAAAAGGCTTAAAATGGTGAATTTCATGTTATGTGTATTTCAACCACAATTAAAAAAACACACACACAATGAACATCAAACCATCAAACCAACCACAGTAGGCCTCCCAAGAAGGCACCCAGCTATTCTAGGTGACCCATACTAAACCTTACAATTTCACAAGGATTAAGACTTTAATCCCAGGTGGTAGGCACTAATCCAAACCAAAAAGTAACCCCCAGAATTCCTGGAATGAATGCTCTAAGAACTCAATTCGGGGTAGAAGGAAGGTGACCATCTGTGACTTTTTCTATCATCTAGCCTCTAGTTCAGTGATTCTCAGCTGGTGGTGATTTTGTCCCCTCCCAGCCAGGGCACATTTGGCAATGTCTGGAGGAGGTCTTTTTGATTGTCACACTAGAGGCTACTGGCATCTATAGGAGGTAGAGGCCACTGCTAAACATCCTACAAGGCACAGGAGAGCTGTCCACAACAAAGGACCATCTGGCCGAAATTGTCAATAATGCTGCTATTGAGAAAGGCCATTCTAATGGAATATTTCCAAGACATCTCGCTTATCATCTGATGAGCTACACCACATTATGAAAGACCACTCTAATTATTACAAAGTTCTGCCTTAGGTTGAGGAACTCGGTCCCTTCCATTTATACCTATTAGCTCTAGTTCTGCTCTCTGGAGAACCAAAGAATATGTCTTTCCTCTCTTATATGTGACAGCCTTTGAAATATTTAAAGACACCAGTAAGTCAATGTCATATTGATCTGGTCAATTTTCTTCTCTAAAAAAGAAGAAGGGAACTAATATTTATTGATCACCTACTATTTCTAGAGACCAATCTAAGTATTTTACATTTGATAACTTATTGTACCATCACAACAACCCTATAAGGAAGATGTCATTTTCTATTTCTACTTGCAGATAAAGAAATTGAATTTCAAAGCAATAAGGTAATTCATTCAAGGTCACAAGCTAATAAAAGGCAGATTCAGGAAAATGACCAAGGATGACCATAATCACTTCAATGACAGGGAAAACAAGAGAGAGAAAAGAAAAATGAAGCCAGACTCAAGTCTCAGCTAGGTCAGTCGGATTAAAGGTTCTCCTACATTTACTGAATTAAACACCCATCTTGCTCAGTCTGTGGTTGTTTGCTCTTATGGAGACTGTGACTTCTTGGCTAAGGCACACCCATTCTCGTTGTAACCACATAACAGTCATCACACACAAGTAAAATGTTGAATGGGTTTCTAAAAATTACTCAATTATGCCTTGCCTTCAAAATATAGCTGCATCATCTGTCTCCAAAATAACATCCAGAATGACAGAGCCAGGTATTTCAAAATCGACAATAAAGAAAGAATCACTGCCATTCCCTTTCTGACAACATCATGCACACATAGACACTTGCTCTGGACCAGCTTCTCCCAACAAAAGTCTTAGTGCCACCCATGGAAGACTGCACCTGCTTTGAACATTCCAGGACACAGTGAACATGTCACATCCAGATGGGATGGGAGGTGAGGTTGACTAGTTCAGCTCCAAGAGCAGGATGGTAGGAAAAGAGCATCACAGGAAGCTTGGGGGCTTCTCCTCCCAGCCACAGCCTAAGCCATGCCTCTGTAGCACTAGAATTCAACAGCCCTTGGTAGCTGCCCTGCACAGTGTGGGCGGGGGGGCGGGGGCGGGGGAGGGCAGGGGGGACATGCAACAAGACGTAAGACCTGGTCAGGACCCCAACGCAGCAGATCCTCTCCTCTTCCACCTTTCTCTGAGGACCTCTCCTTTAGCTTCATTTTCAATAACTTTAAAACCACAGGTTCCGGTAAGGCTATGCATCTCCTCCCTTCGAATCCTCCCCATGCCCCAACCAAGGACAAAGTAACCACTGTGTCCTGCCAGGTTGGTAAGCAATGACACCTCGTCATCTTTTCAACACCAAGCCCTACCTCTTCTCTCGAAATTCCCTACCACGCCTCGGTGTCACTGCTTGCCAGCCTTTCTTCCATCCCTGCGCGTGACAAACACACAATGCTCACGTGGGCAGTGGCTTCCTCCAGCAGTGGCTGAGGTGGGGCCCAAGACATGTACCTCTCGAGAGAGGCCTGCCGGGATCTGGGATGCCTGAAATGGAAAAGCATCCCAGAGGATTCAGGGAGCCCCCGCCTGGAGAATCGCCCCTCTTCATCCTTCCAGTCAAATGCAGAACCTGATTGGAGTCCCTTCATTCCTTTTGCTTGCCAGCCTTCCTGCCTCCCACGTAAACTAGAAAATGACCAAAGAACAATCTGGAAATGGAATTGGGTTGCCTATCTGAAATGCCAGTAGGACCTGACGAAAAGTTATTAAAAGGGCCTCAGTGGGTGACAAAATAATGTGCCTCCCCCCCCCAACCCCCAAAAAGACATGCATCCTAATTCCTGAAACCTGTGACTATGCTGCCTTACGTGGTAAAGGACTTCTGAATTAAGGACCTTGAGATGGGGGCACTGTCCTGGATTATCTAGGTGGGGCCGATGTAATCCCAAGGGCTCTTGTAGGAAGGAGTCAGGGGGGTCAGAGTCAGAACTGTGACAACAAAAACAGAAACCACAGTCAGAGAAAGAGATGTGATGATGTTAACTGCTAGCAGGAAGATGGTGGAAGGAGCCACGAGCCAAGGAATGTACGTGGCCCCTAGACGCTGGAAAAGACAAGGATACAGAGTCTCCCCGCAGAGGCTCCAGCAGGAACACATCCCACTGACCCCTTGATTTTAGCACAGTAAAATCACCTTGGGTTTCTGACCTCTAGAACATCAAGATAACAATTTGTTTTGTCGCAAGCTGCCGCTTTTGTTGTGATTATTTCAACAGCAATAGAAAACTCTACCACACATAAAGCATACATCACTTTTTTAATACTCCCCTGACATAGGTGGCTTGCCTAAAATTCTCAACCCTAGCAAAGCGCCTTTAAACACAGGCATTTTTTTTATTCCGGATGCCATGACATATGAACTAGCTGATAAGGAAGCTGGTAGTACTGGATCTGATTAACGCTCAGTGACTCATACAAAGCAGGGCCTGGAAGGGACGGACCACAGAGGAGGAGGTGCCAAGCCCCGGGCCCCATACATCAGGGCATTGGCTCCAAAGGCAAGTTGGTGCCAGCCAGTTCCTTTATGATCCCAGATGGTCTAGGCCTTAAGACTTCCTGCAGCTGCAGCTATGCCTACAAGGCAAACAACTGAGCTAAGAGCGTCAGCCCTGGAACACGGAGTGCAGCCATGGGAAATAAGAGCTGATATCCAGTACCCTCCTCTTCCCTGCATCTGCCTACAGAAGGAATGTACCAGCCCAGTTCTGGCAGGAAAGAGGTGTTAAATCAGTATTATTTTCCCTGGGATCCTTCCTCTCTCTCTCTCTCTCTCTCTCTCTCTCTCTCTCTCTCTCTCTTCCTGCACCTGCCTTTACTAAACATGCATGCTCTCTACTTCCCATCACACTCTGTGCCACTCGGCTAGGATGGCTCTTTTCCATCATGCTGGATTCATTATTTATGCCTGTATTCCCCCCGCACCCTGTATACACCCAGATGAGAGCAGTGCTTTAAGCATCTTTGCATCTTAGCACCACCCATCAGTGTCCTGGGAAGAGCAGTTGTTCAGTATCTGTTTGCCTAGAAGAGTTCTCTGTTATCCTTGCTAATGAAGGCGAGCACAGAGGTAGATAAATCGGAAGTGGCGTATATAATCAGGAAGTGATTCAATGCTAATTTTTAAGTCTATCGTCTTCATTTTTAAAGTGATTTTGCCCTCAAAATTAAGTACTATACAGGCTCATACTTAAATGCTTTCACTTCTCTGACCGACACTGGCTAAGTCATTGTTTAAAATGATGGAGTTTTTCTTAGGGGTGTAGAAAGAAGCTGATACCAAATTTTTGAAGCTTCATAGATAATCTGAGAAAGTCTACTGATAGAATCACAGATTCTTTTGAGGTGAAAGGGACTTTAGGAGACTGCCTAGTACAAATGCTTCATTTGGCAGATGGAAAAACTGAAACCCAAAGTGTTTCAGTGGCTTTCCCAAAGCTTCAGAGCAGCTCATTCCATGCAAAGTTGACCATACCACCTTAGACAAGTTAGTACCGTCCTTTACCCCTACAGTGAGCTAGAGTCTTTTAAGAAATTCTAAGAGCTACAGAGAAAAGATGAAGTTTAAGTTGCTGCCTCCCCTAATGTCATCAGACAAAACAACCGAGAACAGCCTGGGATAAATCAGCTTTAGAAATAACTGAATGTAATCAGTTCTATAGACATTCCCCACTATCATGATATAAGCTACTCCAAGAAAACGCAGCATTACAAAATATTTGACAACTAATAAGGAATTGTAATGATCCTGCTAAACACTTGCCTCTGGAAGGTAAACCAGACCTTACAAACCTAAACCCATTAATAGTGTACCGACTGCCTCAGAGACACAAAAACAGGCAAGTATGTAACTCACAAAATAACCTCCTCCTAACAGCATAGCTACAGCTGGGGATTTAAAAATAATATAGACGTACGTTATACTTTCAGTTTAGAACTCTGGATTAAAGGTACACCTTGCTGTCTTGTAAAACTACACTTTCAAATAAGAATGGTCTAAGTGCAATGGTTTTCCTGGATGGGGTTAAACAGAAAAAAGACACAAGTGGGAGAACTGGTGAAATCCAAATAAAGTCTAGAGGTTATTTAATAAGAATGCACCAGTGTTCATTTTTGAACCTTAACAAAGTACCATAGCTATGCAAGGTGTCCACATTAGGGGAAGGTGAGTGGAGGGTATATGGAAACTTCTTGTACTCTCTTTGCAACATTTTATAAAGCTAAAATGATTCCAAAATTATGAGTTAATCAAAAATTAATAATAATAATAATAACTGTTACTAAAGTCTGAGAAAAGATTGAAGGGAATCATTCCAGCTGAGGAGCATAAACTGAGTAAGCAAACACTTGAAGCCAAGGGTGCCCACAGTTTGCATTGTGGGGTCAGCAAAATGACTGGCCTGAGGTTTCACTGTTGGCTAGTGAGAAGGGAATAATTGCCTTTATATCATTTATACCCACAGCCTCCTCTCTGTGGTTCAGAGAGGTTCAGTAACTTGCCTAAGGTCACCTAGCAGAAAGTGATGGAGCAGGGATTTGAAATCCAGGCATGCATCCAGAGCCATGAAGTTGACCATGAAGCTATATTCCATCACTTGGATTTTTGAAACTCTTTAAAAATAACAATAGTCACAATGTCACCTAGTAAGTACTCCTAATTAGAGAATAATTTCCCTCTAAACATAATTCCCATAAGTCTATTATGCCAATGTACAATGCCTAGTCCATTTCAGAATATTGCAAAATGGAAGTTGGTGATGAACACCATGCTGCTTTCCCCCACCTGCCCACCACAACAAAAGTAAAGAGATAAAAAGGATCTAAATGTACAAAGACAATAAGAAAGGGAGAGGGGGCCCCAACCAAGGTGGTGGAATGGGAAGTTTCGGGGCTCCGTCCTACCACAAAAGCTCTGAACAACCAACAAGAAACGGCAGAAACGTCTTTCTCGAAGCTCCAAAACACAACTAAAAGGCTGCAGTAACAGGGTGAGCACCCACTCAAGTAAAAGGCCGCTGAAAAGCAGTAGGACTTCGCGGCACCCTGGCTGGCCCCTCCCCAGCCCCCTCAGGCTTGGTGCAAAGCTGGCCACACTCATGGGGCCGACCCCTGGTCCCAGCTCCAGAGGGAGGTGAGCAACCCTGGTGCACAAACTAGGAACGTGGATGTCAGGCCCGGTGTGTCCGGTGGCAGCCTGAGGGACTCACTGTCCCAGAACCTGCCCTACAGGTGGGAGGGAGCTCACATAGACTAAGGGAGAGCAGTCAGGTGGCTGCCTGGGGCAAGGGATTGCTAAGTGCACGGCACACAGCGCAGTGCAGTGACAGCGAGGAGACTGTTTCCTAGGGAAGAGGGGACATCTGTATCATGTGAATGTAGAGTTCCTAGGGCCCAACACGCATGCCCAAGAAAAGAGGCATGTGCAGAAAGGACAAGAGAGGCCCCTGTGCTTTGGGGTTCACACCTTGAGACCAGAAAGCTGAAAGGGACTGGAGGAGACATTTAATATCAGCAGGTATTTGCAAGCTCTCTGTCACGGTGACTGAGGGTAAAGTCTCTCATTTTCCATCTGCAATTCTCAAAACCAAGCAAAGCACATGATAAGATTCTTTTCCTCAAAGTATCACACAAATACTACAAGGATCCATGTGTTATAATGCTATTAATTTCCCTCTGGTGTCAGAGGTACCAGCACAGAATAATAAAAAATAATCAGCTAAATTCCTGGCCCACAGCAGGCAATCATTTTCATTTCTGCTTAAGAGCTCGCTTTGGGAGAGTTTCAGCTCTGGAAATAGGAATGAATTTGTGAAGAGTTCCTTAAGGGATACATCAAAATATTTCATCATGATGGGTGCAGTTAAGTATTTCTTATTATAGTCATGACAGCTTAAACACTGAAAGAAAATCCTAAGCAAAAATCAAAACTGCCATCTTAATAAAAAAAGGGAAAGGAAACTATTACCCCCGAATCACTCATAATGCACTACATCTCGGTATCAACTACTCTGTGAGTGCCCCTCTAAAGAAGGTGTGCTGAGGTCTACAGAAGACAGGAACACAGAGTTCAAAGGAACAGCAGTGCCACTGGATAACAGGCCCTGCCCTCCTTCAACGTTTGTTGAAGCAAATAACAAGGACTCCAACCTCAAGAAAGTTACTGTATAATTAAGGAATGGACACAAACTTGTAATCCATATTAATCAAGGCAATAATTACCCCGAAAGTACAGAAGTCAAGTAATGTCTTTCAGTTCTTTCTCCAAATTAGGTATAGAGTTAATGTTCAAAAGGCATTCAACCAGTCACTTAAACGGTGACTATTTCATAACTAATGTTATGCTAGGCCCTCAGGGGCTGGGGGGCTGGAAGAAAGGACTTAAGGCAGATCTGGGTCCTGCCTCCAAGGAGCTGGCAGCATACCAGAGTAAGAGGGAAAAAAAGGAAACTGAAACAATACATGAAAGCAAGCCTGCAGTTCCAAGAAAGGAAACAGCACCGTTGTGGAAAAGTAGGACATCCGAGAAAACATAGGGAAGGGCCCTTGAAAGCTGGACACTGTTTGAAAAGAAAAATGAGAGTGGGAGCTTTCTATCTGGAAAGAGCAGTGTGAGCAGACTGGAAGGCAAGTATGCCCAAAACTTAGTACAGGAGCACTGCAAGGTGATGAGCCTGGCTGGGAAAATATGGTGTGTAACGGGTACACTTGGTATATAATTAAGAAGCAATGCAGAATGGCTTGGACTTCAGGCAGTGGACCAGTTGTTTCCAACTCTGGTTGTACACTAGAGTCACATGGGGTTTTCAAAATACCAATGCCAGGGTACAGCCTACTGAAAAGGGCTGCCCAGAACAGAGGCATGGATACAGTGTTTTAAAGTTCCACAGGTGATGCCAAAGAAGCTCAGCAAGGACAGAGTGAGTCTGCCCTGGCAGCCACCAAAAGGTCTTCAGCAGGGTAAAGGAGGGAATCTAAAAAGATCAATTGAAATCAGAATGCAGGGCAGATGGAAGGTGTCAAAGACTGGAAGCCAACAGACCAGCAGCTGGGCACCTCACATGATTCAGGAGACCTGGGGAAGGATGGAGGACAGAATCTTCTTCCCACCAGAATGAGGTCACCCTTGTCTGGTCAACATACTCATGTGATCAGAAACCCACAATGGGTGGCCACACGAATTTTGCATTGAATTAGCTTTCAAATTTGGCATGCCAATTAGTCATGACTCAAGCATGAATCAAATTCACATGGAGGCTATATCTGTACCTAATTTCCATTTTGTCAACAAGCCCTAATAATTCACCAGCTTCATTCTGTAATTTTACAGAATTGAACATGAACAGCTCAAAATTATAATAAATTAATTCAGCTTCAATTACAGCTACTAATTGATGCAGATCTGCTGGAAAAACCTGAGTCCTCTCAGCTATACCTACCCAATTATAATGATGGGCAGGGAGTTGGCTACAAGTTCATGTATGCTCTTCAAAGTAGAAAAGACTGTTTTTTAAATATGAAAAAAGTCTCTCAATTTTTTAAAATTTTTTATTAGAGAAGTTAAAGGTTTATAGGAAATCATGCAGAAATTAGAGTTCCCCTATATCCCGTAAACATGTGCAGTTTTCTATCATTAGCACTTTGCATAAGTGTGCTTAGTTACAGTTGATGAAACAATATTATTATAGTAATACTACTAAATCTATGGTTTACATTAAGGTTCACTGTTTGTGTTGCAGAGTTCTGTGATTTCTTCTTTCTTTATTTTATTCTAATAACATATATATAACACAAAATTTCCCCCTTTTAACCCCAAATTTATACTTCAGTGGTACTAATTACATACAGTGTTGTGCGACCATCACCATCATCCATTACCAAAACTTTTCCATCAACCCAGACAGAAACTCTGTACCAATTACGCATTAATTCTTCATTCCCTACCCCCATCCTAGTGCCTGACAATCTGTATTCTAGTTTCAGACACCAGGAATTTGTTATTCTAATTATTTCTATCAGTGAGATATGTCCTTTTGTGTCTGGCTTATTTCACTCAAAAATAATGTCTTCGAGGTTCATCCATATTGTCCAAGCATCAGAACTCCACTCCTTTTTACCGCTAAGTAACATTCCATTGTCTGTATATACCACATTTTGTTTATCCATTCATCCACTGATGGACACTTGGGTTACTTTCATCTTTTGACAATTGTGAATAATACCTCTATGACCATCCATGTGAAAACATCTGTTCAAGTCCCTGCTTCCAATTGTTTTGGATATCTAACTAGACGTGGAATTGCCAGATCATATGGTAATTCTATACTTGGCTTTCTGAGGAAACATCAAACTGTTTTCACAGTGGCTGCATGATTTTACATTCCCACTAGCAATGACCAAGTGTTCTACTTCTCCACATCCTTCTCCAATGTTTTAGTTTCCAATGTTTTTCTTTTTTCTTTTTTTTTTTTTTATTAATAACCATTCTGCTGGGTGTGAAATGGTATCTCATGGTTTTGATTTGAAGTTCCCTAATGGCTAATGACGTTGAGCATTTTTTCATGTGTATACACATGTGTGTGTTTGTTTGTTTGGCCATTGGTATATCTTCTTTGGAGAAGTGTCTATTCAAGTCTTTTGCCCATATTTTTAATGAGTTGTTTGTCTTTTTTGTTGTTGAGTTGTAGGATTTCTTTATATATCTTGGATATTAAATCCTTATTGGATATTTGGTTTCCAAATATTTTCTCCCATTCTATAAGTTGTCTTCTTACTTTCAAGATGAAGTCTTTTGATAAACGAACTTTTTTTTTAATTTTGGTGAAGTTCCATTTACCTATTTTTTCCTGTTCTTGCTTTTGCTTTTGGTGTAAAATCTAAGAAACCACTGTCTAATACAAGATCTTAAAAGTGCTTCCCTACATTTTCTTCTAGGAGTTGTATAGTTTTAGTCCTTATGTTTAGGTCTTTGATCTATTTTGAGTTACTTTTTTGCATATGTTGTGAGGTAGGGATCCCCCTTCATTCTTCTGCATATAGATATCCAGTTTTCCCAGAACCATTGTTGAAGAGACTATTCTTTCCCCATTGAGTGAATCTGCAACACTTGCCAAAAAACAAGTGATCACAAATGTGAGGGTTTTTTCCTAATCCTTTGAATCAATTCCATTGTTCCATATATCTGTCCTTGTTCCAGTATCACACTGTATTGATCACTGTGGCTTTGCAATATGCTTTAAAGTCAGAAAGTGTGAGTTCTCCAACTTTATCCTTCTTTTTCTAGATGATTTTGTCTATTTGGGGTCCTTTACCCTTCCACATAAATTTGATGATTGGCTTTTCCATTCCTGCTAAAAAAGCTGTTGAGATTTTTATTGGGATTGAGTTGAATCTATCTCGCTTTGGGTAGAATCAACACCTCAACAATATTAGTCTTCTAATCCACGAATACAGAATGTCCTTTCATTTGTTTAGGTCTTCTTTGGTTTCTTTCAGCAATGTTTTGTAGTTTTCCATGTACTATTCTTTCATATCCTTGGTTTAGTTTATTCCTAGATATTTGATTCTTTTAGTGGCTATTATATATCAATTTTTTTTCTTGATTCCTTCTTCATATTGTTCATTACTAGTGTTAAAAACACTACTGATTTTCTGTGTGTTGATCCTTGGCCCTTCCTCTTTGCTGAATTTATTAGCTCTGATAGCCTGCTGCAGATTTCTCGGGATTTTTTTATATATAGGATCATGTCTCTTGCAAATAGGGAAAGTTTTCTTCTTCCTTTACACTTGAATGACTTTCATTTCTTCTTCTTGCCTAATTGCCCTGGCTAGAACTTCCAGTATGATGCTGACTAATGGTGGTGGCAGTGGCATCCTTGATTTGTTCCTGATCTTAGAGGTAAAGTTTTCAGCCTTTCAACATTAAGCAGGACCGCTGTGGATTCTTCATATCTGCCTTTCGTTACATTGAGGAAGTTTTCTAAGTGTTTTTATCAAGAAGTGGTGCCTGAGTTTTATCTCATTTGATAAAATCATCAGTTGAGATGATTAGGCTTTTTTTCATTTGTTCTCTTAATGTGTTGTATTACATTAATTGATTTTCTTATGTTGCACCACCTTTGCCTACCTGGGATAAATCCCACTTGATCATGGTGCATAATTCCTTTAATATGCACCTGGACTCAGTTTGCTAGTACTGTGTTGAAGATTTTTGTACATATATATATTCATAAGGATATTGGTCTGTAATTTTCTCTTATAGTATCCTTCTCTGGCTTTGATATGAGGGTGATACTGGCCTCATACAATGAGTTAGAAAGTGTTCCCTCCTCTTCAATTTTTTGGAAAAACTTTGAGCAAAGAATTAGCCATTGCTAATTCTTCTTGAAATGTTTGGAAAAATTCAACTGTGCAGCCATATGGGTCTGGGCTTTTTGGGGAGTTTTTGGTTACTGACTCAATTTCTTTACTTGTTACTGGTCTGTTGAGATCTATTTCTTAGTCACTGTAAGTGGTTTGTATGTTTCTAGGAATTCATCCATTTCATCTAGGTTATCTAGTCTGTTATCATACAGAGGTTTATTACAGTTTTTGTCTTGTAATCTTTTGTTGCACACTGTACACTTTAATACTTCAAAGTGTTAATTCTGGAATTTAGTCCCTGACTTATTTGTTCTTCAAGTTTGCATCCAGCTAATAATATGACAGAAATTTCCTTGAACACCAGCAGCTCACAAAAACAAAGAAACCAAGGCAAAAAAACACCTCTCATACCTTTGCAAATTGGCTCTGCATTGGCTGTTGTTCGTTTCCCAGTTTAGCCCTTCTATAACCAAGATCAGCCTGCGGCGGATGAAAAGTGAAGGGCTCTCTCTCTGTCTTATCAGAGCCTAAGTCTTGTCCTGGGCTTGGGCTTGTTTGTAGCCTTGGTAATTCCCCATTTACAGGAATTCAAATGCCTCCCCACTCCCTATGAAACAGATTTCTCCCCTTCCTGAGTGCTCTGCTGTATGACTTAAAGCAGTTAATCCCTTTTCCCTGGCTGCTTTGACTTAATTTTTCTTTGGTTTAGGCAAGAGCTGCTTCAGTCACAGGACCAGTTCTGGAGGGTGAGCCAGAGATGAGTTTCCTGGTTCAGGCTTTCACGCTGCTCCCAGATAGACCTGCTCGAACAAGTAGGTACCCCAGTATATGCATAAGGGCTACCATACTCTCTCTGGAACCGTGCCAGGAACCCAGAATGGGAAGACAGACTGTCTCCATCCTGCACTGGGCACCATGAGCTTCTCCTACCATTTGGCTGGGGGCGGGTGGCTGCATGGGCCAGGAATCAAACCTGGGTCTTCTGCAAGACAGGTGAGCATTTCCTACCATTTTTTAAAGCTGTTTTTCTTGATTCGGCACTCACCCATTTACCATGACTCTTTAACTGTTTTCCAGAGCTCCTAGGTTAATGGCTTTGCCAATTTTTGTAAAATTTTTATTGTGAAAAATATAACAAATACGCAGAAAAGTGATAAATTTCAAAGTACAATTTAATAAGGATGCAAAAAGCTAATTTCAAAGAATTATATGGGCTACAGTTCCACAATTTCAGGTATTTCCTTCTAGCTGATCTAATACGCTAGAAACTAACAAGAAATATCGATATAATGATTTAGTTGTCACAATCATTTGTTAATTCCTATCTTCTCTGTTACAACTCCTTCCTCTCATTTGATCCTTCTCCCAATCTTCAGGGACATTGGGACGATGGTCATTCTACCTTCTTCATGTTGAAAGGGAATGTCAACATTATGGAGTAAGGGGATAAAACTGGTTGGTGTTCTTGAAGAGACTGGTGCCTCTGGATTTCAGGGCTTATCTGGCATAGGAACAATCTGGCAGTTTTCAGTTTCTGAAAAATAAACTTAGTGATTGAAACTTATACAGAACCTCAGATAGGACTCTGGATAGTCTTTAGGATTTTCAGGAATACTGTTGGTTGGGGCTTGGAATACTCATGGCAATTTGTAATATCCAGCTGAAGCATGCACAAGAGTAACCTCCAGGATAGCCTTTCAACTCTACTTGAGATCTCTTAGCCACTGATGCCTTATTTTATTACATCTCTTTTCCTCCTCTTGGTCAGGGGGTATGACCATTACAAAAATAAGTTTTATAAGAACAAGCTTCAAGATCAAGAGTTTGGCCTATTAACTTTGGAGTCCTTATTGCTTGAGAGAGTATCAAAAATTTTTCAGGTACGGAAGTTTAATAGTTCCATATTTTTTCTCCAGTCCCTTAAGGGACTTTGCCAATACTTTTTAACTATCAGCCCAACATACTCTGGAATGTATCAGGATATTACATTAAGCTCTACAGACTTATAAGATCTCCTTCTCCCTTCTAGACTCCATGTGTTTAGATTGTTTAAATGAACTGGCCAGACAGATTAAGCTAGATTGTATACTACAGAAAATTTACGCTTGGGGCAAAATAAACATTTCTTCCATTGGTCTCACACAGAAGATGAAGTTCTAAAAACAGACAATATCATCCTTTACCCTGTATTCTGATTTATCTTAGTCCCAACCAGATCAGCTTCATTCTAATCTCTAATTGAAGTCTGATATCTTTTTTGGCTTCTTTAACAGTTGCTGTATGGAGTAATGCTGACTTTCAGAGCTGCAGAACTCTGACTCTGGGTCTTAGGTGTTACACAAGTACCAAAATTCCAGGGAAATACCTGATTATACAATAGAGCACAGCATCTCAGAATTTAGAAATAACAGTTGGAGCTCAGGAATAAATGGGTCTGCTCTAAGAGCTTATAATCTAAGCCCTGCTTTTCTTACATGTATTTTCAAAAAGAGACCATACAATACTTGTTCTTTTGTTTCTGACTTATTTTGCTCAACATGATGTCCTCAAGGTTCATTCACCACCTTGCATGCCTCCCAACTTTGTTCCTTTCTAAAGCCACACAATATTCCTTCACATGTATACACCACAGTTCTCCTTCTTACACAAGCTTTTGCTGTTGTTCAAAGATTCTGTGGAGGAATAGCACCCTAGAGCATTGCACATTTCCATTTTGGTCGACTGGAAGCCAGGAAAGACTATTTTTGCTTGAAAAAAAAAGATCAACCCTAGTGCCCAGTAATTCCACTCGTAGGTAGCTAATAACAGAAATAAAAGCCTATATTCACACAAAGACTTACACATGAATGTTCCTGACAGTCCAAGACTGGAAACAACCCAAATGTCCATCAACAGGATAATAATAAACAAACCATAGGATATTTATCAAATGAAATACTTCTAAGCAATAAAAAGAACCAAACTACTGATGCCACAACATGAATAGATCTCAAAATCATTATAATGAGTAAAAGAAGCCAGGTGTGTTCACAAAATATATGTACTATATGATGCCATTTAAAGCACAAGAATATGTAAAACCAATCTATGGTGAGAGAAGTGACAAAATAGTTGCCTGGAGGGAGGGGCAGAATTTACTTAGTAAGTAATAGAAGATTTTCTGGAGTGACAGGAATGTTCTATATTTCACTTTGGTTGATGGTTATATAGGTGTATACAGTTGACAAAATTCATTGGGGACTGAAAATTTAAAAATTAAGAAATTTATTCTTTCTTGTAAATTATATTCATCTTTTTGAAGTCTCAGGTAGGCTCTCTATACTCCAGATTCTGATATTTCATGCTAGATATCTCGGTTCTAGGATACAGGTCCACCCTCAAATGGTCCGTTTGGGGCAGGGTTTAGACCATCCAACATAGCCTCCCACTACCCAACAAAGTACCAGAGCTAAGAACATCAGGACATTCTGAGACCCTAAATACCAGCAGCACTAAACAAGCATGGCAATTACACACAAAGGGACCTCCAGTTCTCAGTAACCACAGGTCCCTACTATCGAGAACTAGACTATAATAAGTTCCTTAAAATAAGGACAATCGTGAAAGACATACTTGGGCTTCGAATTTACAGACTACATTATAGTAGGTTATAAATTTAATTTAAATCTAATTCTAACTCCTATACCATGAAACAGAGCTGAAAAAATAAGAGTAAGTCATCAAACCCAGTCCTGCCCAATATCTAAGTTCCCATTTCCAAGTGCAATTCAATTCAACAGACATTTACTAAGCAATTACCATATGTGAGATATTAAGTTAAGGCCTGGCAAGATGCCTTCCTAGACTGGAACACCCATTGACAATGATCCTAGCTACACCAAGATTGTTGTGGTCCAAAGTCAAGATTTAGAGTATCCAATGTTGAGTCCACTATCCCTCTTTCACAACAGCATTACTCTGGATAAGAGGTAAATATACAAATTACTTCTGTCCTTTCAAGACAGATACAGAGTAGCTCACCTTAAGATGAGGGATTGTTCTCAGAATCCTTTAGCCTATCAAAATCATTAACGCCATGCAGATTTTTAAAATAGGGGATGGAGAGACCGACGAGGAGGGGGCAACATCACTCTCATCAAACTTTTCACCAGCTAGTCACCAAGAGAGTGAGAAAATGTCGTCCACAGCAGCCTTCCCATGGCACCCAGCCACCAATCCATCAGCACCATCTCAACTTCGGCCTGCTGATGGACATTTGTACCAGCTGGTCAGGCCTCCCCCACTCCAACACCACCATACACTCACGCTGATCCAATCTGTTCCCAGTTCTGGCTGCTAGGGGAGTATCCCCTGCCAACATTTTAAAGAGGAGAGAAAAGTAAGCTATAAGTCTCCACCCATAGAAAACTCAAAGATAAAGGTATGAACAGCTTATTCCACTTCAACAACCTCCTTCAAGAGATGTGACAAATAACCAAACACTACTGGCTGTGCGTCTTTCTCCAGGCTCAAACAAAACGAGCAGGGAAGCCTAGCAGGAGGGTCTTCATGGTCAAGGAGAAGGAACAAAGCCACATCTTATGCCAAACAAAATAACATTTTGTTTTATCACCAGTGAAAACACGGGTTCTCAAAACACTTTCTGTCCTAACAGAAAATCATGCTCTTAAAGCTGGCTCACTCCTGTGGGTGTAAACCTATTGTAGGTGGGACTTTTTGATTAGGTTATTTCAGTCAAGGCCTGCCCCAGGGTGGGTCTTAATCCTCTTACTGGAATCCTTTATAAGAGGATAAAACACAACTGATGCTAAGAGAGAAATAAGCTAAGACAAAAGAAAAAGGTCTGAGAAGCTGAGAGAGAAAGTCACCGAGCTTTCAGAAGCTGGAAGCAACAAAACCCAGTCAAGAAGGGAGAGGCCAGCAGACATCACCACGTGCCTGGCCATGTGACAGGAGCTGAGGATTGCTGGGCAGGTAGCTGGTCTTTAGGGAGAAAGCATCCCCCTGTTAAAGTCTTGACTTGGACATTTTCACAGCCTAAGAACTGCAAGCTTGTAAGTTAATAAATTCCCAGTATAAAAGCCGACCTATTTCTGGTACATGGCATTTCTTCACCTTGTAAACTATAATACTAATTCAACTGAGGGATGCAAAAGACTCCCAGCAATATGGCGGCAGTGATTCTTGGGCGTTGGAGGACAGGAGGTAAGCACTGAAGAGCAAGAGGGCGGTTGTATGAAAACAGTTCCCCACCTAGGAGTGCCCAATTTAGCAAATAAAATACAGGCCACCCAGGACATCTGAACTTCAGATGAAAAATGAATATTGTCCCATATAATATTTTATCTGGCAACCATACCCCAACAGCAATTCTGGGACACAACCACCATCTTTTTCCTCTCTCTCTTTATGAACATTGTATAGTAGATAAAGGCATAATGCCAGAGTCAGACTACCTGGATTCAATTCCAAGCTCTACTGTTTCCCAGCTGGGAGACCTGGGGTAAGTGAATAACCTCAGAGAGCCTTCTACTTCTTCATATGCCATTGGAAATAATAATAGAAATAACAGTAACACTCATAAATAAATATGAACAAATAATAACAGTTATATAAAAGTGAACCATGTGCTAGGAACCTTTTTAAAAGTTGGGTACTGTTATCGCTACTTCACATATGGGGAAAGTGAGGCAGAGGGAGGTTAAATGATTGAATAAGGTCATCTAGCTGGTAAGTGGCAGAGCCAAGATTCAAACCCATTTGGTGTGTGGTTCTTGAGTCCTTTCTCTTGACCACAACACTGTCCCTGCAGTGGTACTTAATCTCTCAGGATTGTTATAAGAATTAATTGAGATAATGCTTAGTAAAATGCTTAGCACAAAAACTGGCCCACAAATGCTAGATACTACTTGCATTTATTATGTCTCAAATTTTACTAGTATTAGAGCAAATGATTGAATAAAAAGATTTGAATCAAAGACTGATGACCTAAAAGACTGGCGTTCCTAGAGAATTTAAGCCCAATTTTCCCACCCTGAAAACTATCTGTGAATGGATAATAAAATGTATGTGTGCATGATGCATGTGCTGTGTGCCAAGATGGAACCATGTGCACAACAAACGAGTAGAGGAAGTCTTCCTCAGCAGTCACCAACTCACAGACCCTCTCAATTTCAATCCAATTCAACACTCAGTATAAATAAGCTCCTATAAGATTAAGGTCTGTGTGTAAGTGAGCAACAAGATGTAAAAAACAGAATCAACAAGGGGCTTCAATTCCAGCCAACAGGAGACCAGGATTCAGGGAAAGCAGGAGACAGCAGAAGATACACTATGAAGCCAAACACATAACCCTCCAGGAAAAGTCCACAGAGGGACCTGGGAAGTGAGGGAGGGAGCTTCAATTGCAGGGATCCAGGGGAGATTTTGCACAAAGAGCTCCGTGCTAAAAGATGGGTGAAAGTGCTGGAGTAGGGCTTGGAAGAAGAACAGAAATAAAACATTGCAGAAGTGGCAGTCCAGGGTCAGGGAAGAGCAAGACATGAAGGCGGAGCTTAGGTATATATGGACGTGTAAGGAGATGAAGCATGGAAAGGAGACAGGGTCCTGGCAAAGGGCAGTCTTGAACACCCTGGCAAGACACTTAGACCAAAGACATACTTTGAGAAGCTAACTTCAAAAGTAAAAGTAAAATATAGATGAGGCAAAGGATGTCAGCAGGCAATTTATCACAAAAGAAACACCAGAGGGTATTAAAGAACCAAGAACAGGTTTAACTACATCTGACATCAAAGGAGAATGACTCCAGTGGCTGAAAGATACACTGACTTAGAGGTAAAATGGCAAACTGGTGTATACATATGATTGACCATGGCGCTGCTACAGAAAGGAATGAAGTCTTGAAGCATGCAACGTTGTGAATGAAACTGTGGGACTTTATGTGATGAAAAATAAGCCAGAAACAAAAGAGCAAATAAAGTATGGTCTCATTTAGAAAATATTATAAGAAAATTAGGGACTAGATTATAAGCTCTCATAGCAGTCACATTTAGTCCGGCGTGGTGATTGCTACTTCTAGATTTTGCGAGGCTGTGCTATATATTTATAACCCGGCATTTCCCTGGAACTTTGGGTACCTGTGTGACACCTAGGACTCAGAGTAACAGTTCTGCAGTTCTGAAGGTCAGCATTGCCACATACAACAACTACTAAAGAAAATGAAAAGGAGATCAGGCTTCACTTAGAGATAAGAACAAAGTCCATCTGGTCGGAACTAAGGTAAATCAGAATACAGGGGTAAGGAAGGCATTGTCTGAATGTGAGAACGTCACCTACTCTATGAGACCAAAGGAAGATAGATTTATTTTGTCCAGAACCTAAATTTTTCTGTAGCTCATAATCTAACTCAACCTATCTGGATAGATCATTTAAACGGCCCAAACGCATGGAGCCCAGAATGGGAGTGAGGGCTTGTAATTCTGTATAGCTTCATGTAATGTCTGGATACATCCCAGAGTATGTTGAGCAGATAATTAAAAAGTATTAGCAGGGCGGGCCGCGGTGGCTCAGCGGGCAAAGTGCTTGCCTGCTATGCCGGAGGACCTCGGTTCGATTCCCGGCCCCAGCCCATGTAACGAAAACGGAGAAACAAAATACAATAAAACAAGAAAATGTTTAAAAGATGTTTCCCTTTCTTCCTCTCTTCCTTCCTTCTATCCTTCCTTCCTTCTCTCTGTCTTTCCTTTAAAAAAAAAAAAAAAGTATTAGCAAAGTCCCCTCTGGGATAGGATTAAAAATATAGAACTACTAAACTTTAGCACCAGGAAAAACGCTGATACTGTCTCAAACATTAGGGACTCCCAAGTCAATAGGCCAAGCTCTTAATCTTGGGGCTTGCTCTTGTGAAACTTATATACATAGGGGAGAAGCTAAGACTCCCTAGAATGAGGCCTAGGAGTTGCTTCCAGGAAACCTCTTTTATTACTCAGAGGTGGCCTTTCCCTCTTTAAGCCCAACTCTGCAAGTGAAATCATTACCCTCCCCATACATGACACTCAGGGGTGAAAATCTCCCGGGTAACATGGGATATGATTTCCAGGGATGTGCCTGACCCTGGAAGCATGGGATCAGCAATGCCTTCCTGACCAAAAGAGGGGAAAGAATTGTAATAAATAAAGTATCAGGGACTGAGAGAGTTCAAACAGACATGAGAGGCCACTCTCGAGGCTACTCATACACACGCTTCAGTTAGACATTGCTACCTACCATGGTTTGCCAAACCCCAACCAAAAACATTTCTGCCAACCCAAAGAAGACCTAGGGCATTCTATGAGATTCTACAAAGGTTCCATGCACAATGATTACCTTCTAGAAACCTACAACCTCCAGTTGGGTTCCTAGTCCAGATAAGTCCTGAAACCTAGAGGGCCCAGCCTCTCCAGAACAACTGGTTCCATCCAGCTATCTTATATTATTGGCAGCCCTTCCCAAAGTGAAAAGGTTAGACTGAGCATAGCCCAAATACTCCTAAAGATGGGGAGAAAGATCAAAGGAGAAGGCAGAGTTATAACATAGAAGATAAGATTTAATAAATGAGTATGACTGCTGAATCATTATACTGACATTTATTTTAGTCTCAAGTATCTTGGAGCAATCAGAAGGAAAAACCTGAAATTGTAGAATTGTAACCCATATCATGAAATCTGTTCTACAACTGACTGTTGTGGTGTGCTTTGAAATTTATTGCTTTTTTGTATATTTATGTTATTGTTCACAATAAATAAATTAAATTAAATTAAAATAAAAAAGGAAAATGACTCCCGAATCAGACAGAGCTGAGTACCAGTCCCAGAAAGGCTTGGGTGAATCACAGCACCTCCCATCAACCTCCATTTTATCATTTCAGTTTTGTAAAACTGGAATAATAGTCCCTGGCTCATCGACTGGTTGTGAGGATTAAATGAGATAATACATGAGCCTGGCACATTCCAGACACTCAAAAAAAAAGTTGGCTATTACTAATACATGGCACCATTTTTCATTTAACCAGAAATGCTTTTAAAATGTGACCTGCCAATGTTGCTGAAACCAAAACAGAAAAAAGTTTACAAAAGAAACCAAAAAAAAAAAAAACAGGAATCTGAGAAGGAACCCAGAGAATTCAGGGAGCAAAAGAAATATTTCTAAAAAGAAAAGCTTGCAGTTAGTATCAGAGAGATTAGAACTCATGAAATGAACCCATGGAAAAGGACAAGTCTGCCAGAGGGGGGTAAAACTACTGAGGGAACAAAAGATTATCTTTGAAACTGAAAATATGAAAGGAAAATAAAAGAAATATTTACTCTTTTAGTGGAAGATAACGGTAACAAAATTTCCCGCCATGCAAAATAAAACAGCATTGAGATTATAAAGTAAAAACAGAAAAGGAGAGGAAAATGTGAGTGCAGTAGTCAACAAATAAGACTAAAAGGAGAAAAGAGAAGACCAGCGCAAGGAGAAATTACTAAAACATAAAATAGCGTTTATCAAAACCAAAGGACACTGGTTTCCTACTCAAGAAATAATAGAATTTATTTATCTAGAAACGTGAGGGAAATTTCTTCAAGAAACAGACAAAAGAGTTAAAAGTGGTTACTTCTGGGAAAAGAGGACTGGGGCATGGAGGGTGAGGGAGAGAACCTTTGTTTTGGGGGGTGTTTTTTTTTAGTGAGCTTTTAAGTAACATTTGACCCTTTGAGACGTGTGCATCTATTACCTTGAAAAAAAAATAAACAATAATTTTTAAAAGTAGGATCAACTTCAATATCCAGGTCAGTTAATAATATCATGGCTATACGTGTTGCATATTATACTTCATTTATGCCTCCATAAACCTGTACAGACTAACAAAATAAGGGCAGGAAATCCTGGCTGCTTGGATGAAAAATTTGGAGTCTGTTGGGGGAAGGTGCCCACTACAGATAAATAAAAAGAATACTTATACGAGGTGCTTTAGTTTGCTAGCTACCAGAATGCAATATACCAGAAATGGAATGGCTTTCAAAAAGGGGAATTCAATAAGTTGCTAGTTTACAGTTCTAAAG
This sequence comes from Tamandua tetradactyla, assembly GCF_023851605.1. Classification (NCBI taxonomy): domain Eukaryota; kingdom Metazoa; phylum Chordata; class Mammalia; order Pilosa; family Myrmecophagidae; genus Tamandua; species Tamandua tetradactyla. Next base: position 13,557,485 of record NC_135332.1, read on the forward strand.
CTGAGAAAATGTCCCAATTAAAACAAGTCTATAGAAATGTCCAATCAAAGGCATCCATCTAGGGAAAGATACCTTGGTTCAAGAAGGCCGATGAAGTTCAGGGTTTCTCTCTCAGTGAGAAGACACATGGCGAACACAGTTAGGGCTTCTCTCTCAGCTGGAAGGGCACATGGTGAATATGGCAGCATCTGCTAGCTTTCTCTCCTGGCTTCTGGTTTCATGAAGCTCCCTGGGAGGCGTTTTCCTTCTTCATCTCCAAAGGTCGCTGGCTGGTGGACTCTGCTTCGTGGTGCTGCAGCATTCTCTGCTCTCTCCGAATCTCTCATTCTCCAAAATGTTTCCTCTTTTATAGGACTCCAATAAACCAATCAAGACCCACCCAAATGGCTGGAGACATGTCGTCACCTAATCCAGTTTAACACATCACCCAGGGAGATGATCTGATTACAGTTTCAAACATACAGTATTGAATAGGGACTACTCCACCTTTATGAAATGGGATTTTTATCAAAACATGTCTTTTCTAGGGGGCATACTTCCTTTCAAACCAGCACACAAGGGCCCACATATCAAAAGAAAACAGGTCTAAAACCATGGTACCAAAGTTCATTGACTTACATCAATCCCAAATTCTTTGTGTCTCCTTCACCAATTTCCCTTATGTGAGATAATGATAACAAAGATGTACTGGGCATTTACTATGTACCAGTCATTGTGCTAAGTATTTATAATATATTCATTCATTTCATCTATACACCAATCCTATAAAATAGACAATGCTGCTCTCTCCTTTTTACAGATGTGAAAACTGAGGCTGAGAAAGTTTAAGGACTGAGCCCAAGCTCCCACTAATATGTAGAAAAACCAGTTCCAAACCCAAGCAGGATGGCTTCAGAGTTCATTATAAAACCAAACACACTTCCCCCAGAAAAAAGCCTCCACCCCCACGATGTCCATTGCCCCCTACCCTTAGTTCACCCCACCTTGCTGATGGTTTGAGACATTTCCTGGCATGACTACATCCTGAGAAGGTCATCATAATTAAATCGGGGGGAAATTTTCAAAGTGCTTCAGAGATGTAATGAGCTTACATTCAATTAGCTTCTTCCTTCGTTGGGACAATCAGAAAGACCGATTTCTTTATGGACTCAGCTAGGCGGGTTTCTCACTGCCTATTTAGAAATATCATTCTGATGTTCCAGTGATATGAATCCACAGACACCGAAGTTCCAGGGAAATCAGGGTGAAGGCAACCAACCCCAAGGGAAAACTCTAATACTCACACCATGCTCATCCAACACTTAATTTTAAAATACTATGTGCCAACGGTGGGCTGGTCCCTGTCCCAGGAACCAGGAGTCAACAGAAAACAGACAGCCCCTTCCCTCTAGGTGCTTGGGGAAGGAGGAAGACAAGTTGGTAACCAAATTGATCTAGATACAAGCACCACAATGAAACAAGCACAGTGGGCTTTGGGTTTTGCAAGGGGGCTCTAAATCCTGTCTTGGGAGAATGTGAGATTCTGAAAGGAAATGTGAGGTACGAAATATCCTTAAAGAACAAACTCATGAGGGCAAAAATCTAGAACGGACTAGAATCCCAGTGGAGGAAGGACAGAGCAGGCAAACCCAGAGGGTTTTAGTTTTTGGAGGTTAAACCAATAATGAAGAGACCTAGCTCAAGTAATGACAAGAAACTGTCCCTTGACCTGTTAGCAACAACTCACACCCCCAGTCAATCTGCAGGGCACAGAAGCATTTCCGAGGTGGATGCAGCCTCTCTCAGGCAGGGTGGGAGCCCTGCTTTCCAGAGGCCATATGAGATGGCGCCCCGCACAGGGTGTGCCACATTAATTCATGACATTGTGGGAGAGGGGCATTCATGCAAATATTTAGATACATTAAGGCTTTCAAAGGAAGCACAGGTCTGCAAGGGATAGGACTCACCCTTCCTTTTTCATCCATCCATCCCTTTGACCCTTTATCTGTACACTACATCAAATAATTATGTATTGAGGACCTCCCATCTGCCAGGAGCATTTCCTTGGTGTCTCTACTGATTTGCTTTATTTAACGATCACAATATTCATGATTTCATTCCTCCTGGAACACTGTATCCTTCATCTTTCTCCATCACACTTGTCTCTTTCTGACAAAAATGAAATACCTGGGTACGAATCTAACAAAACATATTCAAGTTCTATATGAAGAAAACTATAGAACTCTGGTGAAAGAAATCAAAGATCTAAAGAAAGGAGAGCATTTCCATGCTTGTGGATAGGAAGATTCAATATTATTGAGATGTCAGTCCTTCCCAATTTAATCTATAGATTCAATGCAACCCAAATCAAAGTCCCAGTAAGTGATTTAGTGGATATCAATAAATTGAGTTGAAAAAGTTTATAGAAAAAGCCAAATGACCCAGTGGAAATGCTAACATAATACTGAAGAACAGGGTTGGGGCAATGACACTACCTGAGTTTGAGGCTTACTACAAAGTTACAGCGATGAAGACAGTGTGGTGTTGGCAAAAGAACAGACAGAGAAACCAATGGAACAAAAGAGAGAGCCCAGAAACAAACCCACACAAATACAGTCAACAGTTCTTTGGCAAAGGAGCAAAGGCAATTCAGTGGAGAAAGTATAGTCTTTTTAACAAACAGTGCTGGAACAACTGGACATCCACGAGAAAAAAAAATGCATCTAGATACAGACTTTACACCTTTCACAAGAATCGACTCAAAATGAATCATAGTCCAAAACATAAAATACAAAACTAGAACATCTAGAAGATAACACTGAGGAAAATTTAGGTGACCTTGGGTTTGGCAATGACTAGATACAACCCCAAAAGCACGATCCACGAAAAAAAATTGGTAAGTTGGACTTCATTAAAATTTAAAACTTCTGCCCTGCAAAGGACACTGTTAAGAGAATGAAAAGACAAGCCACAGATTGGGAGGAAATATTTGCAAAACGTGCATCTGATAATGCACTTGTATCCAAGATAAATGAAGAACACCTAAAACCAGCAATATGAAAACAAGCAACCCAATTAAAAAGCGGGCAACTGGTCAGAACAGCCACCTCACCAGAGAAGATAAAGATGGCAAATATGCATATGAAAAGACAGTACACATCCTACATCAGTTGGGAATTGTAAATTAAAATAATAATGAAATACTATCACATGTCTATTAAAATGGCTAAAATCCAAAACCTTGACAACAACAAATGCTGCTGAGGTTGTAGAGCCACAGGAACACTCATTCACTGCTAGTGGGAATGCAAACTGGTTCAGCTACTTTGGAAGACGGTTCAGCAGTTTCTTACAAAGCTAAACATAGGTTTACCATGTGATATGGCAATTGCAGTCCTAGGTATTTACCCAAAAGAGCTGAAATTCTATTTCCAAAAAAAAAAACCTGCACAGGAATGTTTGCAGCAGCTTTATTCAAAATTATCCCAAATTGGAAGCAACCAAGATGCTCTTTCACAGGTAAATGGAAAAACAAACCATGGCACATCCATGCAATGAAATATTTTCAGCAATAAAAAGAAAGGTGCTATCAAACCACACACACACACACACACACACACACACAAGGAGGAACTTTAAATGCATGTTGCTAAGTAAAGAAGCCAGTCTGAAAAGGCTATATACTGCATAATTCCATGTATATGACACTGTAGAAAAGGCAAAACTACAGACAGTAAAAAGATGAGTGGTTGTAACAGTTTGGGGGAGGGGTGAGGAATGAATAGGTAGAGAACGGGGTATTTTTAGAGCAATGAAACTATACTGTATGACACCACAGTGGTGCAAAAATAACATGACACATTTGTCAAAACTGCAGGACTGTACACACAAAAAGTGAGCCCTAATGCTCACTATGATTTCAGTTAATGTATCAATATGGGTTCATCAACTGTAACAAATGTACCACACTAATGTAAGCTGTTAATAATAGGGGAAACTGTGTGTGAGGGGGTGTTCTAGTTTGCTAGCTGCCGGAATGCAATATACCAGAAATGGAATGGCTTTTAACAAGGGGAATTTAATAAGTTGCTAGTTTACAGTTCTAAGGCCGAGAAAACGTCCCAATTAAAACAAGTCTATAGACATGTCCAATTTAAGGCATCTGGGGAAAGATATCTTGGTTCAAGAAGGCCAACGATGTTCAACGTTTCTCTCTCAGCTGGAAGGGCACATGGCGAACATGGTGGCGTCTGCTGGCTTTCTCGTGGCTCTACCAAAAAGGGATTCTCTCCAAAATGTTTCCTCTTTTAAAGGATTCCAGTAAGCAACTCCACCTTCAGTGGGTGGAGACACACCTCCATGGAAATCATCTAATCAAAAGTTACCACCCACAATTGGGTGTGTCACATCTTCATGGAAACAATCAAAATGCTCCCACCCAGCAATACTGAATGAGGATCAAAGGGCATGGCTTTTCTGGGGTCCATCATAGATTCAGACCAGAACAGGGGGTGTCTGGGATCTCTCTGGACTTTCTATGTAATTTTTTTCTATAAAACTAAAGTTGCCCTAAAAATAAAGTTTATTATTAAAATTTTTTTTAAAGTTTGCAATACTCGTGATCCACCCCTGCCAGGGTATCTATCCTTTTTTCTTTTATCTCTCCATCAGTCATCTCTGTCTAATATAGTATATAAATTTATTGTATATATATTTTTTGTCATCTGACTCTCTCCTCTGGAATGGCAGCCCCAAGAAGGCAGGAATTTCGTTTGCTGCTTTATCCCCAGTGCCTAATTCAGTGCCTGGCACATAGTGGAGGCTGTTGATAAATAGTTGTTGGATGGAATACATGATTTAGAATGAATGATTCATTCATAAGACAAGGGCCGCACAGGCTACGTAGCCATTTATGATGCTCCCACACCTTGGGGGCGGAGAACCCCTGAAGCCTCCCTTCTTTTCCTCACTGCACTGAGTGTTGCACGGGGTGTTCAGACAAAGGAATCCAATGTGGGATGCAGCACTCACTCTTTTTAATAGATGCAAATCATAAATCCTGCAGCAACAGGAGCATTGCAGGGGTCAGATGACGTGATGTACTTTGAAAGATACAAAGCAATAAACCAATGTCACAGCCTCATATTGGGGACCCCTGAACCCATAAAATGCAAGCGTTCCCTCCACTCAGCTCAGGCACACCCCCCACCCCGCAGAACTCTGCATATACAATTACAAGTTGTTCGACAAATTCAAGCCCGTAATCTGTTTAAAGTTTATGCATAGGCAATGACGGCATGCCCCTTCCTCCCCCTTAAATACGATACTAATCCATTTTCCCCTTGTTTATGCCTTTAACAGATATATATTTTTTCCACCCTCCTGAAGCACTAACTCACTTAGCTCCAGGGCTGTCGTGGCTGATTTCTTCACAAGAAGACCAGAACCTCAGAAACTGAGGAAAAGACATTAAAGCAAAAAAAAAAGGTCTGTGCCCAGGTAAGTGCTATGCCTCTCCTTGGCTTGCTCTCCCAAGGCATCACTCCCCAGGAGATGCATCTCCACCGGGCCTGATGAATCTATTCTGATGGCTGTCGGGGCAAGTTTGGGGAAACTGAGCCAGCTGTGGGATTAAAAACGAGGCACCCTGACTGCGGGGCTCGGTTTCACACCACCATTGACGCATTTGCCTCCCTGGCGTTGGGCCGTCTCTTTGCTCCAGAGGGCACAGGAGTATTGAGCAGTCATCCCCGCGGGGGAAGCCTTCAGCCCCACGGCAGAGGGACACGCAGGAGGTGAGGCACCACCTCTCATCACAGGAGCAGAGATCATACCACCTGGGCCCCGGCTCCCGGCGGATCAGGGTCCTCTGCCAGCCCCCCGCTGCCCGCCCACTGGAAAGGGGGGCCCTCCCTGGAGGAAAGCAGCTCATGAAGTCGCCCACAGAGACTCCAAAGGCCCCATTCCTTGGGGTGGGGCCCTCAGGGAGGGAGAGCCCAGTGAGGTGGAGAAAGCCCTTGCCACCTCCACCCAACCTGAGACCCCATACAAAGCCCTCCGGGCCCAGGGAAGGGTAGCAGGAGAGGCTTCTGGGCCTGTAAGCAGCGCCCGCTGCCCCACCGCTCTCCACACCCTCAAGGGACCACGAGGGGGGCCACATAAACTGCCAGCTGACCTCTGTCCACACCTCCACCAGGAGACACCAGATGGAGACACCTCCGTACCCCCATCAATTAGGTTTATAGAATGAGGCAGAGACTCCCCAGCAAGGAGGGGGGAAAGAATGATTCCTAAATTTAATAGGGAATTTTTTGATCATTAAAAACATAAATAAAAGGCAATAATAAGGCTGAGGTGTGTGACGTGAAAGTGGACTTTCCTCCCTGCCCTTTCCGATTCCACGGCCTGGACACACCGCTCTCAGGGTTTGCCTCCACATCTTTCTCCACTTGAAAAGATTTCCAGTGGGGTGAGAGGACTGTCAGCACAGCATTTCACTTCTCCCAAGCTCTGGAATCCTTGCTTCCAGAACAGCACTGCCCCTATGCTGAAGAGAATCCAGCCTGAGCTCTTTCCTCTCTGTAGATCCAGAACACCCAATCCTAACCTGGGCCCTTAAAGGTTTTGCTTCCCTGCTGCTTACAAACAAAAACCGACTGAGCTTATCTGGGCCTTTGAATGCCTTCCTTGGGTGTGAGTTAGCAAACTAAAGGGAAAGGTAGAAAGCCAGCATTTACTCCTTCTTGGTGGGAGCTGGTACCCAAAGGGAAACTGAGAGGCTGGATGGAGAACAGAGGGCAGATGGGGCCTAGGGGACAAAAGACTGCTGGAAATGGCAACGATGAAGACACCAGGCATCAGAGCAGGCATGTCAGCTTGGGAAGGACAGACGGCTAACCAACCGGTGTCACCTCTGGGAAGAGGGCGTGGTAGGTGGAAGTGTTTGGCCTATTTTTCAGGTTCCGCCCATCAAGCACTAGAGAGTTTATTTCCCCACCCTCCTGAGTTTGGGTGGGCCTTCTGACTTGCTTTGACCAATAAAATGTGGAGGCAGGAGTGACACTGTGAAAGTTCCAGAGGTTAGGCCTCCAGGGGCCTTGCAGTTTCCACATTCACCTCCTTGGAACACGTCCACCAGCGCGTAAGGAAGCCTGGCCCACAGGCGGCACCCGAGCAGCCACGGGCAAAGGGGCCCAGCCAACAGGTGGCACCAAGGCCCTGGACCCCCAACTGCTCCAAGTGTCTGGAGACCAAGGCCTCTTGAGTGACCCAGGCAGGACTAGCTGAGCCCAGCCAACCCAGGACCAAGAAAAATAATAAAGTGCTGTTTTAAGCCACTATGTTTTGGGGTTGCTTCTAACTGATACAGACCTGTTAGGGGACGTTTGCCACATGCTGGCTACGAGCATCCATTACACCTGCATTGGCAATGACACCTCAGTTTCTCTTTGGGAGAACCAGCCATCCTGCCATTATTGCTCTTTGTTTTTCACTCTAAGGGGGTGGCAGGGATGGAAGACAGGACACATAGCCTAAGCCTGGACAATGAGCACACTTTATCCCCTGGCAACAGGGATTTGGACTTGGGAACGAGAACATAGCTCAAGTCAGGCCAGCCATTCCCTTTCATGGAACTTAAGTCCAAGTTTATTGAAGCAAAAGAAGAAAGAGACTTCTCCCTCCGGACTAGAGCCATAGAGGGCATGGACAAGCTGTTCAGAAGTAGAGCCCACAAGGAGCCAGGAGTTGGGGGATAAAACACATCTTGGAAATGTCCTTTGAGCCCAAGTCTAGCAGTGCCCGAGGCCAATTCTACTCCTGGATGTTTTAATCGCATGAATCAACAAATTTTTCTTCCTTATGGCAGATTGAGTCATTCAAACCCAGAGCCCTCAGTGATAATATAGAGACTGAGGAACTTATTTTTTATTGTAGTCTTTGTACATCTGATTGTCTTACCAAGTCCACGTATTCCTGCTCAATCTTTCAAAAAAATGTTTTTTTATTGTAAAATATGACATATTTACAAAGCAAAGAAAGAAAAAGCAATAATTTTCAAAGCACACTTCACAAGTAGCCACAGAACAGATCCCAGAGTTTGTCATGTGCTACCATTTCACCATCTCAGATTTCTCCTTGTAGCTGCTCCAAAACACTGGAGGCTAGAAGGAATATTAATCTAGTCACTCAGCAGTCATTCCCATTTGTTAAATCTTATTTTCTGTGTTATAAATCCTCCTTCTCCTCTGATCCCTCTCCCAATCTATAGTGATATTTTGTCAATACCCATTCTGACTTTTTCATGTTGAAAAGGGATGTTGACACTAAAGGATATGGGATGTAACCAATCAATACTTTTGGAGAGGCTGATCCCTCTGGATTTCAGGATTTATCTGATCTAGGAACCCTCCAGGAATTATAGGTTCCAGAAAAGCAAACAGTGCACGAAACCTTTATAGAGTCTCAGTTGAAGCCCTAGGTGTTCATAAAAGTCAACAGGAGTGATGTTGGTTGGGGTTTAGCAAACCATGGCAATTGGCATTATCTAACTGAAGCTTGCATAAGAATAGCCTCCAGAATAGTCTCTTGACTCTATTTGATTTCTCTTGGCCACTGATGCCTTATTTTATTACATTCTTTTCTCCATTTTGGTCAGGAAGGTGTTGTCTATCCCACAGTGCCAGGGCCAGACTCATCCCTGGAAGTCATACTCCATGTCATCAGGGAGATTTTCACCCCTGAATGTCATGTCCCACATAGGGAAGAAGTAATGATTTTCCTTGCAGAGTTGGGCTCAGAGAGAGAGAGAAAGAGACCACTTCTGAGCCACAAAAGAGATTTATTGGAAGCAACTCTTAGGTCTATTTATGGGTAGCCTTAGCTTCTTACTACAGAAATGAGTTTCATAAGGCCAAACCTCTAAATCAAGGGCTAGACCTACTTTCTTGGGCGTCCCCAATGGTTGAGAGGGTATGTGGAGTTTCCCAGATGGGAAAGCTTAATAGTTCCATATATACTTTTTCCCTCCCCCTTTGGGCCCTCAAGGGACTCTAGCAATACTTTTTCATTATCAGCCCACCATAGTCTAAGATGTATCCTAGTATTACATTAAGCTATACAGAATTACAAGTCCTCGTTCCCATTCTGGACTCCAGGACTTCAGGTTGTACCACTCAGTTTTAAAAGAAAATGGATAAAGAAAGAAATAACACAATTCATTAAATAGATATACAGTACACTAAGACAGTATAGCAGTAATAGAATTAGAGCTCAAAGTTTTCTCTGCATTAGGTTGTGATCACTTCCTACTCCAGTTTCCCTTCTGCCCTCTCTTTCACTAATAGATTCCCAATGTTTAGCTGAGCACGTTGCTAAACAACATGCTATTGTAGCTACCATGTGCCAGAAAGGTAAGGCTGCCCTCGAGGACAAAACAGTGAGCAGGAAAGGAGACTAGACATCTGGTGGCTCCATGGAGCCACCTTCCCAGCCATGGTCTCTGTGTTTCTTTTACTTGAGAGGTTTTTCTTGCTAAAGCCACTAATTTCAGGTCTCAGTTACTCTCAGTTAAACCTAAACCTGTACCCATCAGGATACAGGTCACCAAGAGCAGAGGCAGCAGGAAACATCACCATGAGTACTACCAGCTGTAGGTGCCTGGTTGCATGGAGACCACCCCAACAGACATCAATACCAAAGTACAAAGCCACTCAAATGAGGAAAGCTCTGACATAAGCCTAAGAGAACCTATGATCGTTTTATTTTATTGTCCTGCTCAACCCATAAGCCTGGATGGTGATGCCAAATTCATCAACAGCCCCAGGTGATTAATTCTGGGGAGGAAGCCCCAGAACACAGTTCCCATGGTAGGCTTGAACCTTTTTGGCTATCTTCACAATCAAGACTGCCAAGTCTCATCAGCTTTCCAACAGAAGCATCTTTTGTTCTCTCCCTTCCTATCTCCTCTACCCGTTCTAAGTCAAGTCTTCATTATCTCTTACCCAAAGTAAAGCAAGAGCCTCCAACTTACCTTTCATCTGCAGGCCTCAGCCTGTACCTTCCCAGTGGCCATGCTATCTGCTACCAACAGAATGTGTTTCCTGAAAGTATAACTCAGATCCTATTCCCTTCTGAAAACCTCCAGTGACTCCCCACCAATCTCCAGAGAAAAACACAAACTCCCTTCCATGAGACACCAGGATGTCCACATTTGGACCCCCACACACCTCTACAGCATCACCTCCCAACCTAACCAATCACTGTTCCATCAACAGACCTGCACTTTCTTCACTTTCTTCTCTTTTCTACCTTTCCTTTCCCTCTGCTTGCAATTCCCTTCCTTTCCCTACTCCCCCTCATCCCCACCTATCAAAATCCCACCTATCCTTCCAAGCCAAGATTGGAACAAGTCCTCTCTAATTCCCCAAAGCTGTCCCAGGGTTTCCATCACCCTTTGTGTTTCCCTCTTACAACTATGTGCTGAACTATCTCATGTTTACAAGTGAACATGGCTTCTCTCCCCTGGAAGACTGTAAGCCCTCTGCAGGGAGGATTATAGACTATTTCTCTGCATATCCCCACAATGCCTTTCACTTAGTAGGTACTCATTAAATGGTTTGATAGATTAGCCTGAAGACAATTCTCTCTGCCCTTGCATTCTTGGCTACCACTCTCCAAAGAAAATAAATGGTTAGGCTACAAAAAAGCACATGTGTAAACCATTTCTGAAATTACACAGCCCCTTGACAATGAGTTGAGGACGGGTTCTTCTCCCCTTTTGGGAGCAAGTCCCTGCTGGAAAGCAGTAACAGGCAATGCGAGAGCAGTATTTCCACAAAGTACTAATATAAATTATGCGTATAGAATTTTCCCTGACACACCAAGGCTAAAGGACAAAGCCTAACTAAATATTAACTTTGATGCCTTATACTCAGAGTGACTTTCAGAAGAACTGACACTCAATAAATGTTTTCCAATATAAATGAAAATGATATGAAAAATGATGTTGCACATGAAACATGATGTCAGCTATCCTCTATTATTTAAATTGCAGTAGAAGACATGGAGATTGAGTGCAAGTTTCTAAACACTCAATCAAGTTACAAAAAAAAATGTATAAAGTTGTGGTTCACACAAGTCTTTGGGAACAAGCTATACTCCAATCATCTGTTTGGAGTCCATGAAATACTACCCTGTCTAGTGGAAGAGGGATGCCTGAGATGACTCCCAGAAGTACCTGCCAGTTCTGAGATTTTTCAGACACAGTATGTGATCCAGTGAGGACTGTATCTCTAGGTGACAATTTAAACTCAAGCTCAAGTTTTCCAAGCTGTGAGGATCCTGTGTTTCATCTTTCTTTTGCAAGGAACCTGGCCAAAGAGCCTAAGATCCCAGCTGGTGGCTGTCTAATATCACCTGACCAATTGGAAAATGAACTTGAGCACATGTCAACTACCCCCCAAGCTGGCATCAAGATCACCACACATTGGTGAGCCAAGACAACTGCCAAGAACCTGGTGTACCACCATCCGTGTTGCTGATGGAGACCCAGAGGGGCCGCAGCTAGAAAACAGGGGCAGCAGCCTCTCCCTGTGCTCCCCTGCCTGAGTTCCCAGTCCCTCCCCTCCACATCCAGGGCTCCCCTATCCCTGACTCCAGTCCTAAGCATTAGTTCAGTTGGGTTCTTTGCCCCACAGCTACTTATATCTAAGCTTTGAAGGAAATCTTTTTTTTTTTTTTTTCAGAATATCAGCTCATCCTTCATTAAACCTCTGTTCCCATGAGAACGGTGGGTCTTAGGATTGGGAGCACATTGCAATCACCTAGGGAAGTGGATGTTCTACGAAACTACTGAGACTGCTTCCCACTCCCAGAGATTCTGATGTAATTGGGCCAGGTTGTATTCCGGGCACTGCTTTGTTTGTTTTCTGCTTTTTGTTTTTGTTTTTTCAAAGCTCTCTAGGTGATTCTAATGACCAGCCAGGGTGGAGAACCACTGAATTAGAATGAAGGGAGTTTCCCCAAAGCCAATGAGCTCCTTGGAGCTGGACTACCAAGGGCTCAGGCCAAGTTAGCTCACTCTCCTAGACCAGGTAGCTAACACAGATGTAAATTTGAGCTTCCCTTGAGTTAGGAAGCCTGGTTTTATTTCATAATGACAGATTGCACATTTTTCCCTTGGTCACCTGTCTTGAAATGGTGTGCCATAAGTAACAAAGAGTACTCTGCAAAAAGCTCCACGTAATTCATCATACTTCCTTGCAAAGTCTTCCCCTGGAGAGTCTTCAAAGGCCCACCCCAGCAAAGCAGAAGCAATTCCACTGACTTCATGAGCAGAGGCCAGATTATCTTTGGAAGGGTCCGCCACAAAGCCAGGCATTCCCTAGGAAGTCATTGACTCGGAAGCTCCCCAGACATTGGAGGCAACATCCTGAGACTTCCAGCCTGGAAATCCAAAGAATGAAATTGAAAAGAAAAAAATACAACACTACTTAATAATCACTTCTCTTTTTCCTTATGTTTCTTTGTTTCCCTTTCTCCTTTCCTCCTCCCTCACCTCGCCATCCCCTGCTCTTGCAGCAAGACTTGGGTTTCCTCCTGAAGTGGACTCCGGAAGCAGGATGCACTGAGAAGGAAGGTTCCCATCTTGCTGGCACATGTCGCACAGTGAAACCGCACAGGATTCAGGGGAGGGGCAGTGGGCAGAGCTGCCATTCAGTGTCCTTGAGCCCACAAGAGCCATGACTGTTCAGGGGTCAGGAGTACCAGACTGGGTCACCCTTCAAAGGGTGAGCCTACCTCCCAGCATGTGCTCTGTCTGTTGCCCACGGCTGGCGTGGTTTCAGAACATTTACATTAATGGAGACAGACATTTCCCTTTTGGAAACATTATTTGAGATATTTAAAAATAAAACACCTTGGGGGTACAAGGATAGTACAATGGCAGAATTCTCACCTGCCATATAGGAGACCCGGGTTTGATTCCTGGCCCATGCACTTCCCCACCCCACCCTAACCCCCAAAAGATTCAACAAATAGTGCTGCAGTAACAGGATAGGTACATGGAAAAAGAATGAAATGTGACCCCCACCATACAGCATACAAAAGAAATAAAAATAAAATGCCTCATCATGCAAACCTGAAGGGTCCTAACCCCTTGATTTTTGACAGTTGGAGTAATGGTCAATGCTTTGCAGCACTGCTATACAGGAAGCACCGGAGACAGAAGGAGCAGGTGCCCCTTGACCGCTGTGACAGAGCCTATGGAATCAGACCAGGCAAACCATGATTGTAGGATCCATCCACACAACCTCTGCACGCACTGAGTCTCATGTCAAAAGAACCCCTGAGACAGAGAGCTCAAAGTCCTACCGAGCCAATCCTGGAACACCTCCTCACTTCTTCACTGAGTGCCCAACTAAAGGACAGCCTTGTTTCCAAAACTGACCAGGTTCACCTCCATGGTCACTGCATGCCAATACAGAACAGGAAAATCTGCAGAGAGCAGAATCTAGGAGGTTGTGGGGCTCACCTGGTCCCCAAACTCTAACAAGGTCAACAGCAGTGCTCTGCAGTGGACAACTTCCCCTGAGGCTTCCGAGGTGATCCATCTTAGCCTGGATAATGCCAGGCCAGGATTAGTTTGAGGTCTGGGCTTGTTCTGTCTCTCATCCTCATCTCCAACATCCCTAGGTGGTCATCTCAGAGCCTGAGATTCAGCTTCATAAAGAGAAAAATCATGGCCCAGAGAAACAGAGAGGACTAATCTTTGGTGGAACTTCTCTTCAAAGCCCATCAGCACAATCTGATACTACTTGGTCTACTAATAGGCTTAGCCTATTTCAGTATGGTCCAAAAAAACTCACATTCCAATTCCATGTAATAACTCCAGGAGGACATAGCAGGCTTCCTCACCTCTTGGGCCATAAGAAAGAAAAAAGGAAATGGCAATTTTTACTTTCCCATCCAGGGTCTATAGATCCAAGAGTATAAAACCTGGGATTTCTGAAGACCCAACTCAATAGCTGCTTCCTGACCCTAGCTCTTTCCTCTCTAATATTTACTCTTCTTTTCCGGTAGCCCTGGCTGAAATTTCCTCCCTGAATCTCCATGCTCTCATTTAGACCCATGCCTTTCCATCCTTTCCTCCATGAAAATGGAGAACAAGCTGGTGTAGTCACCATCATCCCTCCAGATTCAGAGGACATCGTTAGAGGGCATCATTAACTTCCAACAGTGAGTAGGTTATTTGAAGAAAATATTATTCACCACTTGCTATACAAAAGCAGACTAGGCCAAAATCTCCTTAAGAAAATGATTTCTTTCAAAAGAAACCAGCTCCCTGTGGAATTAAATAATAGATATTAAATTGCCTTTTTATGCCTGGAAGCTAGCTCCCTGGTTGGTGGGCTGGCCTTCCCTTCCACAGTTTCATAATTATATTTATTCCACACAAGTGCTTCTCCCAGGGGAAAGAATATTCATTGATTTAGAGATTCCTAGTTGGTCAAGCCTCAGTTAGGAGACACACTGGAACCAGAGCAAGGAAAATTACAATGGTGACCTTCAATGCTTCAGCCCCTCCAAATTTATCTACATTTCTTTTGGGACAAGAAAGATAGAGAAAAAAGATCCAATTACATGCTTAGATCACCACTGAATCATAGCCCTGAGTTGGCAAACCAAAAACTAACAAACACTTCATGGTTGCCTTATAACAAAAAAAGGCATATGCTCACCATCATTGCACTGAGCCAAGAAGCCCAATCCAGTTGATAACAAGACGCCCAAGTCCTCCGTTGTCAGCAGAACCAACAGGGGCCCAGGAATATTAAGGAGCTTGCCCATCGTCACACAGCTGAATACTGGCAGCCCCCAACTTCTCATCTGGATTTGGTCCTGGCTCGGCCACTATCTAGCAATTGTCGAATGTGGATTAGTCATTTACTCTCTCTGGATTTGTTTCTTGTCTGTAAATAGAGAGGGATCTGAACCAGACATCTGCTCGGGGTACTGTGATTCAAAAGTGGGAATGCTATGGTCGGATAGTGGATCAAAATCCTGGCTCTGCTTGTGGTTATGATCCCGAACAAGTTTCATAGACTCTTTGGCCTCATTTTACCTCATTTATAAAAAGGGGGTAAACAGTGGTATCTGGTGTATACTTCATGGAGTTGTGAACATTAAATTAGATGATCTATGTAAAGTGCTTGACAGAGCACCTTGTACCCAGTAATGACTCATAAATCTTAGCTAGTCTAATCACCTGAAATCTTTTCCAGCTTTAAAGCTGTATTATCCTAGAATTCTAACAGGAATAAGGACTTTTCTTTTTTCTTTTTTCTTTCTTCCTTAATGGTAAAAGCCCACACCCCAGGCAAAAATCAAGGCCAGACCCAGGTATTGAGGAGAGAATACTCAGAGAGTGATTTAAGGAGCCAAGAGAAAATAAGGCAAATGGATTCCAAAAGGAGAAAGTGATTAATGCTTTCAAGGCCCTGCTAATGAGAAAAAAATCAATCTGTGAAATACACTGCTAAGCATACTTAAAATGCACATCTTTGTCCCAGGAATCTCCCTTACAGAAACACATGTTTTGGTGCACAACTATATATTATATAAATATGTCACTGCAGAATTATATTAAATGTGTATTTTAATGCATATATAATGCATAGATAAATGCATGCATGTCTGACTATGAAAACATGTTACAAGTGCTGTTGAGATATCTGTGTGTAGCACAATAGGACCGACATGGCCAGTTTTGCCTTATTCAAGAAATTTACTCAAAACATCTTAGGATTTTGTTAAGGAAGCACACCCCCATTCCTGGAGTTTTACTCTGTAGCATTACTCTGTGCTTCAATATTCACTATAAAATATTTCAGACATATAAAAAAGAAAAGAGAATACAAATTCTCAACATTTCCCCCATCCCTGCTCTTGTTACCTTAGATTGTTATTAAATATTCATTTCCTTTTTTTTTCCAGGAGGAGGAAGAGAACGGGAGTATTATTTGCTTGTTTTGACTCATGATCAAGATTTCATATGTATCTCTAATGAGTTCCTCCTCGTAGGTTTGACTCCATCCCACCAGTTGCTGAGAGATTTTTTTGGAGCACCACTCAGATATCCCTGTTTGAACAGATCCTCCCACCTTGTGTCAACAGGAAATGTCATCTTCATGCCACCAGCATCAGCCAACCTGGGCTGAGGACGTCCACTCCTACATAAGGGGTTTGGCCAGAGGCTCAGTGAAATCCAGGAATGAGACATCTACCTCATTTCCCTAATTCGCCAGCTGGGGGACAACTTTGTTACAAAGGAAATGTGTTACTCTACCCTGCACTCATTTAGAGGGCACGGTTTCCATCTCTTCTGGAAACTTATAACCATTGTCATCTAAGTCTCTGGAACTTACTCTACACCAAATCGTAAATATCAAATGAACAAGCTACATAAATTACTAAATCCAAAATAGTTCACTACAGATGTGAAAAGACTCAATGAAGTGACAACAATTTTATAATTCTTTATTAGTGTGCACTCTTTCCTTACACACTAAAGTTTTAATGTTCATCTGTTCTATGGTCTGCTAACCCTTCACTGAAGAGGCCTCCTGGATCTGGATTCCTTTTCCTATAGCAAATATCAATCAGACAAGCTTTAGGGTCATGTATCCCCAAGTAAGCAGTTCTCAGAAGGGAAAATGTGGCAAGTGAATGAGTCCCAGTTACTTAGCCTAACGAAATGTAAAAGGCCTTGCATTGCTTTAGCAGAACCAGTCAGTGAAATTGCAAAAATCAATAAAGACCTAGGTCACTAAAATTATGGGAGGGTTAATGTACAAAATGTACAATAGAATGTCATCAGCATGGCAATGTAAGACAACCCCTGAAAAAAACTCCCCAGAGATTCAATGAATGAAATGACAAATCCCACTTGCTCAGAAATCTGGAGGAGGGTAGAAACCTGAGAAGGACTCCACAAACACTGAAGCCAAGAAAAAGGAAAATGCCAGGTAGGACACTTCTGCCCCAGACCCTCCAGTCCACTCACTTTCCCCCATCGGTCCCACACAGCTCGGGGGTGCTCAGAGGCAGCAGCCTGAACCCCTTCCACCTCCCACCAGGGCCAAAGCAACAGAACCCCATGCATATCCAGGCACAGGGACCCAAGTCCACAGAGAACCAGAGCATAACACAAGCCACTGAGGAATGCTGCATACAAAAGGGCCCCAGGAGGAAAAAAGAGAGAGAGAAAGAGACTACATAAAACCACAGCTGGAAAATGCTATGCTCACTCAATCCTGTGTCTGTTGACTGGACCACCCAAACACAAAACAGACTTTTCTGGAGTGACCCATCTTTCTGGATTGACCCCATATGGCTCCCTGGGGCAGGAAACCCTAATGGGAAAGAAACCAGAGACAGAAAAGCCTCATAGAGAAATACAAAAGGGGGATGGGGCATTAAACTGAACTACTGTCAGATAGGAGGGTCCCAGAACTGAAAAGAATAAAGAAAACAGGGAATTGAGTGAGGAAGAAAATTTAAACAAATCATAAGAACTGGGGAGAAAATTATGTGCAAAAGCAAACAGAACAGATCAAGGTTCCTGGAGAAGGAACACAGGAAAGAAATTTTCTCCTGCTAGTGAAACAATTACACAAAAATCACAATCTTAAAAATGGTACCAGAGAACCAACAGAGCCCACACAGCCAGAGTCCTTTGAAGATGCCTAAGGAAAACACCCTCAGAGAATCCTTATGAAATGAGAAGCCAGGGAGAAAGCTAGCAGATATTGCCATGTGCCTTCCACTGAGAGAGAAATCCTGAATATCATCAGCATTCTTGAGCCAAGGTATCTTTCCCTGAATGCCTTAGTTAGGATATTTTTATAGCCTTGCTTTAATTTGACATTTTCATGGCCTTAGAATTATAAACCTGCAACTTAATAAACCCCCCTTTGTAAAAGAAAAAAAAAGGTACCACATTCAGGGCAAGAATCAGATGAAGAAGAGCTGAGAAAATCTAATCAATTAAACATAGGGATTATTCCAAAGTCTAAAATAAGTTGGATCAATTGTCAAAGAAGAGTTGTAACACAAAGCTAATCAACAATAAAACCCTAGATGAGAAGGAGTGTTCTAGTTTGCTAGCTGCTGGAATGCAACACACCAGAGACGGATTGGTTTTTAATAAAAGGGGATTTATTTTGTTAGTTCTTCAGAGGAAAGGCAGCTAAGTTTCCACTGAGGTTCTTTCTTATGTGGAAGGCACAGGATGGTCTCTGCTGGCCTTCTCTCCAGGTCTCTGGGTTCTGACAACTTTCCCCAGGGTGACTTTTTTCTGCACCTCCAAAGGCCTGGGCTGAGCTGCGAGTGCTGAGATGAGGAATGCTGATCTGCTTGGGCTGTGCTACGTTGTGGTCTCTCATTTAAGCACCAGCCAATTAAGTCAAACGTCCTTCATTGCAGCAGGCACGCCTCCTAGCCGACTGCAGATGTAAATCAGCAACAGATGAGGTTCACGTACCAATGGCTCATATCCACAGCAAAAAAACTAGGTGCCTTCACCTGGCCAAGTTGACAACTGAATCTAACCACCACAGGGAGAGATTGACCTTCGGAGTTAAATCATCAAAATAATCAGATGCCTAGACCATCAGCAAAAAAATTACAAGCCATACTAACAAAGAAGAAGATATAACTCTATCAAGGGAACAAATTAAAGTTTCAGAGGAGACACAGAATTTGGAAGAAATAAAAAAATTCAAGCAAATCTCCTACATCAATAAAAGAAGATAATGAAAAAATGCATAAAAAGATAATGGATATTAAGAAGACAATGTGTGAGCATAAATAAGAATTTGAAAGTATAGCATGAACATAAATTATGGGAATGAGAAGTACAATAGTAGAAATTAAAAATATACTAGAGTCATACAACAGATTTGAACAGGCAGAAGAAAGGATCAGTGAACTAGAAGACAAGATAATCAAAATCACACAAACAGAAGAACAGATAGAGAAGAGAAGAGAAAAAATGAGCAGTGTCTCAAGGACTTGAGTGACAGCAGGAAGTGCACAAAAATATATATCATGGGTGTCCCAGAAGAAGAAGAGAAAGGGAAAGGGGTGGAAAGAAAATCTGAAGAAATTTAAGGATAAAATGGCTTTAAAAAAATTTCCCAACTCTTATGAAAGACATAAATATACATGGCCAAGAAGTACGATGTACTCCAAACAGAATAAAACCAAACAGAACTAACCCAAGACAAATACTAATCAGAATATCAAAGGCCAAAAATAAAGAGACAATTTGGAAAACAGCAAGAGAAAAGTGATTCATCACATACAAGGGATCCTCAATGAGACTAAGTTGTGATTTCTCATTAGAAACCATGGAAGTGAGAAGGCATTGTAATGATACATTCAAGAAACTGAAACAGAAAAACTGCCAACCAAACATTATTTATCCAGCAAAACTGTCCTACAAAAATGAGGGAGAGTTTAAAAGATCCACAAACAGAAACTGAGAGTTTCTGTCAACACGAGACCTGCCCTGCGAGAATTACTAAAGGGTGTGCTACAGGGTGAATGGAAAAGACAAGGAGACAGTCACTCGGAATAGTGTGAAAAAATGAAGATTACCAGTAAGGGTCACTAAAACAGTAAATGCAAACCCAATAGTACTGTATCCTCATTATACAACTCTACTCAGAATACAATTGAACAAGAAAAAGCATATTTCCTGAAAACAGATGTGTAAAATATAAAATGGTAAAGTGAAACAAAAACAACATAAAAGGGGGGGGAAGGGAGGATATGGAGCAGAGAACGTCTATGCTATTGAAACTAGGTTGGTATCTTTTCAAATTAGTAGGTTATAAATGCAAGCTGCGTAATCTAAGCCACAGGGAACCACAAAGAAAGTATTTTAAAATATACAGAAACAGATATGAGGAAGGGATCAGTCAGATACTTCACAAAGGATCATCTATACAGAAAAAGAAGTTGCAATAAAGGAAAAGAGAGGCGAAAAGCAAAGGATATGACATGAAAACGGAAGGACAAAATGGTTTAAGTAATGCCTTTACAGTAACAGTACTGAATGTTAATGGATTAAACTCCCCAGTCAATGACACAGAATGGCAGAATGGATAAATAAAGCATGACCCAACTATATGTTTGTTTTTTTTTTTTTTTTTTTTTTTTTTTAAAGGAAAGACAGAGAGAAGGAAGGAAGGAAGGAAGGAAGGGAAACATCTTTAAACATTTTCTTGTTTTATTGTATTTTGTTTCTTTGTTTTTGTTACATGGGCTGGGGCCGGGAATCGAACCGAGGTCCTCCGGCATAGCAGGCAAGCACTTTGCCCGCTGAGCCACCGCGGCCCGCCCCCCAACTATATGTTTTTTACAAGAGACTCGCCTTAGACACAAACATGCAAATATGTTGAAGGTAAAAGGTTGGAAACTCCATGCAAACAGTAACCAAAAAAGAGCTGGGGTAGCTATAAAAATGTCAGACAAAATAGACTTTAAGTCAAAAGCTGTCATAACAAAGGGTAAAAAAAATTGGGCAAATAGAAATACTAGTTACCAATGAGAGGGAGGGGTAAGGGGTATGGTATGTATGAGGTTTTTTGCTTTGTTTTGTTTTTTTCTCATTTCATTTCTTTTTCTGGAGTGATGCAAGTGTTCTAAAAAATGATCGTGGTGATGAATACACAACTATGTGATGATATTGTGAGCCATTGATTACGTACCATGTATGAAATGTATGTGTGTGAAGATTTTCCAATTAAAAATATTTTTTAAAAAAAGCTGTCATAATAGACAAAGAAGGACATTATATATTGTGCTGGTTTGAAAGCATGTATGTCCCCTAGAAAACCATGTTTTAATCTAAATCCCATTAAATAAAGGCAGAATAATCCCTATTCAATACTGTATGTTTGAAACTAACCAGATCATCTCCCTGGAGATGTGATTTAATCAAGAATGGTTGTTATAATGGATTAGGTGACATGTCTCCACCCATTTGGGTGGGTCTTGATTAGTTTCTGGAGTCCTATAAAAGAGGAACCATTTTGGAGAATAAAGGAGATTCAGAGAGAGCAGAACAACATAGCCACCAGAAGCAGAGTCCATCAGCCAGCGACCTTTGGAGATGTAGAAAACGCCTTCCGGGGAGCTTCATGAAACAGGAAGCCAGGAGAAAGCTAGCAGATGATGCCTTGCTCGCCATGTGCCCTTCCAGCCAAGAGAGAAACTATGACTGTGTTCACCATGTGCCTTCTCATTTGAGTGAGAAACCCTGAACTTCACTGGCCTTCTTGAACCAAGGTATCTTTCCCTGGATGCCTTTGATTGGACATTTCTACAGACTTGCTTTAATTGGGACATTTTCTCAGCCTTAGAACTGTAAACTAGCAACTTATTAAATTCCCCTCTTTAAAAGCCATTCTGTTTCTGGTATATTGCATTCTGGCAGCTAGCAAATTAGAACATATATTAATAAAAGGGGCAATCCACCAAGAAGTAATGATCACAAATATTTATGTACCTTAACATGGTGCCCCAAAACATGAGGTAAAGACTGACAAAATAGAAGGGAAAAATGGACACCTCCAGAATAATAGTCGGAGACTTCAATACACCTCTCTCATCAATAGATACAACATCCGCTACAACTAATTGTTGTGTTATGCTTTGAAATTTATTGCTTTTTGTGTATATGTTATTTTCCGCAAAAAAAAAAAAAAGTGATGATAAAAAAATACATATTCCTTCTAACCTCCAATGTTCTGGAGCAGCTAGAAGGAAAAATCTGAGATGATGACACAGTGGCCCATGACAACTCTGGGATCTGTCCTGTAATTACCTGGTGAAGAGTACTTTGACAACAATTGCTTTTTTCTTTCTTTTCTTTGCATCTATGTTATATTATACAATAAAAAAAAGTTTAAAAAAAACAGGACATCCAGACAGAAGATCAATAAGGAAATAGAGAACTTGAATAATATGATACAAGAACTAGATCTAATAAATACATACAGACATCATACCTCCAAACCACAGGACATACATTCTTCTCTAGCACACACGGATCATTCTCCAGGATAGACCACATGTTGGGTCACAAAACAAATCTCAACAAATTTTAAAATATTGAAATTTTAAAAGCATTTTCTTTAGCCATAATGGAATGAAGCTGGAAATCAGTAACAGGCACAGAACAAGAAAATCTACAAATATATGGAAGTTAAACACACTTTTAAACAATCGATGTGTCAAAGGAGAAATCAAAAGGGCAATCAGTAACTATCTTGAGACACACAAAAATAAGAATACAACATATCAAAATGTACGAGATGCAGCAAAGGCAGTACTGAGAGGGAAATTTAAATTTCAATGAATTTCATTAAAACAAGAAGAAAGAAAGGGATGCAAGGGAGAGTACTTCAGTGGTAGAATTCTTGCCTGCCCTGTGGGAGACCTGGGTTCAATTTCCAGCCTGTGCACTTCCCCCCAAAAATCAACAAATGGTGCTGCAATAATGGGATAGTCATATGGAAAAATAATGAAATGTGAGCCCCACCATACAGCATACAAAAAAAAAGGAAGAAGAAAGAGCTAAATTCAAAGCCCTGGGAGGTGCAAAGTTAGGACAGTGGTAGAATTCTCACCTGCTATGTGGGATTCCCACTCCATGCAACAGCCCTGTCCCTGCCCCAATCAAAATAAAGAAAAACATTGTGAACAAAATTTCCTAGGATATACCTATCACAAATCTGCCTCTGTGTGTGTGTGTGTGTGTGTATGTGTATGTACAGGTAGAGAAATACATATATGTAAGGAGACACATTAAAAAGTATATTTAAAAAAATCAAAGCTCTAACTGTACAACTAAAGGAAATAAAAAAAGAGCAGAAAATTATCTCAAAGCAAACAGAAAGAAAGAAATTACAAAGATTAGAGCAGAAATAAATTGAGAATTAAAAAAAAATAGAATGAACAAAACTGAGAATTGGGTCTTTGAAAAGCTTAATAAAATTGACAAACCCTTAGCTAGACTGACAAAGAAGAAAATAGAGAAGATGCAAATAGCTAAATTAAAAAATGAGAGGAGGAAGAGTACTACTGACCCCACAGAAACGAAAAGGATCATAGTGGTATAATCCAGCCCAAGGTTTCACAACTGCAGCCTCCTGAATAGATACTGGGTTAGATACTTAGTTATCACGAGGGCTACAAATATCATTTGTAGGATGCTTAGCAGATGCCTGGCCTCTACCCTCTACATGCCAACAACCTCCCTTCCCCAGTTGGGACAAAGGAAAATGTGTCCAGATATTATATGGCAAAACTTCCCCTGGTTTAGAATGATTACCCTGGTCATTAAGCTGCTACCTCAAACATAAATGACAGCGCAAACAATTATTACAGCTTAGACCACCAGGCTACATTGTCTTTCTCTAGCTCAGGAAAGCATTTATGAGAATCCACAATGACACTGAAATTCCCCAGGTTTCAGAGTCCCAGACACCTTCCCCTCTGACTCTTTCCTATGTACCTGGGACCTTCCAGATGCTGCTTTGTGTAACATTCAAGCTCAGTTTAGCAAGGTAAATAACCTATTTTCTGATCTACATATATAGCTTTTAGAATATCTTTTTGTTTTTTACTACTTTAAAAAATTAGAAGTCAAACTATTGCAGATCCTCATGGTTAAATGAGTGTGACAACACACCAGTTTATATATTTTTTTAAAAAAAGAAAATCATGACTTAAATTCACAAGTGTCTTAATCCTCCAAAATTCATTCTAACATGTGCTAAACACCATTTCACTCTACCTGGGTTTGTTGGTTTGTTCTGTGCTTGTTTATTTTTGGGGTTTTTGTTTGTTTGTTTTATTTTGTTTTTTGCTATGTAAATTTTGCAATGGGTTTTGTTCTGATAAACTAGAACAGGACACCCAAATGCCTCAGATAATTTAAATATAGCCTTGGTGAAAAGCAGTAAGATGGCAGGAGTTCTTCAAACTTTTATATCTGTGCACCCCCTACAAGAATTCTGGAAGACTAAGTACCACCTCATTCATTTTTTAAAATTATTTTTTAACTTTTTTTTATTGTATAGTATAACATATATACCAAGCAAAGAAATAAAAAAGCGATAGTTTTCAAAGCACTCTTCAACAAGTAGTTACAGGACAGATCCCAGAGTTTGTCATAGGACCTATATATGTCTATAAGGTCTAATTCATTTATCAAATTATTTAACTTCCCTATTTTCTTGCTGATCTTCTCTCTGGTTGTTCTGTCTATAGAGGAGAGTGGTGCACTGAAGTCTCCTACTATTATTGTTGAAACATCTATTGCTCCCTTCAGTTTTGCCAGTGTCTGTCTTATGTACTTTGAAGCTTCTTGATTGGGGGCATAAACATTTATAATTGTTATACCTTCTTGGTGAATTGACCCTTTAATTAGTATATAGTGTCCTTCTTTGTCTCTTATGAAGTTTTTACATTTAAAGTCTATTTTGTCTGATATTAGTAGCTACACCTGCTTTCTTTTGGTTACAACTTGCATGGAAAATCTTTTTCCATCCTTCCACTTTCAATCTATTTGTATCCTTGTGTATAAGATGAGTCTCTTGTAAGAGATTATGTTTCTTAATCCATTCTGCCAATCTATATCTTTTAATTGGTAAGGTTAGTCTGTTAACATTCAAAATTATTACTGAAAAGGCGTTTCTTGATTCCATCATCTTATCTTTTTAATTTTATTTGTCAGATCTATCTATTCTTTTCCCTCTTTCTCTTTGTATTCTTGAAATTACCCTTAGTGGTGCTCTTCAATTCTGTGCCATCCTCCAGACCTCCCTCTCGTGTCTTTTTTTTTTTTTCACCAGCAGAACTCCTTTAAGTATTTCTTATAGGGCCGGTCTCTTACTGACAAATTCTTTCAGGACTTCCTTGTCTGTGAAAACTTTAATCTCTCCCTCACTTTTAAAGAACAATTTGGCTGGGTACAGAATTCGTGGCTAGAAGTTTTTCTCTTTCAGGATCTTCAATATATCGTAACACTGCCTTCTCACCTCCAGAGTGCCCGTTGAGTAGTTTGAACTCAGTCTTATTTGGTTTTCCTAGTACGTAGTAGATTGTTTTTTCCTTGCCGCTTTCAGGATTTTCTGCTCCTCATCAACATTTGACAGACTGATTAGTATGTTCTTTGGGGAAGACTTATTTGGATTTATTCTGTTTGGAGTTCATTGGGCTTCTCTGACTTGTTTATTTATATCCTTTATGAGGGTTGGGAAGTTTTCCCCCTTTATATCCTCAATTACTCTTTCTAGCCCTCTACTCCTCTCTTCTCCTTCTGGGACAACAGTGATTCTTATATTTGCATGCTTTGTTTTGTCTATCACTTCCCTGAGTTCCCATTCAATTTTTTCCATCTTTTTTGCCATCTGCTGTTTTAAGTGTTCAAAATCAGTTATCCTTTCCTCTATATCACTTATTCTTTCTTTTGTCTCTTCACGTCTGGTGTTGTGTGCCTCTAGTATATTTTTCCTTTGGTCAACAGTCTTTAATCTCTGTGCTATCTGCTATTTTTCTATTTATTCTTTCAAATTCCTCTTTATGCTATTCTACTGTCTTCTTGATCTCCTTTATGCCATTTGCCATCCCACTTATTTTATTAAGCAGAGTTATATGAACATCTTTGATTAGTTGTTCCAGCGTCTGTGTCTCCTCTGGTGTTTTAATGTGGTCATCAGGCAGGGCTATACCTGTCTGCATTGTGATATGCTTAGTGATCTTCTGCTGTCCTTGTAGCATGTAAATATCTTAACTGATTTACTTTGGGAGTTGATTTCTTTCAGTAGTCTAAGGCCTTGTGTTTGTGGGATGTTGTACAGCAGGGAGCAGGGCACGGGGTGGAGCACTCAGTACGGTGATTTGCTTCAGGGCAGGTATAGATGCAGGTTGGGGATGTTACGCTGGGGCTTGTGAATGTGGGTGCCCAGTGGCCAGGGAGGATGTAGCTGTGCAGGTGCACCAGTGTGGGGGGCATAGCCCTGGTGTGCGCTGGTTTAAGGCACAGGTCCCTGTTGTGCATGCGTAGAGCTGTGGCAGCAGGTCAGCGTTATGCCTTTGTGGATTGGGGACAGATGTGACCCGGGTGCCTAGGTCAGCACTTTCTCAGAGTTTGGAAGTGAGGCTGAGGGCTGTGTGCACGCACAGTTCTAGGACTGTTCCTAGTCCCAGGCTTCCGTCCACGCCCTCCGCGGGCTCTGCGGCTCCGCGCCTCCACCCCAGGCTCCAGCTTTCTGCCTCTCAGTTCCTCGGCCTCTGCAATCAGGGCTGCCACACAGGGTGCAGAAGGCTCTTCCAGGTCAGCCACACTCCGGAACTGCCGCCTCAGTCGCCCTCCTGTCGCTTCTCTAACTTTTCCATGGAGCAGGGCTAAGCTCGAGCTACTCTAGTCGGCCATCATCCTGGAAGTCTGTCCCACCTCATTCATTTTTAAGTTGACATTTAAAATATTTTCATCCCTTGGATGGCTGAAGCTTCTTCCCTACTACAGGGCTTCTCAACATTTAAGGTGCAAACATATCACCTGAGGGTCTTGTTAAAATGCAGAGTTTTTCCTTTGCTGTGTTTTGTCTATAGATGTATAACGTGAATTTAATCCTAAGGGAACATCAGGAAATCCTAAATTGAATGACATTCTACAAAGTTATGGGTTCATGTGTCAAAGTCATGAAAGCGAAGGGAAAGAGTGAGGAACTGTTTTGGATTCAAAGAAACAAAAGAGGCTTTACAACTAGATTCAGCCCGTGTTTCTGGACTAGATTCTTTACTATAAAGACAATGTTGGAACAACTGGTACAACTTGAATTGTATCTGTGCCAGTTTAAAACTGTCATGTACCCCAGAAAAACCATGTTCTTTAATCCTCATTTAATATCACTAGGTGGGATCTTTTTTGATTGTTTCCATGGAAATGTGACCCACCCAATTGTGGGTCGTAACTTTTGATTAAATGCTTTTCATGGAGATGTGTCCCCACCTATTCAAGTTGGGGTTGCTGACTGGAGCCCTTAAGGAGGAAACCATTTTGCTAAAAAAGCTTTAGAGCTGCCAGAACCAGCAAAGCCTACAAAGCCAGAGACCTTTGGAGATACAGAAGCTCCCCCGGGGTAGCTTCGTGAAGCAAAGAGCCAGAAGAGAAAACTAGCAGATGTTGCCATGTGCTTTTCCAGCTGACAGAGGTGCGCTGGACCCATTGGACTTTCTTGTATCAAGGTGTCTTTCCCTGGATGCCTTAGTTTGGCCATTTTCACAGCTTTAGAACTGTAAACTTGCAACTTAATAAATTCCCTTTTTTAAACACCAAAAAAAAAAATATATATATATATATATATATATATATATATATATATTCATCTTAAGTTTGAACAGTTGAAAAGACAAACATTCTGGCATATAAATATTGACAGCAAGTCATTTAAATGTACCTCGTAGGATCCAAATAGCATAGAGATTTGAGTCCCACCATTATCCACTTCAAAAATATGAAAAATAAGCTATACCCAAGGTATGAGAATGTTCTGTATCCCAGTTCTCAGAAGCAGTTAAGAAGAGGAAAAGAGGAGGGGTCTTACCAAAGAGGGGGAACTGGAAATTTCTACTGCTAGTGTGGGACTTTCTACACAGACTTTAAGCCCACCTGCATAGTAGTAAGTTCACAGATAACTCAACCCCAAATCCACCGGGCTCCTCATCTCAGAGGACACCCGCAATGTGCCCTTTCACCGTGAACTTCGCTTTGAATAAACTTTGCTGTTTGCTGCTAAGAAATAAAATAAGCCGTACATTTGTGTTTTATGTACTTTTCCATTCCTGAGCTATATTCCATACATAAAACAAAAAATGTGCAAGCAAGCTCTTCCTCAACTCAACAATTTTACATCAGTCCTTTCTCTCTTTAATTTGTATTTCAATTCCATTTCCTCAAGGAGTCTTATGCTAAAGCAATTTACAGTTTATGCTGGAAAGTCTATTATCGATTTCTTTGTCATATTTCTTTGCAATAAAAAATCTAGATACACTTCAATTTAATTTTTTAAAATTTTCTGTGGGCCTAGGGCTCTAAATGCTTAAATAACAATTTCCTGGAGTGAGTTATCATTAAAATTATTAGTGGTAGAGAACAAGTTCATAACAATAAAATATAATCTGGAGTTGTATAATTATCAAACATCAAAAAGTAAGATATTCTTGGAAATGCATATTTTAACAGATGGGGTTTTTTTCCTTGTTTTGTTCTTTTTTTTCCAGTTCATTCATATATCTGTAGGTAAACATTAGCCATTGCTAGAAAAAGACAGTGTTGAACATAAATTTTCCTCTTTTTTTTTTCTTAAACAAAGAGAAAATGTGTTTGTTTAAATAAGGAAATTTGTTATAATATTGCAATTCTGTTATTTGAATTCTTTCCAAGTTGCATGCCCCAGAAAGGCCCACCAAGGGAAATTATTTTTAAGGATATCTCTGCTGACAAATCAATTAGGTCCCCTTTCAAAGGACAGGGCAGTGTCTGAATTGCTAAAGGGTTTGTGCCCAGTGATTAGGAAGTTTTCCTCCTCCACACCAGCAGCAATAATCCGAGGGTCGCTTTGTTTAATGAGTCGCTTTGTTTAATGTTGGGCTTTGCTACCCAGAGGCAAGGTGATGAGGCAAGGGCAGGCGGTGTCCTTCTTTCGTAAAGAGAGAAAAGAGCATCTGAGCCAGGGAAGGTGGGGGAGGACACCCTGCCTCCGGGAGCATTCTCAGACTGAGCACTTTTAGGACATCTGGAAGCTGGGGGTGTGGAAATCGATGTTGTTAACTCTATCCATGGGCCTGCTAACTGCTTGGAAAGACTTCTTGTTGTCTTGAAGGTACACGGACCCAGTCTAAAGACTGGCCTGGATGGTCTTTGGAAGGTCTGGCCCTAGGCCAGTTTCTCCAGATTACAGGACTATAAAAAAGGGGGGAAAGGCACCAAACCCTGATCAACTAAAAGGAAACAGCACTTACCTTGCGCCTCCTGATGTGACCAACACAACTGAAAGACACAGGGCCATCTATGGCGCAACTGTGCCGGAAAACCTGAACCTGAATTCATCAAGCCTCTAGGCCTAGCTCCCAGTTTACAGGAAACAGAGGGACTGAGGAACAAGTCACAGGGCACCTCAACAAGCAATCAGGCAAAGCCACAACACTGGGACTTTCTATAGACAAATGACCCAGCTTCTCCAACAAATTGTTGGCATGGAATAAAAAAAAAAAAATCAGAACTGTTAGAGAGTAAAAGAGACTTAAAAGACCTACCAGCCAAATTCAACATGAAAACCTTGTTTAAATCCCAATTCTATCAAATCAATTTTAGAAGACACCTTTTGAGACAATGGGGAAAATTTAAATATGGTTGACTAGATGTTTATTTTCTTAAGGAGTTGATTGTTAATTTGGTAAGTGTGACAATGGCACAGTGATTATGGTAAGAAATAAAACCACACAAAACAAGCTGTTCTCATTTAGAGATGCATCCTGAATTTACAGGTGAAATTACATGATGTCTAGGCTCTCACATTAAAAAATATTCCAAAATCCCAAAAAGGTTGGGGTAAAATAAGGTTAGCAAAATGTCAGTATGACTGAAGCTGAGTGATGAGTATGAGCCTCGCTACTTTTTTACATGTTTGAAATTTTCTATCATAAAATCCCTTTTCAGATGGAAGGGGAGGTGAGAAAGAAAATTTTAATCAGTGTGCTAGACCTTCTTAACCTTTATTTCATTTTACAAGTACCGAAGTGGTTGCCAGGTAAGGCTCCTCCACCATCTTAAGAGAGGCAGGATCATTCAAAAAGTTTGAAAATAATCAGTGATAACTGGGAGGCATCCATACAGAGAATAAATAGATGCATCTAATTTGCACGGGAACAGAGACTGGAGATGTCCCCTGGCAGAGAAATATCAGAATTAACATGTCCCCATTTATATTTCTTTTCCCACATACCACTTACCCCTGCTGCAAAGCCAAGACTTCCATCTAAGATCCGCCTCTGAAAATGAAAATGAGATGTTTCAGTTTCTAAGGGACAGCAAGATGTGTCCTGTGACAAGCAGTGGCTTGAGAAAGTCATACAAATAAAAACCGGCCCACTCCTGAGTTTGTGTGTCCAGAAGCCTGAACCCAATTCTTTATGAAATGGGCCAATTATGAAACAAGCCAAAATCAGTAGCTGTAAAACCTTCCCTCCATCCCATAAGCTGTTAGAGGTGTTCTTTCAGTGTGGTACTTGGCTTGTATTAATTCATGCATTATCTCTTTCGAGGCTCTCTCTAAGATTTATACAGCTATAAATCTTTCTCAGGGAGCTGGTCTAAAAGATGGAAAATCTTTAGAACTGGTGAGTTGTTGAGCGACCAAAACTCTCACACACACTGCCAGCAGGAATGCAAAATGGCACAACCCCTTTGGAAAACGATCTGGTGGCATCAACGAGGGGTGAACATATGCCCAATTTTTGACCCCGTAATGCCACTCCTGAGTAATTATGTAGCAGAAATGCATACTTGGATTCACGAAGCACATATTCTAGAATGTTCACAGCAACACTATTTGTAAGAGCCAAAAAACTAGAAAGTCCCTAGTTGCCCAGGAACAGTAGGATGAATGCATCCTTTAGGGTCTCTTCCTACCAGAGAACACCATATGGCAATGTGAGCTCCCACACAATTTATAT
Organism: Tamandua tetradactyla; assembly: GCF_023851605.1. Classification (NCBI taxonomy): domain Eukaryota; kingdom Metazoa; phylum Chordata; class Mammalia; order Pilosa; family Myrmecophagidae; genus Tamandua; species Tamandua tetradactyla. The sequence continues at coordinate 13,588,277 of NC_135332.1, forward strand.
CAATGAATCTCACACACATATCATGATGAGTGGAATAAGCCAGACACAGAAGGGAGCATATTCTAGAATTACTCCATTCATATAAAGCTCAAAAACAGAGGAGACTAATCTCTGCTGTCAGAGTCGGGAGAGGGTTATTTCTTGGGGTGGAGGTTGGGGGTTGGAGGGAAGGTTGGGTGGTGATTCAGAAAGAGCCTGAAGGGGCTACTGTTCTGTCTCTTGACCTGTGTGCTACTGACGGGGCATTTGTGAACATTTATTAAGCCATATACTCATTATATGTGCACTTTTCTTTTTGCATTTTATATTTCAATAAAGATTTTTTTAAGAAAGAGGTGGCCTAGCTAACTATACCTTCTACAGCCCCATGGACACATGACAGGCATGCTGAGTTGCTGGTCACTGCCATCCTTGAGGCTTGGGTGGTAGAGGCATTGGGTCAGTGACCCCTCGCCACAAGCAGCCCCTCCCACCTCTGCGGGGCTGGGGGATGGATGGAAAGTTTTGACCCCAGTGAGCTGACAAATGACATGCTTCTCTAGGCATGACATGACATAAACAAAGTGAGTCTAACCTACTAATGCCATCAAATCAGACCAATATGCTACAGAATTCAGGCCCAATCACTCTACCAGCATTCATCAGATCCTGAAAGGGGAAAAATTATACATTTTGCCTAAAAAAAAAAGTCAATAATCCTGTCATTCCACTTTTAGACATTTATCTCAAGAAATTAATCAATTAAGCACTCACAGATTAATGTTCACCATAATGTTTTTTGTAAAAGAAGAAAAATGGAAATAACCTAACTGTCCAACAGTTGGGGAATGGTTAAATAAATTATGGTACCTTCTTAAGATGGAATACTATATAGCATTTAAACAATGGCCTCAAAAATCATTTAGGGATATGGGGGAACGTTTATGATATCAAGTGAGAAAAACTGGTTTAAAAAACATTCCATACAATTTGATGCCCATTATGTAAATTTACAATATGCATACACATGTATATAGTCAAAAAATACAACTGAACCAATTTGAAGAAACAAGGTTAGTAGCTTTCCCTTCTGGGAAGTGGGATTTAGGAACTTTATAATTCCTTAAAGCTTTTCCATAATTTATGAGTTTCTGGCAAGTAAAATATTATTTTTAAAATCAGGAGAGCAAACTGTGAAGGACGCTAAGACAGTGTTGCGGCAGCTGGTGGCAGACTGCCGAGTGCCTCCAACCCGCCTGGCCCGCACCACAGGCTCAGCCATGGGAACCTGACGTTTGCTCCAGAGCACGGAGCCACCTCCAGGGACTCACCGCAGAGGCTCCTTTGTCCCCCAATGCTGTCCCCCTTTCCTCGCCGTCACCCACGCCTCCCACGCAGGATAGAACCGACACAGCAGGCCTGAGGATGCTATCTTTGAAGGCCCTGCTTACAAGGCTGGTCCTTGGCCAGCGTCTGAGAACATGGCTTTGGAGGGTGCCCTCTGTTCCCTCACTGATAAGGGTTGCTTAAAAGGCCTAGACTATTTGTACAAGGAAGGTGATTTAGGTTTTCCTTCGGAGAGTCTACAATGTGGGTATTTGCTCAGCAGAGGGTGCCTACATGAGCAGCCCCCCATAAAGCTCATGGGTGTTGAGTTCCTAATGGGCTTCCCTGGAAAGAAACATTGCATGTTATTGCATTTTTTGCAGGTGAAAAAAGGAGTGCGCTCAGCAGCCCCCTCCCAGGAGGAGCAGAGAGCACTGGGAACCCACCTCCCTGTGCCTTGGCCCCTGGCTGAGCCTGTCACCTGCCCCTTCACTGTAATAATCCTCAGCCATGAATATGGCATGAATATGGTCAATCAGTGAGTGTGTGGGTCATCTTAGGGACCCCTACATTGCCTCCAGAGGGAGAATGGTCTAAGCAACTCCTCCTACTGACCTGCATGCTGGCACTAGCAGGAGACAAATTTGGGAGGCTGTGGCTCCAGAAGAGAGCGAGGCACCTCCCTGGTAACTTGTCCCTCCTGATATGCCCAGTGGCCCTGGCCAGGGGCTGCCTGGTGAGTCTCACTCACCTGAATGCAACAGTTAATTCAACTCTCAATGGCCAGCTCAACCCCAGCTGTCATGACTCAGTACAAAAGAAGACAGTAAGGATGAAACGAGGGACTGGTTTGCCCAGAATCTGGCTTAAGGACACAAGGACAAGACCCAGGTAACCTGGAGTGACTGCTCTGGGGGAGGAAGGGAGAGGGTGAGGGGAAGACATGCCTTCTCCTCTGCCTCCCAGGTGTCTCTCCTTCAAAGACTGGGTTTTGAAAGTTCGCACTCCCTCTGATTGCAGGGCTGAGTGTTTCAAGGACCTCCTATAAAGAGGGGGTGGGGTACAGTGACAGAAGGCCAGGTATTATTCCTGAACTCAACACCTGCTCTACCGGTCTCTCCCTCAGCTAACATCCAGCACCGGGCTTGCCAACTTCCTAGCCACGTTTGAGGTTCCAGGTCCGTTTCACAGAGAGTTGAAATAAATCTGAAATCACTCACTCATTTACTCCTCTTGTAAGTTCTACAAATGCACTGCTGAACAATGCAGGGGTTTCTGTAGCCACTGAGAGAGCAATGGACTGTTCTAGGTCTGGAGAGCGAGGGAGTTAAGGGTTAGAGAAAGACCAGAATTTCAGGCCTGCAGGTGGGGTGGGTTGTGGGTGGGTAGCAGGATGTGGGGGTGGGAGGAATGAGGGGCTGGGGAGCAGTGGGTGGGTGTGGGTGTGGTGGAGGTGTGGGGTATGGATGGTGTAGGTAGGAGATGGGGATGCTGGAGGTGTATGTGGGGGTGTGGGGAAGGGATAAATAGTGGTGTGAGGGTATAGGGATATGGGGGAGATATGGGGTGGGGGTATATCGGATGTGGGGGATATGGAGGTGCTAGTGTGTGGATGGGAGGTGCATGGGAGCGTGGGTGAGCTGGCTTGGTGGGGGGGTACACTTCTGTAGGCTATGCCTGCGTGTATCATCCCAATGGGGGGAAATGAGAAGCTCTAGAGATGGGGTAAGAGAGAAAGGTAGCAGATTCTCTTCTCCTCACCCCACCCCCCAGGTCTTTTCAATCACCCCAGCTAACTCAAGGAGAGGACCATCACATCTAAAACCTAATGTTCTTCAATCATGCATATTACCACCTGCTCCAGCCCTGAAATACATTAGTGGGTAGATAGAAACCGGGCAGTGGGCTAAAAGGAGGCTGAATAACGGGGCTTCTCACTTCCTATTTCCCTCAGAGGTGTGGGGCTGGAGAGCAGACAAAGCATGGAGTATGTCAGCAGCCAGCAGACACCTGCTCTCCCAGTCTTTGGAGGCAGAAGGGGAAAAAGTAAAAATGACAGCTACGAAACGATAACACCGCAACCTGGGCCTGTGGCTGCTGTCATTACAAAGGCTGCAAACCTGCTTTACAGAGTGGAATGATTTCAGGGCTGGCTAAGAGAGTCCCCACAAACCTTCAGAACCAAAGGAGGTCGACTCACCTGTCCACTAGAGAATATGAACACGAGGGCCGCCCCTGCCGCAGTCATCCCCCAGGTGAACAAGGTGCCTAGCAAGGCCTGGGACACGGAGCTGTGACCTTGGAGCATGCTGGATACAGCTGTGGTCAGAGGAGTAGGAGAGGGTCAGCCATCAGTGGGCCATTTCAGTGGCAGGCAAACACACTACTCTGTTCTAGCACCTTCTGTCTGGTTCAGTGGGACCCACAGGCCAGCACCAATGCCCCATGGTGGGCACCTTTTTGCCCCCCCAACCCAACATTCCTGGAGGACCCAGCACTCAGGCATCGGTCGCCCAGCCTTCTTTATCCCAGTCCCCCCAGGGATCAGAAGTCATCTAACTCAGAAAGGAGGGGTTTGGGGACACCTGGAGAGATGCCAGAGCAGCCCCCAAAACAGGCTACAACTCTGGAAATAGATCAAAGAGAAGCAGCTTAAAAATGGGGACTCTTCAGCCTGGAAAAGAGGCACACAGAGGGCTGGACTGCGGCCTTCTGGCATGTTCGGCCTCATCCACCTGCCCTGGTGTCATCTGCTCTCTGTCTCTGGGGATACGGGTGATCAGCTCAGCTTCACTCTTGAAGCTCTTCCCCCTAATTCCTGATCAAACCTTCAGTCGCTGGCCATGGTGGCCTGCCCAAGGGTAAACGTCACGGACTGACATCCAACACCCCCTCTTCCAGCCTGCTTCCCCACTCCTCCCGGTATGGACAGCCAACTTCAACTCAACCAAACTATCGACAGCGCCTTCAATTAGCCCCGGCCCGTCCTGCCTCCAAGTCTCTGTTCACCCAGTTCCCTCCACCTGCAATGCCTTCCTTCCAAGTCTCCAGCCTCAGAGTCCACAGCATCCTCTGCAGCCCACGGATGCTATCTCCTAAAGAAGGCTGTCCTCACCCCTCCCCAGTCCCTGTCCTCCAGCCCCTCTTGGATGCTTCCTTAGTGTGGATACATCATTATTGCTTAAGAACAGGGACCATGCTTTTTCACATTTGGCACCCCTGTAAAGTAAGACCTGTGACACCCCAAAAAAATCTGTTCAATTGAAAAGGGTCAGCTTACCTTGATAGGACATTCAGCAAGGACAAGGACACAGACCTATAAATGGCATTTCCCCAGGTCAACTCAACTCCCTGCTGCTGAAGCTGAAGTTACACCACTGCCCACCAAGAAAAGGAGGGGAAGTACCATTCCTCTGTCTCTGCTCAGAAAACTTCCTGTCGACTTTAACCTGTTTAAAAGTCTAGCTCAGAAATGACAGGGTGTCAGATCTTTTGCTGTGGAAAGTTACAAGGTTAAAAACCCATTTGTTGAAAAGCCCTGTGTTCTCCTACACAAACACTGGGGCTCAGAGCCTCCTCTCAAAGGCCTCATTCAGTTCCCCACAGGCCTTTCAGCACCCACAGGGCTGGACACAACCCCACCGGGCTCGGGCCTGCCAGGCCCCTGGGCTCCGGGAGGAGCCAGAAGCCCTGGGCTTCCAGATGGAGAGCTGAAGACGCAGCCGCTCTGGGAGACAGAGGGTGGCTGGGACCCTCAGCAGCACAGGATTCAAAACCAGGAGGACTGTGAGACCAGGCCAGCCCAGGTAAGCTCAGGCTCAGCCCCAGTGCCAGGAAACCTCAGAGACAAATGACATCTATAGATTCAGACTGTGTCCTCATAGTCTAAACAGAAGTCGGGATGGTGATTGCACTAATCAAAAAAAAAAATTTTTCTTTTAAAACACCTTTACACATACGTCACCTCATTAAGACACCCTAAAAACGTGGTTTAGGTTTGTTTCTAAACCAAGACACCTATATCTCTACACCAATGCTGCTAAGAGAGAAAAGTTCAAACGGCATTTATAAGGCACTATACAGGGAAAGCACACAGCAATTTTTACTTAACTATCACCCAAGTCAGGTCATAACAAAACACTTTTTTTTTCCAGTACACAAAGTGCCTTTTAGCTGCAGGAAAGAGCAATCCATTTACATCTGTCAATAGGCCAAAGTCAAAGGGATTGTGTGGGCTCGAGAACAGAAGGGAACTCGTGGTGTTCCTGATGGTTGGTGGGGTAGGAAAACATTCTTCTCGTCCATCCCCATTACACCTGAGCACCTGGGAAGTGAGAAAGAGGAGCCCAGTAAGGATGGGCAAGGCCAGCCTCCCCATGCATCCCAGCAGGCACAGCATTTATCATTGGCACTTCGAGCCCAGTGCTCTACAGGGGAAGTTTCTTCCGTTTACTGATTGAAATTCTCACTACTCAAAGAGGGGGTCCCAGAACCAGGCCTCGCACGGAGCTGGTTAGAAATGCAGACTCTCAGGCCCCACCCCACACCTGCTGAATCAGCATCTTCATTTTCCCAAATTCCATGGGTGCTTCTTATGCATATAAGAAGTGTGCTGGGCGGTCACCTAAAACCGGAACGACTTCCAAAGAGAAGCAGCTAAAAGACCAAGAGCTTAGACAATGAGCTCTCCTGTCTGGCATGCGACTGGCAAGGCTGACACAGAATCCCAAGAGAACAAGAAGTTTTCTCCAAGAGACCACTAACACGTGGGAAACGCGGAGCATCTAACACATCCAAGGCAATTTATGCAGTGGGGCTCAGACCTCCTCAGGAGCTGGATATTCGTCCATAAACCTTCACTAGAGGCTCATTCCCTGCCGCTCCAACTTTTAAGATGCCAACGGTGCCCCCCACGTGGACGTGTTCTACCGCAGCAGCACTTGACGCATATCTGACCGATAAAGGATTTCCTTCTTAATAATTTTCCCTCCGTTTTTTAAAACTATTGCTCTGCTTCCAAAAGTCAGCTTTTCAAGAAGCTGGTGAAGTTGCAGAAGAAGAAAGAATTGCGAAATTGGGCTGCCGGGCCTTAATGAACTGCACGCACACATGCCCTGATTCCGCAAGGGGAATCCCGCGAAAACAAATTGGGTTTGGGTGGGCGTGATTGTGGAAGAGTTCTCTAACACGTTGCTACTCCAAGTCTGGTCCGGGGACCAGCTCACCTGAAAACCGGGCGGAAATGCACCATCTCAGGCCCCACGCAGACCTGCTGAATCAGAGGCTGGGTCAAGTCTTGACGAGACCCCCCAGTCAAATGTGAAAGCCCCTGCTAAATGCCCAGAGAGCGTGATGGGGACTCCCAGAGCTGGAACTGAAACCGCTTCTGTTCCAGGGATCCTGAGTCCCACACATACACACCATGAAGCAATGAATGAAGAAGACCTTGGCAAGCCACTGCAGAAAGGAAGGTATAATGCCCCCCAGTTCCCCCTGGGAGGGGCTCGGGGCACCCTTCTTTCTCCTCGGCTCACCTGCCAAAGCCTCCCTGCTTCTCCTCCACCCTCCACCTCTCCCCAAGGGGCCCTCGCCTTCTGAACTCCAGCTCACTGCCCTTCCAAGTCCCACACTCTTGCTCTGAGACTCCCAGACCCCGGCCTCCAGCCCGAGCCAAGGCGCTGAAGGAGAGAAGAGCCGACTCACTACGGTGCCCTCTCAAGCCCCCACGCCACTTCCATCAGCCCCGCTGCGGTGCCGCTCGGCCGCTCCACTCCCACAGTCACTTCCTGCTTCCCTCCCGGCACACGTGTCTCTCCAACCTCCAGGCCCCTCCCTGCCGGGCTGCAACCAGCAAATCCCCGCCTGAAGAATAAATTCTCTGCTTCACAGCCTTCTGCAGGCTCAGGAACGGAGCGGGAGGGCGGAACAGGGCGCCCTGAGGCCCCGGGGAGCACATTCTTTTTCAAAGCCCCTCTGCAGTTTTACAGGAAGCTGTGGACACTGAGGGAAAGAGCGCTCTGTAGAGTCCTGAGATAGTGTCACTATGCCTAGGGCAGCCCGGCCTGATGTCCTGAGTGAGCAATAGAGCAGGATGTATTTGTAGGGTGCATCACCCCCTAAGTCAGTGGTCCCCAAACTATCGTGTGCATAAGGCTTCCCCAGGGGCCTCTTCCTTCTGCTCCGAAGGTCTCTGGCTGCGTGAGGTCTGTGGGTTCTGGTGGCTCTAAAGCTTTTTTTCTTGTTTTTAATGGTTCCCTCTTAAAAGGCTCCAGTAAGCAACCCACCTTGAATGGGTGGAGACGCATCTCTATGGAAACCATCTAATCAAAAGTTGCCACCCACAATTGGGTGGGTCACATCTCCATGATCAAAAAGGTCACACCCAACAATAGTGAATGAGGATTGAAGGACAGGGGGCACGTAATAGCTTCAAACCTGCACACCATGATATAGTTCCAATTAAACTTGCTCAGCGTTGCCCCGCAGTATTCTCTTTCACGTGCCCTCGGGCACTGTACCCTGACACAGGCTTCCCTCCTTCCCTTTCTCCCTCCCCATACCTCCACTTGGACCCCTTCTACTGAACAATCATTTGCCTCCCAGTTTCCCAAATCCAATTTCCATCACCCCTTCAAGGGCCAGTTTTAATGCAATCTCCTCCAGCATCCCTGCTCTCACCTCAGGTGACCTCCCATCCACCCACCCCTGGTTAGAAATGGGGTCTCCGTCCTCTGAGGTCCCACTGCACTTTATCTGGATTCTAAGGCCCGTGCTGCTTTCCTGCTTATGCTGTAGGACCCCACCTCACTGTAGTATTCAGTGCATGGACCCAGGACCTGAGTCCAGCTCCTCACCGAGTCCCCCAGCCCAGCCAGCAAAGCGCCTCCTAGTACAGGAGTGCTCCTAAGTGCTCAAAAAATACCCGTAGTCGATTCTGGAGATAAGTTTGATGGAGGGGAACAAAGTGGAGTGGAGGAGTGGGCAATGAACATTTGCTGAGTGCTCGGCCAGGGTCAGGCTCTCTACCTTTACGTTGTCATCTAATTGAACACTCACAACCACATTGTGGGGTAGGTATGTGTGCTGGTTTGAAGTTGCTATGAACCTCAGAAAAGTCATATTCTTTTAATCCAATCTTGTGGGGGCAGGCCTATCATTGGGTGGGGACCTCTTGATTAGGTTGTTTCCATGAAGATGTGACCCTACCCACTCAAGGTCCCTCTTAATCCTTTCCCAGAGCACTTTATGAGAGAACACTTAGAGAGCAGAGAGATGAAGGTGAAGGATGCTTGATGGTCCCACGGGAGCTGAGAGAACCATTTCAAAACCAACCCCAGGAGACAAGGGCCAGCAGACGTCACTATGCGTCTTCCCATGTGACAGACAAACCCTGGACACGATCCGCCTTTCTTGAGTGAAGGTATCCTCTTATGGACGCCTTAATTTGGGCATTTGCCTGGCCTTAGAACTGCAAACTTGTAACTTAATAAATCCACTTTGTAAAAGCAAATCCATTTCTGGTATACTGCATTCTGGCAGCTTTAGCAAACCGAAACAGTGTTGCTATCCCCATCTTATAGATAGGGAAGTGGAGGCTCAGGAAAGCTCTGGAGTGACCCCACATTGGCTGTTAGCATCAGGGCCGTGTGGGAAACCAAACCCAGCCAACTCTACAGTTGTCGTCCTTCCTGCATGGCACACTCAGGCCCACAGAAGGAGGCTGGGGGCCACCTGGTCAGCAGAGCCTCTCGGTTCCCTTAAGCCGAGCAGCCAGCCCTCCAGAGCAGGAAGGACAAGTCCCAGAGATAAAAACCTACCATTTCCCATTTTTCCCAGCAAATCCCAGATAACACACATACCCCACACCCCAAACATACACTCTCCCTCTGTCTTTCTCACGCTCCCTTGCAGTAAGAAGTGCCACAGTGCTGGCAAAAAGAAAATGTTGTTTCCTTAAAGATAAATATGCGGACTCCCACACCCCACCCCAGCACCAGCGCAAACTGCAGCCTCTGTAAATTGGGAGACGGGGTTCAAGGACAAACCAGAGCAATGGCTAATAAAGTGCAGCAGGGCTTTTTGCAGGCAGCAAGGGCTACCTCCCACGTGTCAAATGCCATAAAAACAGATCCTCGCAATCAGTGGCAAAGGGGTCCTAGCAGGGCCTTCCCCTACACTGTGGCCTGATCTGGCTAAATGTCCTGTCCACTGCTCCTCCCCTGGAGCACGGGGTGGGGCGGGCAGGTAAGCAGCGGTGGGTGGGGGTGTGAGGGGAGGAGGAGAAAAGATGGGAGGTGGGCAGAAAGTGGTGGAGTCCTGGGTCTCTCCTCCTGGCCTTTGTCCGTCTGCCTGTCTATCTGCCAGTCTCTCTCTTTCAGTCTTATTTTTCTTAGAGGGAATGTAGCTGTTGAGCACAAGTTTTGACATCTGACAGCCCCCTTTTGCATTGCTGTATCCCCACGCACAGAGAAGAACTTAAATTATTAAATAAGTCAAGAACTTTAATATTTATTATATAAGTCAAGCAGATACAAAAATATAAAGTGTTGGCTACACTTTACATATTGAATACATACTTACTTATGAGAAAAATACTTGTATTCTCAGTCAGATTGTCCCAACTACTTCCATTGTAACTTTATAGTGTAATCCAGGATTTCAGGGGACATTTGCCAATGTCTGGGGGCATTTTTTGGTTGTCACAACTTTGGGGGGGAGGTGCTATGGCATCTAGGGGGCAGAAGCCAGGGATGCTGTTAAATGTCCTACAAGGCACAGGGACAGCCCCCACAACAAACAATCATCCATTCTAAAATGTCAACAGTGCTGAGGTTGATAAACCCTGGTGTAATCCCACAAAATAAATTTTCATAGTATGAAGTGATGATAAAAGTCACTCTTTAAAATTTAACCTGTACTTCAAGAAGCATCCACCCTTATTGAGGCTCTAGTTATCATTCAATTCTTCATAGAGCCCAGGAAAGAAGAGAATCCACTGCCCAACCAATCCTCCCAACTCAACACAATCATTGCAAAAATATACCCAGAATAAAGCATCGCATGTATTCAATTCCCACCAACCTTTTGGGTCTTGATTATTTAACATTTCAATGATGTCATCCTTACACTAATTTGCAGAGCCTCCATGGTGGAAATGCCCCTGGAAGGGTTTGGGCAGTGACTTCCCCACAGCTGGAACAGATCTCATCTGACTTTGACATTTGTTCTCCCATATGACTGATAAACTGAATAAAGGGTTCTAACCAGCCTCTTGCCTCAAAGCCATACACAGGGGATGATGATGACTTTATCCCACATTTCTGGGCACCAGCTTCTGAACCTGGAACAGGGAGGAGTTGCCCTTGAGCGCTTGAGACAGAAACTGAGTCAGCAGTCAGCTCCCTTCTCACCTTTTGGTTCTGAACCTGCACCAGGGGCAATCAAGGGAGGACAACAACGGGTTCTACTGACTTCATACAAATCTATGGTTGGGAGAGAAGTTTCTGGTAACTTGATAGGTACTTAAAATGCAAACCCAAGCTTGCAGACTGACAGTTAATAAGATAACCAATTATTAAATGCAAAACCACAACTGATTAAAAATGAATTCAAAACTTTGTCTCTGAGATAATAATCAACATAAATCAGTTTTCCACATTTCCCACATTAGCTTCAAACAATCTTTCTGGCATCTCATAATAAGTAATTCTGTGGAGGTCATTTTGAAAGATTCCCTAAGGGAGTCACTGGACAAATACGTTCTACTGTGGGCCTCTTCCTTCATAGTTGTGTATATTACATCGATGACCCATTCATTCAATCACTCAGCACACATTTGTGCATACCCAGTGTGACAGATATGTAAGAGGTAATGGGCACAAACCAGCAAATGAGACTAACAAAATCCACACCCTCATAACGCTTCCAGTCTAGCAGTTTGGTCACTGCACATCTATTGTGTATTAAAAATTAAGGTTTATTATTAGAGCTGTTGTGTTATTATTCAGCTGCCTCTTTCCTTTTCCTCCTCCTCACTAAACACCATGCCTTCCACTGCGGGGCAGTCTCTTCAGCTAGTAAGAGAAACCAACAGTAGATAACCCCTTTCTTTCCAGTGGTGGACAGGGAAGCAACTGGCCATGACTTCCCATATAGGAAGCCCAGAGCCCTCAAGTCTGAGGCCCTTGCTGGGGATGAAGAGTCCTGCAGTTGGGAGAGGGGACCAGGTTATAGCCAGGGAGCTTTTCAGAGCAAGGATTGCTAATAAATTGCCAAAAGAGGCCTTAAAAGATAAGGACCTGAATCTAAGTTCTGGGAAGTTGTGATTTCTCTCTCATTCTAAAGTAATATTTACTTTTGCAACTAAATGTATATTTTTTTCTGAAAGAAGACACACAAAATTGCATAAGCTTTGGACCCACAACAACTGTGCCCTGGGGAAATGTCTGGAGATTTAAGTCGGAAAACAAATAGCTTCCTGTGGTCAGCAGGACGATGGACCCTGCAACAAGGCCCACACCCTAATCTCCTGGAACCTGGAATATGTTACCTTACATGGCAAGAGTCTTTGATATGCTTAAACGAAAGATCTTGAGATGGGGAGAGTACCCTGGATTCGCCCCAGGTAGTCACAGGGGTCCTTATAAGGGAAAAGAAAAAGGCAGGAAAGTCAGAGTGAAAAAAGAAAACAGGAACAGGGAGCAGAGGTCAAAGTGATGCGGCCACAAGTCAAGGCATGTGGGCAGCCTCCAGAAGCTGGAAAAGGCTAGGAATATATCCTCCCCTGGAGCCTCAGGATGAACACAGTTCTGCCCACACCTTCAGCCCAGACTGCTAAGCTCCAGAACCAAAGGAGAATAAATTTGTGCTCTTTGAAACCACTAAGTCTGTAGTAATTTGGTACAGCAGAAATAGCAAACTAATCCACTTCCTTTTGCCTGGAAATATCTCATTTCATCAAAGTGCTGTGTGAACCAGCAGGAGCACACCAGGTCCTTGTCCACTGTCATCCCTGGGCAGGACCGATGCCACAATTTGCAGGGTCCAGCGCAAAATGAAAAGGAGAGGCCTCTGTTCAAAAAGGAAAGGGAAAAGTGGTGTTAAAGTTACTATCATTTCAAGCTTTTTCCTTTCTTCCCTGTGTCTCCTCTGGTAACATGCAATTTCCGTCGTCCCATCAACACATGCTTTTCACTCACAAAGCATGAGTTCAGAGATAGGATTATTGAGACTCAGCACAGCAAAAGCAGAGCATTAACCTAAGCACAGGTACCTTTGAGCACAGCTCTCTGGTGGCCACAGAGGTTGTGCGCCCGTGAAGCCAGCCCAGTTACTGGGCTTCGGTGGCAGGGCCAGACTGATGAAGGCCACAGGGTCAGAATTCAGACATCAGCAGGGCTGATTCAGCCACAGGAGCCCATGGGCTCAGAACTGGGAAGGCAGAAAGGGAGGGAAAGCCTGGGTGAGACCCAGCAACCAAAGTCCCAGTCTCAGGTGACTACAGGGAGGGAAACTGCAGAAACCCACAGAAGGTGGGGGGATTCTTGGACCCAGGAGGAAGAAATTCCAATTCCTAGTAGGAATGAGGTGCTAGGCAAGATAAAATATAAAAAACAGGGCCATCTCAGCAATCAGAAACCGGTAGACCAGTGCCGGGGCCTCCAAACTCTCCACGGGGGCCTAGGACATGCCTAAGAGTTGTAATAATATCGATATTGGCTCAAAAGAAAAATGCCAATAGAAATTTAAATTAATAAGTGTTTAATTAAATGTCTGTAAAACCTTGTTCATTATTGACTTTTGTATTCATACAAATTTAATTACTTTCAAAAACCATCTGAGGATTCACTTTTCTCACTCCAGGAGAATTCCTAAGTATGCATTACGCTGGCCAAGAAATCACAGGCAATCATAAATTAAATAACTTTAAAGCCAGAACATTTTAAAAGTAAAATTATAAAAATCCTTCCGATTACTTTATGAGGGAAAAGAAGTAATTAATATGAAATGCGGGAGCGGTTTGATACATATGGCACAATATGGGGTGAGACCTCAAAAAGCAGGGGTTCTTTAGACCCTAAAATGTCCCAGAGAATGGGCAAGGAGCCAGGACTCCAAGAAACGTCATTCCTTTCTCTGTGAGGGACTACAGACAAGACCCATCTCACGTGGATCAGCTGAGCTTCCTGAAAGGAAGAGCTGATGGTGGGAAAGGACAGGAGTGGTGAGAGTCCCAGGAAAGAGCCGTCACCTGCTGCCACCCTTCCAGGGACGAGAGCAGCAAGCGAGGGGCCCCAAGAAGATGGGGTGGGCAAGGAGGACCATGGAAAAGGAGTGAACACCGGGCAGAGGGGAAGAAGACGGGAGGTGGTCCCCACCTGTCCCTAGTCAAAGGGGAGAAGAGCCCAAGTTTCTCCAGAGCCTCTCAGCCTGAGCTGGGGGAATAAATCCAGGTCTGGAAATGAGCAGCTGCTGTGGAAGTTCAACTAGAAGCCTTCACTTGTATGGTTTCTATCACAAAGCAGGTTGGGGATATGTTTGGAGATTTAAGTCAGAAAACAAAAAGCTTCCTGTGGTCAGGAGGACGATGGGCCCCTCAACAAGGCCCACACCCTAATCTCCCGGAACCTGGAATATGCTACCTTACATGACAAAAGAGTCTTTGATATGCTTACATTAAACCTGCTGCAGTTTTTCTAAGAATTCTCCAGGAATCAGACTGAACAAAGTACTCAAGGAACCTACCTCCATTCCATGCCCTGGGCATGCACTGCTGGCCGAGTGGCCGGGTCTCCCGACAGCCAACTAGTGCTGCATTTCCTGCATGGTCTGCCAACTTCCTCAAACGAACCCACTAGCTCTTTTCCTACCAGCCTTTCTACCTGCTAGAGGGAAACCTAACTCATCATAAAACACATTGCTTTAAATATCCCTCCACCCCCTCATAAAATAAACTTCTTTGGAGGGTGAATAAAAACAGTAGTATGCTTCCCAGCCCAAAAGCCCTCACAGACAACTGGGCTCTTGTTCCAGCAAACCTCCCTTTGCATCTGGGAGCTTGTATGGTCCAGTGTTCACGTGGGTGCTAAGGGAGATAGATGTCACTTAAGCCAGGTGTGCACCCGAGTGTGAGGACCTGCCAGCTTCTTCTCCAAGGCAGCAGTAACAACAACAACAAAAAAAACAATAAAGGAGTAAAACCACAGGCATGTTACAAGGAATCAGAAAACTGCACCTCTAGTTCCAGTTCTGCCAATAAACCGCTGGGTGGCTTTGGGCCAGTGGCTTTCCTTCTCTGCACCTGCAGAACGAAAGACATTGCTCTCGTTTGCTAGCTGCCAAAATGCAATGCACCAGAAATGGAATGGCTTTTTAAAGGGGGGAATTTAATAAGTTGCTAGTTTACAGTTCTAAGGCCGAGAAAATGTCCCAATTAAAACAAGTCTATAGAAATGTCCAATCTACGGCATCCAGGGAAAGATACCTCGGTTCAAGAAGGCTGATAACGTTCAGAGTCTCTCTCTCAGGTGGAAGGGCACATGGCGAATGTGGTGGTGTCTGCTAGCTTCCTCTCAGGACTCTTGCCCAGGAAGCTCCCTGGGAGGCATTTTCCTTTTTCATCTCCAAAGGTCGCTGGCTGGTGGACTCTCTGCTTTATAGCTCTGCGGCATTCTGCTGTGGCTTTCTCGTGGCTCTATAGTCATTCTCTCCAAAAAATGTCTCCTGTTTTATAGAATCCCAGTCAACTAGTCAAGACCCACATAGAATGAAACCATGTAATCAAGTTTAATATCCACAATTCGTTAAGTCACATCTCCTTGGAGATAATCAAGTTTCCAACCTATAGTGCTGAATAGGGATTAGAAGAAACAGTTGCTCCCACAAAATGGGATTAGGATTAAAGTAGGACTTTTCTAGGGTACATAAATCCTTTCCAACCAGAACAGATGTGAACCAAGTGACCAAACCCAAGCCTTCATCCAAGTGCACTTAATCGTTTCCTTTCCTTAACTAAACAAATAGGGGGTGAAAGGATAGCTCAGTGGTAGAATTCTCCCCTGCTTTGTGAAAGACCTGGGTTCGATTCCTGGCCTGTGCACCTCCCCCCACCAAAAAAATTTTTTTACAAATGGTCCTGCAATGGGATACTCACATGGAAAAAAAATGAAATGTGACCCCTACTACACAGCATACCAAATAAGCAACCCCTGAAAGTAGCACCTAAAGGGGGACCGTCCTCTCCTAACGGGGAGGTAGCCAGACCTCCAAAGTCAGCCTTCGCTCCTCAGATTTTGGCCCAGTTTGCACAGGCCTGAAAGTCACCTTAGTTCACTGACACCACAGAACTCAGCGCCCAGATCTTCAGGTTCAAGCCCCTTCCTTGTTGCACAGATGGAGGCACAAGCCCTGGGCCCAAAGCTGGTTAGTGCCAGAGCTGGGACTGGAAACAAGACCTCCCGGCAGCCACATTTCTCCCACGTCTCACTGCTTGTGAGCCCCAAATTATGCCCCCTGCCAGGTTAGAGCCCTAAGCCTATGGTTCAACCAGGAGAAGGCAAACTGCAAGCCAGACCGCAGGGCAATGCATCAGAGCACCAAAGCTACAGAAACGTTTCAAGCACTTGCCAGACACAGCCTCTGACAAACACCTGACCTTCCTGCTGCAATCTAAACACAGCCTGCAAGTGAAGGATATGACTGTTATAGTTATTTTCCAGGTCAGATTTGTCCAATGACTTTTAAATAATATGCCATTGAGATCTGAGAGTGATTCACAGTGGCCTTTTACCTGAAGTCGTTGTAATTGGGGAGGATTTACAGTCTTGCCACATACCCTGGAAGCCTCAACATGGGTCTGCAGCAAATCATAATACAGCCAGTAAGCCTTACACATAAAAGGCACTCCAAAAACTCATTTGTCTAATTAAATTGAATGATGGTTGTGCACAAGTAGCCATGAGCTCTACCCTCTCACTAGTGGAATTGACCCATAAGTATGGTTTCCCGGAAACGTGCTTAACAAAACCACATAAAATATAGGAGAGAAGAGATACAGTGTATCACCCTAACACTAAACGAAAGGAGAACAGTTTATTAAGTTACTGATCACAAATGCAAGGGACTTTTACGCTGTTGGTCAAAATAATGAAGACCATAGCAGCACAGGTAATATTTATGATATGTTTTGTGGAAAAGGCAATATGCAAAAATGTATGTTGTGTTATTACAATGGTAAAAACACACAAGTAACAAAAGACTGGAAGGGAATTCATACAAATTAAACTAATTATGGCATTGGGTGATGAGGGTGTAGAGTTTTTCCACCTTTCTCTAATTACATTCCTTTAATAATTTAAAATTATTTTGATAAGTTTTTTTCAAATGGTGAATGCAGAGAACAAGCCTTATCGAACTGAAATAGTAAAACCTAAAAGTCAGCCGTGAAACCCAATAAAAGAAGCAAGACTCAGCCAAAAAATATACTCTGTGCACTTATATGGAAGCCACCTGGATTTGAAGACACCCAGCTCTTTGGAAAGCCAAGTTGCCTTAAGAATTTCCAGGTTTGTTTTAATCAATCATTTCTCCGCTTTTCTCCACCTCATTAGCTTTCCACAGGCCAGCTGCAGAATGAGGTGGTCTCGGGGCCGCGAGAGTCAGAGGCCGAGGGGAGGTGCCTCCCTCCCATCCCACATGCTCCTCCCAACCCACCCCAGGGGCCCCCTGTCACCACCAGGCCGGCCTGTCGCTGTGGTTCCTGTCTTCTCCCTTCCAGGTTCACAGACAGATGGTCGGTGCGGCCTCGGCTCAGCCAGGACATCTGAGCCCCGGGGCACTCACAGCCCTACGGGTTCCCACCACCACCTCTAGCTACCCCAAACGCTCCCTCATCCTTCCAGGGAACCAGCAAATTCAGGCCTTTGTGTACAAAGACTTTGGGCCCTGACACATACCCGGCCACCGCAGAGAGCCACCTGGCAGTTGGCCTTTAGAATCTTGTTGCCTGAGCCCCCTTCTTCTGGGGTTGGAGGGTTATGCTGAGTTCTTCTGGAACTTTCTATAGCCACAGCACAGGGGAAGTACCCTCTCAACCGCTTTAATACCTAAATCCACTTTGTATTTATTTTAGCAAGTGCTGATAAACTGGGATAAAACTAGCTCTGGGCTAACTCAAAGCTGCCTACCATTATTACTATTATTACATTATTATTTCTCTAGCCTCACCCCCCCAAAAATAGTTTGGATTGCTTCGAACAAACCATATTAAGTAAGAATTCATTTGTTTCCCCATTTTTTATAGGGGAACTGATGTCGCTGCCAATCAGAGCATGAGATGTCACGGCCATAGAATGGAGAGGTTGTTGCACCAGCCCAAAGCAAAGAAATCGGATTTTAATTTGCCTTTGCCTCATTAGGGATTCTGAAATATTAATAATCGGTAAATATGGTAGCAGGCAGCCCCTCCAAGCTCAGGAAGCCCAGGTCGGGGATCCCTGCTGCAGGGGTAAAGAATAAATGAAACAGAAACAAGGAAACAGAGCAAGGAAAACAATAGTGTAAACGTGTAAATGCAAAGTTGTTAACCTCGCATAAGTAGCTCCCAATCCTTTGTCAGCTGCTGGTCTAACTTGGATAACAGTTAGGTTTCTCAACCCTAAAGGGAGTTACAATGAAAGCATGCAACCCCTCTGGTGAACAGAGAAGACACTCAGTAAATATTTGTCAATTAAATGAAGTGTGACCACATTTTTTAAAGATCATTCATCTTTATGTGCACAGTCCCAGGCAAAGCTTCTGGCACACGGTTGCCCAAGGCACCCCCAAGCCCAAAATTAATGAAAGAAATCAGTGCAGCCATCTCTCCCCCCAGGCTGGTGGGACTTTCAGTGGTGAGGGCGGCAGGGGGGCTGGGGCAGGAGGTCGCTGGTTCCCTCCCCTGGGATGCTAATCCATTGGTCCGGCTTCCTCAGGAGAAGCTGCTCCCTCTTGCAACGCGTGTTGGGCCAAGTTGTGGTTACTCCTCAGTCGGGAAGCAGTGCCACAGCCGTTAAATGTCACAATTCCTGCACCAAATATGGTGAGGGGTGACTTCCCAGGCCAGTGAACAGTATGGTTAGGCAGAGAGGAAAGGGGAAAACATTCTGGATGGGGAAACCAGTTAAGCAAAGGCAGGGAGGCAGAAATTAACCTCCAGTGATTGGCCAACTACGCAGAAATTAGTCAAGCCACAGTAGAGAGGGTTTAGATAACGTGTCCACTGCTCTACTCTCATTACCCTGCAACCTCACCTCCACACAGTCCCTGCACTCCATCTGCCACACTAGCCCTTAACTGGATGATATCTTGGACCTTTTAAGGAAAAAAAAAAAAGCTTCCTGCACATATGTCACCCACTCAAATGATAAACTACTTAAAAGTTGGGAACTGTTCACACATTTTTTTCTGTCCACTACAAAACTTATTTCCTTGAGGACAAAAACACCTTGAACTCTCCAGGACGTGCTGACAGTTTCAGTGTAGGGGTGCAGCCTGCGCCAAGGAGGAGTGATGGAGGAGAATTGGAGGCAGCAGGGCACAAGGATGGAAGGAAGATGAGGATGGCAGTTGAAGCACCTTTCTCCTCACCTAGGTATGGGCCATGGGCCAGGGGCGTTGAAACCACCTGGGAGTTTATTAGAGACCCACACACCTCTCAGCCCCCCACCCCACCCTGAGCCGATGAATCAGAACCTGGATTTTCACCAGGTGGCCAGGAGATTCCCAGGCACATGCAAGTCTGAGAAGCCCAGGGTTATTGGATGAAACTCACCGCTTATTCAGTCGGTAGCATAAGCGATTCATTTTATTATTCCAACATCAGGGGAACCTGTCCAAAAGTGGTGCCAAGTGAATTGTAGCTTTTTATTAGCAACTACAGCATCACCCTGCAGGCAGGCTGTAAGTGGACACGGCCTGAAGGGTCATTTTATTTCCTTTCTTCATTCCTTTCTCCAGATTTCAAAAAGAGAATGCACAGTCCAGGACAACATCTTGAGTTCAGTGGTTGCTTCGCTCAGAGCAGGGTTTCTCAATCAAAGCAATATTGGCATTTAGGACCAGAAAATTATTTGTTCTTGGTGGGGGGGGAGGCTGTCCTGTGCAGAATAGGATGTTTAACAGCAACCCCAGCCTCTATCCCCTAGATGCCAGCAGCACCCCCTTTCTGCTCTGATGACCAAAAATGTCTCCAGATATTGACAAACGTCCCCTGCTTGAGGGCTTAGGCAAAAAGAAGAGATATCTTAGGGAAATAAGCGAACAAAGGTATTAGGGAACTTCCATCTGCCAGGGAGTTTGTTAACATCTTGAGAACTGGGCAGAGGTGATCCCTGCCGGCTCCTGGAGAGAACCAGCTGGACGGCCTAAGGGCCCACCCCCCTCCCACCTCATCTCCGAGGCCGAGCTTTCTGCCCATGACACTAATGAAGACAAACAGCCCTAGCCACCATGAGCTCATGCACCAGCCCCTCCACTTATAGCTGTTCTTTATTGTCTAACCCACAGGGCACAGAGAAGGCCTTTTGCCTTTTTGTTGGAGTATCGGGCGGAAGCTGATACTGGAGGCTTTCTAACAGCACTGTTTAAAAATAAAAACAAAACCTGGAAAGTTCATGGGAGAATCACCAGGGTAAACCATCTGGCTCACTCTTCAGTCCTCAATACAGGAGACCAAAAGAAGACTGGAGGCCCTTGCGGGGCCCTGCAGGAGGCAGGTGCTGTGGGTTGGCTGAGCGTTATTCTGAGAAGGTTGGGGGTCTGGGAGAAAATCTCCCGGCTCTGCCTCCAGGCTGGCCTGGGTCTAGCAGCTCACTCAAGGCAAGTAGAGAAGGTGAACTATGGTATTCTGTTGGTTCTTAGATGCATTCTCCACTCCACACACACCCCCAATCCAGCATCTCAGAAACCTGGATCCAGCTCACAGTTTGTGTGTGATAAACTCGCTGTCAGCCTGGCAGGAGTGGGGCGGTCCTGAGAGCCTGATCACGCTCTGACATCAAAAGCACCAGCAGAAAACTCCCAGTATGGTCTCCGAGGTTTGGAAGCAGATCCAAGAGAAGCAGAGGGACTCTCTTTTAACCCCTAGGAGTTAGATGCTTATGGAGAACAGGTGAGGAGGTGTGCCAGTTTGAAACTGTTATGTTCGCCCAGAAAACCATGTCCTTTTAATCCTAATCCACTCTTGTGGGGAAAGACCTATTGTTTAGGGTGGAACCTTTTGATTAGGTTGTTTCCATGGAGATGTGACACACCAAACTGTGGGTATGACCTTTTGATTAGATGGAAATGTGACTCTGCCCATTCAAGGTGGGGCTGATTAGTTTACTGGAGTCCTTAGAAGAGCCAACATAGACACAGGTATTTAGAGTGATTTGGAGTAGTGACAGAGATGCTTGGAAATTCAATACAGAGGAAACCTGGATGCAGATGTTGGGAAATGCAGAAACCCCAGGACACCCCAGAAGCTGAACAAGCTGACAAAAGCCAGCGAAGAACCAGAGCCCAGCAAACGTCACCATGTGTCTTTCCGTGAGATGCTAAGCAAGCCAGAACCTGGAGAGAGCCAGGGGAAGTCAAGAGAAGAAATCCAGAGTTGCTCCAGGGAAGTTAAAAAGGACCAGCAGATATCAGACACGGCCCTTCCCATGTGACACAGGAAACCCAGACGCCATTCAGCCTCTCTTCAGAGTCAAGGTATTTTTCTCTGGATGCTTTAGTCTGAACATTTTTATGGCCTTAGAACTGTAAACTTGTAACTTAATAAATCCCCTTTATAAAAGCAGATCCATTTCTGATATATTGCATTCCAGCAGGGTTAGCAAACTAAAATAGTAACCTTGTGAAGGCGGCCGAGTGGGTCAGCCCAAGGTCAATGCTATTCAAAGTGTGGTGCCCAGGATAGCAGCATGGGCACCACCTGTAAGCTTGCAAGAAATGCACATTCCCAAGCCCACCTAGCATGTACTTAATCAGAATCTCAGGGGTAGGACCCAGGAATCTGTGTCTCAATAAGCCTTTCAGGATATTCTGATGCTTACTCAAACTGAGAAGTACTGCTCAATATAACTGACTCAAATCTGCAACGGTGGCTTAAATCAAGAGATTAACACAAAGCCATCCTTCTTTTATGGATTCTTGGACTCTTTGAAGAAATGCTGCATTACCAATATCTAGATGGTACAGGGGTCCATATTATATTAAAAATATGTACTAGAGAAGCATCAAGCTAAAATATAAAGAAGTTTTAGGAAGTGATTCCTCTCCCAATTAATTTTAATCATATTTCAATGTATATGTTATGCATAATATATGTATACATATGTATGCATATATATTTTCCTTTATATATGTTTGTAATATGTAATTAAAAGAGATCTGAAAGAGTTCCCTTAAAATGTAAAAAATAAAATTTCTAAATATAAGAAAGCACTGTCATTTTGGAGAATACTTTTTTTTTCTTCCTCCTCAATAGTTTACAAAATAGCATTCCCTTTGACTGACGGAGTCTTGGATTCAATAAAATGGGGTATTCTGCTATCTAACTTTTTTCGGGCTAACCTAATTCTCTTATATTCAATTTAAACGTTTTTCTTCAGCAAAGTGAGAGCCTCTTCTACGCACTTTTTTTCGTGTTCAAGGATGATTAATGGGTCTTTGTTCAGCTGTATTTTTCTCCATTAGACTCTTCTGGTGACCCCTATGCCACTTCCACTTCCATGTCCTCTCTCTCAGCCTCATCGTGGCTTCCCTTTGAACTCTCAACCATCAGTCTGTGATCCCATCCAACTACAGGATGCCTAAAATAAAGTGCCAGGTAAGCTGCCCGGCTATGTGTAAGTTGGCCCTCTGGACCACAGGTGTGTGCTGGAAGAGGTGGGCTGCAACCCCACAAAAATGAGCTCAGGCAGGCACCTGTGGGCCCCTGAGACTGAGAAGCAAAGCCCTCTGTAGGTCTCAAGTATGGAATGAAAGCAGAGAGGGTGGTAAAAGCACATGAGCTTGGCAGGCAGCCCTGGATGACACTGAGGATCCCAGAGGTCAGCCCTTCAACCTTTCAGTTCGATTTCCCTCTTATTTCAGGTGCTGGTTTACCCCCTTAGGGCTTGGGTGTCCTCTTGAGTTCCCATTGTGATCCTACAGGAATTGACAGTGAGGCCAAAATAATTGCTTTACAGTCAGAAAAAGGAGTAGCATCCTGGAGGGAAGCTGGGCATTGTCCTGCAGGCTGGCATCAGATCCGTCTGTGCACATTTCAGAGGTGACAGCAGGGAACAGCCCACTGGCCTGGCCTCATGAAACGAACCTGACCAGGAGCAAGAGACCACCCCTTCCTCTGCGGACAATGCGGAGGCTAGGAAACTTACTGTAAGAATGGACGTTGGGGACTTGGGGGCTTGAATGGGAGGGTGGCTTGGCGTAGAGCACTGCGTGTGGTTGACTTCAATTACTTAGATGTGATCATTAACTAATAACAATTAAAATGTGTGAAATGCATACAATGGACTATTATCCAACCATAAAAAGAAATAAATTCTGATACATGCCATAGCATGGATGCACCTTGAAGACATTGTAATGAAATAAGACAGACACAAGAGGACAAATATTGTGATTCCACTTACATGAGATATCTAGAATAAGCGAATTCACAGAAACTTTCTAATAGATTTCAGGTTATGAGGGCCTGGGGGCTCGGGGAGGAGTTATTGCCTAATGGTATAGAGTTTGTTTGGGTGGTAAGAAAGTTTGGGATGGATGGCGGGGAGGGTAGCACAACACTGTGAATGTAATTAATATCCCCAAACTGTATGCATGAAAGTGGTTAAAATGGGAAATTTTGTGTTGTATACATGTTACCATTATTTAAGTCATTAAATGAAAGGGGCATGATACAGATGTGGGCCTTGGGATCAGCATATGAAAACCTAAATAACTTGCTAATATTTAATTGATCGGTTTTCAATTGCAGGGGGTGGGGGTTATTGTTGCGGTTGTGTTTATTTGACTTGACTGTCTTCCCTATAAGAATATAAGCTCCAGAGGACAAAGACAATTACCAGTATTATTTAGCCTTGTATCACGAGCAGCTAAAGCGGTGAAGTTACATAGTACCTGCTCAATAAATAAATTTGTTGAATTCACCAATGAATTGGTTCAAAGGCCTTCTTCTATCTCAGACCTGAGGCTCCCAACTGAGCGCAGGGTGGGGAGGGGTTGAAGCAGGAATGGGAGATGGATCAAAATCATTTCAGAATTGTTTCTGACCCTTTACCACGAGCAAGATACCATCCTAAACACTTAACCTGTTGCAACGCCTGTCATCTTCACAAGAAACTTAGGAAACTAGTGACTGATACTGTTCTAGTTTGCTAACTGCCGGAATGCAACACAGAGACGGATTGACTTTTAATAAAAGGGGATTTATTTCATTAGTTCTTCAGAGGAAAGGCAGCTAACTTTCAACTGAGGTTCTTTCTTACGTGGGAAGGCACAGGGTGACCTCTGCTGGCCTTCTCTCCAGGCCTCTGGGTTCCAACAACTTTCCCCAGGGTGATTTCTTTCTGCATCTCCAAAGGCCTGGGCTGAGCTGCGAGTGCTGAGATGAGGAATGCCGAGCTGCTTGGGCTGTGCCGCATTGCACTCTCTCATTTAAGCACCAGCCAATTAAATCAAATGTCATTCATTGCAGCAGGCATGCCTCCTAGCCAACTGCAGATGTAATCAGCGACAGATGAGGTTCACGTACCATTGGCTCATGTCCACAGCAACAGAACTAGGTACCTTCACCTAGTCAAGTTGACAACTGAATCTAACTACCACAGATACTATCCCCATTTTACAGATAAAGAGGCTGAGGTATTCCCCACCTAGGCTACAATGTCTGCTTTGTAAGGCATGGTAAATGAAAATACCTGCCCTGAGAAATGCTACCAGCGGTGGAAGCCAGTCAAATCCTTTAGTGTGTCAGACAAAGACACAGTGGAGAACCACTATTTTAGACTCAGCTCAGTTGATGGTTGAACCAAATCAGTTGTCTTCTGCTGGGGAGTGGCATGAACATCCTCTCCATCACCCAAAGGTGAATGTGTGGCCTCCTCTTGAATACTTCCTGCGACAGGGATCTCACTACCAATTCATAAAAAGCACTGCATCTCTCTCCATGGAATTTCTACCCTGTTAAGGGTTCTTGCTTGTTTCTGGAACCTTAGACATCTTTTTCCTGTTAAAAAGGCAGCACTCAGGTCCTCCCCATGTCAAATCTAAATCTTGGTGTTTCCGACTGCTGTTCATATGACCTAGCCCAGACACCTAATCTCTCACTTTGGAGGGTCTTGGGGCTTAGTAAAGGACCCACCAAGGACAGTGTGACAAGGACAGTGAAGCATGGACCATCATGCACTCCTTGTGGACACAAAACTGCTATCTGTGCAGTCTTATTTAGTCTTCTCTTTTTGTGCCTCTTCCTTCATCTCCAATTTGGGAAATACCCAAAAAGAACAAAAAAGAAAGAAGTCACCCACAACCCCGCCAATCCTCCCTCCCTCCCTCCCTTCCTTCATAAAAGGTTTGAGGTCAAAAGTAAAAGTTCTTCTAACTCCACCAACAGAAGTAACCCCTGTTAACAGTTTGGCATATTTCCTTCTGTTCTAGTTTGCTAGCTGCTGGAATGCAACACATCAGAGATGGATTGGCCTTTAATAAAAGGGGATATATTTCATTAGTTCTTCAGAGGAAAGGCAGCTAACTTTCAACTGAGGTTCTTTCTTACGTGGGAAGGCACAGAGTGATCTCTGCTGGTCTCTCCAGGCCTCTGGGTTCCAACAACTTTCCCCGGGGTGATTCCTTTCCGCATCTCCAAAGGCCTGGGTTGAGCTGCGAGTGCTGAGATGAGGAATGCTGAGCTGCTTGGACTGTGCTGCATTGCACTCTCTCATTTAAGCACCAGCCGATTAAATCAAACGTCCTTCATTGCAGCAGGCACGCCTCCTAGCCGACTGCTACAGATGAGGTTCATGTACCATTGGCTCATGTCCACAGCAACAGAACTAGGCGCCTTCACCTGGCCAAGTCGACAACTGAATCTGACTACCACACCTTCTAAAATGTTTTCTATGCATATACAAACACATACACTTGTACATATATACATATACACACACAAAAACATATATACACATATGTAATTTTAAATTATATATGGTATTTATTCATAAATATTTACTAATAAAAACATAAGCTATAATATATACATATATATGTGACTTATAATTAAATTAATTACACAATTAAATTACATTTTTATATAATATCTCTCATCTTGCCATTGTTTTTTTCCTTTACTGATATATCGTGGTCATTGACCCAAGCCAATACATACAATCTGTCTCTTCCTTCTTTTTCAGTGCCGCATGGGATTCTATTGTGGAGATAAACTGTATTTAATCTGACCTAACCCTTCTGTATTAGTTAGGGTTCTCTAGAGAAACAGAATCAACAGGGAACACTTGCAAATATAAAATTTATGAAAGTGTCTCACGTGACCGTAGGAACGCAGAGTCCAAAATCCACAGGGCAGGCTGCGAAGCCAATGAATGACTCCAATGGATGGCCTGGACGAACTCCACAGGAGAGGCTCACCAGCCAAAGCAGGAATGGAATCTGTCTTCTCTGAGTCCTCCTTAAAAGGCTTCCCATGATTGGTTTAGCATCACTAATTGCAGAAGTTGGCTGATTACAAATGGAATCAGCTGTGGATGTAGCTGACGTGATCATGACCTAATCCTATGAAATGTCCTCATTGCAACAGACAGGCCAGCACTTGCCCAATCAGATGAACAGGTACCATAACTTGGCCAAGTTGACACCTGTCCCTAACCATGACATGGGATTCCATTGTGGAGATAAACTGTATTTAATCTGACCTAACCCTTCCCAAAGGATGTTTCAGTTGTTGCTAATCTAATGTTAGTATAAACAATGCTATACTGACTATGCTGTGGGTATACCTGTACATGCTGACATGGATATTTCTACAGGATCTGTTTCTGGGTCATAGAGTATGTGCATTTTTAATTTTGATAGATATGGTCAAATCACAGTTCAGAAAGCATTCTCCAAATTTTGCTGCCAATATCGAGAAGTGCAAATTCTTTTTTTTCTTTTCAAATCTGAGAGGCCGTATGCAGCATCTCATTGATATCCTCTCCCAGCGTTTGAGGCCCTGCTTTGTGCCAGTTGTTTCCTCAGAGATACAGACAGTCAAATAGTTGAGACTATGGGCCCTGGTGTCTAAAGGCCAGGTCCTGCCTGTACCTCTAATTTGTCATCTATAAAATGGGAGAACTCAGGGAGCTGTTGATGTACAAATGGTACGTGCGAGGCATTTAGCACAGAACCTCTGTCCCCACTTTCTAAAGTTAAGCTAGTCCTTGGAATTTTAATTATCTATGCAAGCTTCCAACTCGCAGCTCTTCCAACCACCAGTTTCACTTCTGGTTCTCCACTTTGCTTTCCTGCTCAGTTTTGCTGGGCCTTTCTTGTCTTCCTTCCTAATCCTTTTGATTGTCCTAACCACACCCTTTTTTTTCTCTTAGCCTGGTGACCCCTCTTTATAAGCAAATACCTTCCCTCTGTTTTGACCCACATCTAACATGGATGTTGCCCCTGTAGGTAGATCCCAAATCCTCCCAAGCTCATCCAAGGGTCAGAGGCAAGACACATGTGAAGAATGTCTTGTTAAAGTCCAGATGTTCATGGCACCAGCCACCTCCCCCAGCTGACTAACCCAGTGGGGTAGACGAATGAAATAACTCCAGTGCAGCCTTGTCTCTGCAGCTCAGGTCTCCTCTCAGTGCATGCAAACCATCTACAGTGTGATCTGTCCTAACAACATATCCTGGGACTAGCAGACAAATACCAAGCCTTCATCGCTATTTGGAAAACAAAGACAAAGGTGAACTTTCCTAGTCTTTTACCATAATCTCCCTGGGGTGTCCTTCCCAAATCCTGCTCTGCAAATCCATGATTTCATCTACAAATCTGCAGGCATCCGCTTCATCTGGGACAGGAGCACAGTGGTCCAACAAAGCTGGTGAGAGCTTGTATCACCCATTTGGTGATCTCTGGAAAATGACTTAATTCTCATCTCCTGCCCTCCACACCTTAGCACACACTCCCATAAATACAGAAATGCCATGAAATTTGCCTCCATTTCCTTCCACTTGCTACCTCTACCCACAAATTCAAAGCCCAGAGGTAAAAGCAACAGAATTAGCCACACGCAATCAAAAGAATAGGCTCTGCTGGTGAGGCGGTCAGCCTGGGATTGAGCAGGACCAAAGCTGCTTCAAGATGCTTTTTTAACTGGGTACAGTGACCTTTCATTCCATGTTTATTTGGAAATGACCTTTAAGCAGCAATCAGTAAAAATGAAATGCTTCAAAGGAATAAATTAGATAATGCAGATGTTCCCCAGTGGTAAATTATGCCCAAGGAATACAGGGGAAAATCAGAATAGCTGTGCTCTGGAAAGCAAGGGTCTATCTAGTCTGTTCATTAGACTACCTAAATGAAAACGGAATTGTTGCAAACCCCGTCAATCAGATGATTGAGGACCTGAAGCCAAGGTGACCTGCGCAGTAAACAAGACTATTTCCAGAATTGAATCCAAATCACCAGTTGACATTTCACTTTGATCCTGTTTCCAGCATAGGTAACCGCATTACTTGGATGCCCAATAAGTGATTTGCTATCTTGGGGGTGGATGTGGGGGTGGGGATGGGGAGTCCCAAACGTCTGTGTCAGTTGGTAGCTTGGTGACCTCTGCATGCCCCATTCTAGCCTCATGACAATGGGAGAGAGCACTCATTTACATTAATTAATTCATTACTGAGCATCAACCACACATCTGCTTTTTGTTAAGTGCTGGAGAGGCTTAAGCACTAGAGAAACTTCAATTCCTCAAGGTCAAAGGCAGAGCAAGACAACTAGGGTACTGGCCCTGTTCACCCCGGGAGTACGCTTCTTTTCTTTTTGCCTCCTCTCATACTCTGCATGCCCCATTCTTGTCTTCCTCCCACCTTCCCATTCTCTCTCTTGCTTATGTTTGATCCTACCAGTGGATGACACTGCTGAATATCCCCAAATGGAGACCTTTGGAGCTCAACAAATCACTCCCCCTGAAACAGAACGCACCTGAAAAGAGAGACCCTCAGAACTGAGGTTATTGGCCTTCTCCTCCACCTGCTGAGAGAATTCTAGAATCTCCCGGACCCCAGCCCCAGGCAGGTACATGTTCCCTGCCCTGGAGGATGCACTGGGAGTCTCCAGCAAGCTAGAGGGTGAGCTTTCCTCCCGGAGAAGGAGTTTCCACAACTGCCTCTGGTCACCCCCCGGGAACATAACACCTGTCACTGCCCCAAAGCAAAAGCACCCCACAGAAGCCCTTTTGGGGGCCCAGAGAGATTGGAGCCTGATCCCTTAGGAAGGGCAGAGGGAACTGGGGCCTCGGGACACATCACCGGGGCCCGAGAGGGCTGCACAGCGATGGGGGCCAGGCCGACCTGTGGCTCCCGGTAATGGCTGGAGGTGGTCCTTCTCCTTGGGGGCAGGTGGTTTATGGAGGCTGGGGACTGTGTGAGGAGGGCAGGGGCTTTTCAAGACTCAGAATGTGAGAGGGAGAGCCCGGGGTCAGGCCCTGCTGCATCCCGGCCCGGCCGGCTGGACAGAGACTGAAATTGAAGCGACAGGACACGTGGTGCTGTCCGAGCACCGGCCTGGAAACCCCAGCCCTGGGTCCAGGCTCTGGATGCCCGGCCAGTGCCCCACCCGTGAGCACATGACGGTGACAGGTCACCTCGCTGCTATGATTCTGACCAGAGCATGGAACGTGTGTGATCTCCACTCAACTAAAGTCTGTGACAGGCAGGTTTACAAGTATGAGCCCCAACTGTGGGTGCTGCGGTGAGGGGAGCAGGCAACTCTCCTTCCATTTCTACCCTGCAAGCCACAGTATCCCTTTGGTTTGGTTTGGGTTTTTCCCCAAACATGGTTACCTTCATTAGCTAAATAAAACCCTTTTCTTATTTCTCTGCAAAAATCATCTGCTTATTTGCTCATTGGCTGCCTCCTCAACAAACGGTACATCCAAGAGGGCAGGGATTTGTTTGGCCCAATGTTGTAACCCCATGCCTGGCCAGGGATGGACACTCTATAAATATTTTTGAATGAATGAGTGGCTGAAACTATATATAAGATCCTATTTTAGTTTCTTTTTCCTTTTTTAAATAAAAGCTATTGACAGATGCATGTATAGATGAATGCATAGTCATACACCTTTAATTTCTGCGTCATAAATGGGCCTGTGGGAGGGGAGCAGCCCATGAGAGCCATGTGCGCTGGCTGCGGCAGCGACCCCCAGGGATGGGGGCTTCGGCACGGCGATGCCTTAGGAGGGAGCCGGGCTCCAGCTCCTGTCCCCAGGAACCCATCCATGCAGATTGGAAAAGTGTCATGTGGCTGGATGAAGTTGCAGGGGGACCATCCAAGCAGGCTTATGAAACAAGAGTCATTAACAAGATAAACCAGCTAAAGCACTCTTTGCTAAGAACTGGGTTATACCAAACACATCCCAGAAAATGTTAAGATTAAACGACAACGTAATGGGGTCTGTGCCCTGAAAGAAGGGCTGAGCAGGAGCCCTGGGAAATGGGAAGCTGCCCTGTTTAAAACCTTCTAGGGAAGAGAGGAAATGGCTTGACCCGATTCCCCAGAGACTTTCTTTAGTGCAGGGATTGGGGATCCCTCACCCTGCAGGCAAGTCTGGGCCCTGGCTGTTTTTGTAACTACCTTTACTGGCACACAACCACAGCCACTCTCTGTTTTGTCTCTGGCTGCTTTTGCTAAAACAATGCTGTTGCGACAGAGCCTGCACCACCCGCAAAGCCAAAAAGATTTACTACCTGGCTCTACAGAAAAAGTGAGTGAACTCCGCTCTAGAGAAAGGAAACTGTCCTGCTTTCGGGAGGGGTTTGCCGCTTCGCTCTGAGCTCACTCTAGGGCTGACAAGGCCCCTGTTCCCTGTTCTGTTTCCCCTGCTGTTCTACATTTTAGTGCAGCCAACCCCCAAGTATGCATGCAATGACACAGAAAACCCCAAGCTGTGGATAATGCAAAAGCATTTATAATTGGTTTTAGATGTTAATAGGAGTTGTCCATCTCCCTCAAGTCCCCTCAGCAAATTTGCCTTCTTGATCATGCATGACTTAGATTGCTATTAAGAGGCTTCTCCACTCTCAGGGCACCCCACGACTGATGGCAAGATGGAGAGGGAGAGCTGAATGCAGAAGCAGCCTAAGGGGGCTGAACGCAAAAGAAATGGGCCACGGTGATAGATGCTGTAAAAAGACACAGGAGTCCCAGCATGAATTAAAATTCAAATAGGAGATGGGGTCTGGCCACAAAGGTGGCTCTTAAACTTCTTTCATTAGAGACCCCTGGCAAAAATGGGATGTTCTCCCCCCACAAAAAAAAATGCAAATGCATATACCCATCCCCATTTTGTGTAAAATTCAGGATTCATGGTACCTTGACACACACTGATGGACACCAGGCTGTCAACCCTTCATTTCGGACAGAGGCTTTAATTGTTTCATTTATTCAGCCAAGCAATGCTTTTTCCAAACACAGTTTGCAGAGATTGCCCACTATTTAAAGTGTCTTAAAGCAGGGCTGCCCTCAACCTCCCCTCTGCCCAGCACGGCCTCTCTTGGGCAGCCTTCTGCAGAGCCATGCAGTCTGCTGAAAGCATCGTGGCCAGGCGGCGAGATCAGGAGAGGACCTTGCAGGCTGCCCCAGCTGACGTCCAGGGAGAGGCATGGAGGGTTTTGAGGCTCATTCTTCATCCAAAGACCCTAAATATTGGTGGGTCTGGTCACAGGAGTCAGCAAAATGCCTGCAGTTACTGAACCTGGAAGGACAATTTCTTGTGCATGTGGTCCTTGGGACCCAGAAATCAGGAGGTTTGCAAACGAGGCAGGGAGACCACAGAGCATCAAGTAATATGACAAGAACTAAAAAGGAAAAAGGGCAATAGATGGGCAGTAGAATGTAGGACAATGCATTCTTGATTCGGGCCCGAGAACTTCCCCTGACTCCCCTAACCACACATGACACCCCAACAAGATACATGGTCACATAACTCACAAAATCTTTAGCCTAAGTTCATCTGCCTGAGGTTTTATACTTTTGGAGAGAAGAGGAAGACGGCTGGAAAAAGAATATTTTCTTTCTCTTGAATATTCCCCCAGACGCTGAGAGTTCAATGATGGGGCGAGGCTGAGTGAGACATTGTTAAAAACATGCCACAGACAAAATAGGCTAGAATTGCAGCATCATGGAAAATCAAAAGACTTCATCACAAGATGCCTACTATTATGTAAATGCTCCATCACTTGGGAAAATGACTAAATATGAAGTTTGAATAAGCAATGTTTCCATCCCAACCCTTCATGGGCCTTGGAAACTCAACATACGACCCAATGTATTCAACTAAATGATACCAGGTCCCTCTAGAGATACATTTCAATGACTCCCACACAATTCTAAGCTTAAATCCCTCATGAATTATAAAGCATGCACATATCTTGCTTTATTTCTAAAAGTCCCAAACTTCTGAAAAACTGAATCCCAAATGCCTGTCATGACCCTACTATCATTTTATTGTATAAAGAGACAATTAAATTAAAGGTAAACATGGTTAAATACATGGAAACAAATGGTAGCAGGTGTGCATCCATCACAGCTTTTAATTACACATAACAGAAACTAACTCTGACTTCTTGAAACAGAAATAAAATGTACTAAATGGTTATTGAGGTGCTCACAGATCCCTCAGGAGGGAGGCAAGCCAGACACAGAGGCAAAACAGCCAGGTGTAATCCCACAGTTACACTGTTCTGCAGCCTCCAGGATGCAGACACTGCAGCCTCCACCACCAGCACACCTGACCCAGACACTATTCCGGGACCTTTGCCTCTGGAACCTGACATAGGCACAGCTGCTGCCAACAGAATGGACTCTGCATGGTCCCTGCTTCTTTCCATCGCTGGTTTCTCACGTACAGCAAGCGCAGGTGCGTATGATTAGCACATCCCACCCATACCCCATTTGCAAAGGAACTAGGACCTCAGCTACCCCATTATTCCAGAAAGTGAGCTCTGCCTCCTAAGATGGGAAATTCCCCGTACAAGATGTTTTTCATGCTGGGCAACCAAAAAGACAAATATCCACTACAATGCAACATGGCTAAATGAAACTTGGTCAAAGCTGATCAAAACTACTGCCCCGGTGCCTTGTTTTCCCAGGGTAATAGTAACTCTGGGACACCCCAAAGTGGTTTTGTAATCCTTTTTTTTTTGGTCTACAATTTGTTTTTACTTTGTGCTTTTTACTTCTAATCTATTTCCAATCCATTATTTCCAGCTCTGAGTACAGAACTGCTAAAGTTAAGAGAAAACCTTAATGTCTATCAATTAGTTAAAGTGATTTAGGGTAGATTACAAAGTAATAGGTATACCAAACATAAGCTATAAACATATTTCTTGTTGTCATAACAACTTTGCAAATTTTAAAAGTTGATGAAAGCATTGCCAAAACAGCAAGGCAAGAATAATAGGATGAAAGTGGGTTTGAAATGTTTTAATTACCCCCAAAATTTTTTTACAGATTTTTATATTTTATTATTGTCTATCTACTTTTGATGTGGGGTTTTTTTGACTATTGCAAAAGCAATGTATGCGTCATGTACAAAAGAAAGAAAATACAAGCGATGAATATAAGAATGCCCACAATCTTAACGCAGCATTAATTTAAGGCCAGTGGCTTCGAGCAGACTCCAGGATTAAATGGCTCAAGCTAAAACTCATCTCATCAAGACTTCAGGAAAATCCCTTGACCTCTCTGACCTCAGTCTCCCACTGACCTCAGTGTTTCCCATGCAACAACCCCTCCCTTTTAAGAGTGTCATGTGAATTACATGAAGATGACATGTGTATCTAGCTTTTAGCACATGCTTCCAGAAACACCAGCTATTATTTCAGATCCTTGGCCATGCATTTATCTGGTTATCTCTGCAAAAATGGCATATCTCATCAAGCCTCTACTACTGGACATCAGGTCATCTCCAAATTTAACCATTAAATAACACAAAACAGGAATTATTTGGAGGGAAAAAAAAGAAAATTTAAAATAAAGAGGAAATAACAACCCCCCCCAAAGAAACTCTAAAAGACAAAAATCTTTTTTTAAAAAAAGTATGTAAAATATTGTGAAATTGTCCCAATGGCACATCAAAATTATCAGTTCAATCCCATATCACCTACATCACACACCCAGTGATTAGAGAAAACAATTGTCCTCTCAACCAAACTGCTTTTGACCATATCTCCTAGAATCAATTTAAGTTGTAGAGTCACAATACCTCTGATCTGGCAGTGAAAATGCTCCTGGGGCCAGCCAGGCAGAGAGAGGGGCTTTGAAAGGAGCTTAAATGCTGAGTCACATCTGTGGGAAACTCGTCCAGCGTTGCCCAGCAATGCTGCCACCAGGCAGGCTGTCTCTTTGGGTCCTGCAGTCACCTGCGGACCATATACCTGCCCAACAGCAGCCGGACACAGATGGGCCAGAGCTGAGACCCCACAGTGGGCCCTGGGGTTCAGGCAGCAGAGAGGGGAGCAAAGCACCAGCCAGACACTCAACGTCAGCACCCAGCAAGCCAAGCCGTGGTTGATTTGGGAGGCTCTGGCTTACTGTCTATGCTCTAGGAAGACCATAGCAGTCTGGGAGTTGGGGAGGGAGGAGAATGGAAAATAAAGATGCTCTGGATTTCTGAATTTCTCTCCCCTCCCCTCTTTCGTCCCGGGTCCAATCTAGAAGACGTTTTCCTCCTGACAGCTGGTTTGGAAGAAGAAGTGGGGACACACCCTCCTCAGCCTCTCAGAGCCCCTGAGGCTTTGGTCCTGTTTCAACTCTGCTTTCTAGAAACCCATTTCTGTTTCTGGGTAATGCTGGGCCTCTTCTGTCACCCTGGAGATACGAACACTGTCTCTGAGCTTCGAGGATAACCTCTGCTCTCTCTCCTTGGTCTCCTTCAGCAACTAAGGAAAGGGAGCAGGAGCATGGAAAAGAGCTTGGGTTTTGAAGTCAAAGCGACTCCAGTTATGCTTAATTAGCCACCAGACCATAAGGAAGTTACCTTGTGCACACTCATGTTTGAAAACCAGTGGAAAGAAAACAACAATCGTAGGGGACCAATGAACGATCTGGCCTCCACATTTATCCCAGGAAGACAGCTCCCTGTGGCGCTTTGAGGATTATATGGGATTCTGCACTGAAAGTGCCATTGCCCTCCTTCTCCGTCATTCAATTTCTGTGAACTTCAGAGTTAAGAATCTGCAAAGCACTCTTTCTGCCAATTCTGGTGGAACCATTAAAGGTTGTTCAACATGACTGCCTAGATGTCGAGAAAGCAACAGGGCTGTTATTCTGCCTTACAGTTCACAATATTTAAACCCTTCTGCCCAGCTTCTTGCCTCCCCGTCACTTCTTAATTAAACAGCAGTGGCCACACACCCAAATCCATCAGAGAGGAACCTTTTCAACAGCTGCGGTTGCTTTCATCACTCCCGGGATAACTCTGAAAAATGCTCTGTCAAAGGGAGCCATTTGCTGGGAAGAGCAGTCCTGGTACGTCTGCCCTGGCAGGTTTTTATTACAAACTAATTTGCATGGAAACAGGATTTGTTCTTGGTTCTGAAGCAGCTCATGTTTATTACTCCCAAATAAAGCCATAACTCTCTCTAGTCACTATTTTCAGAAGACACTGGCAACATCAGAAGGATTGCAGGGACCGGGGGCCAGCCTCTGAGGTTTAATCAGAGGTTGGACACAGCAGCTTGCCTGTAGACTTCCAGAGGGCACCTCTGATGGGGGAGAGAGGGACAAAGGGAAATAATCCCCTGCAGGGCTATTTAATTTTCAGTCATCAGTGGGAATCAAAGTCATTTATTCGCTATGCCAATGCTTTGAAATATTAACGCAGGAGATGCCAGCCCTAGTCATTGGGTAGGACAAAAGGAGGGCAAGAAAGAGGAAGATGGAGTTTTAACCACTGTCAATGACGAGCATGATCAGCTTGCGATGTGTCATCCGAAGACAATGATTCCTGTGGAGCAAGGAAGCAAACAAGGGAGCAGGCCAGCTGGTGCCCCACCCAGCTGGGTTGCAATCCCACCGATTATGTGGAACACTAGAGCAAATGAGGAAGGCTGGAGTAACCAAGCTGCCTGGAGGCACGTGGAAAGAAGAGAATAGTTTTATATGAAGCTACAACCATGCATAGAAAAGACCAGAAGGCCAGACACAGCCCTTTTTGAGAGGTTAGGTCTGGGCATGTGGATTATGTAGTTTTTGTTTTTCGCATTTCTGCATTTTCCAAGTTATCGTCATTGAGCATGCAATGCTTTGATAGTTAAAAAAAAGAAAAAAATATTTAAACTTGTTACTAAAAGAAGAGATGTGCTCCTAAGAGCATGAGCAGAGTAACCAAGAAAGCAGGGCTGCCTAGGGGTAGAGGCTGGAAAGGGGAGGAAAAGCCAATACATCTTTCACAACTGTATATGAGCAACAGGGAAGAGGATCATCAGATCTTCCCACTTCCTCTAGCCTGCTTCCCAATCCCCCAACCCCCACCAAAAAATAAAGGCCCAAAGCCTCAATTCCCTCCAAGGGTGGCAAGAGTATAGACGAAAGGAGTGGGGCAGCATGAAGACTGGATGCCAGTTACAGAGCAAGCCTGGCCCATCTATTCACATGCTCAAGCCTGGCCCATCTATTCACACGCTCATTGCCAAGTGCATCTGGATGACCTCTGAGAAACTACCTGGGGGCTTGTTCAAATGCAGATTCCCAGCGACTGAATCAGAAAGTCTGGGGTTTGGGCCAGTTTCCCTGACCATTTCCCTGACCCACTAATGTTTGAAAACCAGAGGAGAGATAAGAAACAGACAGCGGTGAAGGACACAGGAGCAAACTGCTCTCCTCTACAAAGGAGGGGGTGGCAGTAGTGGTGGGGGGTGGCGGGGGGTGGAGGCGTGGTCAGGAAGGCTGCGTGGAGAGCTGGAGTGAGTGCTGTGCTCCCAGGCATGGTGACAGACAGACCTGGCTCTGTCACTTACTAACCAGGCAACTTCAGGCAAAGCAATAGCCCATCTAAGCTTCAATTTCCTCACCTGTAAACTGGAGATTCTAAAACCCACCTCACTGAACACATGTGAAGGTCAAATGAATAGACTATGTGGCATTGATACTTAGAACCCCATTAGCAGGGCTCTGAACCCTGACCTGGGGAAATATTCAGTCTTCGCCTAGGATTTCTCCTCCCCAAAATATTCTAGAGAGCAATGCAAATGCCCCCAAAGTTCCAACAGGGATGGATCCCAAGCAGGGTCATCTTTCTTCCAGGGGACCCCAAGGTGGGGTGGGGACATTTACTCAGAGTCGCCCCCTGCGGCAGCCCCTGCTCTGGCTCTATCCCTCCGGCACAGCCACTGCCACCCCACTGCCCACAGATTGCTGCCAGCCTGCTGGTGACTGTCTCTGAACCACAGACCACTGCGTTCCTGTGGACTACTGGGCTGTCCAGCTCTTCCGCTTGACCAGTCCTTCCATGCAGTGAGGTGGTAATGCAGTTCTTACACTCATACCACAGCAAACAGGGAAGAGCAGAGTGGGGGAGAGCAGATTCAGTCTGGGTGGGTGGGTCTCCCGCTGTCCCTGGGACCTAGCGCCCACTAGCCTTCATCTTTCCTTCTCAGACTCTCCAGCATCCTTCTGTGTCCCTAAGCCCTTCTGAGTGCTCTGGATCTGGACAGATGGGCCTGCTCACTGTTTAGGGACCCAGGCATGGATGCCCTGCATGTTCTCAGTTTACATGAAGCCCAAGAGTGCTGCAGGGAAGAACTTGACCCCTGCCCACACCTGAAGTTCATGTGTGTTCAGGCCTATCCAATGGAAGGGTAGAGTGGTGGGATGAAGCTGGATCCATGAAGGGCTTTATATACATCCAAAGAAGCTTAGACTCTCCTCATACATAAGAGAACCCGGGAAGGCCTTTGAGCAGGACAATGTTTTTTTTTTACTGATTGAATAGCCAGCATCTTCATTTCTAGCCCAGGCCCCATATGGCTCAGTACTAAAAAAAAATCATATAACCCCGCAGATGGTGGCACTGAAATTCATGCTCCCAACAACTGCTGCGCCCTAGACATTAGGTAGTGGTCTCTCAGGCAGTTATCACTGCGTCATGTCCCTCGAGTCTGGGTCACTCTCCTTATTGTCCTAGCCCTTGGCTGCCCACTGATGCATCAAGGGCTTCACAGACAAAATAGTGTGACCACCTCCAGCTGTGAGCACCTTTGGAGGCATCTCAGCTCTCCAGTTGAGGCCACTTCTTCTCTGATCATGGGGATCCCCCACCCCCACCCCAGGACTGAGCACACTGGCCTGGCCATTTCTGCCCAATGGATATTACCCTTCTAAAGGTAATCTTCGTCCCCACGCTCCCCGCTGAGGTGACTGTGACTCTGTCAGATCTGCACTGCAGTCTGAAGGCTTTCTGTCCTCCCTCTTTCATCCTTCACACTCATTTTCTCCCAATAAATATGTTGTGCTCCTAACTCCATCTCACAATCCGCTTCCCAAAGGACCCAAGTGACACACTCAACTTGCCTTCTCTATCGAAAAACTCCCTCAAGACTCAAGTTTCCAGATCTGTTCCAAACAAACTTCCCAGATCATGAGACGTTCCTCTGGCAACTGCTGTCTTCCAGCTCTTCCCTTTACAGTCAATTTTTGAAGGTACAGTGGCCTGCACCGCCTCTACTTCCTCACCTCACCACTTCCCACGTGGCTGCTCCTGGCTTCTTCCCTCCCCACTAAATCTGGCCTTGTCAGCAACACTGAAGACCTCTGAATGGCAAAACTCAATGACTATTTATAGCTCAACTGTCAACTTGTCCTTGTTGGCCCTTCCTCCTTGAATTAATTCCTACATTGCTTTCTGTAATTACCTTCTCTCCACATCTTCTTCTGCTGCTTTTATCTATTTTTCTCAGGCATTGAACATTTCTCCACCCACCCCCTAAATTTTGCTATTCCTTCAAGTTCCATGTTAAATTTCATCCTAATGCACACCTACTGCTGAGTGGTCCCATTGCCATTCAACAGCCATTGACAGGCTTTTGACTGTCAATCCATATTTCCAGGCCTGACCTCTCTCCTGACCTTCAGGCCCATCTTTCCAGCCACCTACTAAACATTTGCCCCTAAATAAGCATCTCATGTTCAAGACACCCAATGCTTATTTTATCCACGCCTAACCAAGCTTCTTCCATGGCCAGAGAATGGCACCACCATCTGATACACCATCACTCAAGCACAAATATGACTTTTCTCCGACCATCTTGACCCACCTTTTCTGCAGGTCATATGAATTCCTCCTCCCGAACATCTCTAATCTATCCCCTATGTCCATCCCAGGGATTTAGTTCAGAAATTCATCGTCTCTCTTCTGACCTAGAAAAATAGCTTTGAACAGGTATATCATTGCCCTAAGTTTGCTTCATTCAAGTCCAATCCTTCCCTCTTGCACCAGAACAAAATGTGTTTTACCAAAATACACAATACATGTGCATTTTGTGCTGTGTTAACCCTTTGTTGTGCAGCATCTCAAACATACACAGGAGTTAGCAGATAGTGTAATCAGTGTTGTGTACTTATCACAACCAGCCCCCAAGATATCAACGGTGGACAATCCTGCCCTATCAATACTCCTGTTCACTCCCCTCCTTTATTTTTTAAAGCAAATCCACATATGTCATTGACCCCATATTTCAGTATGTTTCTCCAAAATATAAAGCTTTTTAAAAACCTAACCACAATATTATTATTACACCAAAAATATTTACAATAATTCCTTAATATCTTCCAAAGGCCAGGGCTCAACAGTTCTGGGAAGATGGCTGAATAGGGTAGCTCCAGTTCAGCTCTGTTCCAAGGA
This sequence comes from Tamandua tetradactyla, assembly GCF_023851605.1. Taxonomy (NCBI): domain Eukaryota; kingdom Metazoa; phylum Chordata; class Mammalia; order Pilosa; family Myrmecophagidae; genus Tamandua; species Tamandua tetradactyla. The sequence goes on from NC_135332.1 coordinate 13,627,734, forward strand.
AAAGTTAGAGAAGGGGCAGGAAGTGACTGAAATGGTGATTCAAGAGTGCAACTGAGAAAATGTAGAGCTGTGTTCCTGTAGCCATGTTTCTTGAAGATGATTGTACAATGATATAGCTTTCACAGTGTGACTGTGTGATTGTGAAAGCCTTGTGTCTAATACTCCTTTTGTCTACCTTATGGACAGATGAGTAAAACATATGGATTAAAAATAAATAAATAATAGAGGGAACAAATGTTAAAATAAATGTAGTAGATTGAAATGCTAGTGATCAATGAAAGGGAGAGGTAAGGGGTATGGTATGTATGAATTTTTTTTCTGTTTTCTTTTTATTTCTTTTTCTGAATTGATGCAAATGTACTAAGAAATGATCATGATGATGAATATACAATTACGTGATGAAAAAAGAATGTTCATATTGTATGTTGATTGGTTTTATTAATAAAAATTTTTAAAAATCAATCAATCAAACCACCAAATTTAAAAAAAATAAATGTGCAACTGACATGAGAGAGCCTTCTGCACCACATAGGGTGGCCCTGATTGCAAAAGCTGAGGAACTAAGAAGCAGAAAGCTGGAGCCTAGCAGGGAAGCACAGAACCCACAGGAGTGCACGGACTGGGAGATGAGGATTAGGAAGTAAGCCAAGTCACGTTCCTTGAATGCATTACTATCATCAGTGCAGCCCTGTGACCCACGAGTCACCCCATACCCCAAGCACCTGAACCCTGTCACATGCCCCCACTCTCCATGCTCCAAGCACCTGCACCCCACTAACCCCCAGCACATGTACCACCCCACACCCCCACCCCAAGTGCAGTCCAACCCACCTCTCCTGCACCCCTTCCAAGTACTACCTCCCCCTTCCTGCTCCCTGCAGGCTGTCACTAGTGCATAAGGGCTGCAGGCGCTAACTTCCATACCCAGGCTACATCAGCCCCCCACCCATAGTGTCACACAGCCTCACACCACCCTCTCTGAGCTCTGTGCATCAGTTTATGGCACTCCTAGACCCACGCATGTGCTCGGCCCCCAGGTACATCCCTCAGCTCTGGGAACATCAGTTTACCATGCATGTGCACAGCCCCCAGTCATGCTTCCCAGCTCTGAAAAAGCACTGACCTGCTCAGCCGGGTCACATCCGTCCCCAGCCCATGAAGGCATAATGCCAACCCGCTACCATAGCTCTGCATATGCACACAAAGGGCCCTGCACCCTAGACCAGTGCCCCCCAGACCTGTGCACCTGCACACCTACATCCTTCTTGGCCGCTGGGCGCCCATGTTCACAAGCCTCAGTGTAACATCCCCAACCTGCGTCTATACCTGCCCTGAAATAAATCACCGTTCTGAGTGCTCCACCCCGTGCCCTGCTCCCTGCTGTACAACCATCCCACAAACACAAGGCCAGAGACTACTGAAGGAAATCAACTCCCAGAGTAAATCAATCAAGATATTTACATGTGACGAAAGCAACAGAAGATCACTAAGCATATCACAATGCAGACAGGTATAGCCCTGCCTGATGACCACATTAAAACACCAGAGGAGACACAGACGCTGGAACAACTAATCAAAGATGTTCATACAACTCTACTTAATAAAATAAGTGGGATGGCAAATGACATAAAGGAGTTCAAGAAGACAGTAAAGGAGCATAAAGAGGAATTTGAAAGAATAAATAGAAAAATAGCAGATATCACAGAGATTAAAGACTCTGTTGACCAAAGGAAAAACATACTAGAGGCACACAACACCAGATGTGAAGAGACAGAAGAAAGAATAAGTGATATAGAGGAAAGGATTTTGAACACTCAAAACAGCAAATGGCAAAAAAGATGGAAAAAATTGAATGGGAACTCAGGGAAATGTTAGACAAAACAAAGCATGCAAATATAAGAATCATCGTTGTCCCAGAAGGAGAAGAGAGGAGTAGAGGGCTAGGAAGGGCACTTGAGGCTATAATGGGGGAAAACTTCCCAACCTTTATAAAGGACATAAATATACAAGTCAAAGAGGCCCAACAAAATAAAATTTAAAAAGAAAAGAATAGAAAATTTTAAAAAAATAGGCTCAATGAACTCCAAACAGAATAAATCCAAATAGGCCTTCCCCAAGACATGTACTAATCAGTCTGTCAAATGTTGAAGATAAGCAGAAAATTCTGAAAATAGCATGAGAAAAACAATCTACTACATACAAGGGAAACCACATAAGACTGAGTTCAGACTACTCAATTGGCACCATGGAGACGAGAAGGCAGTGGTATGATATATCCAAGATCCTGAAAGAGAAAAACTTCCAGCCAAGAATTGTGTACCCAGACAAATTGTCCTTCAAAACTAAGGTAGAGATTAAAATTTTCACAGATAAAAAAATCCTGAAGGAATTTGCCAGCAAGACACCGGCCCTACAAGAAATACTAAAGGGAGTACTGCCATTTGAAAAAAAAAAAAAAAGGAGAGGGAGATCTGGAGGAGGGCACAGAATTGAAGAGTATCAATAACAGTAACTTAAAGGATAAAAAGAGAAAGAGGGAAAAGAATATATAGATCTGACAAATAAAATAAAAAAGATAAGATGGTGGATTCAAGTAATATTTTCAGTAATAACTTTGAATGTTAATGGACTAAACTTACCAATTAAAAGATACAGATTGAAAAACACAAACAAAAAAAGATACAGATTGGCAGAATGTGTTAAGAAACATAATCCAGCTTTGCTTACAAGAGACTTATCTTAGACACAAGGATACAAATAGATTGAAAGTGAAAGGACGGAAAAAGATTTTCCATGCAAGATGTAACCAAAAGAAAACAGGAGTAGCTATATTAATATCAGACAAAATAGATTTTAAATGTAAAGACATCATAAGAGACAAAGAAGGACACTATTAATTAAGTGGACAATTCACCAAGAAGATAAAACCATCATAAATGCATATGCTCCCAATCCAGGAGCTCCAAAGAACATGAAACAGACATTGGCTAAACTGGAGGGAGTGATAGATGTTTCAACAATAACTGTAGGAGACTTCAACACACCACTCTCCTCTATAGATAGAACAACCAGACAAAAGATCAACAAGGAAACAGAATGATAAATGAATTAGACCTAACAGTCATATATAGATCATTGCACCCCAAAACACAAACATATACATTCTTCTCTAGTGCTCATGGAACATTCTCCAGGATAGATCATATACTGGGGCACAAAACAGGTCTTTATAAATTTAAAAACATTGAAAATATCCAAAGCACTTTCTCTGATAACAATGGAATGAAGCTGGATCTCAATAACCACCAAAGAATGAGAACATTCATGAATATATGGAGATTAAGTAACACAATCTTAAACAATTAGTGGGTCAAAAAAGAAATTGCTAGAGAAATCAGTAGCTATCTGGAGATGAATGAAAATGAGAATACAACTTAGCAGAACTTATAGGATGCAGCAAAGGCTGTGCTGACAGGGAAATTTATTGTCCTAAATGTCTATATTAAAAAACAAGAAAGAGGAAAAATTGAGGACTTAACTGCTCACCTGGAGGAACTTGAAAAAGAACAACAAAACTAACCCCAAAACAAATAGAAAAAGAGAAATAACAAAGATTAAAGCAGAGTTAAATGAATGGGAAAACAAAAAATAATAGAAAGAATCAATAAAACCAAAAGTTGATTCTTTGAGAAAATCAATAAAATTGATGGGCCACTGGGGTGGGATGGTGGCTCAGTGGCAGAATTCTCACCTGCCATGCTAGAGACCCAGGTTTGACTTCCGGTGCCTGCCCATTTAAATTTAAAAAATGCAAAATTGATGGGCCACTAGCAAGAGTGACAAAGAAAAAAAGAGAGAGGATGCAAATAAACAAAATCAGAAATGAGAATGGGTGTGTTACCACAGACCCCAAAGAAATAAAAGAAACGATCAGAGGATACTATAAACAACTATATGGCAACAAACTAGACAACTTAGATGAAATGGACAAATTCCTGGAAATACACAAACAAACTACACTGACTCAGGAAGAAATAGAAAATCTCAACAAGCCAATCACAAGTAAAGAGATTCAATCAGTCACCAAAAACCTTCTTACAAAAAAACCCAGGGCCAGATGGCTTCACAGGGGAATTTTATCAAACATTCCAAAAAGAACTAACACTAATCCTATTCGAACTTCTCCAAAAACTGAGGAAAAAGGAACTCTACCTAACTCATTCTATGAAGCTAATATCATTTTAATACCAAAACTGGGTAAAGATGCTATAAGAAATGAAAACTACAGGCCAATATCCCTAATGAACAGAAATGCAAAAATTTGCCACAAAATATTAGCAGATTGAATCCAACAACACATTAAAAGAATTATACACCACGACCAAGTGGGGTTTATACCAGGAAGGCAAGGATGGTTCAACACAAGAAAATCAATTAATGTGATTTGCACATTAACAAATCAAAAGGGAAAAATCACATGATCATTTTGATTGATGCTGAAAATACATTTGACAAAATACAACACCCTTTTCTGATAAAAACAATCTAAAAGAAAGGAATCAAAGGTAACTACCTCAATATGATGACGGGAATATATGAAAAAATGATAGCCAGCATTGTACTCAATGGAGACAGACTGAAAACTTTCTCCCTAAGATCAGGAACAAGACAAGAAGGCCAGCTGTCACCACTATTATTCAACATTGTGCCAGAAGTTCTAGCTAGATCAATCAGGCAGAACAAAGAAATAAAAGACATTCAAATAGGAAAGGAAGAAGTAGAACTTTTATTATTTGCAGATGACATGATACTATACTTAGAAGATCCTGAGAAATCTACAGCAAAGTTACTTGAGCTAATAAACAAATTCAGCAAGGCAGCAGGATATGAAATTAATGTGCAAAAATTAGTAACATTTCTATACACAATAGCCTAACTGAGAAGTCAGTTAAGGGGGAAAATCCATTCAAAATGGTAACTAAAAGAATCAAGTATTTAGGAATGAACTTAACTAGGGAAGTAAAGGACTTGTACACTGAAAACATTGCAAAAAGAAATCAAAGAAGATCTAAATAGTGGAAAGACATTCCCTACTCATAGATAGTAAGGCTAAATACAGTTAAGAAGTCAATTCTACACAAATTAATCTATAAATTCAACACAGTACCAATAAAAATTCCAACAACCTACTTTGAAGACTTGGAAAAGCTAGTTACCAAATTCATCTGGAAGGGAAAGACACCCCAAATAGCAAAAGCATCTAAAAAAAGAAGAATGAAGTGGGAGGATAAACACTCCTTGGCTTATTATAAAGCCACAGTTGTCAAAACAGCATGGTACTGGCACAAAGATAGAAGTATTGACCAATGGAATTGAATCAAGAGTGCAGAAATAGACCACCAAATCGATGATCAACTGAATTTTGACAAGGCCCCCAATTCCTCTGAACTGGGACAAAATAGTCTTTTCAATAAATGGGCATGGGAGAACTGGATATCAATAGCCAAAAGAATTAAAGAGGACCCCTATCTTACACCCTATTCAAAAATTAACTCAAAGTGGATCAAACACCTAAATATAAAAACTAACACCTTCAGCTTCTAGAAGAAAATGTAGGAAACACCTTCCAGACCTAGTAATAGGAGGTAGCTTCCTAAACTTTATACCCAAAGCACAAGCAACAAAATAAAAAATAGATAAATGGGAACTCCTCAAAATCAAATGATTCTGCACCTCAAAAGACTTTGTCAAAAAGGTAAAGAGGCAGCCAACTCAATGGGAGAAAATATTTGGAAATCACATATCGGACAAAGGTTTCATATTCTGTATACACAAAGAAATCATACAACTCAACAAGAAAGGAACAAAAAACCCAATTATAAAATGGGCTAAAGGTATAAATAGGTATTTTTCTGAAGAGAAAATACAGATGGCTCAAAAGCACAAGAAGAATTTTCATTGTCTATAGGGGAAAAGCTATAAGAATGGCTGCTATTAAACAAAGAGAAAACTATAAAAGTTGGAGAGGATGTGGAGAAATTGGGACACGTATGCACTGCTGGTGGGAATGTATAATGGCGCAGCCACTATGGAAGACTATTTGGTGGTTCCTTAGGAAACTAAATATCGAGCTACCCTATGACCCAGCAATAGCACTACTTGTTATATACCCAGAAGAGCTCAAAGCAATGACACAAACAGACATTTGCACACAGATGTTCATAGCAGCATTATTCACGATCACCAAAAGATAGAAACAGACTAAATGCCCATCAAAAGACAAGTGGATTAACAAAATGTGGTATAGATATACAGTGGAATATTATGCCGCAGCAAGATGATGCATCCTGAAGCACATGACAAGATGGATGAGCCTTGAGGACATACTACTGAGTGAAATAAGCCAGACACAAAAAGACAAATATTGTATGATTCCACTCTTATGACCATGGTAAAGGTACAATCAGAAGCTTATATTACAGAATATAGGGAACTTAGAGACACATAGAAGCTAAAGATGGGTGAACCGTTAGCTAATGAGGTTGAACTCCAATGTAAGGGAATAGATAGGAGCGAAGGTGATTCTCTAGTGGGTCTATAAGCAATATTACCATATTGAAGATGAACAAGATTGAAAGGGTTTATATAGTACCTACGGGTACCATTGATTAACACTAGAAATATAAATTAGTTCTTGCAAGAACTACTTCAAAGGTATGGCTTGTGTACAAAGACTGTGTAAGTCCAGGGTACAGGGAGAAAAGTGCTATTGCATGCTATGGGCTATGTTTAAAAGGAAACCATCAGTACTACCACAGCAACAGCAGAGGTAAATAATGGGGGGAGGGGCAAGAGTTAAGAAGAGGTTTAGATATCCTATTTGGTGAGGGTGTTTTAATTGGTTTTCTCTCTCTTGGGGACAATTAAATTATCTAAAATTGAGAGTGCTGATGGACTGTGGACTTTGGGCCATATACATGATTTCTGATGAATGCAGGTGGCGAAGGATGCACTGACTGAGAAGTAGATTGGCGAATGATGGTGTATACTCATGAACGAATGTTGTGCTGATACGAAAAGGAACAAAGTCATGAGGCATGCAACGATGTGAGTGAACACATGGGACATTTGATGAGGCAAAATAAGCCGGAAACAGAAGAATAAAAATGGTATGGTCTCCTTTAGAAAATGCTTACAAGAAAACAGGAGCCTGGTTTGTAAGCTTTTATAAACACATTTAGTCCAGAGTGGTAATTACTATTTCAGGAATTCAAGAGGCCATTTTATATATACATATTTATATCACTTGATCTTCAGAGATAAGAATAAAGCCAATCAGGTTGGAGTTAAAGAAATTCAGAACACAGGGGTAAGGAAGACAATGTCTATATTTTAGAACCACACATACTCTTTGAGACCAAAGGAAGAAAGGTTTATTTGGTCTAGAACCAAAATTTTCTGTAGCACATAATCTAATTCTACTTATCTGTATAGCTCATTTAAACAATTGAAACACAGGGAGCCCAGTTTAAGAAAGAGGTCCTTTAATCCTGTATAGATTATTGTAATGCCTGGACACATCCTAGAGTATATTAAGCAGATAATAAAAAAGTATTGGCAAAGTCCCTTGAGGGTTGGGAGAAAAAACATGGAACTATTAAACTTTACCATCAGGTAATCCCCTGATACTGTGTCAAACTATAGGGACATCCAAATCAATAGGCCATACCCTTGATCTTGAGGCTTATACTTGTGAAGCTTATGTAGGTAGTGGAGAAGCTTATCCTACCTATAGATATGCCTAAGAGTTACTTCTGAAGGACCTTTTTTGTTGCTCATATATGGCCTCACTCTCTCTCAGCCCAACTCTGCAAGCGAAACCATTGTCCTCCCTCACTGCATGAGACATGACATCCAGGGGTGAAAATCTCCCTGGTGATGTGGGAGATGACTCCCAGGGATACATCTTGCCCTGGCACTGTGGGATCAACATTTCCATCCTGACCAAAAGGGGGGAAAGATGTGTAACTAATAAAGCATCAGTGGCTGAGAGAGTTCAAATAGAGTCTCGAGGCTACTCTGGAGGATGCTCTTACACAAGCTTCAGTTAGATTTTGCTACCTATCATAACTTGTCAAACCCCAACCACGACATTCCAGCCAATCCTAAAGAACAGCTATGGCAATGTATAAGATTCCACAAGGGTTCAATGCACTAGTGTAACTTTGCACAAACCTACAACCTCCAGTTGGGTCCCTGGACCAGATAAGTCCTGACACTTAGAGGGCCCAGCCTCTTCAGAACATCAGATAGTTGCATCTCCCTACCCCATATTAGTGGCAGACACTTCCAACATGAAAACGTAAGAATGGCCATAGCCCAAACACCCCTAAAGAAAGGGATAGAAAGATCAAAGGTGATGATGGAGTTATACAGAGAAGGTAGGGTTTAACAAATGACTATGACTGCTGAATCATTAAATCATTAAATTGATCTCTTTTAGTCTCCAGTATCTTAAAGTAGCTAGAAATAAAAACCTAAAATTGTGGAATTGTAACCCATGTCAAATTCTGAAATATATTCTGCAACTAATTGTGGTGTTGTTCTTTGAAATTTATTGCTTTTGGTATATATGTTATTTTTCACCAAAAAAGAAAGAAAAAAAATTCGACTGTGGTGATAAAAAAATATTTAAGCCTTCTAGCCTGCTATACTCTGGAGCAGCTAGAAGGAAAAATCTGAGAGGATCGTATGGTAGCCCATGACAAACTCTGGGATCTGTCCTGTAACTACTTGTTGAAGAGTACTTTGAAAACTATTGCTTTTTTATTTCTTTGCTTTGTATATATGTTTTACTATACATTAAAATAAAAGTTTAAAAAAAAGAGGGGGGTGGGGAGCCAGGGCTCAAATTTCTAATTGTGTCATAAATGTCATTTTTTTGATCAGTGTGGAATAAGGTCCACACATTGCAATTAGTTAATATGTCTCTTTGGGCATTTTTAATCCACAGATTTCTTCCCCCATCTCATTTGTTTTGTTTTGCATTCTTGTAGAATATTTGTTGTTCCACAGGATGATCTTTTGTGGGCACAATGTGATCGCGTTACTCCTATAATTAATTACCTGCAATCCTACCAGGACTCTCTATGAACAGAAACAGTTCTGGAAATGTAGTGAATATAGGAATCACCTGGGGCAGTTCTGGGAAGATGGTGAAATAGAATAGATCGAGTTCACCCCTGCTCCAAGGAACAGCTGGAGAAAGGCTGGGAGGGCAAATGAGACAGCAATTCCAGGGTGTAAGAGACCTGTGAGAGTCTTCTGCACCACATAGGGCGGCCCTGGTTGCAAAAGCTGAGGAACTGAGACGTGGAGAACCAGAGACCATATGCCTGGTGCAAACAGCCTAATGCAGAAGCCCGGAGCCCAGTATACCGACAGGGAGACAGGGACTGGGAAGTAAGCCAAGCCATGTTCCTTGAACATGCTACCCTCACCAGTACAACCCTGCGACCAGTGTAGCCCTGTGACCCACAACTCACCCCACACCCCATGCACCTGAACCCTGTCACCCGCCCCCCTTGCCACAGCCCCCACCCCGCCAAGCCCTGGCGCATACCCACCTCACATCCCCACCCAAGCGTGTGCACACCTGCCGCAGCCCAACCCACCTCTCCTGCTCAAGAGCAACCTCACCCCACCCCGCCTGAGCCCCACCTCTCAGTCCAGGCCCCCTGCAGGAGTAAGTACATAAAGGCTGTGGGCGCTTACCTCCTTATCCAGGCTATATCCAACCCCAGCCCATATAGTCATGTAAACCCACCCCACCCCCTGAGCTCTGTGCATGTATGCATCAGTTAAGGCACTCCCAGATCCATCCATGCGCATGGCCCCCAGTCACACCCCCCAGCTCTGGGCAAGAGCTGATCTATGCAGCCAGGCTACATCTACCCCAGCCCACGCAGATGCAATGCCCACCCCTTGCACTGAGCTCTGTGCATGCGCACAAAGGGCCACAAGCCCTAGAGCAGGGCATACCAGGCCCCACCCCCCAGACCTGTGCACACACAAAGCTACACCCTCCCTGCTGCTGGGAACCCAGGTTCACAGGCACCAACATAGCATCCCCAACCTGTGCCTACACCTGTGCCGCAATGCATCACTGCACGGTTATGCCCCGCCCCGCGCCCTGCATCCTGCTCCACATCCATCCCCCAAACACAAGCCTTTAGACTACTGCAGGAAATCAACTTCCAAAGGAAACCAGTCAAGATATTTACATGCTGTGAAGACAGCAGAAGATCACTAAGCACATCATGACGCAGACAGCTACAGCCCAGCCTAACAACCAAATTAAAACACCAGAGAAGACACAGATGATGAAACAACTAATCAGATGTTCATATAACTCTACTAAATAAAATTAATGGGATGGCTAAGGACATAAAGGGGAGCAAGAAGACACCAGAAGAGCATAAAGAGGAATCTGAAAGAATAAATAGAAAAATAGCAGATATCACAGAAATTAAAGATGCAGTAGACCAAATAAAAAAACACACTAGAGACACACAACAGCAGATGTGAAGAGGCGGAAGGAATCACCTGGAAGCGTGCCCTTCCTCCAGCCCCTCCTTCAGAGATTCCAGTTCCATAGGCCTGTTGCCAGGAATTGACATCTTTAGGAAGCCCCTCAGTGAATCTGAAACCCACAGCTCACAGACCACAGGGAAACACCAACCCTCCGCTTAACATACAAAAGGGCACCTAAGGCCCTTTAGACCTTGATTTTGGTGGGTCCTGCCTGCCTTTCCCTCTCCTATACTCTTTTTGTGTTTCTTCCACAACAAACTACATTCTATGCCCCCAAGAAACATTCACTCTACTGTCTAGAATTTTACACCTGGGAGCTCTCCCACCTCCATGCTCTGTCAGAACACTTAGCACATGACACTGAAACCACCTGCATGTCTCCCACACTGGGTGCCATATACCATTCATTCGGTGGGAGTAAGTCTTATCTGAATTTGTCACCATCTCTCTATCTGTGCAGCTAGCACAATGCCGAATACATTTGGAGGTTTGACGAGTGTTTGCGGTTAGACCGCACTGCCAAGCCTTCCCTTCTCCCTTTGTCCACATGGGAAATTCTTTCTCATCTTTTCAGCTCTCCATCCATGGTGAATATCAGAGTCACCTGCTGAAGGCTTCCTAGCCCCACCTCCTCTCCAGGCAGAGGCGAGTTTCCCCCAGCATCTGCACACTCCCAGGACTGCCTGTCCTACTGGTCAGAGAGCTCTTTGAAGGCCAAGGTTGTGTTTTCATTTTGCTGTCCCCAGCAAGAAACAGTATCTGGAATGGAGTCAATGCTCAAAAAGTGTCTGGGGCATGCATGATTGTTAGGCAAAATCTCTCAAATTCATCCTGCTCCATCCTTCTGTGCACGCCACCACCCCACATCCCCACCCACCTGCCTCTGCCTAGAGGAACTTCCCTATACGCGGAGGTTCACCAGAAACAATGCAGGAGACGCCCCACCTTCTAAAGACCATCTCTTCAGTCTCTTTTCCTCTCTCTCCCAGCCCTTTTTCTTTACATATATAAAACATTTGCCATGCCTTTAAAAAAAACTCTCTTCAACCATATGCTTTCCCGTAACCATCGCTGTCTCACTCCTCCTCCCAGGCAAGCTGCTGAGGGCTGACTGCGCTGGCTGGCGTCCCTCCCTCCCCCACGCACCGCCATCTGCCTTCTGCCCTCCCCACCCCCCCGAGTCACCAGCAACTTCCTGGACGTCAAATCCCACGTTCACCTTTCGGGTCTTCTCCCCCTTAAGCCCCCTCGCGGCCCCCTCCCTGTGGCATTCTCTCTCCCTTCACCCTCCAGGACAACAATCGGGGTTCTTTTCCTGCTGCTCCCACCTGCGCTTCCTCCCTTTCAACCATCTCTTAGGTTTTAGGGGACCCACCTCTTCATGTTGGGATTGCCCATTCTCTTCTCTTCTCACCTTCACGTTTCTCTTGGTTACTTCATTTACGTGCTAACCTCCAACCAGCACTTTTAGATCATTCCCAAAGTGAAATGCCAGGCACGGATTTTTCTCCCATGGTCTCCGGACTTACAGATCAAACTATAGATTAGGTGCTTCCTTTTAGCTGTTTCACACGAATCTCACTCAGTAGAACCAAGGATACCCCCTTCTGCCTGCAACGTGTTCTTCTCTCACATTCATTCCTCTTACCGTAAACCGAACCACCACCAATCTAGCTACTGAAACCAGAAATCCATCTCTCTATCCCACTCCTGCTCTCTCCTCCCCTAAATCCAATAAGCCACTAGGCTTTCCAGCATCTCCCTTCTTAAAGCTATCAAACTTATGGCTTTTGTTCCATACCTACTGCTACAGTTCAGACCCTTACTCTCTCCTGGGTTACTCCAACAGCCTTTCAACTGGGACCAGTGTCATTCCAGATTTGATCCATTCTTGCATACTCAGGTCAGTTATCTTCATGAGAGGAGAAACTGATCACGCCACCCTCCTGCAAACTCCTCAGAATTCTGTTTTCTTCAGCATAAAATCCTTAACCTGACAGACCTAACACAGCCACCACCTTCCTCTTTAGCCTCAATTCTGGCCATTTCTCCCCTTTACCTTACGGTTCAGTTAAAATGACTTCTTGATTGTCTTCTTTGCCTCTGGGCCTTACATATATTGCTCCCTCTGCTCACAGCATCTTTCAGGTCCTTCCTTACTCTAAAATCTCCTGTTCTCCTATTAATCCTTTAAGTCTCAGTCCAGGCCACCCTGCTCTAGGTTTGAGGCCCCTCCTTTGTGCATATATTGTGATTGATGTGTTTGTGTTACCTGCTATGTCTTATTCACACAACAAGGGCTCGATAGATGTTGGTTAAGTGAATAGATGAACAGAAGAGGGATCCGAGAGGCAGGGGAAAGAAAAAGGAGAGGGTGGTATTTTGAAAGGGAGGTCCAAGGAAGAGAGAATTTCAAGCAGTAGGAGATGGTCAGTTACATCATTTGATCCTATAGACCAATTGATAACCAGCTGTGTGTTGGAACCCTAACAAAAAAGGAATTCCATTTCCATATTTCTAGGGAAACCACTCCACTTTGCTGGTCCTAATTCCAACTCCCAGCAGGGCATGATGTTCAGCACAGGGTAAATCAGTCCAGAGGAAAAGACAGGCACCAAATCAGCTCCAGCTCTGGACTGGATTCTCAGTGTCCACCTCCCCACCACTACCAAATGTGAGTTACAGAGCAGGTTACCAAGACATCCCTGGAGTGGGAATCAAGTGGTGACTTGATCCAAAACTAATCAAACAACAATGCTAGCTGGTCAAGAGCAAACAAGAACTAAAAACAATCTCATAAGACAAACAAAATAAAACAAAGCCAAACAAAAAAACTGGAGTTCAGATGACCTAATACATCCTGCTAAACATGAGATATTAAACACATGTAGTTTTCTCCTCTCTTCCAAACCCCTTTAAAAGGACAGTCGAGAAAATTTAAAAAGCAAAAGCCTGTAAGGAGAAAGAGAATGAAAGAAGAAATGGCAACAAACAAGAAAAGAGCAATAACATTTTGGAAGGTCAAAAATGGCAAAGGGGAAACTGATTTTGCAGAATAGAGAGAGTTGAAATTTAAACGTGACGAGGTAAAGTCAACAAGAAAGAAAACCAACCCAAGCTGCTGAACTCCAGAAAGATCCAGGAACAGGAGGCCCCAGACAGGCTTGGAAAGAGGAGGATGGTTGGATAACTTTATAAGAAGTTTATAAGAGTTTATATAAAGTTTATAAGAAGTCATTTGATCCTCAGACCCTTAGATCCACTCCCCGACACAGTACCACCTCCTTACCCCAATTCAAAACGTCAAATCTGGACTTGGGGACGCAGGTCCACTGGAAGGAGGGGATGTGGCACATTGTGAAAACAGGGAAATTAGATGAACATCTATAGACTGTGATACCCAAAACATCTTGTCCAACTTCGCTGTAACACCAGTAGCCGGGTTCATAAAAACCCAGATCCGGATTGGGGGACACTGAGGAAGCTGATAGACCTAATGAAAACAGTTTACACGTACTGACTTAAGGAGGTTCCCCAACCAAGTGGCCTGGTCTCTACCTAACACACTTAGAGTGACTCCACCAGTCAGCAGTCACACCTGGGTACAAAGTGTTTCCAATATGCAGTTAGTGTGTATAAGCATACAAATAAAATCAATCCAGGATCACTATTGACATCTATAGAAAGCTGTGGGTGCCAGTTTGAATCTGTGGTACACCCCAAAGAGGCATGTCATTTAGTTCTCATTCAGAATTGCTGGGCTAGGCTTTTTTATTGTCTCCATGGAGATGTGACCCACCCAATTGCAGTGGGTTATTTTATAACCAAAATAAATTTTGGTTAGATAGGTTCCATGAAAATGTGTCTCCACCCATTCAAGGTGGGGTTGCTTACTGGAACCTTTTAAGAGGGAACCATTTTGGAAAGAGTCACGGGAGCCCACATAGTCAGAGACCTTTGGAGATGAAGAAGGAAAACACCCCCAGGGGAGCTTCATGAAACAAGAAGCCTGGAGAGAAAGCTAGCAGATGTCACCATGTTCACCATGTGCTTTTTCAGTTGAGAAACCCTGAACATCGTTGCCCTTCTTGAAACAAGGTATTGTTCCCTGGATGCCTTAGATTGGACATTTCTATAGCCTTGTTTTAATTTGGACATTTTTATGACCTTAGAACTGTAAATGTGCAACTTAATAACTCCCCTTTTTAAAAGCCATTCTGTTTCTGGTATATCACATTCTGACAGCTTGTAAACTAGAACACTGTGAGACACAAAATAAAAAGAATATAAATAAAAAAGCAAACAGACAGGCAAATAAATAAGATAAGGGAATCTGAAGGAAACAAACAAGAAAGAAGCAGAAGAAAACTAAAGAAATAAAATCCTTAGACTTCAGATAAAATAAAAGCACCCATGAAACAAGAACAGAGAGCTATGAAAACAGAATGTTTCAAGATTAGAAAGAGTTCTTGGAAATGAAAAATCAAATAGCTGCAATTTAAAAATTCAATAGAAAGTTTGGAAGGTACGAAACTGCAATGTTCTTGATAACCTAATCCCTGAAGTGGCATGCCATCATTTCCATCCTAGTTTATTGGTCACATGGAGAATGTGGGAGGGGACCACACAAGGGATGAGTACCAGGAGGTGGGGATCTTGGGAACTGCCTTGGAGGCAAGTTACCGCACACCCTTTCTCAGGAAGATCTTGAAAGTAAAACAAAAACAACAGAGAGATGGAAGATAAAAGAGAGAAGCCAAAGAAATCAGGAAATTGGTCTATCTGAATAATAGGAATGCCAGAGAGGAAAACCAGAGACAACAGAGGGAGGAATTTCAGAAAAACTAATATACTTCTTTCAAAACATGAGTTCCCAGATTAAAAGCACCCACAGAATGCCTAACACAACAAATAAAAAAAGAAAGAAAAGTGATTCACATCATGGTATAGCATCACAAAATTTTATAACACCTGTGATGTGAAAATAAGGGCATTGGATATAAAAACATCCACCCTGGAAATCAGGACACAATAGATGAATGCCTTCAAAATTCTGAAGGAAGAAGATTTCCAGCTGTATAATAAAATTCTATGCACAGTCATATCACCAACCCAAAGTGATATAATAAAGATATTGTCAGACATGCAAGGTATCAAAAACATGACCTCTGTCACACTTATGTCAGTTATGTATTGCTGTATAATAATTGACCTTGGAATTTAGTGGCTTAAAACAATAGGCATCTATTATCTCGTGACTTCTGTAGGTATGGGATTTAGGGGTGGCTTTGCTGGGTGGTTCTGGTTCAGTGTCTCTAATGAGGCTGCAGTTGAGGTGTTAGCCAAAACCAAGACTCCCCTGGGAGTGGAGGAGATATCTCCATGCTCACCCATGATGTTGTTGGCTGGAAGCATCCATTCCTCACCACACAGGACTGCTCATGGCATGGCACCTGGCTTTTCTCAGAGGGAGCAATCCAAGAACAGAGAGCCAACCAGAGAGAGGCACCAAGACAGAAACTGCAATGTTCTTGATAACCTAATCCCTGAAGTGACATGCCATCATTTCCATCCTAGTTTATTGGTCACATGGAGAATGTGGGAGGGGACCACACAAGGGATGAGTACCAGGAGGTGGGGATCTTGGGAACTGCCTTGGTGGCAAGTTACCACACACCCTTTCTCAGGAAGATCCTGGAAAAGATGCCCCACTAAAGCAAGGAAGTCATCCAGACACAGAGAGAGAAGAGATAAAAGTCAACAATGCAAAGCAAGAAAGAAAATCTCCAGACTGATGACGAAGAGAAGTCCTGGGATGAGAGCAGCAGACTTAAAGCTCAATTGGTCCAAACTGGAGCAGAGGGCTAGAGGGATCCAAGAAGGACTTCTCCAAGCCAGAAATGAACTCAAAAAGATGAATAAATTAAGAGAAGATTTTCAACTCTGTCAGAATTTAGGAAAGAATTATTTAGGTAGATAGAAAACTAAGCAACTTTTTGGAAAAATGAGGTATCATTAACTCCAGGGATAATAAAAGGCTGCACATGAAAGAAGAGGCCAGCAGAGTACAGTATTTGACCCAGCTTAAAAAATTTACCATATGATTTTAATGTAAATCCTGACCACTGATTTGACAGAAAGGATAACGCAATTGGAGGGCAGGGAGCAGGAGAAATTCATTATATAAGTGATGAGGGGACATCTTTCATAGTAGGAAGTCAACAGGCTATAAAACAGAAAAAATACAAAACAGAAGTCCAAATATGTTATTTCTAAATGTGGAGGTAAATAGATAACAGAAGAAACAGTCAAAAGAATTGAAAGTGTTTGCCCTTAGGGAATATATCAGAAATGGAGAAGGATGGAGCAGAAGTCTGCTGTTTTTCATTATAAGTCTAATCTTACTATTGACTTTTTAGGCCATGTACATACATAATTTAATAAAAATAAAATTAGATTAAAAATAAAAAGATTTCACCAGTTAAACCCTTCTACAAGCTTGTACTAAAGATCAGCATAGGATATCAGCATATATTTTGCTATCTGGACCTCAAATTATAGAGAATGATATAATTTAGGAGAAATTAAGCAGGATGAGCAATTCCGGCCCCCAAGGCGACCTTGATCTCTTCAAGCCAACAATACTGCCTTCCCCCAACCGCCAAAAAAAAAAAAGAAATGCGTTAAATGCTCATTATCTCGGGCGCCACTAATTGTCTTTTGAGAGACTGCCAGTTCTGTGGCAAAATACCAGTAAGGGGAACAAAGACAGTTGGAGAGATGACAACCCTTTTAGCTTCTTTCCTGAGTGGGGTGGAAGAGAGTGGGAAAAACACATCTTGTTTCTGAGAGATCCACGGATGCAGGGCGCATCAAAAGCAATTATGGCCCTGTATGCTTTGGGGAGCACTTGCTAGGTAAGGATTTAGAGTCTCAGACAAGCAGGGTTGAGTTCCTTCTCCGCAGAGCACACGCTTTGGAATTTGATCACAGAACTTAGAAAACAATTTTTCTCCCCGATGCTCTGATATGATGTTTTTTCTCTATTGAATGAATGGATAGATGGATGGATGAATGAATGAATGCATACAGAAGGATCAACTATAGGTACAAATAGAGTCTTCAGAGCCATCATCGTACTGTCAATTGGTTTATTTTTGCTGGTCACATCAGAACAAAACGTCAGATTGCGTATTGGCTACTTTAAAAAGTGCTGGCCTTGGAAGGCCCAATACACAGGCACCATTGTCACTGCTGTCACGCTGTTTTTGGAATTCCTCTTGGAAAAACCTTCTTCAAAGCTGAGAACACAATGATTAGAACAGACTCACTGGAATCAACTCTTCCTATTTTGGGTAGGGGCCCAGTTTTTAGAACCATCCATATCTGGGTCGGTCGTGCTTAAATCTTTTATATGTACACATATAAAGTCGTATAAATATATTTTAAAGTTCTGTTTAAATGAGCTTATTATTTAAAGACCTCGGAGGCTCCACGCAGCCAGGCCCAGTCCCCTCCCTGGCTGCCCCCCCGTCCCGTCAGATTAGGGCTAGGGTCCCGCAACCGTCTCACTCTCCTCTCTTAGGAGAGGAGCCTTGAATCCAGGCCTAGGGGGCTAGAAATGAGGAAGCCCGGGAATTATCGTGCTTCACAGCTCCAAACAAAAAGGGGAAAAGGTTGAACGTCTGAAGGGGCACAGAGAAATTAGCTTTTGGCAGCAGTCAGGAAGACAATCTGTCGGGGAAGGCATCAGGCTCCAGGGGAGGGTGGGTGGGTGGGGAGAGGGAGGTGGAGGAGAAAGAGCCGAGGTGGGGGCAGGAGGAAGCACAGGGATGGCTAGTGGGGAGGAGGCCCCAAGCGGCCCCCAGTCCCCCGTCGAGCCATCTGCTCTGGGGCCTGGGGCACCCCGAGCGAGCACCAGGCCCGAAACAAAGCACACAGGCCGGCTCCCCTTAAGGGAGAAAGAAGGCACCGCTGCTCAAGGCTCCTTTTTGGGAAGCGGCCAAGTCCCATCACTGGGGCCTCACCTGGCTGAACGCAGCCCCCTTCTGGCCCTACAAATGAAACCTGTGTCACCCTGGGGCCGCCTCCTACATAAATTTTGGGGATTGAATAATGTACCCCCACAAAAAAGACATGCTCAAGTCTTAATCTGCGCTCCACTGGGGGGAGAACCCATTTGTAAACAGGACTTTGGAAAATGTTTTTAGTTAAGGTGTGGATTTGTGAGTAAGATCTTCAAAGATCGCTAATTAGATGAAGCCAAGCTGAATCAGCGTGGGCCATAACCCATGGGATTGGAGTCTTTATAAGGCAGAAAAATTCAGACACAGGCAGTCAGAGAAAGCCACAAGAGACCAAGGAGGCAGACCCCTGTGTGATGGAGGCACAGAGCCAAGCCACGGAACCCCTGGGATTGTGCAAGCCAGCACCCAAATGCTGCAGAACCCAGGAGAAAGCATAGCCTGTTTAGACCTTGACTTTGGACTTCTCGCCTCCAAAACCGTGAAACAATAAATTCCTGTTGATTATACCAACCAGTGTGTGGCACTTCTCATAGCAGCCCTGGCAAACCAAGACAGGGAGGAGAGTCCATCCTCATTGCCTTGCTGAAACTTTTGCAGCACTGGGTGAAATCTAGGCAACGAGCGAACAGGCACTCCACTTCCCTAGATAGCTTTCAAGTTCCTTGTCCAAATCCATTCGGCTATACAAGCTTCCTTTTCAAAATCTGCATCTGCTCTCAAAGCCTCCTCATCTCAGCCTGCGGCAGTCCCACCCTGGCCAAAGCTGCAAGAAGCTACCAGCTGCCTCCTTCCGAGGAAGGTCACCCTGATCTTCTACAGGGGCAGACCAGGGGATTATGGCTGTCAGTGATACCAAGGGGAAAGCAGGAAAGGGACAAAGGGAGAAGGAGGTGCCTCTTCCAGAAAACTTCTGAATCTGCAGCAAATCACCAGATTGTAACCCTGTAATCATTCTGATTCTACCCGGGCTACTTCCCTTTCCTTCTGGGATTGGCTGGAGGATGCAAAGGAGAGGGAGCAGGAACAGAAGCCTCTGGGTGCACTGCAGGGCTGTGTCCTGAAGGCTGGTCCGCAACTCACAGGCTATGTCTGGTGGAGCGTTCTGTTCACTCACGCCACCTTGGGGCTAGCCTAGAAATTGCAGCCTCACTGGAAACTATTTAAATGTCTCAAACTGCAGTTAGGGATGAACTCCCAGACTTTGCTTCTTGGAGGACAGAGGGCTTTCAGCAGCAGAAATTTCTGACCCTGAGACGATTTGCCCTTGGTGAGAAGACCCCTCTTCCACCAACACTGGGACTGCATCCCACTTGGAGACCTTCTCCTGTGTTTTCCTGCCTCACCAAAGCCCTCGTTAAAATGTGAAAATGTCCTGTTAAGGATGGGCTATTATTTTGGCCACAAGCACAGGGAAAGGACCTGCTGGAACCACCCCACCCCACCCCACCGGGCTCCCAGGATGCTGGCAACACAGGTGCAGGGGCAGAGAGCCCAGCAGAGAACATGCCAGAAACAGATAAGAGAATAGTCCAGTGCACCAATTCTATAGCTTTGGCCAGGATGAAATCTAGCTCTGATCTTCTTTGCTCTAAATAGAAGGCAAAACCACTGAGACCCATTTACTAGTTCTACCCATTTATGAAATCACTGCCCTTCTTAGAAGCTATGAAACACCAGTTCCTATAAGAGGCAGCTAGTCTGCAAGTGGTACTTGCAAGAGGGCCTGAGGGTGTGTCCCCGCATCTCACCCTAAGACGAGAAGTGTTTGCTACTCAACAGGGCTTTTCCTTGTGAGAGTGAAAACTATGGTTCCATCTGCCAGGAGCTTGCAGTCCCCACCCCCACACGAACCCGGCTCAGTGTTCTCTCTGCCCTCATAGCAGGACTCCAGGCTTATGGAAAGCAGCGTGAGTCCTCAGTAGCATTGGCGTAAAGAGAAACAGAGCTGCTTGCTGTATGGCTCAGGACAGGTCTTTTTGCCTCCCTGATTCGATTCATTGCCCCTCCGCCTCTGAAATGAAGAAGTTGGACTCTCAGTGGCTCACAACGCTTGCTCACATGAACATATCCTGGGGAGTTTAAAAAAAAAAAAAGTATCTGGGCTCCATCCCAGGTCCATTAAATCAGAATCACTAAGGATGGAGTCAGAGCATCTGAGTTTTGAATATTCCCCAGGTGATTCTAATGTGCAGCCCTGCATTAGGAGCTCTCTGAAGGCTGTTCTGCTTCTGTGAGTCTGTAAACCCCACCCTGGAAGAGACCGGCCCAGGAAGCAAGATAATCCAGCAGTTTAGCGTGGGCATGGGTCATAAAGCAGAAGAGCACTGTGTGCTTTTGGTTACCTGGCTCCGTCTGAAAGGGAGAAGGGAGGGGGTCCTAGGAAGACTGGAAGGTTGTCAAGGCCTCAGCAAACTTGGAAACAATCCAGAACTCATCAACAGAGGCAGTCTGAGGTTGGGGGAATAAACTGCGGGATGCAGAGTTTAAAACAATTGAAGCTCTTCATCAAGGAAAGGAATAGTCCCACCTCCAGTTAATCAGTCTCTGTGAGAGATTAGGAATGAGCCCCCTTCTCCATATTCTGCATAATTGCCCTTCAGGCATTCATTCTTGGGAGGGGAGAGTGAATAAGAAGGTGGACAGCGGGGGGTACAAATCCTAGCTCTGTCACTTAGTAGCTGTGTGACCTTGGACAAGGTACTTAATCTTTTTGGCCTTATTTGTGTCAATCACAAATGAGGACAGTAAAAAAATCATTATTTTACTGTCCTCATTTGTGACTGACACAAATATCAAGATCAATATCAAATATCAATATCAAGTATCCAGAACAATGTCTGACACCCAGTATGCACTCAATAAGGGTTAAAAACTATTCACAATGGAAGGTTCCCTGGCCAAATAAACTGGGGAAACACTGGGTTAAAGATAAATGTGTTTCTTTCCTGTAGGCCTTCTCCAAATAACAATATTAATAATAATAATGTCATGCACCTCAAGAGTTGAGAGGATTAAATGAGATAATGGATGCATGAAACACTTAGCGCCCCATGCACATAATAAACACTTAATAAATATTACTGATGGTTATTAATACGTGGCGTGAATCTACAAGAGAGGGAGCTGGTATGCAGCATTTCCCAGCTTTGTTCTGCTCTTTTTCCACAGAGCAGCTTGCAGAATCAGTGTTCTAGGAGGCACAGAAGAGGCTGGCCAGATGTTTTCCAACTCTGCGGCCAAGAGACCGAAAAGGAGAATCTAAGCCAGGTTGATGGCAGCAGGGATTCTGTTATCAGGAGGAATGTACCAGTGGAAGAGAAGCGCTGGGATAGATGGGGGTGGGGAGAGCTGGGAACTCTTCTCCTCCAGCTTTCACATACAATGTGAGGTGGTGTCCTTGTGAAGGAAGCACGAATCTGTTTTTTTTTTTTTTTTTTTTTAAAGGAAAGACAGAGAGAAGGAAGGAAGGATAGAAGGAAGGAAGGAAGGAAGAAAGGGAAACATCTTTAAACATTTTCTTGTATTTTGTTTTTCCGTTTTTTGTTACATGGGCCGGGGCCGGGAATCGAACCGAGGTCCTCCGGCATAGCAGGCAAGCACTTTGCCCGCTGAGCCACCGCGGCCCGCCCACGAATCTGTTTTTGAAAAGAGCTGATTTAACTCTTGATGTTGCCCCTCTCTAGCTGGGCAACCTTGGGCAAGCCACCTGACCTCTCTGAGCATGGTATCTTTACTTGCACAATGGTGGGATGGAGACTATAAACCCAAGAATTTCTAAGGTCCTTTTTGGCTCCAGGATTCTATGTTTATGTGTAATTATGCCCAAATGGGGAGTGTATTAGTTTCCTAGCTGCTAAGACAAATACCATGCCATGGGTTGGCTTAAATGATGGGAATTTATTGGCTTCTGGTTTTAGAGGCTAGAAACCTTGCTTCTTCCAGGGGTCAGTATCTTCTGGCTTGTTGGCAATCCTGAGGTTCCTTGGCTTTTCTATTACATGAGAATGCACAGGGTGGCATCTTCTCCTTTCTCTTCCAGGTCCTGCTGACTTCCAGCTTCTGGCAGCTCCCCGTGGCTTCTTATTCTGTGTTGCATTTCCTTTGCTTATGAGGACTTCAGCCATAAGGCCCACCTCATTCAGTTTGGGCACATGTGAACCAAGAACATTTCCATGGCATCTTCTAGCCTGATTTTAGACCTGTTGGGAGTGGTTTCCAAAGAGGTTCTAATGCCTGCTCACCCACTTGGCCAATGTATTTGGAACGAGGACGTTAATGGAGAAAAATGGGGCTGCATCAAGCCGTTCACATGTCCCATGAGGGCTAGGAGAGAGAGAGAAGGGAAGGAAAGTCCTCACCTAAACCCCTTTGTATTGAAGAAACTATCAAACACACCATGCCAAATGCCCAAATGTATCTTAAAAGAGTTATGGTGACCATATTCCATATTTTCTTAACTAGAAATCAGGACTCAGGGTGTGAGGAAAGATTTTCATGTCACCGGATACAAGTTGTAGTCTAGGTGATAGAGGGTAGAAGCTGGTATCTCAATCTGTAAAATGCTGGTGGTTTGTGGTGGACATGGACAGTAGAGCTGGAAACAGGAACGTCCTGGCAAGTGTGGATAATGTGAGCTTCGTTCCAAGTACCTCCCTTTCCTCTGTGCATCTGTATGCACTCCACCACAGGAGTGCTGCCCTTTCCCCATCAGTAGAAATGGGCAGTTTCATCTTTGGCATTCCCATGGAGACAATAAAATCCTGCCTTGGATGCCTAGATAGCCATCTGTCACTCCCAGTCAGATTGGGCCCAACTCTCCATCCAGGGCTCTCTTGCTCTCCTCTGGGCTTAACTGCAATGTTTACTTCTACGAATTTGATTGCAGAGTAATCATTTCCCCCATTTAATTTATTGAGCTGCTCAGCAGCCTAATGGCCTATTGGGAGCCCAAGTCTTCTGGGTCCTTACTCCTAGGCTGTGGACTTCTCACCACAAGAGTGAACCTGGGCAGCCTCCCCTCATGTTAGAGGCCAACCCCCCACCTGGCTCTTTGTCTTGATTCTGTTCTTAATTTCCTGCCATCTATTGTCTCTCTGATAAGTAATGAAGGAGGGAAGGGTATTATTTAATTGCTTTAAAGATATCAAACAAGCCAGTGCTGAGGTTATCTCCTCCCCAACCACTCTATTTTTCAGGTTCAAGGTTTTGTTACTTAGTTACTAACTGAACAGCAGAAGAAAGAGGTAGCCCCAGGACTAACCTTGCAGACTTCTTCCAGCAGATGGAGGGGAATGGTCAAAAGTGCAGCCACTGGGAGTCAAATAGGGGCCAGGAACTTGAGGGTGGCTGCCGAGTACTGGAGGCAGCAAATAGGCATTCAGAGTGAGGGAGGGGCAGATACCTCAGCCGGACACAATCAACAATTGTTCCCCATAACACATCTTCTACGGTCAAGGTTGAAGTTGTCCAGATCCCACTCAGCCGTACAGAAGAGACAGGTGCAAGTGGCATAGACTGGGATAGAACTTTTTCCAGGCTGGACCTGTCCCACCTGATTTACCAGGTAGAGGAAACTTCCCAAGGCAAGTGTGAAGAGATTTGGGGAGATTTCGCCTTGCTCATCCCTTAAAATACAGCGCATACAGGGAGGCCCGACATTGCTTGGAAGGAGATGGCTATTCAGCAGATCCTCCAGACACTCTCGGGTTTTACTAGCAGTGCTCATACTAAAACTGAAAAAAATAAATAAAACAAAAACGCGCATTGCATTATCAGAGTCACCTGGGGCAATTGAGAGAGGTGGTTCATTTCTTACATGGGTGATAACATTGCACTTATTAAAAAAAAAGAAAAGAAACACAAATTTCCACCATCAGTTTAAGTAACCTTTAAAAATAAGATGGTGCCAGGGAAAGGAATTTGCGAGCAGATTGGGACTTTTTGAATCTTCCTTTTCCTGGAAACCAGTCTAGATCACTGGTTTTAAACCGGAAGGTGGCAACAGTAGCCACTGCGTCCCCAGAGCATGCCACTCAATTACACTCGGCCCTGCAGCTCCAACCACTTTGTCCCTCCTGAAGCCAATGCCACCACTCTAGGGTAGGGACACTCCTCCTCGAATGAGCTAGCCCACCCCAGCCTCTCCACCCTGCACATACTGGTCTAAAGAAAAGCTGCCTCCCAGATTGGTGGGGACTTAAGACCATCTCACATCAATATCCTTCTAACCTTGAGTTCCAGGATGTCGGCATTCATGCCCCATCGTGACCAGCATCTCAGGAGTGATCAAGGCAATGGAAACCCCCAATTTCTACTCTTAGGTAGCCCAAGGCGCAGTTTGGCCCAGATAGAAACTAGAAGCGGACTGTCCCTATACTTGTGGTTCCTTCCCCATGTCATTCACCCATATCTAGGGCTCACCCACCTGCTTATCAGCTTTGGACTTACATTTCTCACCGTTGAAATGGAAATCAGAAAGGATGGACAGACCAAGGCAGCTCAGCCCACAGAGAAAACGGTGGTTCCAGTTTGCTTTCTGTTTTGCCATCCTCTGAGAATGTACTGAGGATGGTGAGTGAGTATGTGGGTGTGGGTGGTTGTGTACTTGGAGGACGGTGAGGGAGGGTAGGCTGCAGGATTGATTATGACTTATTAAACTATTGGAACAGAGGCTGAATCATCAGGGTTCAAAAAATAAATAGCTGCAACTTGATGCGACAGAACTCCCACTTCTTGCCTGTTCCCCTCTGCTCCCCCCCCCCCCCCCCCCCCCCCCCCCCCCCGTATGTGGGAGAGGGTGTGTGCCGGGTCAGGCCAGCAGGTCTTGACTGACATGGTTAGAGCACGTGGCCTCCAGCTTTGGAAACCTGCAAGAGTTAACATGAGTTGACCTTTGCTGAGCCCCTGACTGCTCCATGAACGGAATGTGGGGATCAAAGTGCAGGCTCTCACACTGTGCAGGCGTTCTGACCACTGCCTAGTGGATGTCCCTGAACCTTTTTCCCGTAGTACCCTTACCCTGAGCCCCCCCAGCCTACCCTAGATGCAGCCTTGCAAACTTGTTTGGCTGAGAGAATCACAGAGGTCCCAGAGCGAGGCTTGGGACCCTCCTGCCTCCACTCCAGCGGCCTGGAATCCGCTGGGGGAAACAGGACCCACTCTATGAAATCGGAGGGAAAGCAGAGTGCCCTTGCAGCGGGTCCTGGGGAGGCCGAAGTCGCTTAACCCTTCACGCCCCCGCACGCAACACCCCTTTCCCTTCCCCTCGACCCGGGGGCCTTGCAGCTGTGCCTGCAGCCACGGGCTGGATTCTCCACCCGGCTCACCCCTCTCCTCCCACAGGACCGCGCGGGCGGAGCCAATTCGTCGTGACGTAACCGGGGGTGGGGGGGGTGGAGGACTTGGGGGAAATGTGCCGAGGGGCCCCCCGCCCGGCAGGGCCAGTCCAAGCCGTGCAGCCACCCGCGCCCGGATCTCAGTCCGCGGTTCGGCGGCGGGGGTCTGCGGGCTGAACGAGCGCTCGGCGGCACAGGGGGCGAGCAGCTGCCGGCACCCGAGGACCGCCGAGCCCGGAACCTCGGACGCCCAGCGCCAAGCACCCGCCAAGCTGCCCTGCGCCCGGGCGCCCGGCTGGGTGGAGCGCGGCCACTGGGTGCTGGCTGCAGCGGAAAAGCAAAGGTGAGGGGTGTGTGCGTGTGCGCGAGAGTGTGTATCCGTGTGTGTGTGTGTGTGTGTGCGCGCGCGTGTGAGAGAAAGAGAGAAACGGATTGCATGGGGGAAGCGAGAAGTGCACTTGGGCACCTGTGTGCGTCTGCACTGCATCGAGGTACGTCCATCGCTGTGTCACAGATGGGACTGGGGGTCCGGGGACGACAGTGCGTGGTTCTCCGCCCTTGGTCTTTGGTGGGGGTTTTGGTGGAAATGAACGACAGCGGGTATACGGGCGTGAGTGGGGACTGGGTCCCGGGTGCTGGAAGGGATGCATCGCAGAGCCGCACGCCAGTGTGCGTTGATAGTGTCCTGGTCCCGTCCCGGTCCCCAGCTGGGTGTGCAGGTGGTAGCTGCGACGGGGACAACTCGCCCAGCCGCCTGCAAAACCGACCTCGAACACAGGGAGAAAGAGGCGGGCGCGGGGGACGCGGCAGTAGCCACCCCGGGAAGCGAGCCTGCGCCGGGGAGAGAGGCTTCTTCTCTGTGCGTCCTCGCCGGGCCGGGGAGATGGTTCCCGAACAGTCTTAGGGGCTGCGGCCCGGGACGGAAAAGACAGTTTATCAGGGTTTGGAAAGACTGAGTCTCAGCGTGGCGGGCGCCCGGGCGGCAGAGCCGGCGGCCACGTCCCCAAGCGGCTCTCGCCCGCTCCCAGCCGTCCCCGGCGCCTCGGTCCCCTTCTGCGTTTAGACACGGGCCATGCGGGTGCGACAATCTTCACTCCTCCTTGTCCTCTTGGAAATGGAAGGAAATCCTCTAGGAAGCCCTTGGGGCTGAGGGTCAGCGAGTTGGATGGCAAGGGGAGGGTTTTCTGTGCCAGCCGAGTCACCGGCTCAGCTGTCTGCAGATTCGCCCCCACTCCTTGCGCCAGCACCACCCGGGCTTTTCCCGGGCGCCCTAGTGCAGCGGTGGCCGGCACGGGCTGTCCCCTACCCTGCCGGTGGGACTCACGCTCCACCCATCAGAGATCCGGTGGGGTTTAGCAGGTCCGGAGGCAAGCGGGTGGGAGCTGAATGGGGGAAAGATGCTGGGGAGAAGGGAGGAACTAAGACTCGGAAGGATTTAGGACCACTACTCCCCATCCCACACTAATTTCTTTAGTCCCTTAGTCTCAGAGGAAACCAACAACCAGCCATTCCAGCATCTAATATTCTTAGGCTAGAAAAAATAAAGAAAGCGGGAAAACGAACTTAAACTTGTGCGTTTAATTTAACCACAATTCAACAAGTATTGATTGCTTAGCACTGGGTTCCACTTTCTGTTGGGCACAGATGAAACAGAAGGCACTCGGTGGTCTTGGGCAGCCGACTTCTTTGTTAAAGAAATGAAGCTGACTGGGATTGAAGCTCTTTTCTTCCTTGGAGGAGGCTTCCCACACCCAACTGGCTCCCCAGTCTACCTCCCGCACCCCACCAAGGCCTATTGCCGCTCTCAAAAGTGGAGATGTGGGCAAAGTGGCAGAGTTCTCACCTGCCATGCCGGAGACCTGGGTTCAATTCCCAGTGCCTGCCCATGCAAAAAAAAAAACAAGTGGAGATGTGCTGCTTGTCAGCCCAGCTCAGAGAAAAAACACCCCCATGGAATTCGTCCTACTGAGCAAAACCTGGGCAGATAACACCGCTGGGGCTGGAAAGCAGCAGTCAACCCTCCCTTACAAGCCCTACACCATCATTGTCCCAATTCCAAAAACATCGGCAGAGCTTCCATAGCCCAGCAGTCTTCAATCGTGGGCAGGCAGGGGCTGTGACCGTTCACTTTACACAGATTGGACCCGAGCAATGCCAGGGATTGGACTGTGCTCCATTGCAAGCAGCTTAAATGGGATTCTGGGTCTGCAGATTTAATGTAACTGGCAAGAAGGTTGGAAGTGATAGAGGAAACAATCTGAGTTAATCCAGGGATACTCAAAACTGTTTCTTGACAGCTTCTGTTTTTAGTAGCTGCCAGTTCCAGCTTTTTACCCAATGCAGACCTGAAATCCCAGATCCCCAAGTTCCCCAACCCCATAGTACTTTAAAAAAAAATTCTTACTTTGAAATAACTTAAACTCACAGGAAGGTTGCAAAAACAATGAAGAACTCTAATATATCCTCACCCAGATATTCACATTTACCAATGTTTAACATGTTGCCAGATTTGTTGTATCATTCTCCCTCTCTACCATTTTTTAAATGATTTGAGAGTTGATTTCATGCATCATTCTCCCTTTGGCACTTAATACTTTCATGTATATTTCCTAAGAACAAGGACATTCACTTATGTAACATTAAGTATAATTTTCAAGGGCAAAGAATTTTATATTGCTATAAGGCATACAATCTATATTCCAATCTTTTCAGTTGTCACAACTAAGTCCTTTTGAGTATTTTCTCCTCCATTATTAGATCCAGTGCAGGATCATGTATTGCATTTAATTGTCACTGTCTTTTTAGTTTCTCTCTTTTTTTTCAAACTGTGGTAACATATATACAACCCCAAATTTTCCATTCCCAAGCATGCAGTTCAGTAACATTAATCATATTTACAATGTTGTCCTACCATCACCACCACTCATAACCAAAACTTTTCCATCACCCCAAAAAGAAAACTTACACCTATTATTTGTTAACTTTATCCCACACACACACAACTCATACCCTCTACTCTAGTTTTTGTCTCTATGAATTTTCATATTCTGGTTAATTTCCTATAAGTGGACTTAAACAATATCAGTACTTTGGTGTCCAGCTTTTTTCACTCAGCATGACGTCCTTAGGTTTCATCCATGTAGTAGCATGTGTCAAAACTTCATTCCTTTTTAAGGCTGAGTAATATACCATTGTATATGGATAGGCCACATTTTATTACTCAGGCACCAGGAAAATGTACCCCGCTCAGGTGAAATGTGTCATCTAAGTTTATGGTTCCCACTATATGCTGGAAACACTGATCCTTTCCCATCTTCCCTCTTTCTGGAATACCCTTCTTCCATGCCCTCCTAATTCAATCTTGATACACTCAAGATCCAGCTCAAAACTTCCTCTTATGAAGCCTTCTCTGAACCTCCAGGAGAAGGCATTCATAAATCCTTTACTAATATCTCTATACACGTCAAACCCCAGATTATGAGTTGATTTCCTGCCCGTCTCCCCTACTAACCTGTAACTTCCAGTCATGCTTTGCTAATTGCCATGTCCTGGATGCCCAGTACCAAGAAGCCCCTCAGTGATATTTTTTGAATAACTGTAGATAAAATGATTTAACTGTGTAAGAGCAATTGTTTCACATCTTAGGTCAAGACAATACTGTTACTGTTATTTTCTTGGTATGAAGGTAACACAAATCAAAGCTCAATTACCACTGACTAGTTTCCAGTCCACTCTGTAAAACCAATGTGATGCTGTGAGACGTGCAGGAGACTTGGGTCCATATGTCCTGTGTTCAAATCCCAGCTCCACCAAGTATGTGTGAATGCTTGGGAGGAAGTTACTTAAACTTTCTAAGCCTCAGTTTCCTCATCTGTAAAAGGGGGACAGTTATCCCTACCTCATAGGATGGTTAGGAAGATCAAGGGGCTAGAGAGTATGAATGAGGCTACACAGTGCTTGGAACCTTCTGGCCACTTCTATGAATGAGCCTGCTCCCTTCAAGCTTGGCCCCTGGTTTTGTCCTTAATCAGGGAATTACAGGAGAGTCCTCTGGATGTTGGAAGACAAGCACTCTGGAGCAGCAGCCCACTCAGACAGTTTAGGAATGGGATCTCCACAGCATGAGGAGGTCAAGAGCTGGCTCTTAGAGACACAAAAATAGAACAGAAAAAAAAAAAACTGAAGAAAAAAAATTAAACTATATCATAAATTTTAGAGATGAAAGCAAGCCAGAACTTTTTTTTTTAATATTTAAGACTATGAATTGGTTCACCACATAGGAAGATTTCAATAAACTAGATAATGAGATAATAGAGGAATTTTTTTAAAAAGAGGGGAATAGGACACATCAAATTCCAATTATGAGCCCAGCAGAAGGATAGGCATTTTCACATATTTTCCTTCATTGAACCTTCATGACATACCCATTTCAGCAAACAAAGGTCAGAACAGTTGTTTCCTATACAAGATCACTTAGGTTTAGTGGTAGAATCCAGGTTTATTCTACCTCTAACGACCAGGTTTTTTCCACTATGGAGTTTCAGAATGGAAAGAATCCAAAGCAGTAGACAAGTCAGCATAGATTTCCTCATGAGGAAAAGGCCATTTGTGCTAGTGTCAGATCACTATGAAGCCAGAAGCTGAACTTCCAAAATTCTGCCTTTTCACAGTTCAGAGCAGTCAATTTCTTAGAGATCAAAGTACATTTTTTGCATCCACAGCTATCTCCTAAATGTGTGTCACTAAAGATGAGAAGATAAACTGTGATGGCTTAACCCAAATTTTCCCCACTATTGGAAAAACAACTCAAAAATCTACATGCTGAGGAGGGAAGAAGATAGGCTCACAGCCCTAACATTGACTGATGGGGAAAATACTTTTCAATTTAAGAGAATCTCTAGGAGGGTAAATCAGAAATGTGGAAAGCTGGGAGGAGTTTGAGTAGGCTATGACTGATGGGCCGATCTTCCTTTTTCCCTTCCAGATGTCACAGTGGATCCTGTGCCTCGAGGGTCCATTAAGGTGAGAATAAGCTCTTTGGACTGGCTGGAGCTAGTCTAACACCTTTAAAGTGGCCATGGATATGGCATATGAGCTACTCAATGGGAGCCAAACATGGCTGTCCTCTCCAGTTGACCTCAGTGGCTCAGTGGCAGCAGCCAACAGCTCAAACCAAACAGAACCATACTATGACCTGACTAGCAATGCAGTCCTCACATTTATATATTTCGTGGTCTGCATCATTGGGTTGTGTGGCAACACACTTGTCATTTATGTCATCCTCCGCTATGCCAAGATGAAGACCATCACCAATATTTACATCCTCAATTTGGCCATTGCAGATGAAC
Organism: Tamandua tetradactyla; assembly: GCF_023851605.1. NCBI lineage: Eukaryota > Metazoa > Chordata > Mammalia > Pilosa > Myrmecophagidae > Tamandua > Tamandua tetradactyla. Next base: position 13,659,036 of record NC_135332.1, read on the forward strand.
TCTTCATGCTGGGCCTGCCCTTCTTGGCCATGCAGGTGGCTCTGGTCCACTGGCCCTTTGGCAAGGCCATTTGCCGGGTAGTCATGACTGTGGATGGTATCAATCAGTTCACCAGCATCTTCTGCTTGACAGTCATGAGCATTGACCGATACCTGGCTGTGGTCCACCCCATCAAGTCGGCCAAGTGGAGGCGGCCCCGGACCGCCAAGATGATCAACGTGGCTGTGTGGGGAGTCTCTCTGCTGGTCATCTTGCCCATCATGATATGTGCTGGGCTTCGGAGCAACCAGTGGGGGAGAAGCAGCTGCACTATCAACTGGCCAGGTGAATCTGGGGCATGGTACACGGGATTCATTATCTATGCCTTCATCTTGGGGTTCCTGGTACCCCTCACCATCATTTGTCTTTGCTACCTGTTCATCATCATCAAGGTGAAGTCCTCTGGAATCCGAGTGGGTTCCTCCAAGAGGAAAAAGTCTGAGAAGAAGGTCACCCGGATGGTGTCCATAGTGGTGGCCGTTTTCATTTTCTGCTGGCTCCCATTCTACATATTCAACGTCTCTTCAGTTTCTGTGGTCATCAACCCTACCCCAGCCCTTAAAGGCATGTTTGACTTTGTGGTGGTCCTCACCTATGCTAACAGCTGTGCCAACCCCATCCTCTATGCCTTCTTGTCTGACAACTTCAAGAAGAGCTTCCAGAACGTCCTCTGCTTAGTCAAGGTGAGTGGCACAGATGATGGTGAACGGAGTGACAGTAAGCAGGACAAATCCCGGCTGAATGAGACCACAGAGACCCAGAGGACCCTCCTCAATGGAGACCTCCAGACCAGTATCTGAGCTGCTGAAAGGAGAAAAAATGCCCAGCACAACCCGTTGGCAATGTGCCCCTAACTCCACCCTCTTCCTTCCTTTCACCCATCACTCTTAGCTTCTAGAATAGAGACTTGCTCAGCATGAGTCCAATTCAGAGAACTGTATTTGATTCTGCTTGTCTGAGTGAATGACAAATGTATTAAATTGATTACCTCCTCCTTAAAAGTGAACAGTCAAATGCAGGCGGACAGTTCAAAGTCTGGAAAAGAGGAGATTGGGCCTGGGTATGATTTTTAGAATGTTGATGCTCAACAAAAATAGAAAAAAAATGTATCTGTGTATTTGTGTGCTTAAAACTCAGTAAGTAATCTTGTGTTCTTACATTTATACTTGTATACTCCTTATCTAGTCCCTGTACAGTCATCACCCCCATTTCCTGTGGTCATGTACACAAGTAGCAAGTTCAAGTGTGCATGGTATAGGTGAACATTTACGACAATATGATACCTGCAGACATGAACTTATCATGAAGCCAATAAAGTTTAAACATAAGGGCTCTCTCTTGCATGAGCCTTTCCAAGGTCCAGGTGGAGCCCTGGCAGTAAGTTCATGTGGTCATATGTTTGTGTAAAAAAAATTGTAAAAGTAAGATATTTTTGTGCTCTTTTTCCTAAAGAGGACCCCCTCAATTGTTTAAGCTTCAAGCCTCATAAAACCTGGTTCTGCGTCTGGATATTTGCTTCATTAATTTTAAGCTTCATTAATTTTAAGCAAGTAAAGAAGGGAGAAGGAGAAGCTGCGTGACAATCCAGAATATAGATTCGTGTTTCTTCTTCTCAGATATAATCAAATAATTATTCATTTACCCAAAAGGATGAAATAATGTGGTCATCAATCATTTATTTATCAAGATAAAGCCTGCTGTGTCATAAAATTGCATTTTTCATCTCAAATTGCTTTAATTTTTCTTAGGGAGCCATGGAGGGGAAAATCACTAACATGAAAAGCAAAAAAAGGGGGTCTATGGTTCTTGTGGGGAAGCAGTTCTGTTCTCCCCATTGTGGAGCAAAAAATCAGTAAGAATGAAGTGAAATTATACCTTTAAGAGAAACTATGAAACAAAATTTTAATGCCAGATATGGCTTCCTAATGAAAGAAAATGGAAATATAATTCAACAACCCCTTACAGATTCTTTTTTTTTTTTTTTAAGGGCTTTATATAGCACTGGTCATGAAGAAAATCCAAGGCATACTAAAGACCTAAGGACATTATCCACAAAACATAAATGTACACATCAGCCACCAACTACATAGCCTGTGGCGGTGTGCAGGGGAGCGCACTGGCGGAGTCCCATCCATGCGGGGGTCACTCGGACACTTTCCTCACCCACTGGACACACATTAAATGCCATCCTCCTAATGCCACTGGCTGTCCCAGCTGTTCCTCCACAACTGTCACAGGCAGACCCTCCACGCCATCAGTGGCACTTTTTGTCCTTGATCTGTAGATGGGCTCATCTACAAATGATAACAAAAGGGACGATGCCCATTTCACTGACATCACAATTTCCACAGCACTAAGAAATACACACTCGGGTATTTATAAGGTTGCCATCATGTCTTGTTTCTGGATGAAGTTACAGGGAAAGTTGTGACATAAAAGTGCATGCAGCAAAACCCCACACTGTCACTAAAGGTCACCTGCAAGTTTAGCTCAGGGCTTCCTAGCACCACAACTCATAGAAAGTGACACCACTACCACCACCACCACCATCACCCTTTAAAAAAAAAAAAATAAGCAAAGATTTGTAAGGAAGTGCTTTAAACCCAACTTTACCATTATTATAAAATGAGATATTTCAGAGTCTTTGAATAAATACCGAGTTTTACTTAGGAAAGTGATTCCCTGGGGTTCTAGTTTGCTAGCTGCCAGAATGCAATATACCAGAAACAGAATGGTTTTTAAAAAGGGGAATTTAATCAGTTGCTAGTTTACAGTTCCAAGGCTGAGAAAATGTCCCAATTAAAACAAGTCTATAGAAATATCCAATCTAAGGCATCTAGGGAAAGATACCTTGGTTCAAGAAGGCCGATGAAGTTCAGGGTCTCTCTCTCTCAGGTGAGAAGGCACATGGCAAACACAGTCAGGGTTCCGCTCTCATCTGGAAGGGCATATGGCAAACATGGCATCATCTGCTAGCTTCTTCTCCTGTTTCATGAAGCTCCCCGGGAGGCATTTTCCTTCTTCATCTCCAAACATCGCTGGCCAGTGGACTCTGTGCTTCTTGTGGCTATGTTGTTCTGCTCTCTCTGAATCTCTTTCATTCTCCAAAATGTTCCCTCTTTTATAGGACTCCAGAAACTTATCAAGACCCTCCCACATGGGTGGAGACATGTCATCACCTAATCCAGTTTAACAACCACTCTTGATTGGGTTACATCTCCATGGAGATGATCTAATTACAGATTCAAACATACAGTATTGAATATGGATTATTCTGCCTTTATGAAATGGGATTTTGATTAAAACATGGCTTTTCTAGGGGACATACATCCTTTCAAATCAGCACACCAGGATACAAGAAATGTCAGACATAATTTCAAGACAGATAGACTCATTCTATAATACTGGTGGTCCTGTGTCCAGAGAAACTGCCTCCAAGGAGGCCAGGCAAGAAGCAACCATCTAAAGTCTCAAAACGAAACACACAGCTAGGTATGTGGCCGGTCCCCATTGGGCAGTCTAAGGCTAAGAGACAGAACCTTTAAGATCGATGCTATTATTCCCTCCAAAAGAAGCAAACACATTTCTAACACATGGGGAGGGATTCTCCACCTTTTAAAATATCTATTGCAATTGAGTTGCCCATAACCCAGCAATACCAATACTTGGTAGACACCCAGAGGAATTGAGGGCAGTGACGCGAACAGACATTTGCACAGCAATGTTCATCACTGCACTATTCACAATTGCCAAGAGATGGAAATAATCCAAGTGTCCATCAACAGATGAGTGGATAAACAAAGTAGGTATATACATATGATATAATATTATGCAGCAGTAAAATGAAATGATGTCCTGAAGGTTATGACAACGTGAATGAACCTTGAGGACATAATGCTGAATGAAATAAGTCAGTCACAAAAGAAAAGACACTGTATGATTTAGTTGTTATGACTCTGGTAAAGGTAATCTCAGAGATTACACTGAAGAATATAGCAGACCTAGAAGTACACAAAAGCTAGGGACAGGGGAAAGGCGACAGATTCAAAGAGTTTGAATCTAAGTGCAAGGGAATGGATATATATATTGCAGGGAAGACTTTCTCTCTGGTGGTTTTCTTTTATCCAAAAGATGGAATTTTTAAAATTTAAATGTTAATCTGATTTTAATTAAAAAATGTAACATTAGCCTGAGCTCAACAGATAATTATGAAATTGGCTGAGTGCCAGGAAGAAATAAAAAGCAATGCATTCATTGATTTTAAGGTGTCTGATCATTTGGATTTGTAAGCAATTACTTACCTTCCATTAGCATGGGTGGTTAAAAGTTGATTAAAACTGGGCTGATTTAGTGAGAAAGTTATAGGGAGAGACAAGATAACACACAACCTGTGTTGAATCTGTTTCAGGAACACAGAGAGATGGGAAATACTGACACAGAGTTGAAAATGTGGTGAGGTTCATACCATAGCTTGGGACAGTCTAAGAAGACACAAGGAGAAGGACACTGCATAATGAAATGATACACAAAATGTTAGCGATGGATGAGGCTGCCATAGCTGGCAGTGAACTGGAATCTATTTGCTTACACAAACGTAACCTCCTCTCAGTGATGGAACAAAATTATTGATTGCTGAACCATCAGCCCAACTGCCCTAGAAAGGAGTGCTATGCTGAAAAGGTGTACAGTCTGGTCCTTGAAATAGGAAGGAAGTAAATGGCCATCCAGATAACATGTTCCTAAACTCTAAATGTGACAACTCAATCAAGACGGTAACGTTATAATGGAAGGCAGAAATGAACATTGGCCTTGTTGAAGGAGGGAAGAAAATCATCAAAGCATTCCATATACGGTTGGGGAGATCCAATTAGTTTTTCCCAAACTTGTCTCATCATAAGAATCATAATATCTGGAGAAGCAAATATTTGAGCTTATAAGTAATGGCTTATCCATGTTTTTGCCAGATTCAAAAGCACCCAATTTCCTATCAGATGTTCTATCACAACAAACCTTTGAGATAAACCACTTAAGTGGTTGTTTTGCTTCTATAAAATGTGAATTTCTCGATAAATTTCCCTAGACAGAGTCTCTAATTTTTTTTCTAGCAGGTCAACTAGAAAGTACGTACAGCTGAAAAGCTTTTGTAGCTGCTGTTACCCAACTCAGCAGACCATCAGAATTGAGATCAATATCTCAAGGACAAGCTTTCACACCTCCACGCCCCATCGCCACTATCAAGAATTCTCCACCCCTTCCCTAGCACGGCTGAGATTGAACACAGGCAGATGATCTAGTTTCCTCCTTTAGATGTCTCAGGCTATATGCATCCGGGTCTTGCTTACAAACAGAGCTAAATATTAACCAAGACTTAACCCGGCTGGATACAAAACATTATTGATCCTAAGATTAAAAATGAGGAAAATATCATTAAAATAAATACTAAGTCTTGTTTACTGGGTTCAGTGAACATCTGCCCACTGTTGGGTCAAGGTTTTAAACATCAGAGAGCTGGTGACATGGAGGTTACGCTTCAGGTAGGCAGAGAAGGGGTTCATATGGAAAAGGAGAATGGAGAATGAGGAGACGTTTGTCTTTCACCTCATTCCCAGCATTAGTGAAGGGTTGGACCAGGGGGGAAGAAAGGATCCATTTGTAGGATGTTGGGTGGAGAGGTAACTCACTTTCAGAAGTCCTTGTTCTTACGTGAACTGGAAGCAGAAAAAGGATATAGTGGTTGCAGGTAAAACTGCCCTATCCTTTTAGAAAAAAGCCTGTTAAGGAACATGATAGAAGGCCCACATGAGAAAACACCTGAAGTGCAGCCCAAGCCTTGCCCGTTCCCATTCCTCAATAACTGGGACCCCTAATTGTTTAAGCAGTAGAGAAGGTCTCTTTCCAGTGGAAATCACTGAAGAGAGAAAAGGGAGTCCTGAGTGAATCCCACCACCAAAGAGTGCTGTCCTTAGCCTTGGACACAGCAGTAGACACGGCCATCTCAAGTTCTTACAGAGAATTGATTACCAAGGGGCAGGAGCAGAGGCCCTAAAGGAAAATTGCTAGCCTCAAGAACAGAAGCCCCAGGTCGGCTCCACGGTCCTCCAGCAGGCCCCACAGGTAGACCCAAAGGGTAGTCCTGCTCGGTTCCTGGACAATGCTTCCCCAACCTGCAGATTTCTAGGAAACCAGCTCCTGCGAGGCTTCCTTCCCCAGCTGAGGACATGTGTGCTTTACTGACGGAGCTGTTATTTTTTCCATGAGTACTTTTATTTTTTTACACAAGAAACCCAAACGGGTCGCATAGCAAATAACAAAGGTGTAGTTGTTTTCTTAGCACTTACAAGGGCTACTTCTCAGGAGGAGCGGAGAGTCTCCTAAGCCTCTGAAGTTCTCCGCGACTTGCACTTTCACCCCAGTTTCTGCTTCTGACCTCACACATCCCCACAAGTGTGCACACACATCACACACACATCCTATATGTTTCGGGCTAGACCTCCAAGGCAGAGATTCTCTAAGGCTTTCGATGGAAGGAAATAACTACAATTGGACCAACCCCTTTGAAGTGTATGGATATTAAGTCATTTTTTTTCCTAGACTGATGCCACCTTAGGGATGGAGGATATTGTGCATAAGCTAATTTTTACCCACAGAATTTTGTGCCAGACTACAGACTGCATGCCTAGCCCCTGCCAGCTGTCACTGTAATAACAGGCTGCCTCAATAAAAACAAAAAGAGTTGAGAAAAGAGTGTGAACGGTTTTCTACAAATCATCCCCACTAGCAAACCCCCTTGAAGTCCATGTTCCGTTAGCAGCTACGTTTCTGTATAAGAAAGAATACAACGCCTTTGCAAAGAAATCACTGAAAATAATTTTTAAATTGATTCTCATCAAGGGCAGCATTTCAGCAGACGTTTCTCCCCTCCATGCTTTTTAATACAGATCTATGGTTGAATACTTTCAGAAGCTCTGATGCTTTGCCACCAAGAAAATGAACTGCAGGTTCACTCGAACACAAAAAGAGGCCTGTCCTCGTGCCCTGTCCTGGGACGGCTACATCAGCTCCACTTGTTTATAGCCTCCTTTCACAAAAAAGTCTGGTCTCCAGAGGTTGTTCCCAAGATTAATTAAAATAAAGTTTAGCTTAAACCCATCTGTGGCTGCCAAACTAGAGTAAAGGCTTGGACTGGGTGATGGCTTAGACTTTGTTTTGCTTCAGTTTAGTGCTTTTCATCAGATTAAAATGTCTCCTAAATATTTCTTCTGAACTCTCGGGTGGCTGCGCGCTGTATAATTTATGGCTTCTTGCTCTGGGAAGCCACAGACCACAGCGGTTTCACTTTTCTTCTCCACCCCACCTTCCTGCAACCGCCTTTTGCTTTCTCACAGGTCCAAAGGTTTGTTAAAGGTGGCAGAATACACCCTACTCAGGGATTGTCTTCCCCGCCAGGCAAACCCATTCCTCCTCGACCTTAAACTGAGCATTTCTAGGCCCGGCTGAGCAGAGGCAAAATCTGGTTTGTCATCAGCAACACGGTTCTGGGCTGTTGGTCCCACGTGGAAATGGGTATTTAGAGAGTTTGGGATTTCGCCGGCTTCCTGGCCGCCTGCAGGGCTAATAAAATAAATCCTAACTGAGTGAGAAGAACCAAAGTGGGGCACCGGCGTGGCAAGCGTCTGCAGCAGTAAAGCCCATTTTCTGAGGTCAGCCTTAAATCAGGTGCTGCGGTCAGAGGAAGGAAGGCCCCGGGCCTCATACCCTCGGGACAGGAGGCAGGAGGAGGGCAGCCTGTGAGGAGGGGCCCACGCTGTCGAGGTCTTGCCCTTCTCTTGGTCATTCCACGCCGCAACAAAAGCAGTTTAATAAGTAGATGAGCAGAGGGAAAAGTTCCTAGTTAGAACATCCAACTGTCAGCAATCACGGGATCAGCCAGACAATGATTTGCCATGGGCAGCTGCCCAGCTCACCCTAATTTGATTGTGAGCAAAAGTAGCAGCCGACAATTTGACTGCCCAGATCGATCTGAGAGCTTTTTCCCCAGGAAAAGTTCTCCATTCCAGCTTCCCACACCCGAGAACCCTCTCAATAGTAAAGAACAGAGTGTAGTGTAAAGATAGTTTAACATGTACTTTGCATTTTCCCTAAAGTCTGCTTACTCCTTCTATAATCTATCCATCCTTCTCTGGCTGTCACTCACCAATAAACATTGGCTTCTTGCAAACAAGAGATCAATCATTATCAAGGAAGCCTGAACACTGTACTGCAGCCCTTTTCTGTTCTTTTGAGTGGTTCTGACACTGTTGTCACCTTTTCTCTGAGGTGGTGGAGATAATGAAATGGAGCCTTCGGGCTTCTTCCCCTCCCCTGTCTTTGAAAGCTTAATAGAGTTTTCTTTCTCTTTCCTTGTTCTATAGAGGCCTCAGCAGAAAAAGCCTTCAGCAGCCTGAACTGCAAAAAATTTTTATTGTGATGTGACTGAAGTTTTACTATGTCAAGAAGAGAAGGTCCATACTTCGAGGTTTTCATTATTCTTACGTGGTTATGCTTGCTAATACATTAACATGTCTGGTATTTCTGTAAAATAGCTAAAACCGCTTTTGCTATCTAGCAAGCTGCAACTGCCTTTATGATATTATTTGTTTCTCAGATAAACTGACCTCCATTTTTGCTATTTTCCTTGATTGTATAATTCTTATACTAGAAAGCAAGGAGTGAATATTTCCTCTCAGTGGTTCTATTTTTCTTTTATTTACAAGTGTACAGTTTTATAAACTACCATCACATGAAATTATATTCTCAAGTGAATGGGCTCAAGCTGAAGTTTGTTCATTAGAACAGGTATGTGCAAATTCCCTTCTTTTCCCATCCACCTCTGAAAAACATTCCAGGTACTCAAGAGAACTAAGGAGAGACCTAAGGAACCTCACCTCGCACTTTCAGATTGGCTGGAACACTGAGCTAGAAATGTGCTTTAGGGTTTTAAAATTTAAGACTCTAAACCCAGCTAAAAGCCATCTTCTGGATGTCATCATGGTCTTAGCAATCACCTATCTGGTAGAAGGAAAAAAACCTTGAAACTAGAGACCACTACTGGGGAGCCCCACTTTGTCCACAGACTGTTTTTTAGCAGCCTGACTTGATTTCTCCCAGATTTTATAGCCCAGTTCAAATAGTATGGCTAAATCAGCATTAAGCAGTGACAAAAGAGTGCTCTGAAAATGTCATAAAGATATGCCATTTCTTGGTGATAGCAAAACTGTTCTTAGAGCAATGTTAAGAGTTTCCAAATTAGGTTTAAAAAAAAAGATAATCATCTTATTTTCCTGCTGCTCAAAATGGAAACATAGATTTCTAGCTGCATCAGAATCTTAACTATAAATTAGACTGCTAAGACTGAAAAACAGTAGTAGCTAATTTTTTGAGTGCTTGATATGCACCAAGCCCAGCTCGAAGCGCTTTGTATGTATCATCTCATTCAGTTCCCACAAGAGCCCTAGGAACTGGGCACTGCTGTTATGCCCAGTCTATAGAAGAGGAAACTGAGGCACAGAGTCCTTACATCACTTGCTCAGAACGTGCGTGCTTAGCCACTGTGCTGCCTTGTGCGTCCACCAAAGGCAGATATGGTCCCGGACAAGGACCTGACGCTCCTCAACTCTCCCTTCCTAACTGCAAAAAAGGGATAACATCATATGTCTCACAGAATTTTGTAAAAATTAGATGAAAAAAACATTTAAAATAATGTATTACATTATCAGGCATATAGAGGAGCCCCATAGATCTTAGGTTTCTCTCCTCTTTAATCAGAGTAAAAGGAAACCAGAAATTTGGGGGGTGCTAAGCAAACTGACCATTTTCCAAATTGGCTAATATTAAACCACAGCTTCTAATCCTGCCATTAGTGGAAAGCTTAGCTGGCACTAATGAAACCAGCCATGTGATGCAAGATGAAAGCAAGTCGGGATACAGAAAAGTAAATGCAATTATGCGTCTGCCTGATAAGGTGCTACATGCTTTCTGTCTACACAAAGAGTGTTCTTTTCTGGCTAGAGAACTTTTCTTCTCCACTAAACCTGACTAAGCTTTGGTTTTCATCAGAATGGACCAAGGATAACCTCTCACCTCCTGACACAGAGCCTGATATTGCCAAAGAAACTCAGCAATGCATAGTATGTTACCCATTGCTGAGTTCCTTTTGTTCTTCCTCCAGAGTGGGTCTGCAGCCTGGTGCTAACCAGAGGGTGATCATGTCATTAATCCTGGGTCTATAGCCATCTGTATCACTCACGGGCCAGCTGGAAACAGATGGCCCACTCGAAAGGGTTTAACTGAAACGAATATAATGAAGGGGCTCAGTACAGTGGTGTGGGCAGACTAAGGGAAGCAGCAAGAGGTGGATGCTTTCTGTACCTAGAGACAACATAAAGGTGGAAGCCTTTACCAGCCCTGGAGTGGAAGGGGCAAGGGAGGGGATGGTGTTACAAGAGCCTCGAAGGAGCCAAGCCATAGGGAAGGCAAGACTCCACGGGAGCTCTGACCATAAAGTAATTTGACCATTGCCAGAGTCACAGCAGTTCCCTTTGATTTTCTCCCATGGCTGAACACAACCAGAGCTAGAGGACAAGATTGTCAAGTGAGGCAGCCCACTGAGGGCACAGAGCAGGGAGGGACACAGAATAGATGGGAGAGGAGGCAAATGGGGAATAAGCAGCACTCCATCACATGGGATTTCCCATCTCAAAATCCCAGCACTCTCACAGCCACCCGTGGGCTGATCTGTTGGAACGGCTGCAGTGAGTTCATGAAAATCACCGTCATGGTGCAGGTATAACTGAAGGTCCCTGCAGGGCTTCCCAATGTTAGAAGCACTCGAAGTCCTAAAAGGATAAACTAGGTTTTCAGAAAATAACCATTGAACTACTTGGGAGCTGCAAAATGGATAGCAGTGAGATTTTCAGCCACTCCCAGAGTATTTTAAGTGGTGGACACCTGAAGACTCAACTTTGCTTCAAGCACTGATATTACAGAAGGCAACTTTATGGTCTCCCATTAAAATGTCCCTTAGCAAGATATAAACCTATCTGCACATCTTTTCACATTTAAAGATCTAGTAGTATACTTTTTATTACCCACAACTATATCAAAAGCAGATAAAAAAATCGATCTAGCTATTCAATACAATTTAGTCAAATAGTTGCATTTTCCCTCAAACTCTCCCAAGTCACTAAAAATCCTCCCCTTATATTCAATAGAACCAGAATTAAATTATTTGCAAAAGACCCGAAGACTTGAAATATTTTCATATCCAAGGATTCTGACTCTTATCATCCAGCAGAGCCAAGTTGGGCTGATGCCTCTGATTTATCCGAAAGAAATTAAACAAAACAAAACAAACACAAACTTCACAACCGCAATCCAGTTCCTGAAGAGATTTAGTCATGCTTTCTGCAAGCATACCTCCTCCTAAAGCACGGCAGCTTCCTCAGAGTTACGATTCCCATGGTCCGAGACTTTGAACTGTAAATGTTCTAAGCTGTTGTTGGCTGCCATTTACAATTCTAGGTTGTGTGAATCCCAGGATAGGATGTAATCCTGCCAGGGTTTCATCCCAAGGAGAGGTGGACTTGAAGACTGCTTCCTCCCCAGCTAGTTCTCTAGTCATCTTGGGTCCCAGGGGAAAATATCTCACTGAATATTTATTCTTACAGTCAACTATTCTCAGGGGGCAGCTGTGGATGCCTGGGGTGGGGGGGAGGTGAGGGGCAAAGCACTTTTCTAGGTATTGCATTTCTGCAATAGAACATCTTCTCTTATAGAGCTGATGATATTTGCCGTAGTTAGGTTCAGGTGTCAACTTGGCCAGGTGAAGGTGCCTAGTTTTGTTGCTGCGGACATGAGCCAATGGCAGGTGAAGCTCATCTATTGCTGATTATATCTGCAGTCAGCTAGGAGGCATGCCTGCTGTAATGAATGATGTTTGATTTAATTGGCTGGATGCTTAAATGAGAGAGCTCAATGTAGCACAGCCCAAGCAGCTCAGCATACCTCATCTCAGCACTTGCAGCTCAGCCCAGGCCTTTGGAGATGCAGAAAGGAATCACCCCGGGGAAAGCTGTTGGAACCCAGAGGCCTGGAAAGAAGGCCAGCAGAGATTGCCCTGTGCCTTCCCATGTAAGAAAGAACTTCAGTTGAAAATTAGCTGCTTTTCCACTGAAGAACTATAAATTTTTAACTAAATAAATCCCCTTTTATTAAAAGCCAATTTAAAAAAAAGTCTATCTCTGGTGTGTTGCATTCCGGCAGCTAGCAAACTAGAACAACATTCAACCAGATGAGCAGTAACGACCCCTTGAACTTATGCTGACCCTCAGTACTGCTGTCTTGGATTATAAACACATATGCAAACACTCAGACACAGCCCAGAAGCAGCAAGATAAGGGAGTAAGAAGGTTAAGATGGAGAAGAGTCTTTTCTAATTCGACAAATAACATTTGAAATTCCAAAGAATTCAAGTAATTTGGAGTTAAGGGGAGGCACAACGTTAAATAAGAATACAAATGAATTCAAATTTCTGAATTAGAACAAATGAATATGGCAATTTTCTTTCATATAGGAATTATAGGGGAATGTGTAGTTTGAATATTTACAGCTTCTTTAGCATATCAATAAATGTCTTTATGGCCAAGTTAAATTATTATTCATACACTCGACAAATATTGAATTTCTACTGTGTCAGATACTATTCTAGAAGTTGGAAATATGGTGATACAAAAAGACAGACCAGACCTCTGTTCTTTGTTATGGGAGAGACACTCGATAAACAACTACACAAATAAGTGATAATGTAATTTCAAAATAGTGACAAAAGCTATGATGAAAATACATAGGCAGTCAAGAGTGGTGGTTAGGGACATGGGCTTCAGAGCCAGGCAGCCTGGTTCATATCTCAGCTCTGCTACTTCCCCTGACGATTTGGGGCAAATTGCATAACCTCTCAGGGCCCCAATTTCTTCTCTGGTGAAGTAAAAACAAGAACAGAACCTGGCTCATAGGGTTCGGAGAAGTGAATAACATAGTACATATTCAGGGCCTCTACCAGTGGATGATATAGAGTGTGCCATCAATAAATGCTAGCTTTTACTATTTTAGATTGGGGTGGTCCAGGATAGGCTTCTCAGAGATGGTGACCACCATGTGCATATCCAACAGAAGAAGCAGTGACAGTGAAGGTTTTAGGAAGGCGTGAGCAAGCCTTGTTTAAGAAAGAGAAAAAGGACCAGCGAGGCTGGAGGAGAGCAAGGGAGAAGAGTGGGGTGAGATGAGGTCAGGTCATGTAGAGACTTAACAGGTCTTTGCTAGGAGTCTGGTCCTGACTGAGAAGGATGAGAAGCCATTAGAGGTTTTAAGCAAAGGATGCACAAGACCTGATTTACATTTTTAAAGCATGTTGGCTGTTGTGGTAATAAGAGTGAACTCTAGGAGGTCAAGAAAGGAAACTGGGATAGTTAGAAGGTAACTAGAGTGGTTCAGATGAGAAACTCGTGGTTTGGACTAGGGTAGTGGCAGTAAAGATTGCAAAGGACAGATGTGAGATATGTCTTGGAGCAGGGGTTGGCAAACAATGGCTCACAGGTCAAAATCAGACTTCTTCTTGTTTCTGTAAATGAAGTTTGATTGGAACATAGACATGGTCATTCATTTATGTATCATCCCTTCTTGTTTTCCTGCAACAATGGCAGAGTGTAATAGTTATAATAGACACTAGAAGGCCTACAAAGCTCAAAACATTTACCATAGCCCTTTATAGACAGTTTGACAACCCTTTCCTTGAAGAAAGAGCCAATGAAGCTGGCTAATGGATTGGGTATGGAGGTAAGAAAAAGGAAGTAATCAGAATTGTTCCTGGGGTTAGCCGTGAATAACTGCAGAGGTTGGGGGAGGGAGAGACAGACAACCCCTTGGGGAAAGTGGCAGGAAGAGAGTCACTATTGGTTTGGGCGTGTTAAGTTTGAAATGTCTCTTAGACATTCAAGCAGAGGGGTTAAGCAGGCACCTGAATGTACCAATCAGAAGTCTGGAGCAGGAATAATAAATGTAGGTGTCATCTGCCAACATCTGTTCACTTCTCTCCATTTCTACCGCCATTACAATTTCCATTTGAACCACTGTAGTGACCCCCTAACGCTTAAGGCCACTATGGGGCAGGCTGAGATTACCTAGACAGGGAGTGCAGACAGCAGAGGGACCAGAGTTACGGCTTGAGCCTGAGGCCATACAACATTGAGGGGTCAAGCAAAGGAAGTAGGGTCAGTAAAGGAGATTAAAAAAGAAGTGCCTAGTGGAGGTAGGAAGGAAGCCCAGTGAAGCATGTCACAGAAATGAAGAGGAAACAGTTTGTTGAGAAGAGGCAGCTCCCTGCAATTCCACTCCTAGTTATTTGCCTAAGAGAAATGAAAACATATGCCTCCCACAAAAACCTGTACATGAATATTTACAGCAGCAGTGTTCGTAATAGTAAAAAAAAAAAGGTGGAAACAATCTAAATATCCATCAACTAAAAATATGTATTAACAAAATATGGTATATTCATACAAGGAAATGGTATTGAGCCATAAAAAGGAATGAAATACCGATACATGCTACAACGTAAATGAGCCCTGAAAATACTATGATGAGTGAAAGAAGCCAATCACAAAAGACCACACATCTGCATGCTTCATTTATACGAAATGTCCAGAATAGGCAAATTTTTAGAGTAAAAAAGTAGATTGGTGGCTGCTTAGGGCTGCAGGCGGAAGGAATGGGCATTTGGGGGATGATAAAGTGACCACTGAAACTGACAAGATGGAGAAAGAGACCTTTCAGTGAATGGATGATAGTTGACAGCCCTCACGGATGGAGTTGAGGAAGAAAATGGGAGGTGACGTGTGAAGACAGAAGTTACACAACAGCCAAGACATTTCATTGTCTTGGAGACAACTGGAGAGGAGAAACAAGTAGCAGCTGGAAAGAATCATGTAGACAAAGGGTATTTTTAAAATAGAGGAGATGCTAGAGAATATTTTTAAGATAATGGGAATGATCCAGTTGAAGAGGGAACAAATTATACAGAAGAGAGACAAAAGTGAGGTCTTTGAGAAGGTGGGAGAGGGTGAGGTCCAGAGGTCAAGTGGAAGGTGGGCCAAAGAAAGGGGTAAGAAACCATCTTGGTAACAGGAGAGGACATAGGTGTTAGTATAGATTCAAAAGGGTTGGTAGACTTAGCGGAGGGCATATAAGGGCATTTCTGTATGGTAACTCTTGTTTTCTCAATATGTGTGAGAAAAACTCAGCAACTGGGGTGGAATGGTGGGGAAGGCAACGTAGGCAGTTTGAAAAGAAGTAAGCGCAGGTCATGGATTCGTTAACTTTAATCAAATATCTTTTACAGTCCCCAGAGCATCCAGCACAGAGCTAGTTCACACAGTAAGAACTCAAACACACACTGGTTAAGGACATGAAGCTTGGAATGCGAACGTGGCTATCACCTTTTTTAGTCAAGGTGTTGAGGATGTGTGTAGCCCAGGTCTCCAGGTTTCCTTCACTGGGTGCAACGCTTGCCTGGCTGTTTGCTGAAGGTAGAGTCTTAGGTATCTGCAAACAGTTAAGCCAGGTAACCACCCCTTCTGCCATAAATGTCACCTCCAGAAACTACAAGCTGATAAACAGTGCCGTAAAGATAAGATGTCAGAAAAGCATTAGGCTCTTCTTTAGCCAAGTGGCATCTCAGCCAAACACAAACGCGAAAGGTCTGAATCCCATAGGGCAGCAGTGTGGAACCCAACCTTCTACCCAGCCCAATATTACCATTATTGATAGAGGCTGTCCTGTATCAGATCAAACTTCTCTTTCTCTCCTCTTCTTGATACTAATTTATTAGATTTCTCTCCTTTTCTTCTTTCTTCCTTCTTGCTTACTCCTTTTCCATTTCTCCTATCTTAACCACAGTTAAATTATTTTCCTAGGTAGGTTTGTCTCTTCCATTGAGTATCTTCTCTCCAGGTGTGCCCAGGTCCTACGCAATTCTGTTCTATTAGAACTATATCAGAGACTACCCCCTCCCTCCAACATCATCAGGGTCAGGCACAGGATTCAGTGGGTCCAGGCTTCAGGTTCTACCTTGACATGCCACAAACGCAGCTGCCTCATATAAAAGGGGAAGGACTGAAACAAGGGATTATAAATGGGTTTGATACAGATGAGAAATGTCTTACTGCTTTTATTGTATCAGTAATTAGACAATGAATGGTAAAAACTCTTTTGCCTTTTCCAATGCATCCTTTGAGTAGATACTTAGAGATTATGTGACACACATGCAAGAAACCATTCACTCATTTTGTAAATATTTATTGAATGTTTACTCTATGGAAGGCACTTATTTGGTCTAGAAGCCCAAATTTATTGTGGCTTGGACATTAGGCCACAATACAAAAAGGAAGGAGAACATGTGGCGTCTAAAAAATTGTTTTAAAACTCTCTTTTTATAGGGATTGTGCAGGCTTGTTTTCTATGTTGCTGTTAGAGAGAAAGAAGAACCCTGCTCTGTTGGTGTTCAGGATGGCATAAGAGAGTGATGGTGGGCCTAGAAAAAGTAAAAATGTCAGAATATACCCCCAGCTTTTAAGGCAGCCCTCCAACATTTAGTCATTTGACTACCGGGCAACAGACACCCCATTTGTCATCTACCCCAAATCGCTGGCGAGCCTCTCCAGCTGGGTCCCCAAACTGCCTGTACAGTTGTAGAGACCAATCTTTACACAGCGGGCAGGGAGCAGTGAGGGCACCACTGAAATGTCGCTCAGAAATATTTGGCCCATCTGTCTCTTGATGTTCTGAAATTTTCTTTGAAGCTAATAATGTGGCCAAGCAGAAGGATCAAGGACTCTGCAGGACCCAAAGGCAGCACAGCCATTTACCATCTAAGGGACCTCAGGCAAGTGACCCGATCTTACTGAGCCTCGGCTTTGCCTGTAATGTCTCCTATGTTGTAGGATTATTCTGATAATGAAAGATAATATATATAAAGTGCTCCAATAATTTCAAAATCAAAGCTATTATTATTGGCAGTGTGACTTCAGGAGACCACGATGATCTACATAGTTCATATCAACTTGAGATATTTGATGTTTAAAATTCTACCCCTAGTGATAGAATGCTCACCTTCCGTGTGGGGGACTGGGGTTCAATTCCCGGACCAGGCACCCCCCCCCCAAAAAAAATTCTACCCCTAAAGATTCAAAGTGAAAGGAAAAAAGCTTGACACCGTCATCACACAACACACATACACACACACACACACACATCCCTAAAGGAAAAGTATACTATAACAATAAAAGTAGAAGATGCCTGTTTACTCACTTAACTCCCAACACCTTGAGAAAAGACACAATACTTTCTCATCTCTTTACCCTCCCCCCACCCCCCCACCCCCCGTACAGTGCCTGGTCCAGCTGCCCAAGCTCAAAGCACTGCCCATGTCCCTGGTTTTATTAGGGCCACAAAGTAGAAGAAAGCAGAACAGGAGGAGATGGCTTCCCTGAGGCAGGTAGAAAGGGTAAGGCGATATGCTGTAAAGAGTCAAAGTCACATTTTCTCCAGGTCCCAGGCAACTTTCCATGCCCAGGCAGAAAGCGAAGCTTTGTAACAGACTCCTTTACACATGCTTGGCTTGGTTCAGCAGACAAAGCAGCAACAGTGGCATCTTCAGGGCAATCAGATGAACTAGGCCAGGAAGCAGAGATGCAAGGTGGGGAAAGCAGTTTTCAGAATACACTCTGCAGCAGAGACAGCTGGTGTTTGCCTTTTCTCCATCTTAAGTGCAGGTATTGCCCCATAATGGTTACGTTCATGTGGCAACTCAGCCAGGCTATTGTATCCAGTTGTTTGGTCAAGCAGGCAATAGCCTGATTGTTACTGTGAGGATATTTCATGGATTTAAATCATTAATCAGTTGATGGTACCCAGGACTGACAGCATCTACAATCAACAACCGAGACTGCCTTCAGAAATGAGAGAAGTCTCATCCAGTCAGTTGAAGGCTTTAAATGGAGAACTGATGATTTCAAGGGTCAGAAAGAAGAACTCCTATCCCTGTTTTAGCCATCCAGCTTATCCTGGGGAATTCACCAAAAGCTTTATTGCCATTCCCAGTTTGCAGCCTGCCCTCTGGAATTCAGACTTGCCAAACCCCACGGTCACAGGAGATGATTCCTATAATAAAAATCTCCTGGGAGAATCCTAAAACAGAGCTGAAGGGCTGAACCAAAGGGCAAGCCACCTCATCAACAAACTTCCAGAGACTCCCTCTGCAGTCGGAAAGGTTTCAGCCCAGCTCTCTTGAAGCTGGAAACTCTTCTTTATGGCAAGCAACAAAAATGAACTTTTATTTTTAAAGAAATGACACTGAACAATAGGAAGTTGGACAGCTCATAGAATCCTCAGGGCAAACTGAAGAACCAGGCTCAGAGAACAGGCAAGGACAAAGGGAAGATAAACATTGAGAACACAGGCCAAGAGCCCAGGGGGTAATTCTGGTGAAGACATTTCTGTGGTTTCCCACGGATACCATCAGCTCTGCTGCCACTGCTGTGGCTGGAGTCACTCCCTCTGCTGCCCCTGAAAGGTGGCGTTTTCAGATGATATACTTCTGCCACCTCCCAAATGAAATCTCCACTACTCTGCTCTGCATCAGTAGTTCTCGATTCAAAGTCCCAGGCAGTTCCGTCTCACTGGCCAAGCCAAGCCACAGGCTTGCAGCTAGCTATAAAGGGTCCTTGGAAAGGATCTTGTCATGCTCAGGGAAATTCCCCAGCCAAGGAAAAGAGATCCTGCAGATACTGAGCAGACAAAACCCATCAAGGGTCCTCTACAAAATGGGTCTACAGAGACGGGAAATTGCAGACCTGCCACCAGGGGGCGTTCTGAGCTCGTGGGAAGTTGACAAAGCAGAAGGGGCAGGAGGGAGGCAGGGTTCAAAAATCTAAATGCAAATGTTGACTCTGTCACTAATTAGCTTTGAGGCTTGGGCAGGTACATAAGCTGCTCTGGATTTTTGTCTGCGTAGAAGAGGAATATTATTCTACCTATCCTGCAGGCTGATGTGTATCTCAAATGAGATGACTGTGGACAGGTTTTGAAATTTAAACTATTCCTGAATACATCCTTTTGCCTCTCAAAGTTCCAGGATATCTATCTGTAAAATGAGAATGCTATTCCTTACGTTGTAGGGCTGTCATTGAGGTAACTGGACTATTATAAATGAGTGGTTTCCTCACGGATGAAAATTCTTTGACGTCTGGCATTTGCGTCAAAACAATGGGGTAGTGGGTGGGAGAGGAGGTGGGTAGGGATACAGATGGCATAAGACTCGAACCTGGGAGGTGGGCACGTGGGGCTCTGTTATGCCGTCTCTCTACATTAGCATGACTTGAAAGTTTCCATTAAAAACTATCTTTCAAATGAACGGTCTTAGAAATATTTAGAAGAAACAGACCGCGCTTTCCAAATTTTATTACTAATGGGTCAGCGTCACGAGTTCCATCAACCAAGCCCCCCCACCCGCGCCCCACCCCAGGGAGGATGTTTTCTAAGGCACTGTGTCTTTTCTCGATCAGGGAAACATCTCTAGTGGCTAAACCCCGGTTTAAAACAAAACTAAGCCCCAAAGAAGAGAAAATCAGAAGCAACACACACACACACACACACACACACACACACACACACACACACACACACACACACACACACACACACTTGTCCTTGGTTCCGTTCAGGGTCAGAGCCAACCGTGAACTTGCTTTCCAGCGAGCAAAACTAACTCGGCCTTTTTTTCTTTTTCTTTCTCAAACTGCATTCGGCTGAGGGGCACATACAACAGCAAACGGGCTTCCTGAGGAAGCTCGCGGGCAGCCCGCAGGCAGGGCACGAAGGCAGCAGCCGGGTGGGCCCACCACCCTCAGGCTAGCGGCCCGGGGCGCCCCGGGCACCCGCCGGCGGCTCCGCATGGACCCAGGCCCTTCCGCGCAGCGCTGTCCCGTGCGGCCAGGTCGCGGGGGCGGCCGTGGGCCCCGCGAGCGGAAGGGGACTCCCTGACACCCGACGTCACGTCGTGGCGGGGGGAAAGCCAACCGTGCGGGCGTGGCGGGAGCCTGGAAAGGGACGCGGGCGACCCGAGGGAGCATTTCAATCCCAGCCGAGGTCTGTCCCCCGGGCGGAGCCTAGCAGACCGGGCGAGTTTGGTGAGGGTAAGAACTCGCCTGGAAACCTCGGCCAACGCTCGCCCTACGTCCCAACGTCAGGAAAAGCTCCACTTGCACTGGGTGCGGTAAAATCTTGGCCAGCCCATACCGGGCCAGCGAACTAACCAACCACAGCATTAGCCTTTAACCAAGTCTCTGGGACGCCCTGCACCGCGCACCTAAAGCCCCAAGCAAACATGGCTCCCAGCGGGGAGGAAATGGTTCTGCCCCTAATCAAGATGGCGGCGGGGGCGGGGCTGGCTGGCGGAAGTGGCCAGAGGAGCGGGTGACGGGTCAACGATGGCTACCGCGGCTGCCTCCTCTGCGCTGAAGCGGCTGGACCTGCGCGACCCCGCGGCGCTCTTTGAGACGCATGGAGCGGAAGAGATCCGCGAGCTGGAACGCCAGGTTCGGGCCGAGATCGAGCACAAGAAGGAGGAGCTCCGGCAGATGGTGGGCGAGCGGTACCGCGACCTGATCGAAGCGGCCGACACCATCGGCCAGATGCGCTGCTGCGCCGAGGGGCTAGTGGACGCCGTGAGGGCCACCGACCAGTACTGCGCCCGCCTCCGCCAGGCCGGCCAGGCCGGCCCGGCCGCGCCCCGGTCGCCGCCAGCCTCTCAGGTCAGTCCCCGCCCCTTCCACCCCTCGGACCCCCGCGGGTCAGCCCGGGTCTCGGCCGTGCATCCTCACCTGGCTTCGGAAGAGCCTGTCCCCGCAGTTTGAGCTCCCCTTTTCGGCCCTTCCTCGGAGGAGGACGCCTGGCGTCCTTTCGCCGGCTGCTGATCTCTTCTCCAGAGGTCTCTCAGCAGTTTCTTCAGGACCCTCCCCCGACTTCCCGGCCCTGATTGCCCCACCTCACTCTGGATCACTGTGCTCTCCCTTCCAGCGTTACATGAGAAAATGCCAGGGGTCTCTCTCGCTAGACATTTCAACTCACTCTCTGTATGACGTTTCCTGACATTGTCCTTCTTAGAACAAATTTCTTTCTTTCACACCTTCTCAAATTATTCACACACACACCATCCCCTCAATTACTGACACACTCCCAACTAGCTTTTCTACCCTTTGGAAGTTTTTCCTGGAGAGTGGTGCCAGGCATCAAGCCCTCCCCCTTTGATAGCAGAACGTTTTCTTTTTAGGGCACCAATACTCTTCTTAGTAAGGTTATCCTAAGTGTTCTAACCCCCAGATGCTAATGATTGGACCCGTGTGGAAGATTGTGAACCTGCACACCCCGTAATATTGGAGCAGCATCTTGCGTTCCTGTTGACCTAAATGTGAACATATTGAAAGGGCAGGGAGGGCGGGAAGGTAAACAGGGAAGTTTATCAACGATGCAGGAGGAGAATCTTATGCAACTTGGAAGGAAACTGCAAAAATATCATCTAACTCCAGATCGGAACTTTTTAATACTACTGTGTTTTAGAAGAATCCAAATAAATAGGTTATGCTTGCACATTAGAACCATAGAAGGTTGGATATACTTCCCAAATTTTGGAAAGGAGAGACCTCAACCATACCTGGATTGTGTATTTACCGGAGGTCCATCTTTAGGTGATTAGTCTGCATTTCAACTGGAATGGTTCCAGGTTTGTTAAAAAGCTAACTTGTACTAACATATTGATTTTCATTGCAGTTATATTGTCATGTCTCAGTCAAGCCCACAAAAATTTGCCTGCCCTGTTCAAGGCATAAAGAAACAGAAGCCCTCCCACCCCACCCCAGTTCCTACTCTGAAGAAGTTTATGATCTATATCGATAGAGGGTTAAATTATGTAAATAATTTAGAATAGCAGCAGAAAAAATTGCAGAATAATGGGTGATTAATTGCAAGTATAATTGAGTGTGACTTACCATAAGTATTCTGAAAGTCATCATTTCAGGCTCACGTCCTTCGCAGTAAGGAGGGGTCTTAAGGACAGGTGGAATTTGGAAATATGGGTCTGGAGTATGTAAGAACAGATAAAAGAGTTAATCAGTTTGATTAAAGCAGAGTTCTCAACCTTGGCACTACTGACATTTTGGCCTGGATCATTCTGTATTGAGGGTACTGTCCTGTGTATTGTATACCTCACTAGCCTCTCTGCCCACTATATACCAGTAGCACAGCCCTTCTCTGTGACAACCAAAAATGTCTCCAGACATGCCAGAAGTCCTCTGGGTGATAAACAACCATCCCACACCCCCAGCATTGAGAACCACTGGATTTAAGCATTGATGGAACAAAGTGGAAGAGCAGGAAATCCTTTACCACCAAGCTAAAATTCTAAGCAGTGGGGGAACTTTTTAGAACTGGGCAAAGCTATGACCTAAATGCATTTGAGGGAGGCTGATCTAACAGCAAAAGTTTAGAGAGGAGAGAGAATGAAGATCATGCAAGGAAAATGTTTTTAGATTAATTTAAGGATGAGATGTTAATAACTGATGACCTGAATTAGAATCATGGAGTTGGTAACAAACTCAGATGTTAGAGATGTCAACAGAACTAACAAGAGGACGTGAAAGTCCTAGGATTTGGGAAGCAGAGTGGTGGTATATGCTAAGACTTATCAGGAGGTCAAGAAGTTAATATTGTTGGTAGGGGAGATGAATTTCATTGCAGTGAAACCAGGAGAAATGTCCTGCAGCAGCAGCAAAGGCATGACGAGGATTCAGAGGAGAAGGGATGACTAAAACTAAAGATGCTGTAGTCTTCTGCTTAGAGGTGAGGTTTGAGGGAAGAGTACCCCAAGGTAGGGAAGACAAACTAGAAGTAGTAGAATCTTGAGAACTGAACCAGAGGAAGATCTGGGAGAGGGTTGATGGAGAGCAGCAGCCAGCAAACAAGTCCATGATGCCCTCAGAGAAGCAGGAGAAAACATAGGAAGGCATAACATCAGAGAAGGGAAAAAGAAAGCACATGCAGTGGTGGTCGGTAGGGCTCCATGCTATCGAGACATCAGGAGGATCCCTGTCAACCAGACTGGAAGATCACCAAATTAAGGTTGCTTCTCCAGGGGATTGAGCAAAGATACACCCAAGTGGCAGGGAAAGCCAGTGGGACTTCGCAGTATCCCTGTCTCCAGGAAGGCTACTATACTGTTCTAGTTTGCAAGCTGCCGGAATGCAATATACCAGAAACAAAATGGCTTTTAAAAAGGGGAATTTAATAAGTTGCTAGTTTACATTTCTAAAGCCGAGAAAGTGTCCCAATTAGAATAAGTCAATAGAAATGTCCAATCAAAGGCATCCATCCAGGAAACGATACCTTGGTTCAAGAAGGCCGATGAAGTTCAGGGTCTCTCTCTCAAGTGAGAAGGCACATGGTGAACACAGTCACGGTTTCTCTCTCGGCTGGAAGGGCACATGGTGAGCATGGTGTCATCTGCTAGCTTTTTCTCCTGGCTGCCTGTTTCGTGAAGCTCCCCAGGAGGCATTTTCCTTCTTCATCTCCAAAGCATTGGCTGATGGACTCTCTGCTTCTTGTGACTGTCATTCTTCTCTGCTTTCTCTGAATCTCTCATTCTCCAAAATGTTTCCTCTTTTATAGGACTCCAGAAACTTACCAAGACCCACCCAAATGGGTGGAGACATGTCGTCACCTTACCCAGTTTAACAACCACTCTTGATCAAATCACATCTCCAGGAGATGATCTAATTACAGTTTCAAACATACAGTATTGAATAGGGATTATTCTGCCTTTATGAAATGGGGTTTTGATTATAACATCACTTTTCTGGGGGACGTACATCCTTTCAAACCAACACGTATATCAAGCTTCCATGCCCGCTAAGGGGTTTTTAATCAGGCTTGATGAAAGCTTGGTATCCTAAAATACCCCCATATTTCTGCCCAAGTCTGCAGAACACTGACCATGATTTTATTTGTTCTTCTCACCTAGTTCTTTGCCTTTCCATGTAGCCACAGCAGCCATCCCAGGAGAAGTTCTACAGTATGGCTGCCCAGATCAAGCTACTATTAGAAATTCCTGAGAAGATCTGGAGTTCGATGGAGACCTCTCAGTATCTTCATGCCACACAACTCTACCTGCTCTGCTGCCACCTTCACAGGCTGCTCCATTTAGATTCTTCTAATTCCCGGTACAGCCCTGTCCTCTCCCGATTCCCTATACTCATCCGGCAGGTGGCAGCAGCCAGCCACTTCCGGTAAGTGGATCCAGCTTGAAGATGTCTGGTGATTGTCACTCTTTATCACTACAGTTTTATGGAATGTTTCTTCTTTCCTGATGTCCCAAGGCTTTTTTCCCAAGCTGATAAAAATTCCCTGTTAAACTTTTCTCATTACCTCTCCAGGTCATCCATTCTGTATGAAAGCAAGATGCTGCTCAAAAGCCAAGCTGTGTCTGACCAAGCCGTAGCCGAAGCCCTGTGCTCTATAATGCTCTTAGAAGAGAGTTCTCCTCGCCAAGCCCTCACAGACTTCCTCTTGGCCAGAAAGGCAGCTATTCAGAAACTTCTCAACCAGCCACACCAAGGTGGGTGTGGCTTCTCTTCAGAATTTGGTCCTCAAACATGGAAAGGGGCACAGTGAACCAAGGGAGACTGAAGCATCCAGAGCATTCTCTGTTTTTAACTTTAATTAGAGCTTGGTATCCTAAAATAGAGCAAAGTATTTAAAGGAGGATGATTTCTTCTCTCACAGGCACTGATGCAAAGACCCAGATTTGTTCGTTGGTGGAGTTGCTGTCCACCACTTTGAACCAAGCTCATTCCCTTTTCTACAGTTTACCAGAAGGTCTGCTGCCAGACCCAGCCATGCCGTGTGGACTTCTCCTCACCACTCTGGAGACCATCACAGGCCAGCATTCTAGTGGTGAGCTTTTAGCCAACTTTTTTCTCTTCCAGTTCATTCAGTTGATATTTACTGAGCACCTACCATGGTCTATGCTGGACTCTGGGGAGACTCTGTCCAGTACTGTGGACAAATATGAACCCTTCCTTTGTGGAAGACACCGTCTAGTGGTAGAGACAGATAATTGAATTAAGAATACGCAATTATTTAACATCAATATTGATCATTGTATAAAGGCAAAGTACAAGTTCTCATTAAGGTCAGAGAAGACTTCCCTAGGGATATCTGAAAGTTGAGTAGGAGTTAACCGGGTAAACAAAGCAAGGAAGAGAGTTCCAGGCAAAGGAAAGAGGATATGCAAAGGTCCTAAGTCAAGAAAGATGTTTGTACATTTGAGAAACTGAAAGAAAGCCATTATAGCTGAGGGGTATGGGATGAGGGGAAGAATAGCCATGAGAAGAGATTGGAGACATGGCCATGGACCAGATAAAATGGAGCATTGTGGGCCAGGCTAGAAATTCTTATCCTAAGAATAATGGATAGCCTTCTAGATCATTCCAGGCATGGTGCTGTCCATCTCTTAAATGTTCCCGTGCATCCTATTTGATATTTATTTGGCAACATTTCTTATAATTGGAAGTAAGGAAATGGTAATTGGCTTTTTTGTTTTTTTGGCATGGGCAGGCACAAGGAATTGAACCCGGGTCTCTGGCATGGCAGGTGAGCACCTTTGCCTGCTGAGCCGCCATGGGCCACCCAATTGGCTTTTACATGACAGTGGATCCCAGTGGAGCTAGAGTACATGCTGAGAGCTCGCTTAGGAAGCTATCGCCATAATCGAGGTGCCATATGATGGAGGGTGGGATTAAGTGGGAACAGTAGAGATGGAGCTAATTAGACAGGTTAGACATCAGTTTAGGAAGAGAGGATTTGGTGATGGAATGTGATGGAGAGTGAGGAGGGAGGTGTCATTTAACTAGGAAAAAGGGTGATTTGCAATAGGCCGAGCCCTCAGTCTTGGGATTTGTTCATATGAAGCTCATCCCCACAAAGGATAGGCTAAGCCTACTCAAAATTAGGCCTAAGAGTCACCCCCACAGAATCTCTTCTGTTGCTCAGATGTGGCCTCTCTCTCTCAGCCAACACGGCAGGCAAACTCAACTGACCTCCCCCTCTCTATGTGGGACATGACTCCCAGGGGTGTAAACCTTCCTGGCAACATGGAACAGAAATCCTAGAATGAGCTGGTATTCAGCATCAAGGGATTGAGAAAACCTTCTCAACCAAAAGGGGGAAGAGGAAAATGAGAGAAAATAAAGTGTCAGTGGCTGAGGGATTTCAAACAGAGTCAAGAGGTTATCCTGGAGGTTATTCTTACGCATTATATAGACATCCCCTTTTTAGTTTAAAGTATATTAGAGAGGCCAGAGGGAAGTGCCTGAAACTGTAGAGCTGTGTTCCAGTAGCCATGTTTCTTGAAGATGAATGTATAATGATACAGCTTTCACAGTGTGACTGTGTGATTGTGGAAACCTTGTGTCTGATGCTCCTTTTATCTACAGTATAGACAGATGAATAAAAAATATGGAGTAAAAATAAATAAATAATAGGGGGAACAAAGGTTAAAATAAATTGGGTAGATGGAAATACTAGTGGTTAATGAGAGGGAGGGGTAAGGAGTATGATATGTATGAGTTTTTTCTTTTTTCTTTTTATTTCTTTTCCTGGAGTGATGCAAATGTTCTAAGAAATGATTGTGGTGATGAATATACAACTATGTGATGACATCGTGAGCCACTGATTATACACCAAGTATGGAATGTTTATATGTTAAGAATGTTTATGTTTGTATGTTGTTTTCTTTGGTCAATAAAAAAGTGAAAAAAAAAGAAAAAAGAGGGAACCATTTTGGAAAAAGCTTAGAGCTCACAGAGCCTACACAGCCAGAGATCTTTAGAGATGCAGAAGGAAAACATCCCCAGGGAAGTTTTATGAAATGAGAAGAGAAAATTAGATGTCACCATGTCCCCTTCCAACTGACACAGGTGTTCTGGACCCATCAGCCTCTCTTGAATTGAGGTATCTTTTCCTGGATGCCTTTGCTTGGACATTTTCATGGCCTTAGAACTGTAAATGTGCAACTTAATAAATTGACTTTTTAAAGGCCTCCCCCCAAAAAAAAGTGATTTGAAGGGGACAATGGTTTTACTTTTGAAATTTTAATGATTGAGAGCTTGGAATGGGAAAGCAGAGTGAGCAGGTGACTCCGAGGGTCTAGAACAGGGAATTGAGAGGTCCACCTGGAGTCACACATCTGTGACTCATCTGCATGAGGCTTGAATTTGAAACCACAGGAGTGGATGACATCATCCGTAAGAAGAGAAGAGAACATGGGACTGTACTCTAAGATCCCCAAAGTTACGAAGGTCAGATCAAGGAGTCAGGAAATTGACAAAAGAGACACAGAAAAGGGTAGACGGGAAACAAGTAAATGCAGTGACAGCCGCATGATCAGAGATGTGACACTATAGTCTAATCTTTGGTCTTTAACCTCCGGTAGGGTCCCCCTTCCTTATGCCTTGGTTTCCATCTTATAAATGGTGGCTATTGACTAATTCATTATGGCTTTAGGAAACAGAGGTACAAGAGGACTTGGAAGACCCCGAGGTTACACATCTCCAGAGGGTGCCTTCATGCAGGATACAATGTGAACAGTCCTTGGGTTTTATAGCATAGTCCCACACCCTTCTTGGGGCATCACCTCTGAATTGTTGTGAACCATCAGGATGAGTGGAAGATTCTCTCCTTAAATGTTCCAGGGAGGAGGGAGGATGGGGAGGGAAGGAAACCCCCTTTTTTTTTTTTGACACCTTAAGCTCTACTTTTAAGGTACCAAGGACTCCACAGCACTCACTCCTCTTTTCTGTTTACCCCATTCCTTTCTCCCCTGACCTTTGCTATTCTTCTCAACTGATAGGAAGGTCAGAGTCACAGGGAAGCTGCCACACTCCTTGATGAAGGAAGCCCTGGACATATGCTCTCTGTTCTTTTTCCCTCCACTTCCAAGGTTCTAGCCTGAACCTGCACAGACAAAGACTAAAGGCTTTCTTGAGAATTCCTTCTAGGTCCATTTCTTAATGATATTTAAAACCCAGCTGATTTCTTGCTGGTACTTCTCTTTAGGAAAAGGCATCAGTGTTCTGCAGGAGGAAATGAAGCTCTGCAGCTGGTTCAGACATCTGCCAGCATCCATTGTCAAGTTCCAGCCAGGTCTTCGAACCCTTGCCCATCCCATCAGCCAGGAATACCTGAAAGACACACTGCAGAAATGGATCCACATGTAAGTAGCCAGAAGGAGCTTTTCCTGAGGCTGGCACAGAGCTACCCAGAGTTAATAAGGAATGGGCTGATAAGCTTGACCTTCTAGCTTGTGCTCCCATGTCACCGTGCTAGGTCATGTCAGCCACTGAGTGGTCTATCACCCCCTTTATGGTGGTTTAGCACCACTGTGGGAGAACCTCGTCTTTCAAAATATTTCATAGAGGATTTTAAATTCTCTTTATGCAAGTGTCTGAAGCTTCAAAGTTTTTATTTAGTGCATTGATTTTTGAAGCCATTCAATAGAGCTCTGGAGTTCCTTACAGATGTCTCAAAGAAGGAAGGGTAAGCCTGGGGAAAGGGCTGCAGACTCCACACGCCCAATCCAGCTAAAGGAGCTCTGTATTTGTGTTTATTTATGTATCGAGGCCCAGGAAAGAGGTTTGAAAACCACAAATCTAATGGAGCCCCAGGGAAATGATTTTGTTTTAGGTGTAATGAAGACATTAAAAATGGGATCACCAACCTGCTCACATATGTGAAGAGCATGAAGGGCCTTGCAGGGATCCGGGATGCCATGTGGGAACTGCTTACCAACGAGTCCACGAATCAGAACTGGAGTGTGATATGTCAGCGGCTTCTGGAGAAACCCCTCTTGTTCTGGGAGGATTTGATGCAGCAACTGTTTCTTAACAGATTACAGGTGAGGAGGAAAGTTATGTCACACAGTCATTTTATGGCTGACCCTAGTGAGATACTTTCAGCTGCTAATCTTTTCACTGTCTTGGTAGACTTCACTTCTTAAATGTCTTCTTTGCCTGCTCACTTGCTCCAGGGGTGACTCTTCTGAATAAGAAACAATAGAAATGAACAGAGATCCAGATTCCAGAGTTAAAAAAAAAAAAAGATGGGAGTATGCCCCTGTCCATTAGCACTGGCTTCTTTATCCTCTCCCAGCCCCACGTCATCTTTCTGAACATGGTGATGAATATTCTGAATGCTAGGGTAGATTCCTGCTTACTACTCTCATCTTGAAATTTCTTTAAAAGAACTCGTCTCATTCTCTTTTAGACTCTGACGAAAGAAGGCTTTGACTCCATCTCCAGTAGCTCCAAAGAACTCCTGGTTTCAGCTCTACAAGAATTTGAAACCAGTACCAGCAGTTCCACTCTAAACAAGCACATCCACTTTGAGCTTAACATGTCTCTTTCCCTCTGGTCAGAGAGTCCTAATGACCTGCCTTCTGATGCTGCCTGGGTCAGTGTGGCAAACCGGACTCAGTTTGCCAATAGTGGTCTCTCCATGAAAGCACAAGCTGTTAGTCCTTGTGTGCAGAGTTTCTGTTCAGCCCTAGATTCTAAACTGAAGGTCAGGTTGGATGACCTCCTGGCATACCTTCCCTCTAATGACTTGTCACCATCCAAGAATGTCTCTCCCATGCAGTCCAAGAACTCTGCCTTTGACAGATATGCAGATGCTGGGACCGTGTGGGAAATGCTGCAGACTCAGTCCATGGCATGCATCCAGCACATCATTGACTGTATCCAGGCAGAGCTGCGCCACATTGAAGAAGCTGTGCAGGGACAACAGGATGTCCTCAACAGTGTCAAACTGTATGCAGTCCTGTTTATGGCCAGACTCTGCCGGTCCCTGGGAGAGCTGTGTCCACATCTAAAGCAGTGCATCTTGGGAAAATCTGGAAACACACAGAAACCAGCAAGAGATTCTAGGTCTATAAAAAAACAAGGAAAGGGGAAAACTCAAGAACTAATACCTCTGCAGGCAAGGTGGCAAGAAGTTAAAGAACTCCTCCTCCAGCAGAGCGTGATGGGATACCGGGTCTGGAGCTCAGCAGTTGTGCAAGTGAGTGCCATGTAAGCACCTTCTTTTCCTGCTCACCAGGGAATCCCTGTTTGTCTCACTTTTATCATATTTTAGTCTTGCCAACTTGAATAAGATCCCTGAATAAGGAAATAATTCCTGTTTCATACAGTTACTTTCACTTACTCTCTACCAGATAGCTCAAATATAAAATTCTTTCCATTCACTTTTAGCCTGTATTTTATAGACTAAAAACTGAGGCATTCTTCCTTCTGGATGAGAAGAAAAGACTATTCCTGAACAAAGATGTAAACTTTCCATTTTTCAGCCTAAACCTCATATTCCTGGTAGTCCCAGCTGATTTCTTAAGAGGTGGCAGTTGACATTTGTAGGGTAGTTAGGAACAAGAAAATTCCCATTGCTTCTGTCAGTAATTCCCAAAAGAATGATGGTTGCCCCTCACCATCCCATCCATGACCTAAGGAGCTTGAGCTATTCTTAAGACTTCTCTGTTAGTTTTAAATAAACTCTACAAAGGATCTAAATGGCTTATAAGGATATTTGCCTTTTTTTTTTTTACTAGGTTTTGGTTTATAGATTCACCCAGTCATTACTTCTAGATGATGCTGGCTCAATCCTAGCCATGGCAACCAGCTGGGATGAACTAGAGATTCAGGAAGAGACAGAATCTGGCAGCAGTGTCACATCCAAGATCCGGCTCCCTACACAGGTAAAACAAGTTGCTCCCATTACAGAGACCATGGGCTGAAAGAGGAAAAACTTCCTTTCTTTGTAGAAAGGAAGATGTCAAGAAATCACTGGTCATGTATCTTCTAAGGAACAGGTGAAGGTAATGTGTGCACCTTTCTGCTGTGGGGGCAGAGTGGATGTAGCAAACCATTCTTCAGAGGGAGCCAGTTAATGATTCTTTGCCTGCTTGGGTTAATTATAGGATCCCTTACCCTACCGTGGAAAGAGCAGGGTAAAGCACAGTGCCACCTGCCAGGTCAGGGGTTGGTTCCCCCTGACTAAGAAGGGAATGACGGACTTCCGGGTCAAGATGGCGGCTTCACAACGTGCGTTTTAGTTCGTCCTCCAGAACAACTACTAAATAACCAGAAACAGTACAGAACAGCTCCTGGGGCTATGTCAGTGACCAGACACACAGCGTACCCAGTCTGGACCACCTGGACTGGCTGCAAGCACCCCCCCCGGAAACCGTGAGTTCCCAAAGCTGCGGCGGCCATCGCCCCTCCCCCACAGGCCTCTTCCCAGAGGGGAAAGGAAAGGACTTTACCAGCAGCAGGGACTGGGCACAATCAAACGCCAATTGTGGGACTAATTAACAAATTCTGACTACTAAAAATAGGGCCCCAGCTTAGGTGAACCTGATCAAAGCGGAGGTTGCTCATTTTTGCCCCGGTGCCAAGGGGGCAGGACTGACAGAAAAAGGGGGAAAAAAAGAGAAGGAAACAGAGGTTTTTGTGGCTGTGTATCTACAAAGCCTTGACTGCCTCTGGATACAGCAGCAGGCCTTTTCAGGCTGCAACTGCTCCAGGCATAGACAGAAGTGAGCTCTTTTGGGGGCTTGTCTGGAGCCTGTGCCTTCCCCAGGGGAGGGGTGAAGCCCAACTCAGGTGGAATCTGTCTCTCAAGGAATTCAGACCCCAGGGCTTGGTAATTTTAAGCCATTAAAACGAGCCTACAACCTCACCTCTGTCTCCACCACGCCCCCAGCAGGGAGAGCCTGCCAAAGTTAAAGGTACTGCATCATCTTATGCTGGTGGAACCTGCAGTCAGACAAGCAACACACACAGGGCAAGATAAGAAAAACAGAGTCCAGAGACTTCACAGGAAAGTCTTTCAACCTGCTGGGTCTCACCCTCAGGGAAAACCGACGCAGGTGACTCTTTCCTCCTGATAGGAGGCCAGTTTGGTCTGGGAAAATCTGGCTGGGGTCTATAATATCTAAGTAGACCCTCCTAAGTGTGTGTGGGGGGAAGGCACCACACAAGCAGGGCAAGAAACAAGAAAACAAGAACTGAAAAATTCTCCTCTGTTAAACAAAACTTAAGCTAAAGGTCCAGATAAAGCTGAATTGAATGTCAAAGAACAGATAGACAACAAATTCATCCAGCAAGAAAACCCTAGATAAAAGAAGTGAAAGCAATCTCCAGAATAAACTAATTAAGGTAATTAAATGCCTAGACACCAGCAAAAAATAACAAATCACACTAGGAAAATTGAAGATATGGCCCAGTCAAAGGAACAAACCAACAATTCAAATGACATACAGGAGCTGTAACAATTAATTCAGAATGTACAAACAGACATGGAAAACCTCATCAAAAACCAAATCAATGAATTGAGGGAGGATATAAAGAAGGCAAGGAAAAAAAAAAAAGAAGAAACTGAAATTCTGAAAAAAAAATCACAGAACTTATGGGAATGAAAGACACAGTAGAAGAGATGAAAAAAACAATGGAAACCTGCAATGGTAGATTTCGAGAGACAGGACATAGGATTTCTAAACTGGAGGATGAAACATCTGAAATCCAACAAGAAATAGAAACTATAGGGAAAAAAATGGAAAAATATGAGCAGGGACTCGGAATTGAAAGACAATATGAAGTGCACGAATATACATGTTGTGGGTGTCCCAGAAGGAGAAGAGAAGGGAAAAGAAGGAGAAAAACTAATGGAGGAAATTATCACTGAAAATTTCCCAACTCTTATGAAAGACTTAAAATTACAGATCCAAGAACTACAGCGTACCCCAAAGAGAATAGATCCAAATAGACGTACTCCAAGACATTTAATAATCAGAATGTCAGAGGTCAAAGAGAAAGAGAGGATCTTGAAAGCAGCAAGAGAAAAGCAATCCATCACATACAAGGGAAGCCCAATAAGACTATGCACAGATCTCTCAGCAGAAACCATGGAGGCGAGAAGACAGTGGGATAATATATTTAAATTATTAAAAGAGAAAAGCTGCCAACCAAGAATTCTATATCCAGCAAAACTGTCCTTCAAAAATGAGGGAGAAATTAAAACATTTTCAGACAAAAAATCACTGAGAGAATTTGTGACCAAGAGGCCAGCTCTGCAAGAAATACTAAAGGGAACACTAGAGACAGATATGAAGACAGAAGAGAGAGGTGTGGAGAAGAGTTTAGAAAGGAAGACTATGAGTAAAGGTAAAAAGAAGGAAAATTAGATATGACATATAAAACCCAGAAGGCAAAATAATAGAAGAAAGTACTACCCATGCAGTAATAACACTGAATCTTAATGGATTAAACTCTCCAATCAAAAGACATAGTCTGGCAGAATGGATTAAAAACAGGACCCATCTATATGCTGTCTCTACTCAAAGGACACAAGGCCAAGGACACAAATGGACATTTACACACCAATGTTTATAGCAGCATTATTAACAATTGCCAAGAGATGGAAACAGCCAAAATGTCCATCAACAGATAATTGACTAAACAAACTGTGACATTTACATAAGATGGAATATTATGCAGCTGTAAGACAGAATAAAGTTATGAAGTATGTAACAACATGCATGGACCTTAAGGACATTATGCTGAGTGTGATTAGCCAGAAACAAAAGGACAAATACTGTATGGTCTCACTGATATGAACTGACATTAGTGAATAAACTTGGAATATTTCCTTGGTAACAGAGACCATCAGGAGATAGAAATAGGGTGAGATTGTGGTAATTGGAGCTGAAGGGATACAGATTGTGCAACAGGACTGAATATAAAAACTCAGAAATGGACAGCACAATACTACCTAACTGTAATGTAATTATGTTAAAACACTGAATGAAGCCGCATGTGAGAATGATAGAGGGAGGAGGGCTGGGGACATAAATGAAATCAGAAAGAAAGATAGATGGTAAAGATTGAGATAGTATAATCTAGAAATGCCTAGAGTGTATAATAATAGTGAAATGTACAATGTACAGATTTTAAAAATGTTTTTGCATGAGGAAGAACAAAGGAATGTCATTATTGCAGGGTACTGAAAATAGATGATAATTAATACTTTAAAATGTCACTTTATGTGTGAGACTAAAGCAAAAAATGTTTATTTCTTACAAAATTTATATTTTGACTAGAGCATTTCCTAATATAACTCATGTAGATAGTTTGATTGAATGTCATAAGTACTTGGAATCTCAGGTAGGACATGAGATTTTGTTGGTTTGTCCAGAGTGATGCCCCGATGAATCCCAGAGTGATTTGATCAGTGACTGGAAAAGTATTTGCAAGCCCCCTTCGGGGAATGGTGAGAGTGGGGAGAAATTCAACTTCCCCAAGTTGAATTCTTGATATTCTCAACAAGCAGTGTGGACAACCAAAGCTATAGGCTGAGCCCCCAGTCTTGGGGTTTGTTCATATGAAACTTAACCCCACAAAGGATAGGTCGAGTCTATTTAAAATTTAGGCCTAAGAGTCACCCCCAAGAGAGCCTCTTTTGTTGCTCAGATGTGGCCTCTCTCTCCAGCCAACATGACGAGCAGTCTCACCACCCTACCCCTCTCTGCGTGGGACATGACTCCCAGGGATGTGGACCTTCCTGGCTACGTGGGACAGAGATCCTGGAATGAGCTGAGACTCAGCATCAAGGGACTGAGAAAAACTCTAGAATGAGCTGAGAATTAACATCAAGGGATCGAGAGAACCTTCCCAACCAAAGGGGGAAGAGTGAAATGAGACTAAGTGTCAATGGCTGAGAGATTCCAAACAGAGTTGAGAGGTTATCCTGGAGGTTATTCTTATGCATTAAGTAGTGTCATGGTTAGGGACAGGTGTCAACTTGGCTAAGTTGTGGTACCTGTTTATCTGATTGGGCAAGCTCTGGCCTGTCTGTTGCAATGAGGACATTTCATAGGATTAGGTCATGATCACGTCAGCTACATCCACAGCTGATTCCATTTGTAATCAGCCAAAGGGGAGTGTCTTCTGCAATTAGTGATGCTAAATCTAATCATGGGAAGCCTTTTAAGGAGGACTCAGAGGAGACAGGTTCCATTCCTGCTTTGGCTGGTGAGCCTCTCCTGTGGAGTTCATCCAGGCCATCCATTGGAGTCATCAGCTTTGCAGCCTGCCCTGTGGATTTTGGACTCTGCGTTCCTACGGTCACGTAGACACTTTTATACATTTTATATTTGCAAGTGTTCCCTGTTGATTCTGTTTCTCTAGAGAACCCTAACTAATACATCCTGGTACCAGGAGTGGTTCTTAAGAAACAGAATCTTAAAAATGCGTTATTATGAATGGTTTTCTACTCTGACTGGACTCAGAGACACTAAGGACTCTGATTCCCGTAATCAGAATGACACTCCCAATCCATGGAGTAAGTTGGCAAAGGAGATAGTCAAAATATCATCATTCGATTCTCCTAATGCTTCGCTTGTACGAAGCCAGACTCTGGGGGATAATGTTTTTGACACCTTTACAGAGTTTTGTAGAAATAAGAGTTATAGAGATGTTGGTTGGTTGTTGTCAGATACACTGTCTACATTAAGGGGTGAAAGGGATGGGCTTAAGGCTTCAAACGAGAAGCTTAAGCACAGTCTGAAAGATGTAGAAGTTTCTATGAGTATCCTGAAGGAAAATCTTATTTCCTGTAGCCGTAGACTTGAGATCTCTGAAAATCAGACTCAGAATTTTATTGTTAGAGTAGCAACTTTACAACGTAAACTGAAATCTCAGTCTTGCATGGTGTCTGCTGTTAAAGTGAGGGCATTGATTGGAAAGGAGTGGGACCCTGAAAAATGGAATGGTGACATATGGATTGATAATGATGTTGGGGGTGAGGTTGAAACCCTAGGCCATGCTGAGCCTTCTCTAGATAACCCTGTAATAGTCTGCCCTGAGGACATAGCCGCCCCACCTCCAGCCTGCCTTGAGGAATGGGCCACCCAACCTCCTCCTGAAGGGATTAGCCCTAGAGTTAATAATCCTGTTTCACCAGATGAAACTGCAAATGAAGGCCCTGAAGCAAATGGCTTGGAAGATATTTCTCATTCTTTTCATGACCCACCCCCACCACCCCTCATTTCTCCTAGACCTATAACTAAAGTCCCAACAGGCCCCTAAAGGTCAGGTACAAAGTATCACACATGAGGAGGTATGTTATACTCCAAAAGAACTGTGTGAGTTTTCCAATTTATATAGACAGAAATCAGGGGAATATGTGTGGCAATGGATTTTAAGAGTGTGGGATAATGGTGGGAGAAATATAAGGCTGGATCAGGCTGAATTTATTGATATGGGCCCACTAAGCAGAGATTCTGCATTCAATATTATAGCTCAAGCGGTTAGAAAAGGTATTAACAGCTTGTTTGGGTGGTTGGTTGAAACATGGATCAAAAGGTGGCCAACTTTACCTGAGGTTGAAATCCCAGAACTTCCCTGGTATAATGTAGATGAGGGGATCCAGAGGCTTAGAGAGATTGAAATGTTAGAGTGGATTTATCATGCAAAGCCTGCTCTTACGCCCCAGGAATGTCCAGAGGATGCACCTTTTACCAGAACAGTGAGAAATAAGTTTGTGAGACTAGCACCATCATCCCTGAAGAGCTCTGTGGTTGCACTTCTCTGTAGGTCAGATATTACTGTAGGAACTGCTGTCACTGAGCTGGAATCCTTAAACACAATGGGGATGACAGAATCCTGAGTTGGCAGAAGCCAAGTGGCAGCACTTAATCACCAGAGACAGGGTAGATGCAGCTATTATAATAGACAACAAACTCAAAGGAGGCATCAAAATTATATGACACGCAGAGATTTGTGGCATTGGCTAGGAAATCATGGGGTACCTAGAAATACAATAGAAGGGCAGTCTACTAAATTCTTGTTGGAGCTGTATAAACAAAAGAGTTCTAGGTCAAGGGAACAGAAGTCTAACCTGAATTACAAAAACACAGAGTCATGGCCCCTTAATCAATTTCCAGACTTGAAACAGTTTACAGACCCTGAGCCCCTTGAATGAAGGGGAGGCCAGGTCCCTA
The DNA here is from genome assembly GCF_023851605.1 of Tamandua tetradactyla. NCBI lineage: Eukaryota > Metazoa > Chordata > Mammalia > Pilosa > Myrmecophagidae > Tamandua > Tamandua tetradactyla. The sequence continues at coordinate 13,696,315 of NC_135332.1, forward strand.
TGGGGGAGAAACCTGTTGCAGTGCCACAAATTTATACTGTTAATCTTCCTCTAAGTCTTCCCCAAGGAGACCGACAGCCTTTTACCAGGGTAACTGTGCACTGGGGAAAAGGAAATGATCAGATATTTCAGGGATTATTAGACACTGGTTCAGAAGTGACATTAATTCCAGGGGACCCAAAATGTCACTCTGGACCACCAGTCAGAGTGGGGGCTTATGGAGGCCAGGTGATCAATGGAGTTTTAGCTCAGGTCTGTCTCACAGTGGGTCCAGTGGGCCCCCGGACCCATCCTGTAGTTATTTCCCCAGTTCCAGAATGTATAATTGGCATAGACATACTGAGCAACTGGCAGAATCCCCACGTTGGTTCTCTAACTCGTGCAGTGAGGGTTATTATGGTGGGAAAGGCCAAGTGGAAGCCACTAGAACTGCCCCTACCAAGCAAAACAGTAAATCAGAAGCAATACTGTATTCCTGGAGGGATTGCAGAGATTACTGCCACTCTTAAGGACTTGAAAGATGCAGGGGTGGTGATTCCCACCACATGCCCATTCAACTCTCCTGTTTGGCCTGTGCAGAAAACAGATGGGTCTGGGAGAATGACAGTGGATTATCGTAAACTCAACCAGGTGGTAACTCCAATTGCAGCTGCTGTTCCAGATGTAGTATCATTGCTTGAGCAAATCAATACATCCCCTGGTACCTGGTATGCAGCTGTTGATCTGGCAAATGCTTTTTTCTCAATAGCTATTAGTAAGGACCACCAGAAACAGTTTGCTTTCAGCTGGCAAGGTCAGCAATATACTTTCACTGTCCTACCTCAGGGGTGTATCAACTCTCCAGCCCTATGTCATAATCTTGTTCGCAGAGACCTTGATCGTTTCTGCCTCCCACAAGACATCACACTGGTCCATTATATTGATGATATCATGTTGATTGGACCTAGTGAGCAAGAAGTAACAACTACTCTAGATTTACTGGTAAGGCATTTGCATGTCAGAGGATGGGAGATAAATCCAACAAAAATACAGGGGGCTTCCACCTCAGTAAAATTTCTAGGTGTCCAGTGGTGTGGGGCATGTCAAGATATCCCTTCTAAGGTGAAGGATAAATTGCTGCATCTGGCCCCTCCCACAACCAAAAAAGAGGCACAACGCCTAGTTGGTCTTTTTGGATTTTGGCGACAACATATTCCTCATTTGGGTGTGCTACTCCGGCCCATTTATAGAGTGACCAGAAAGGCTGCTAATTTTGAGTGGGGACCTGAACAAGAGGAGGCTCTGCGACAGGTCCAGGCTGCTGTACAAGCTGCTCTGCCACTTGGGCCATATGATCCAGCAGATCCAATGGTGCTGGAAGTGTCATTGGCAAATAGAGATGCTGTCTGGAGCCTTTGGCAGGCCCCTATAAGGAGAATCACAATGCAGACCCTTAGGATTTTGGAGCAAAGCCTTACCATCTGCCGCAGATAACTACTCTCCTTTTGAGAAACAGCTTTTGGCCTGCTACTGGGCCTTAGTAGAGTCTGAACGCTTAACCATGGGCCACCAAGTTACCATGAGACCTGAGTTGCCTATCATGAGTTGGGTATTGTCTGACCCACCGAGCCATAAAGTTGGGCGTGCACAGCAGCACTCTATTGTAAAATGGAAATGGTATATACAAGATAGAGCTAGAGCAGGTCCTGAAGGCACAAGTAAGTTACATGAAGAAGTGGCACAAATGCCCATAGTTTCCACTCCTGCTGCCACATTACCTTCTCTTTCCCAGTCCAGAGCTATGGCCTCTTGGGGAGTTCCTTACAGTGAATTGACTGAGGAAGAGAAAACTCGGGCGTGGTTTACAGATGGTTCAGCACGATATGCAGGTACCACCCGAAAGTGGACAGCTGCAGCATTATAACCCCTTTCTGGGGTGTCCTTGAAGGACAGTGGTGAGGGGAAATCTTCCCAGTGGGCAGAACTTCGAGCAGTGCACCTGGTTGTTCATTTTGCTTGGAAGGAACTGGCCAGAGGTGCGTTTGTATACTGACTCATGGGCTGTTGCTAATGGTTTGGCTGAATGGTCAGGGACTTGGAAAGACCATACTTGGAAAATTGGTGACAAAGAGGTCTGGGGAAGAAGTATGTGGATAGACCTTTCTGAGTGGGCTAAAAACATGAAGATATTTGTGTCCCATGTGAATGCACACCAGAGGGTGACTTCAGCAGAGAAAGATTTTAATAATCAAGTGGATAAGATGACCCGTTCTGTGGATACCAGTCAGCCTCTTTCCCCAGCAACTCCTGTTATTGCCCAGTGGGCTCATGAACAAAGTGGTCATGGTGGTAGGGATGGAGATTATGCATGGGCTCAGCAACATGGACTTCCACTCACCAAGGCTTACCTGACTACAGCCACTGCTGAGTGCCCAATCTGCCAGCAGCAGAGACCCACACTCAGCTCCCAATATGGCACCATTCCCCGAGGTGACCAGCCAGCTACATGGTGGCAGGTTGATTACATTGGACCACTCCCTTCATGGAAGGGGCATCGATTTGTTCTAACTGGAATGGACACATACTCTGGATATGGGTTTGCTTTCCCTGCATGCAATTCTTCTGCCAAAACTACCATCCGTGGGCTTGCAGAATGCCTTATCCATCGTCATGGTATTCCACATAGCATTGCTTCGGATCAAGGAATATACTTCACAGCAAATGAAGTGCGGGAATGGGCACATGCTCGTGGAATTCTCTGGTCTTACCATGCTCCCCATCATCCAGAAGCAGCTGGATTGATAGAACGGTGGAATGGCCTTTTGAAAACTCAATTACGGTGCCAACTAGGTGGCAAAAACTTGAAAGGCTGGGGTAATGTTCTCCAGGAAGCTGTGTATGCTCTGAATCAGCGTCCGCTGTATGGTGCTGTTTCTCCCATAGCCAGGATCCATGGGTCCAGGAACCAAGGGGTGGAAATGGGTGTGGTGCCACTCACTATTACCCCTAGTGATCCACTAGGAAAATTTTTGCTTCCTGTCCCTGCTACCCTGAGTTCTGCTGGTCTACAGGTTTTAGTTCCAAAATGGGGTGTGCTTCCTCCAGGAGAAACAACAGTGATACCACTGAACTGGAAGTTAAGATTGCCACCTGGTCAGTTTGGGCTACTTATGCGTCTGGATCAACACGCCAAGAAGGGGATTGCATTATTGTCTGGGTTAATTGACCTTGACTATCAGAAGGAAGTAGGACTGCAACTACATAATGGAGGTAAAGAAGAGTTTTCTTGGAATATAGGAGATCCCCTGGGGCGTCTATTAGTACTACCATGCCCTGTAATTAAAATCAATGGAAAACTGCAACAATACAATCCAGGCAGGACTACTAATGGCTCTGAAACTTCAGGAATGAAGGTTTGGGTCACCCCACCAGGAGAAGAACCACGGCCAGCTGAAGTGCTTGCTGAGGGGAAAGGGAACATGGAATGGGTAGTGGAAGAAGGTAGTGATAAATATGAACTTCGACCACGTGATCAGTTACAGAAACGAGGACTGGAATGCTGTTTTGTTCATGTTATACTATTTAAGTTGTAAGATATCAAGTTTAAGAATGAATGTTGCCCAAGGATTTGCACCCTATTCTGGAGAGATTAAATGTGTTTCCAGTTATATGCAGGACAGTTGAGTCTTGTCAGGTAAAAGAAAAAAAATGTGTGCTTATTTGTTTTCCTTTGGAAATTAAGTATGGTCTAAGGTGATATATATATAGGTGCCAAGTTGACAAGGGGTGGACTGTCATGGTTAGGAACAGGTGTCAACTTGGCCAAGTTGTGGTACCTGTTTATCTGATTGGGCAAGCGCTGGCCTGTCTGTTGCAATGAGGACATTTCATAGGATTAGGTCATGATCACGTCAGCTACATCCACAGCTGATTCCATTTGTAATCAGCCAAAGGGGGGTGTCTTCTGCAATTAGTGATGCTAAATCTAATCATGGGAAGCCTTTTAAGGAGGACTCAGAGGAGACAGGTTTCATTCCTGCTTTGGCTGATGAGCCTCTCCTGGGGAGTTCATCCAGGCCATCCATTGGAGTCATCAGCTTTGCAGCCTGCCCTGTGGATTTTGGACTCTGCGTTCCTACGGTCACGTGAGACACTTTTATAAATTTTATATTTGCAAGTGTTCCCTGTTGATTCTGTTTCTCTAGAGAACCCTAACTAATACAAGTAGATACCACCTTGTTGTTCAAGATGTAGTGGAGAAGCTGGAGGGAACTGCCTGAAAATGTAGAGCTGTGTTCCAGTAGCCATGATTCTTGATGATGATTGAACAATGATATAGCTTTCACAATGAGACTCTGTGAATGTGAAAACCTTGTGTCTGATGCTCCTTTTAGCTACAATATCAACAGAACAGTAGAACATATGAATAAAAATAAATAATAGGGGGAACAAATGTTAAAGTTTAGTTTGAAATGCTAGTGGTAAATGAAAGTGAGGGGTAAGAGGTATGGTATGTATAATCTTTTTCTCTGTTATCGTTTTATTTCTTTTTCTGTTGTCTTTTTCTTTTTCTAAATCGATGCAAACGTTCTAAGAAATGATGAATATGCAACTATGTGATGATATTAAGAATTACTGATTGTGTATGTAGAATGGAATGATATCTTAATGTTTTGTTTGTTAATTCTTTTTTAATTAATAAAAAAGTTAAAAAAAAAAAAAAAGGGAATGACAACAAATTTCCCTTAACAAAGGGCGGTGCATTTGCACTGGTCTGCTTGTAAAGATGTTGATTTGAGAGGTCAAGTTCCTGGTGTAGAAGGCTTGTAAGGTTAAATGGCTCTACTTTGATAACATTTCATTTAATTGAGGCAAGTTGGCAGCTTGACATTCCTTTGTTCTTTTAGCCATCCTGGTATGTACAATCCTTCCTGTTCAGCTTATGCCAGGAAATTAATCGGGTCGGAGGCCATGCCTTACCAAAGGTGACATTGCAGGAGATGCTGAAAAGCTGCATGATTCAAGTTGTAGCTGCCTATGAGACGCTTTCAGAAGAAAAACAGATTAAGGTGGGTGTTATTTTTTTCCATTTAAAATGGAAAAAAACATTAGCTGTTTCTCAGGTTTGAGCAGTTCACATTCAGGACTCCTAAATGTTAATGATCATTCAGCCCAGGGATCAGGTCCTATAAAAATGCCCCATTAGAATGTTTGTGTTTCTTTCTTGTCATATTTTTAAAAAAATTTAGAAATTAATAATAATAATAAAAAAAGCCCTGTTAGTAGAGGCTCCCAGCTCTGCAAGTTTAATCACATCCATTCACAAGGGTCTAACAGGTCTTCACTAAAAAGACAGCTTGGTACAAGTGGAAGGGATAAAGGCTTCAAAGTTTAAAAGACCTGGTTTCTGACCCAGCACTGCCATTTGCTCACTGAAGGTTTTGGGCAAATCATTAACCTCTCCCAGTTTTCTCAGGATCAGAAGTGATCACAGAGATAAACTGCTCAGCCTGGTTTCCTCACCTGTGTAACGACAACTCCACATAACTTCTATCTCAGGGGAGACTTTTAAGGAAATTTGAAGGCTGCAAAACACAGCATGTGGCACACAGAGGTACTCACTAAGGGAAGTTCTTATCTACCAGCCCTCTACTCCCATCTCATCCTCTATGAAGCATTCTCACCTTGTAGTATATTCCTACTTCTTTATTAACCTTTTAAGATGGGGACCAAGCTCACCCCTTGGGTAAACTTGGCTCCCTTCTTCAAACTTTTGATTTTAGAAAGAATCCAGGTAAGTCTTCAATCTCCATGACTACTTCAAAATACCTCTCCTTTATGCAAGAACCTTTTTACCCTCCATTGAGTTAAAATGACCATCAGATTTGTAATAATTTTTACTTGATATTTTGATAACGCACACGGTTTTGATAATTAATCAAATGATACTTAAGATACTGTTTAATATTTAGAATTCAAGTAATCTGTTCTCTATAGATTTTTTTCCTTCCTTGCTTAAATTTTAAATTGGCTTATGAAATATAACAGGCTTTTTTCCTTCCTTGCTTAAATTTTAAATTGGCTTATGAAATATAACAGGCTTTATGATTACTTAGATATTTTTTGTAATTTGCCCATGGATAAGCTAAGATATCCATTTTGGGTGGTTAGGATTTCCATGTTAATTGCTAAAATATTTGTATCTTCATATTCTCCTAAAATAAGGAAAATATGTAGCAACATAGGTCATTACTATAGCAATGCAGATATTTGTAAGAACTCTCGACTTGATATTTCAAGAACATTCAGTTTTCACAGCCAATCAAATGGTATCTAAGTTAGTGTTTAATACTTAGAATTTAAGAACCTTGCTATCAAGTGACTGTGTGATTGTGAAAACCTAGTTCTGATGGTCCCTTTTCAGTATGGACAGATGAGTAAAAAATATGGATTAAAAATAAATAATAGGGGGAACAAATGTTAAAATAAATTGGGTAGAGGGAAATACTAGTAGTAAATGAAAGGGAGGGGTAAGGAGTATGGTATGAGTTTTTTCTTTTTATTTCTTTTTCTGGAGTGATGTAAATGTTCTAAGAAATGATCGTGGTGATAAATATACAACTATGTGATGATATGTGAGCCACTGATTGCACACCAAGTATGGAATGTTCATATGTTAAGAATGTTCGTGTTGTATGTTGATTGGTTTTATTAATAAAAATTAAAAAAAAAAAAGAACAACCTTGCTATCTGAACATGAAGGTTTTTTCTTTGTTGCCTCAATTTTGTATGTGTGTTGGGGGGGGGGGGGTGCATGGTCCAGGAATCGTACCCAGGTCTCCTGCATATAAGGTGAGCATTCTACCACTGCTGGTTGCCTCAATTTTAAACTGGTTTATGAAACTTACTGCATAAACACAGGCTTTATGTTTTATGATTATATGGCTACTTTATTTAAATATGCCTATAGTTAAGCTAATGAAGATATCCTTTTTTGGTACTTTGGAGTGTATTGTTTGCTTTCTTAAATAAAAAAAAATTAAATTATAAAAAAATGACCAGCAGAGTAAAAGGCACTGAGGTCTTTTTGAAAGGCCAGGTCTTATCCCTGCTGTTAGGTGTTTGAGTTTTTAAGATCCATTTTCTAACATAACCATCTCAGTTTTTTGTCGTGAGATTAAATTGGCCATATGAGCACCTACTTCTGAAATACCAAGCTGTAACTTGACCAAAACATGAAATTGTTTATCATGCCCATTTAACCAGTCATCTCTCTTAATGGGTGGGGACCGGAAATTCATTTGCAGAAAGAAGGTGCATTTCCAATCACCCAGAATCAAGCACTGCAGCTGCTTTACGATCTGCGTTATCTCGGCATTGTTCTAACATCCAAGAGTGAAGAAGTGAAAAGTGGCCGAAGCAAACACCACAACTCCAGGTATTTTAACCTCCTTCACTACCATGCTCTTCCAGTGCAGTCTCCTCCAAAGACAAATAAGCCCTTTTTCTAAAAAGCCACCAAAGAGAAAAGTCAGCCTCTTATTGCACATTGTGTTTGTTTTAAAACAGAAAGTGCTCATATTACCAGCAAGTTAAATAATGGCCACCTACTGGAAAATTCCATGGCCAAGTGTAGTAGGTAGAATCTCATTTCTCTCTCCCCTGAGTCAGTCTAGCAACTGTTGGGTATAATTTGAGCACTGACTCCCCTCCCTCAAAACATGGAAAAGGAATGGTCTTTACTTATTTATCATGTTAGGTTAAAACTTGTGACAATTAACCTAAGCAGGATGATTGGTGGCAAGCAGTACTGAGCAACAAGTAGAGTAAAATCCAGTCCAGGCCTTTCTAGAGCATTAAAATACCTTAATATTAGTTTCCACTGTAAAAAAAAAAAACTTGGAGAATAATCCCAGTGTTTTTTGTTTGTTTTTTCAGAATTGAGAAAGTGACAGACTACTTAGAAGCACTTATCGATCCATTTGACCTGGACGTTTTTACGCCACACCTCAATAGTAACCTTAATCGTCTGGTACAGCGAACTTCTGTAAGTGAAGTCAAAAACAGGTGTCAGAGTGAATGAAGTCCACAGACTCAAATAAACTTGCTCCAGCACTTAATCCCTAGGATGCAGTGGTGTTTGGTTGGGGAGGCATAGTTCAAGACACAAATAGCAGGGTTTAGTTATAATGGCTGAAGGCAGAATTATGTAAAGTCTCAAGCCAAGGCAACCATGATCTGGCCCTTTTAGTTGTAGATAGGGATAGTAAGGTTTTCAGCAAGGCTTCAGAACGAAGAATGAAATAAAAGAATTACATGGGTATGAGAATCTAACCTAGGCAGTGATTATAAGTAATTTTGAAGCACTAACATACTTAAAAGAGCATTCCCCAAAACAATGATTAGAAACAAAATAGTGATTATTAACAGAATAGCGATTTTCTCTTTTAATGAGAGAATACTAAACCCTGCATTGTATTGTGCTTTCTTGTATGTCAGGTTTTGTTTGGACTGGTGACAGGGACAGAGAATCAGTTCACCCCAAGGAGCAGTGCATTCAACTCCCAGGAGCCCCATAACATCCTTCCACTGGCATCAAGTCAGATCAGGTAAACGACTCTGGAAGACTTTGGCTAGACCCCGAAACTCCTGTTCATGCCACTGAAATTCCTTCATCTTATCTCGGAGGTTTGGACTTCTGCCGCTGAGCATGACAAGCACTCGAAAGGCTAAGTCAACCAACAGAAGCACCGAAACAAAGGCCCAGGTTAGTGCAAAGAGCAGGAGGTTCACCCTACTGATCCTGCCCCATTCTCCCACCGAACCACCCAGTCAGCTCTCCTTTAAAGCATCGATAAAGAATTAAATGACAAAATGCACTAATGCGGCTTTTAATGACGGCGCAATAGAGAAGTACAAGGATTTACTAGCTTGAGCTAAAAGTTGTAAAATGTGCCCGTTTACGCTCTCAAGTAGCCTTACAACAGAAATATATTTTAGGCTGGCAATGCTGTAGAAAGTCTGCAAGACAGGATGGAAATTGTTTCTTGTATTTAGTAGGGTAAAACAGTTAACTGCCAACCAAACACTGAGACCCTACTTATTAGAAAGAAAGGTTTCTTTTGTTCTGGTGATGATTTTGTTTTCCTTATCTTTTAGTTGGGTAGGAAATAAAAGGAAATTTGCTTTCTCAAGTTCGGCATTTTCTTGTTAATATACATTTTGTTTCAGTAGGATGCCATCTGTTAAGCCTGCAGGAGTCCTCCTGGGTATTTCTGAATTGTGTTGTGTTCATATGTGTTTGAGAGCTTCTTTTAGCATTTAATTGTTTACTGTTAGAAAAATATTCGCAGTGTACCCTTTCTATATTCCCTGCCATCAAACCCATTAAGATCCCAAATCCTCATCAAACATCTGGTTTTAAAACCTGGGAGAAGATGGTAGTTAAAAAAAAAAATTTTTGTTTTGCACAAACCATCCACTCTGTAAGTGTGGGGCCTGTGCCATAACCTTTCCCTGTAACACTAAATTTCCTCTTTAAGTAGCTGACCATTGAATTCCCTCCATACTAGAGGAACAAACCATGGAAAGGAGGTTCACTCTTTTCCTAGAAGAGTCCTCATTTTCAAATTTTAGTTTCTGTCGCATATTAAAAGCTCATTCTGTTCTCTATGTCTTTCTCAAATCTTGACAAACAGCAAAATCCTCTTTACTAGAGCTATGTATGTTTCTCAGCTCTGCTTGTGTGTGCTGTGTGGGCTTCCAAGTAGAGTGGAATGGAGGGTGTGAGCAGACAGGAGGATTCAGGGTAGACTCTAAGGCACTTTCCTCTACATCCACTGGCAGGTTGGACCCCCGGCTCTCTCCCAGGCAGATGATGACCCGGTACATCCTGGTTCCCTGTTCAGACAGCTTATCGGTGAGGAAGAAGACTCGTCTGCACCTTCATTATTCAAACTTGGTTGGCTCTCTAGTATGACTAAGTAACAAGGGAACATATGCATCTCTAAATAAATACTACTGCATTATTTCTTCTAAAGGTGCTTCTGCTCACTTGTTTCTAAGCCACATCTTTCCAGTTTCAGTGATGGAATGTTACTGTTACTAACCACTAATTACTGTTAGGGGTTATTTAATCATAAAGTTGACTTTACCCAGTAGTTTCACAGTATTTGTTAACTTGAGACATCGGTACAGGTAGCTTACACTTTGTCAGCGTTCATCAGTGCCTTCATTCTCAACACAACAGGGCAGAATCACCAATGAGATCGTGTCAGTGGCTAACATAAGTTTGTAAGACAAAGTTACTACATATTTCTTTTTCTTCAGAATTGTGCAATGTTTTCTACAAAGTCTAAAATGCAGACTCTGGAGGAATAAAGATACAGATCTTAATCTGGGTATACAAGGGTCTGAAAGACATTCTCCCTGGAAATACAAATATATAACAGAGAGAAGACAGTTACTAGAGTGGGTGCTTCATTACACAGTCTAAGCTGGATCTGATTATTCTCCTGTTACAAAGGAGAAAGTACTTTCAATAGGACGTCTACATACTAAGAGGTAGTATGGCAGTTAATATCAGTGCAAGACTGAATCAAGCTTTCTATGTTTTGGAAAAAAACTTCTATTTTTTTTTTCATGGAAACTAGATACTCTTTACTACTTTATTGAGTTAAAAAATTGAAGATCCCGTGTTCTAAAAGGCCTTTTTACATAAAGTAGAATTTCTAATTGACAGATTTGGAAATCAATCTGAATTGGACATACTATGGATTCAACACACAGATGAGATTTCCTCAATACCATTACTGTGACATGGATCTGATACCCACCCTCAAAAGAATCCTATAAAAAATTGCTTTAAAGCCCCTTTGAAATTGCAATAGTGCAGCAAAACCACAAGTAAACAATTGCCTGTTAACCTGTTATTTCAAATATAGACCAAAAAGCCAACAGGCGATTTTTGTGTGCAATCTTTAAAACAAACTGTAGGTTGAAATATCAAATCTGCACAGCGCTGTCCCTTCACAGAAGGCAAGAAACTGCCGGCACATCATGTTGGAGGCCGGCCTCGGTGCTGTAAGCTGTGAAAGTGGGCTTCCTTCAAGGTCTGGTTGATGTGGAAGTAAAGGCCTTGGCATAGTGCAGACGGCTCAGGGCCGGGTTGAGGAGTGTTAGGGCTGGATCCAGCGATGATCTGGTTTAAGCTGCTTTCTGGCCCACTTGCCCTGTCTGGGCTGTTGATGCTGCTACTGCTGCTGCTGCTGCTGCTCCCACCACTATCACTGCTCGAAGACTGTAAGGAAAAGAGAGACAGGGTCACCATTAGACTGTTTTGTGTTTCTAGCAGCTTCACTGAGGTTTAATATACACACTCTTCTTGTGCTTTAAAATAATTTCTTTATTCAGTCTGGGGAACAGCAACATGAAAAACCATAAACTAGGCTTTACAGTTTACAAAGTACAGTCTAAGGTCATTCTTGCTTCACAGCAACCCTGTAAGGTAAACTGGAATTACTATCCCCAGGACACATCCTTAGGAAGTGGCAAGAGTCTGGACTCAAACACAGGCCTTCTGACTACAAATCCCTTCAACTACATATTAATTCCTTCACAGATCTTCTCTACCTGCTTTTACCATTTGTGCCCTGCCTCTACGGGAAAGAAAGCAGAGGGTGTGAAAGTATGTGCCCCGAAGAAGTCAGATGGCTCTGGGCATAAGTTAAAATAAAAATTAAAAGCTTGGGGCAGTTCTGTGATTGTCTCCTGATCATGGATCCAGATTAGTATCCTACCAATGCAGGACATATACCCAAAATGGACTTTAATATACCTGTTATAAAAAGTTACCTTAATTATTAGAATTTCCAAAGATGGGCATTCGTCACACTTGTGTGTGTGTGTGTGTGTGTGTGCGCACGCGCGCGCACAAGCACATGCCTGATGTTTTTTAAACTGAACTAACATGTCTTGGTGTTTTAGTCATCTTAAAGAAGGGTCTTAGGGATCCCTTATGAGAGTCACTCTAAGGAATCTTCTCCCTTACTGTGCAAGGAGTCTCAAAAGGGACGGTGATGATAAGGACCCATTTCAGTATTATGGTACTTTACAATTTTTACCTTGCATTTCCAATGAATGACATCCCCAGTAGTTGATTAGCAGTGTTTTTCTCTATGTTCAAGTGAAACAGCCCCTCAATCATGTAAGTATAAACATAGTGCTGTACTATCCTATAGTTTTTTGCAGTGTGGTCATGTTTTTCCATTATAAAAATAAATGTATAAATAAAATGTTTCCAAATAATTACTTTTAAAGTGATTTTAAAGATATCCTAGGCCTATAGTTTTTGGACTAAAAGCTACACCAAACGATATGCACATGTGTGACATCTGGAACAGCAGAGAAAACAATGTTCACAAAAGGTGTCGGTAAGACACCCCCAAATCATCCTGGTCCACATGTTATTTGGAACTTTTTAACATAGGTCACATACCCCACTGTCACATAGGGAGTAGGAGACAATCTATTTTTATCTTTCTGTAATTAAAAAATATATATATATATTAATGGAAGGATTATAATGGGCTAAATAAATTAAAGACTTAAAAAGTCAAGGCCAACTCAAAAGATAATTTGTTTTTCCATACAAGCCTCTTTTACCCTAGATTATAAGAATCTAAAACTGCCACTGGTATACCTAGTATGGTAATGAATATTTTATAAGAAGCAGGTTACTGCACTTGATAAGAAACCCACCGCGCAGAATACTCTGTTTCCTCTTAGTCTGTTTTCTTTACTGTTTTTCGTTACAGGTACTATCTGAAAATTAAGGCAAGAACTAGAATCAGTTCCTAGTGAGTCAAGCTGTCATCTCAAATTATAAAATATTTACATCATAATAACAAGGGTAATACCACTCTGTGAAAAGGTAACATTTCTTTAAAAAAAACAGGAAAAAAGATTTCTGTATAATAGTTTTTAAAAGGGCAAATAAAGCTAAAAATCCTAATTCATTTTTAAAATCTTAGAACTAAGCTGTGTAGATTATAAAAAATTTTATAGCCTTGTTTATAATAGTTAAAAATTAGAAGCAAACTAAATGTCTAATAGTAGAGAATTAAACTATAATACTTCCACTCATACAGTGACATGCTATTCAGCAACTAACAACAATACTAGAGATGCATAGATACTAAAATAGAAAAAGGTCCTTGATATCTTTTTAAAAGGTTATAAAACAGTATATGTATTATGTCATTCTGATTTTTTACATGTTTTTCCTTAATGTACAAATACACAGATACCAAAAATAGTCTAGAAGGATACATAAACCAAAATACCGAGAATGTGGGTTTTTTTTTTTGGATCGCTTAAAACATCTACAAAAAAAATTTGAGGAAAAAAATCATTTACGAGTAAGAGCAAGGTATCTGGTTACTTCCAACTTCAAGACTAAGACTTTAAAACTGATTCTGTCAATAAGACTTTAGCAAAAGAGTTTAGCCTTCTTTAAACTAGTTAGGAACCTTTGAAACTGCCTCAGTTATATTCACTGAGCAGGCCAATGATGCTATTAAACTAATAAAACAGAGCCTGTAAAGGACCCAGGAATCCATGTGACTGCACATTGTGTTGTTTATTTTGGTACCATAAGCATCTAATATAAAATTAGCCATCTTAATCATTTTTTAGTGTACAATTCAGGGGCATTAATTAATTGATAATGTCCTACCATCATGACTGTCCATTACCAAAACTTATCACCCCAAATAGAACCTCTGTACCCTTAAAGCAAGAATTCCCCATTTCCCCCTTACCCAGCCCCTGGTAACCTCTGACCTACTTAGTGTCTCTATGAAGCTGTTTATTCTAGAAATTTCATATAAATGGACCCATAAAATAAAATATCTGTCCTTTCATGTCTGGCTTATTTCACTCAACACAGTGTTTTCAAGGTTATCCATATAGTAGCAGCTTGAAGAAACTTACCACTTTTTTTAATCTATTCATCTGAGGATGGACAGCTGGGTTGTTTCTACCTTTTGCTATTGGAAATAATGCTGCTATGAACATTATGTGTTATTTTAATACATATAAAATGTCACTTATACTGTCATCAAATGTCATAACAATACATTTATTTAAAGAGACATTTTGCATGTGAGTGTTATTTCTGAACTCTCAATTTGATCCATTCTTCTATCTTTCTCTCTTTGTACCAGTACCATGCTGAATTGATGCCTGTGGTTTTTACTTCTAGCTGTTCTAAGGTACTGAAGACTAAAAGAAATATCAGTATAATGATTCAGCAACTACACTCATTTGTTAAACCCTACCTTCTCTATGTAACTCCTCTGATCTTTCTCCCACTCTTTAGGGGTATTTGAACTATGCCTATTCTAATTTTTCATGTTGGAAGGGGCTGTCAATCATATGGGATAAGGGGATGGAACTAGCTGATGTTCTGGAGACAACCTTCCCCCTACTGGGGAGGCTTTAGTGAGTATCTCACAATCTCCGGATGGATTAGTATTTTTCAAATGAAGGGTAAAACCCACTGGTGGGTAGCACAAATATTAAAAAAATAATAATAAAACAGTATAATATGGTAAGGGTATTATGTTGTCCCGTGAAACCTTTTTTTTCAGTTATTCAAAAATACATTATATAATATACAGGGCCATAAAACATATTTCTTACCATGGAATAGGGTCAAAAAACTTTGAAAGCCACTGCACCTCAGTTTTTTTTTTATTTTTTATTTTTTATTTTACATGGGCAGGCACCGGGAATCGAACCCGGGTCCTCTGGCATGGCAGGCAAGCATTCTTGCCTGCTGAGCCACCGTGGTCCTGCACCTCAGTTTTAAGTCATCAGAGTATTCTACTTTATGGATGAAGGAAAGTTCGTTATTTACTCTTAGCCCTAAAGGCATAAAACTGAATTTTAAGTCCCTATCAGTGCCTTGAAATATACACAGAAGTAAGAGCATGTCAGCTCTTATAAAACCAAAATACTTTAGGAGGGAAAAAGTCATATTTCCTCCATTTAGTGAAGCTTTTAATTATCAGATTGCTTAAAGGGGTGGGAGGGAATCTACTATCTGAGGTGCATGTTTTCTAGAATTAAAACTGCTATCCTAGTAAAGAAGTGTTTAACTTGTACCCTCCCTTGTTCTTAAAAGATCCAAGTTTTTTCACCTAAAGAGCAACAGGAATCCAATTCAAATATGAAGCCTATTCCCTGTAATCATGATTCCTTAAAATCCACTCATCTGACTATGCAAATTCACAATTACAAAGCTCATTTTCTTTTCTCTGAATTTTCAAACTAGGCTTAGTGCTGACATATGAGCACTAAGGTATTTTCATGACAAATTTTATTTTCTCTACAAATCATGAGAACAGGGCCATGAACTGGGTAAATCCATGTACCCTAGTAATATAAAGTTGAAAATATGAAGACTCTAAGAGTATTATCTCTGTGAACAATATATAAGACATCTCATTTAAGTCCTGTGGTTCAGATCTGCGTGAAAAGGGAGGATTTTAGATTTAGTTAACAATGAAATTTACCAGTATGTTCTTGTAATTGCAGAAGCCTGTGCAAGACCCCGAAGAGATCTGTCATATTACAGTCTATTTTGGAATCACCTGTGGACATTTTTTTAAGGGTACATGCCAGGGCCTCACCTCTGGAAAATCCAGCCCAAGTAGGCACAGGTTGTCTGATGCCCAACCTCTGTCCCAACAAAGTATCTATATGCCTAGGACATACAACGAGGCAACGTACCAGTGCTGCCAAATCCCTCACATACCTTTCCTGAGCTTAACCAAGAAGTCTATGGTACTGATGCATTCACTGATGACAATATAAAGCTACTGCAGTGACAAGAATCTAGCAATGGATGCTTACCCGGGAGAATGAGGACGCACTACTTAAAATGAACGAGGAGAATGTTTATAGGTAGGGTATGACAAACTGGGAGAACGAACAAAATCAGAAAAGAAAGTTGAATGTGTGTGTGGGGGGAAAGAATGCTAACTGTGTGGTGTGGCGAGGTCCACTCCAAGAAGAGTTACTAAGACAAAACCTGCATGACAGGTTATGGCTAGATTATCAAGAGCCTTACTGTCATGCTCAGAAGTCTGCAGGAACAGGTTTTGAGCATATGCGACACGCTCAGATATATACTTAGGAGTGAGATCCAGTGGGTGGGGAGTCTAGGGCTGGAGGGCAGGTACTGAGAGCAGAGCCTAGATGGGAACTTTTCTAAAGCATCAAGCAAGAAAGCAAGAAGCCATGCAGGTCCACAAATGGGTCGTGGAAATGTCATGTGCCATATCCCAGAAATTAAAGGGATTAAGGAAGGAAATGAAAGGGAGATTCACAGTGACACTTAATACCCAGGACGGTGCTGGGCAAATACGTGTATGTAAGAAATGTTTTTGCATAAAGAGGAAACCAGGATCCAGAAGAGATGTGGGAGGAGAGACAAGAAAATACAGGCAGGGACTGTGAGTAACTGAAAATACTCGATGGTAAAGGAGAGAGAAAGAAAACATGCAGCAACTGAGAAAGAAAACTAAGGGAGAGAGATTAGTTAGTAAGGAAGGGGTTTTAGTAGGCTCATGAAAGAAATAGTAGCTAAGAATGTGAAGAGAAGGGAGAAATACTAAAAAAAGGCTTTCTGGAGCCTTACCAGAATATAGAGCAGATAAAGAAAGGCAGAGGGATGCTTCATTCTCTTTGCAGAAAGAAGGGAAAACATACATAAATTGTGCAGTGGAGTAATGGAGAGTTAAAGTTCACTCTCTTAGTCCACAGGTGTCAAAGCAAACCACCACCGATACAGAACGCCTAGGCCTTCAGGTAGGCCCACCCTAATTTCATCTTCCCTGGCCGTGAAGTCTGATGCCCATTTATACCCATGATAGAAGTGAGATAACTCTCAAGACTATTTCTGCTAATAACCTTTAGAAAGCTCCCTGGCAGGAATATTAATTACTGAGTCATTTTCCTTCATAAAAACAGACCTTAAGTATATGAGGGTATTTTTCATCTGGAACTGGATGTTTCCTCTTCTTCATTGAAAAAGCACATGAGCAGAGTATTTTATTTTCTTCCAAGCCCTAGCTTTCTCTCACCTTCTCCTCTCCACTGGTGTTTTTAAATTACGTGAGCCTCAAAAAAAAAAGAAATCTCACCCATAATATGTACCCCATCACTGGTGCCATCAAGTTCATTCTAAGACTGCTGCAGGGTCTGGATTAAGTGTAAGGGATGGTCCTAGTCAAGTCCATCAGAGCACGTAACAAAATTTTGTGCTTCCAAAATGCCCAGTAATTTAAGAGAGGTCTGGTTTGCTAATACAGGTGAGACCATAAGATTCCAAATGAATTCAGTGTGTTAATTAAAGCCACTTTCTAAGCAAGGAAATAAAATGCAAGTGATAACTTTTCTGTGTCCATGGGTAAACTGCATGACCTTTCTACACCTCAGTTTCCCTCATACAATGAAGTTGGACCACATACTATGTTTTAAGTTCCTTTCTAACCAGTGTTCTATTACCGATTATTATTTATTTTGTTTACATTTCAACAGGCCAAAACATCATAATTCCTGCCTATAGAAAAATCTGTACATGTATGTATCTTCAATACTTTACAAAGCTTAGCATTCTGCCTGCAGCAGCTTAGTATGCTATACACTGATGCAACAAATTACAAACATTTCAACAACTTACATTGTGAGCAAGCTTTCTTATAATGCATGCTACAAATTAGGCTAACTTATTTAAAAGGACTATTTCTCAATTTTGAATGGTCATTTTAAAGTTATTTTAAAAACTGTTCAGAAGTTAATTTGCAGTCAGTTTTTTTTTTTAACACGGAACCCTAGCATGCCCTAAGAGATGTCTGCCAAAACAGAAACAGTTGTGTCT
Organism: Tamandua tetradactyla; assembly: GCF_023851605.1. Classification (NCBI taxonomy): domain Eukaryota; kingdom Metazoa; phylum Chordata; class Mammalia; order Pilosa; family Myrmecophagidae; genus Tamandua; species Tamandua tetradactyla. The sequence continues at coordinate 13,714,240 of NC_135332.1, forward strand.
CCTAAAACGTGCCTACAAGCCTAAAACAGATTAAAGATGAAGAGAATGGGTGAAAACTAAGAGCCTTACAGACACCTCTTAGGAAAACTACACTAAATATTCCAGTGGTCATCTACATTCATATTAAAGAAATTACCTAACATTAAGATAATCCTTACAAGTTTTAAAAAAATGGATTTACAGAATCCTAATTTTAAAGATACATGGATTCCACTGGTTCTGTTATTTTCTCATTTCTCATGCTTTTGCATTCCCACTAAGAACACTCTTGGAATTTTGAAGATTACAACATTAAAAATTTCCCCTTTCTAAGAGACAAGAAAAAGAGGCAGTTCCAGGTAAGCCACTTCTGTTTTCATGGCCACATTTTTTTCACTCTCTATTTGTTGTGACTTTGTAGTAATCTGAAAAATCAAAATGGCCTTGCTAAGGAAGTTAAGCTGTAAAAAAAAAAAAAGGAATTTATATATTTAAAAAAGGTATTGCTTTTAGGAAGACTTATTTTTATAAGGCACATATCTATGTGCTAAAAGCCAGATTTACATAAAAACTTCTAGTGTAACTTGTAGATAAAGATATTAAAATCTTTAAATTGAAAGCAAAGAACATGGCCCTCCTACATGAAAAGATGATTCAAACCCAAAAGTCCAGTCCTTAAGAGAACGAATTAAATTAGTTAAATGGATCTAGTTCTTATACCCACCCAAATAAGTGCCCAAGATCACAGAATGTCACAGCTTTTGTACTAGACCCAAAAGAAAGATGCAAATTGATAAATCAGTTCCCTTCTCTCTCACAGAAGAAAAAACTGAGACTAACTTCGATATCAACTTAGACATCAACTGGCATGATTTGCCTAGAAGTGGGTTACCAGATTTTTTTAAAGTCCTATACTACTAAATTATACCTTAAAAAAAAAACTGCTTTCTAGCTAATAACCAATCATCATTTACTTGGAAAAATATTTCCAAGCTAAAAGGGAAGAGAAGGAAAATTATTCTTTTCCATTCCTATGATTCAAGAGCAGTATAGGGCCTCACTGCTCCTGAATGTATTGAGCGGAGCCCACAGAGCTCTGCCCGTCCTCCGTGAGATGGCATACGCCACGGTGATGAGCAGATGGCTCCACAGTCACCTGCTTCTCTGCCTCTCGTTAACTGTGCAGTCCTGGGCAGTGACTTGGTCTTTCAGTGCCTCCATTTTCCACATGCATAGTGGAGACAATGCCTACTAAAATGGGCAAAAGAAAGTGTACAAGCAGACTTAAGTTCCTCTTTATAAAACTTATCTGGCGAAGCAGTTCACATTCTTTAGCTTCCTAACATCGAAAAAAAGGAGGCACACATTACCACCATTTTATAGCTAATTATGATTTCCTAGTGGCAGCATTTAAGAGTTTAACAAAAATCAAATCTTTCACATTTTATTTCCCAGTACCTGCCAATGTTATCACATTTAGGAGATAAAGGTAACTTTTGGAAATTAATTACAAGTAATAATTTTAAGTTGCTTAAAATTTAAACAAATTCCCCCCAAATGAAAGCTCTTCAAGTTGTAGAAATTCTAAAGAATTCTACAATATCTAGGTATTTTAGAAAAGACACAGGAAACTATTGTTTTTCTCATCTGAGCTAGACTCAAGAAAACTTACCTCAGCAGTCCTATCTAAAAGATAACATTTTCATTAATGTCATTAATAAAATATCCTATTATATAAATTAGGAATAAAATCAATAATCCACTAGTAAGAACATGTTCTATTATTTTTTCCTTTGCTACACAATTATCAAAAAGAAGCCAAATGCCTCTAAACTTGATGTTTCTATGCCCAAAACATAATGACCTCTTCCAGGAGTGGCAACTCAATTATTCAGGACTTAACTTTCTATTTTAAAGATGTTTCCCCGCCTTTTGCATTTCTGGCTGGCCCTTCCCTTATAGGTTCTCATTACTTGTTAATAACACTACTGGGGAAGCCCAGCTTAGTGAAAGAGACCACTTGTTCAGAGCACGATTCAGTAGGCAACTAAGGGTTATGACATAGTTAGGTGATCTGCCAGTTAGTTCAGATGACCATTATAGACAAAAATTACTTGTATGGACCTTAAATTATAATGAAGGGAATCTCATCCATCCTTTAAACTAATGACTACCCAGTAGTTCAAAGACTTAATTTCTTTGGGCAAGTAGTAGCAAGCAGGATGCATGAGCCAAGAGATTGAATAATAATAAATTGTTTGCTTCTTTGATACCAATGCACAGATTTTAGAAAAAGTGAAGGTCATTTCCTACAGATAGCATTTAACAATTGCAAAAAAAAAAGTCTGATTCTATGGAGTCTTGCTTACTCACTTAAAGGCACAGATGAAATGTCCGACTTTAAGTAAATTTCTTAAAAAATAATGATTTGTCTTCCTATTCTCAGGCATCAAACTGTGGCTATAGGAGCTAATGTATATTAGCTAATGTAACTTTGAGCTAATGTAACTTTATACAGCAGGATTACAAGAAATATTAATGCCAATACCATGAAAGTAATCAGTGCAAATTCTTTTTAATGGATCATTACGTGTTCATAGTAAGCTCTAATCTTTTTCTTCCATTCCTGAGTATTCCCCCCAAATTACAATTATCACATTAAAAAAAGCTCAATTACTTTTCTTTTAATCAGAAAAAAGAAAAAAGGCAGACTGGCAAGATCTTAAAAAGAGGGGAAAAGCTATAAAATCTCAAATTCCCACTTAGAATCATAGAATTCTAACCAGCAATTGTTCGTTAATTGTCCCTGAATTAGTATTACCTACATAAGAATTGCTGAGTTCCCTCTTGGGGGTGTTAAATGGATTTCTGGTAAAGAAAGTTTGAATATAGGTTAAATCCTATTATTATGAATGAATTGAAAGTACATATTATTTAGGCTGTAAAAAATTCTGATACATGGATCCTGCTTTAAATTTTGAGGCTGGAGTTTAGAAATCTTTGTCATCGAGGCATTTCTCTTTCAGGGTGACAACTATCATATGAGGATCGGCCTTTCACTGCTAAGGGTCAAAATCTTTAGGTGCATAATTTAATACTAGGATACTTTAACTGTGGCTTCCTTTCTCCACTGTGTATCAGCCTTTCAAATGTCTGGAAAACTTCTTACATAAACATAAATGAAGAATTCTTGCAGGAAACTAATAAAATGTAAAAATTTTTGTGAGCTCTTCCCCTCTAAAATCCCTAGGAGCTCTTTTCAGAACAACATAACGAAAAAGTAAAAAGACTCAAAATAGGTTTGTGCATATACATAAATCATATTTTCTGCATGTTTTAAATTTCTCTTATTTGTTCAGTTAAAGGCACTGAATTGAAACAACAAAATACGCAGGTCTTCAAGGCAATGATTTAGAAACTACTAGAAAATAAGTTGGTTCCTGTGATGGTTTGGAGGCTTTAGAGACCCTAGGACAGCACATCCTTAAATTAATCCATTCCTGTGAATGGAGACTTATTGTAGGTGAGACCTTTTGAATAAGTTATTTCAATTGAGATGTGACCCACCTCATTCAAGGTAGGTCTTAATCCCTTTACTGGAGTCCTTCGTAAGAGGATAAAACACATGCAGAAGAGAGATGATAGAGAAGCTCACAGAAAAAGCCCCAGAGAAGCTGAGAGGAAGCCACTAAGGCCAGAAGCAGGAAGCCACGAATCCCAGGAGAGAAGGACCTACAGACATGGCCACGTGCTGGCCATCTGACAGAGGAGGTATTGGCCTGTTGATACCTTAATCTGGACATTTTCACGGCCTTAGAATTGTAACTTGTAAGCTAATAAATCCCCATTGTTAAAAGTCAGTACTTTTCTGGAACATTGCATTTAGCAAACCAAAATAGTTTCTGAAATGAAATATGGTGTTCAAGAATGTTTTCTTCAAAGGCCCATGATGTGTCTAACAATGACAAACTTGGGGGTGTGGATGTGCATAACTACGTGCAGACACAGACCACTATTGGTGGCAAGAGGGTTCACAGCTTCCTCTAAGGGGCCAAGACTCAAAAAAGAAACAAAAGGTTAAAAAGCAGTACGATCAAATAAGACTGTTTCTATTTATTCATAAATTTCTTTTAATTGCATGGCAGACACTTGACAAATTACCTCAAGCAATGAATAAAATAGAGACTAACCGACCGCACTTCCTACCTCTGTGTCCCAGGAATCCTGAAAGACAGGGTTTCTACTACTCCTTTTGGTCTGGGGGGGAAGATGGTTGTCTTCTTCATTGCCATTCCTTCTCCTTTTCCTGAAATTAAATCACAGGAAGGAAAAAAAATCTAGCAATTGATGTTCTGAACGAACTGCAAGCAAGTAGCAACATACAAATTTGCACTCTTGCCTGAGAAAACATAATTCACCATATGATAGCCCAGTGGGTTAAAAGTTGGAAGGGTACCATCATTAGGCACACAGAGCAAAAAAAAAAGAAAATAACAGCAGTGAGTAAGTTAAAGTTTGTAAAACTAATTTCTAAAAGTAATCTTGACAATTTTAAATGCCTACTGGGGATAAAATAAGGTCAGGAACTGGGTAATGAGCAAACTTTCAAACTCTACCTTCCCTGAAGTTACAACTCCATGCTACCTAATTTTATTCTCTTCCATATAGCATTTAAGCCATTAAGGTGTGGTTGCCTTTGACATTTACCCTTAAAATCATTAAAATAAAAAATAGTCCATAGTAATATCATTAGATAATTGTGGCAGATAACTGGTTTTCTTGCATGTCTGATTATTCCACAATTATCACAGTAAACAAAAGCTCTACACTCTCCAAAGCACTAAGTTAATTTTCTGGACAATCGCTGAAACAGTTGTTCTTAGTCATATTAACTCAAGTATCTGGTACACTAGCTATTATGATATAATAGTTACTTCACTAGATTATTATTTTGAGATGGTAGCATAAGCTACTTTAAATTTGTAGGTTTAAGAAAAATCACATTTTCAGTCAAATGTTCTCAGATGTGCAAGAGAGAAAAATATGTACTCTACGCAAGAATCAGGTGCTGTCGTGGATAGAGAATAGGAAATTAATGCTGACTTTGTACAGAATTTCTATTTGGGCTGATTGTGAGGTTTTGGAAATGGATGGTGGTGATGGTGGCATGGCATTGTGAGTATAATTAACAGCACTGAATTTTATGTGTGAATGTGGCTAAGGGGGGAAATTTGGGGTCATATATGTTACTAGAATAATTAAGAGAAATCATGGGACTATAAACAAGTGCACAGGCAATGGACTACAGTCACTACTGCAATTATGAAAATGTTCTTCCATGAACTGTAACATATGGACCACACTAATGCAAGGTGTTAATACTAGGGTGGTATATTGGGGAAAAAAATACCTTAACTGTAGTTAATAGTTTAACTATAATATTCTTTCATCAACTGTAACAAAGGTACCACACTAATGCAAAATGTTAAAAATGGGGGGGAGTAATATAGAAAAACTGTATTTTTTACATGATTTCTCTGTAAACCTACAACTTCTCTAAAAAATTTTTGTTTAAATAAGAATTAAGTGCTGCCAAGATTTTTATACCCTTTTTTAAAAATAGAAATAAATTAAAGGAGGCATCATTTTAAGTCAAATCACCTAGAGCTATATTGTCTAATATGGTCACCACTAGACACACGGCTATTTAAATTTAAATTAATATAAAATAAAATTTAAAATTCAATTCCCTAGTTACACTAGCCATATTTCGACCCTCAGTGGGCACATGTATGGAAAGCACAGATAAAAAGTGTCCCTGTCATTGTAGAAAGTTCTAGCAGACAGTGCTAGCTAAAAGCCCATTGGTACAAAGCATAATCTATTACAATGAAAACTCTTAAAGGTTCAAATTTCTATAGGTTAGGAGACAAAAATCCAGAGCAGGGAAGTTAAGAGGAAAAACAGCCTTTTAGAAGGTATTTAATTTGGAGAATCTTCTATATAGTTACATATTTTCTAGATAAGCAGGATAGCCTGCTGTGGCAGGTCTTTAATCATAAGGTTTCAAATTGAGGCCTGGATACTGGACAATCTTAATGAAATTAATGAAAGGCCTTGACACCCTGAGCTTAGTTCCCTGTACTGTGCAACATTCTGAGTATGTCCAACTTTATTAATGAGTTATGGATCCCAGTTTAGGCTTGGACTGATAAAAACACTGGGTGTGTGGTTCTGATAAAGCTTAGCCAACCTGCAGTGGGCTACGTTGTTTATCTCACTCTAAGACTCAGTTGTTTTTAAAAAAGATCATCATTTCCCCTCCCTACCTTTCTCCCAGGAGATCTGATCTTACCTGTACATATTTGGAAGTCCTTGGAGATTAAAAACTAGATGAACGCCAGTTTTTATTAATCATTAAATGGATGTGCTATATCACAAATTTGAACCAAGTACTACCTTTATTCTGAAATGATCACAGAACTTGAGTAAGCATCTACTCCAGTTAGCAAGCAGTGTGTGACAGGCAGCCATTGAACACCCAAAAAGAAACTCCCTGAATGGTAGTACATCAGTCCCCAACTCTTTTTCATCAACGCACCAACAGCTGTGTGTGCCTTGTACTGCTTAGTCACTTGAGCCAAACTTATGAGCCTGACATTTAACTAAAACTGCCTATTTCTTCATTAATAATAGGGAACTATATCATCCCAGTGACCAGAATATGAATATCAAGGAGGTAACATGGTAAAAAAAAAATTTTTTTTAATGTAAGAACAGGGGAGGGGCTGATTTGGAGGGTTTCAACAAAACTCTGGGAAAGTCACATAAAACAGCCCTGCCTCATCATCAGAGTATATGTCTCAAGGTACGAGAGCCTGTGGGTGGTCCTCTCCTTTAGATGACACTGGATTAAAAATGAGCACTGTTTGTTCATCACTCTTTTTAAAGGCTCGTTGCAAATTCTGTCCTTCAAATATTCTTCTTTCAAATATATTGTGATAATGGTCAAGATTACAGCTTCAGCCTGAACCCCAACAGTACGGTCAATCAGATTATAGCTTTTGATACTAACGCCACAGACCAGGTTATAATTTTAGCAACATCCTATAATTGATTATACATTCTCCCCTAGCCATCTATTTAGATCATTGTTTAGCATGTTACATTTAAATATGCCTGATTTCATCACTTTTCCTAATTTCATTTCTCCACAGTCTTATCATCTCCTAGACACTGAGAAAGAACAAATCTTGAGTATATGCAAACCAATGGTTTTTTGTGATGTAACAGAACTCTTTCTTCTTACGCATGTACACACACAAAGAATAAGGCCTCAATATATATTAAAAAGTTAATGTAGGGAAGCAGGGGCTCCCTCGCCACACACTAATATGGCCATACCAGTATACTTGAAGCAATTGTTAAAATCACCATCTTAGATCAACCCTTCATCTTAAAATTGAAACAGCTCCAGTGACTTGGAGACAATAAGACAGCTAGAGCTGTCAGAGCTGGCCCACCATACTTCATGAGACTCTAGATGAAAAATAAGTAAGAAGAACCTGTCCAAAACAACTTCTTTTATAAAGATTTACCAGTATAAACATATACAGATCATTTGTGTAACAGATAAAAGGTATCTGCTACCAGTATAAACACATTATTTGTGCACAGTACTGGATAAAAGAAATGTTTTTGTATAAGAAACACCCAGACATCTCCAGGTACATAAGAGACTCCAGAACATAAAAATTTGGAAAGGAAAAAAAAAAAAAAACCTTGGCAGTCAGATTAGGTTTACTACACTTAAACGTCTTATTCCTAATTCTGAGTGTTATCAGTAACTGGGCCCATAATTTCAGATTTAGTCTACTCTTTTTTTCTATACAAGTAGAGGCTTTAAGCCCCACTGGTTATGTGACACAAATCAATAACCCAATGCAGCATTTTGGGGAAACCCTAGGATTTCTCTGTCAAACCCAGTAGCCTCAGAACACCTTCCAGAATTAACTAGGTCCCAGAGCAGGGTCCTTGCGGGAAGACTGCCAATACATTAGAGGCCAATGAAAATGTGGAACAATAATAAAAGATCCAGCATAATCCACCACGACAATCCCATGATCCATCTTAAACTTCACTGAGACTGCGAGGGAATAAAGAAACGAACAGTGAACCTGGAAGGACCCAGGTAAATCAACCAGGTCTCTAAATCTGTTTCCTCATCAGAGAAATGAACGGGGTGGACTTGGTGATCTATAGGTTTTTCACGTCAAATTTCATAAGGGATTTCTCTCATTTGAAATGAAGCTGATCTTCTTCATTCTGAGATACCCAATACAACTCTCTCCTCCCCACCTTGCAGAGGAAAATAAGAAGGACAAAAAAAAAAAAAAAAAAGTAAGTAATCTCAGTTGGCTATGACTCCACTTAGTATATATCAAGCATAAAAGACCTGTGCTCATTTCTGAGCCCTGAGCGGAGGCCAGGCTGCGTGGAAGGCTACTGCGTCCCTATTTATTCTACATCTCGCCTTCGGAGTCAAACGGCTCCGCATCCAAACAGTTTAGAATCCTGCCTGTTTGATGCTACAGTCAAGAGAGAGTCCACAACCCTTGGGCATCTGCCGTTCTATGGCCACAACCTTCAGGGGAGAAATTCTTCAGCCTAACCTAATCCTTCCCTGCTGGGTTAAACCCAATCCTTCTTTCTGACCTTGGGGTCCCCTCCCCGTCCCTTACAACCGCCCTACGAGCTCCTGCTCGGAAACCAGACATTCCTTCCATCCCCCGCCCCACCATCCTAAATTTAGGGCCGGCAATCTTTAGGACCACCAGCTCTCTTCTGGGACAGACCAGACTTCATTCCAAGTGGGAAACATAGGGATAAAAAAGATGGAGAGGGAGGACCTGAAACCCGGACAGTCACTTCTCTAGCCATCCTCAGGGGCCAGGTATCCGAGCACTCGCGCATCACTGTCCCCTCCTCCCCAGGCCTGCACAGCACCCCAGAGGGAGACCCGCAGGGTCCGCGACGGCTCTGGCGCCCGCTTCGCGCGCCCCCATCCCCCAGATCATCAGGCGAGGGGCTGGAGAGGAAGGGGGGGATCTATTCTCTCTCACCTGGGGCGGAGGCGCTCGCTCATGGCAGCTGGTGGAAGGGAGCGACGAGGCGCCGCTCCGCGAGAAGAGGGAACGGACGGGGTCCTATTTCGGCGCCCGCCACGCCCACCCCCTCGGGCCTTGCCTCTAGCCGCCGCTCGGGTGGACGCTGCCGGCGGTGAGTAGCCCCGGGTCGCCTCCGTACCACCGCTACTTCCGGCGGCTCCTCCGCGCCCCCCCATGTCGTAGCCGCCGTGGTACCGCCCCCCCGCGGCTGCGCAGTAGCGCGACCGCAGCCGCGCCGACCGGTAACCCCGCCCATGGGAAGAGGCGAGCTCGAAGGCAGCGACCCGACCCGGAGCTTCTGGGAAACGAGGCCTCATAGAGCTGGCTCGAGCTTTCGCCTGTTCGCAGCCAACGGGGATAGTATAAAAGTCAAACCAAGCCAGGTTTAAATTAAATTATATTATGCGGTAATCATATGACGCAACTATCTGAGTTAGACCTCTATGAGGTGATATTTGAAAACAGCAAGTGCCATCAGGCAGCTGTGGAGGCGGCCCCGGTCCTAGTAGCTGGGAATCGCAGGCATGTCTACCCTGAGGCCTGGTTGCTGGGGCTTCCCGGACTTTTAGGGCCTAGGCGTCAGGACGCCGCTCTGGGGTGAGTCTCGAAGAACAGGACTGTTTGCCATTGCCTACGTCCTGCGGCGAGAGGGGAGCAGCTTGGGTGCAGGGGCTGGGCGGAGGGTCTTCCCGGAGTCGCAGGTACGGAGGCCCTCGACACCCCACCCGGCCCCGACGCTTGGGCTGGGGCTGCAGGGGATCTGGCCGCAGACGGAGGCGCTGCCCGGCGATCCCCGCCGCTCCGCTGGAAAAAGCAGGACAGCTCTCAGGAAAACTAGGGGACTGAGGAGGGCCGGCAAGTGAATGCCCCTGGTTGGGGGTAAAATCTGTTCCGGAGCAAAGGAGGAGGTGGCGAAGATTAGTATAAATAACGTGATCGGCCGGCGACGTCTTAACTCCCTGCTTTCCGGAACGTCAGAGGAGAATTGCCCGGCAGATAACCCGGTTTTTTGTCTTTGGTTCAGTACTATGCCGTAATTACTCACTGTGTGCGCTTGTGCGCTGTCGAGTTACTTTCCTGATTGTGTCTCAGCACAGGCTGTCATTAAAATAGAGTTTCATTCTGCCGAGCTCGGGCTGGTGATCCTGAAGCTTGGGGATTCGAAAGAAACAACTGCAAAAGTAGCATCCTCCTACTGGAGCTCGGGTAAGAAAGCAGTTAGGCACCCGTGGTAAGGCGTTACCTTGTACGTCTGCAGATTTCTTGCCAGTGGGTTTAAGTGTGAGGTAGAGTACTATAGAGGCAGAAACAAGTAACACGTCGTAAGCCCCTTTTTTTCTAAAATTATTAGCCTAAGGCCCGTGGACCCGCTTCCAGCATGGGCATTTTTGTAAATAAAAGGTCCAGAACTTTCATCGTATTGTTAAAGGTGTCCGTTCACAAACAGCAAAAATAATTACTGTAAAGTATATTGGCAGAAAACGTAGTTTTGATTTTCCTGACTTCATATAGAATACAGTAGGTTGGTTGCTTTGCTAAATGAGTTGACCAAGATTGTATCTGTTTATTTTGTAAATAGGTTTAGTCTCACATTTCAAGCTGTTCAGTAGTCAGGAGGTATTTACAGAAACTTGTAATGATATTTGTTTTTATGTCTAGAGATAAAATTCATTCAACTGTATTATATGCCAGGCTCAGTGCTAGGTTTTGATAATGCAGGCATACTCAGAGTAGACAAGTCCTCTGCCCTCTAGAATTTCATAAAAAGACTATGAAATGTAAAAAATAACATTCAGCTGAACTTTGAAATTAACATTTCCTTTTCCTGACTAAAGAAAAATGTAGAGGTACAAATGCTATGTGATAAAAACTTTTTACATTTTTTTGTAGTGAAAAATTAACAAAGATAGCAAAATAAACAAATTGCTAATAACCCAGTATTCTACAGATACACAGACCTTGCCTTCCCCCATGTATATGTTTGTTTATACATCGTACACAGATTTTTGGTGTATTACCCTTATGTTAACTATTAGTAGAGTTTTGTTATTTTTAGATAATAAATATAAATGGAAGTTCTAATATTTTCCTTCTGTACCCAGTGGATCGTCCATATTCCACTTTAGAAACCACTTCTCTAATCAGTTGCCCTCAAATCCTTGAAAGATGTATTTAAGGTTTTTACCAATTTCTTTATGTTGATGTGATACCTAGTTGAGATGCTGTATTCTTAAATACCAATCAATTTATTCATACTGGTATTTTGAACATTATTCCCTCTCAGCTAACCATTAATTTATCATACATAAGTCTTTTGGCCTTGCTCAGCTCCTTGGTTAGGGATGTTGAAAAATCTCTTTAACTTTTATAAATTATTAGTTTTGGGAAGATTTTAAGAAATATGAAGACCAAGCATAAAAAGAGTTCATCTCAAAATCAATCTATGTTTTCTATTTTCTGCTTCTATAAGAAACAGAATGGATCAAAATACATATTTTAAAATTTCCTTCAACCTAGGTGGTTCCAAATGAATTTAGAAAGTATAATATATAGGGTGGGCTCAGCAGGCAGAATTCTCGCCTGCCATGCTAGAGACCCGGGTTGGTTCTCAGTGCCTGCCCATGAAAAAAAAAAGTATAATATATAAAGTACTGGTAGTTGCTCTACAAATTATGTGCTCCTTATAATCTTTTACCTTTTTCAGGAAAAGGATGAGTGATACTCCACCCAGAATGGAAGTATGTCCTTATTGTAAGAAGTCATTTAAACGATTAAAATCCCACTTGCCATACTGTAAGATGTTAGGGCCAGACATATCTGGTGATCATAAAATTTGTCAGTCCAAGTCAACTACACTACCTCGTGCTAAAAAAATGAAGGCGCCAGTCAAAGACTCAATTAAAGCTACAGAGACAGATTTACAGAGAAAAAGTGAAGGAAGAAATACTGAATTGGTAAGGAATAAATCAGAAAGGACAGTTAAGTCCTTGCCTTTATTAGCTGTTGGTTTGGAAAGAGCAAGTAATATAAAGGCAGATGAAGACATGAAGAATCAAGTTCAACTCTTGTTAGAAAATACTGAACCAAAACTTGCTTTCCAGGACGAGACAAAGCCTCAGTTTTATGCATCAGAAAACGCCTCTCCTAAAAGAGAGGTTGCCAAAGATGTGCCTAAGTCAGGGGAAAGTAGAAGTAATCTTTCAGAATCTGAAGGAGCTTTACTGATTGGCACAATGGAACGTTCGTCATCAAATCAAGATAGAAAATATTCTCCAGACTTACCTACTGACATACAAACCACTTCTGCTAATCTGAAATTGGACAAAATTAATCCACTACAGCAGGAGCTTCAGCTAAAGTTATTAGATGTGCCTGTTGGTGATTATCATCACAGTTGTCCCATGAATGTCAGTGACAGGGTTAAAAAAGTAAGAACATTACTGTCGAGCAGTGAAAGAGCCTCCAAAGCCACAGATCACCTCTCACAACTCCCCACTAATAAAAGAAACTCTGAGACTCAGAAAAAGAACTCACAATCACAAATTTCAGGCCAGAGAGCAAGCCCATTAGGTAAAATCCAAGTTGAGGAAAACCAGGACATCATATATGGCATTCAGGAAAGAGGACTGAACCTTGGAGTAGAAGCATGTGGAAACAAAGGAAATGCAGAGAAAAATGTATCTGTGGTAGAAATGCAGGAGTGGACTTCCGTGAGCAATGACTCAAATAACTTCAACAGTCATGATTCACCCAGAGAGAAGAAATTTCAAGATGAAAATCCAAGTTTCAATTTGTTCACTCTAAAAGAGACAATTTGCAATGAGTTTGTTTCTGTATCGCAGTCACCTAATCAAAGTCTTCCCTCTCTGGCTATAAAATTTCTTCAAGAAGAGAAATCAGAAGCCTCTAACCATAGTCAAGTCACTGATGTAAAGGCATTACTGGAGAGCAAGGAGCAGTCTTCTCTGGAGCCCAAATCTGGCTGTCAGCCCCAGGCATTACATATTGGATGCCAGCAGTCTTTAAATTTGACCCAACATCACACTTCTGAAAACACCTTTACCAATCATATTGATACTGCTGACAGAAAGACCCAGACCAGCTCCATGGGGCTGGAGTGGTTTCCAGAACTCTACCCTAGTTATCTGGGACTAGGGGTGTTGCCAGGGAAACCTCAGTATTGGAACACAATGGCCCAGAATCCTCAGCTCATCAGTCCCCAGGGGGAAAGACTTTTACAAGGTAAACAAGCTCATTTTCCAGGGCTTTTTAACCCATTCAGAATACTGTGCCATTTGGATAAATAAGGTTCAGAATACTAATATTTTCACTCATTTAGCTTCTTTTTACCTAGGCAATCCAGTGCACCAAACTTAAATTGTTCTGAAAACATTACTTCTTGCTCCAGAAGTCAGTAACGGTGATTTCTCACTCTCCCTTTCCTTCCACCATGATCTGGAGATTGGTCTGGGGCAGGCTGGTAAGGGTCCATAGCAGTTGAGTTTATCTATTAGGAAGAGACATGGCTGGTAGGAATTGAGTGAGTGTTGTAAAGTACAGACTTTAGAAAAGTATAAAGACCTCAAAAAGTCCACCTAAGAGCAACACTGTTTACAGTCAGACCTGGACCAGGTTGTGTAGAAAACAGGTTCCAAGTTTGTGGTCAAATGCAACATCTAGAAATTTAAAATAATAAGAAAGGTATAAGCAGAAGCTATTTTTGGAGCTGGGGCAGGACAGAATTGGCCTGGGAGGAATGGCAGTCAAGGCAGATAGGTAGAAGTTGGGGTTCATTATTGAGCCAGTGAAGCCAAGAACCAAGAAAAGAGGACATGGCCAAAAATATGTAGAAGTCCATGAACTAGAAAAACTAGGCCCCCGCAGTTAGAACTGAAGAATGTGGTTCCAGAACTTCGGAAAAGAATCGGAGAGCTGATCCTGAGATGTGAGAGATGAGGTAAGAAGTAGGACTTGAGGAAAAAGACTGGACATCAAAACTATTCCTGCTTGTGAATCAGTCTCTTTAGAAACTTAACTCCTCATTGCTTAATGGCTAGAATAGATTGACAAGGTAATAGGACTGAAGCCCCATTTAGGAGCCAAGAAGTTTCCTGATAGTAGTTTCATGTGTCCTTACCTTTTTCGCTGAATCTTATCTCATTACTAGACTGTCTCTCTAATAAAATTTGTTCATTTCCCTCACCAGAAAACATTGTTTTTTTTTTTCTCAGATTTTCTAGGAATATGGTTTAAGGTAATATGCATCTCCTTTTCTTGATTTAATTTTCAGTAGTGCTTTCAGATTTATTTTTTGTTTGTTTGTTTGCTTTTTATATGGGCAGGCACTGGGAATCAAACCCAGGTCTCCGGCATGGCAGGCAAGAACTCTGCTATTGAGCCTTCATGGCCCCTTTCAGATTTATTTTAACAGGAGACCGACCTATCACAACACTTGTTCAAGGTCTCAAAAGCATTTTTTTTAATATTGTAATTACCTCTTTCTAATGGTTTTCAAAATGGAAATGTATGAAAGAGCATTGCTAGTTATAGCTGTATTGTCTTCAACTGCATCAGTAGATACAGGTATTTTTATTTTTTTATTTTTTTACATGGGTAGGCACCGGGAATCAAACCCGGGTCCTCTGGCATGGCAGGCAAGCATTCTTGCCTGCTGAGCCATCGTGGCCCAATACAGGTATTTTTAATAACCAAGCCCTCTTTAAAAGTCTCAAGGTCAAGCGCCTTCTCCATTTTAAACATAGAATTTAATATTAACATCTGACTGTATTTTCTTATTTAGGCCTCAACCCTGAGGGATGAGCAGAGGGATTTGATCTCTATTTCACAAGTGATGAAAAAGGCACAGAGATAATAAGTGATGTGTGCAAGATCATGTTGCCAACAGGTAGAATTGAGAGTAGAATTTAGCTTCCTGAATTCTAGTTTAATCCCTTTCCACTCAACCAATTTGTAGAAATTAAGCCATGACTAGAATACAAGATATTTGTCATCTTTGCACTTGTCTGTTTTTTTCAATTGTGTAAGCACACCCCATAATAAATTTACAGATAGAAGGATTTCTTTATTTTCTGTACTTTCTTTTATAGTGCTTGAAACTATCCCTGATGTATTCACTTTTCATTTTAGAGGAAGACTTAGTATGTATTAAGTGATGACTTTGTATCAGTCATTACACAAGGTGTGTTACATATCACTTCATTTAATCCTGAGGTGCTATCACTGTGCTTTCCACTGTTATAAATGATGAATCTCAGCCTCAGACAGAATCAGGATTCAAATCCAGGTCCATCTGAATCCTAATTCTGAGGTCTTTTAATTGTCTCAAGCTTACTCTTTGAGGCTGTTCATCGTCCATCAGTAGGGTAGCTGTGGAAGGCCCACCCTCTGCCTCTGGGGCAAACTCATCTTCTCAAGTAATTGGGTGGGTCCGCTCTCCTAGCTGGAGGTCTCCTGATCTCAGGTCCTCCATGGTTCTGCCTATGAAGACATCCTATCTTCACTTTGTCCCTCTCCTGAGTCTTTTAGTCCAGACTGACAGTGGTTCCATTTATACAGCTCCCACAACGCTCCTGTTGGCCTTCCATGCAGTAGGCAAGGATCATGCCCATCAGACAGAAGGGGTTTCCACAAAACCTTCCTGGATAACACCATCTCCAGTCCTGGCTTTTTCTGAAATAGCTGACTGATTCCACATTTGGCCAAATCCTCACGTGGGGCACGATTCTCTGGGGTCTCCCTTCCTGGAAGCCCAGAATTTTCCAGAACATTACCTTCTGGTTTCTTTGTACCCAAGAGTTCAGATCTCAGCTATCTCTTTCCTGTCACATTTTGCTATAAGCTGCAAGGAGAAGCCAGACTGCACTTTCCATATTTAATTTGGGAATCTCTTCTCTGAATATCTGAGTTCATGGCTTTTAAAAATCTGACTTTCTGTCTAAAGCCAGCAGTCAGTTTTGATAAATTTTTACAACTTTAAACCAAGGGTCGCCTTCCTTCCAGTTTGCAATAATGCATGCCTCATTTCTATCTAGAGCCTTGTCATAGATATCTTTACAGTTGACATTTCTATCAATAGCCTCTTCAAAGCATTCTAGGCCTTCTCTATCAAGCTCCTCACAGCTTTTCCAGAACTTTCCCCTTATCCATTTAAAAAGCCATTCCAACATGTTTGGTATTTGCAAACCACAGCAGTACCCCGCTTCTCTGGTACCAAAATCTGTTCTAATTTCCAAGCTACCAGAATGTGAAATACCAGACACAGAATGGCTTTTATAAAGGGGAATTTATTAAGTTGCAAGTTTACAGTTCTAAGACCATGAAAAATGTCCAAATTAAAGCAAGGCTACAGAAATGTCCAATCTAAGGCTTCCAGGGAAAGATTCCTTGGTTCAAGAAGGCTGATGACGTTCAAGGTTTCTCTCTCAACTAGAAAGGCACATGGATATGGTGGCATCTGCTACCTTTCTCTTAGGGTTTTTTGTTTCATAAAGCCCCCCCCCCCCCCCCCCCCCCGCCAGGGGTGTTTTCCTTCTTCATGTCCAAAGGTCTGCCTGCGTGGGCTCTCCTGGCTCTGAAGCTTTTTTCAAAATGTTTCCTCTTTTAAAGGATTCTAGTAAACTAATCAAGACCACCTGCGATGAGTGGAGTCACATCTCCCTGTAATCAAAGGTTGATAGCCGGTTGTGTGTGTCCCGTCTCTGGAGATAACTAATCAAGTTTCCAACCTACAGTATTGAATAGGGTTTAAAAGAAATGGCTGCCTCCATAAGAGGATCAGGATTAAGACATGGCTTTTCTAGGGAACATAATCCTTTCATACCGGCACAGTAGCCATGGGAGATATTTGAGAAGGAGCACATTCTAGGGAAGGGGCTTAGAATAGTCAGGATAACCTGCAGTCAAAGATATAAGAGGTCAAATCGTGTGTCTGAAATTCAGACTAAGCCAGAGGTATGGACATGAAATTTGAGAGAAAGAAAGATTGCTTGAGAATTTGCAGCAGTTGTAGTAGAGAGTAGAGCCATTGGTCACTGGATGTTTAACCATTTAAGTTGGGTAAGGGCATTAACACTGGCAGGTAAGAGACAGTGTCTGGGAGATGGGGTGGCAGAGGATGTGGCAGTAAGTATAGCAGTTCCAGGTCTACAGACAGACTGAGTCCACGAGTGGGAACCCAGTCATACTCTGAGATGTAGATGAGAATGCAGAACACCTGAGCAGCAGGCAGAAAGACGTTGTAAAAAGCAGTAACAGGATTTCTCTGGCTACTGAGCATGCCACAGGCTTCTTCCATTATCTCTGCTCAGGGCCTGAACCGCTGTCATTCCAGTAAGTTTGTCTTGAACCTGTAGCTAGAAGTAAATAGGCTCAACTGACTGGAGAAGAAAGATGAGAATCAAGGAGCCACACATTTCCTGACATGCTGAGAAAGTGGTTGTACAATTGCAGTTTTCATGAAATCATTTCTCCCCATCTTTTTCCTCAGAATTTTTCCCAAGATGAATGAGATATATTGTGCTTTGTTTTTTAAGATCTTCAGCTCTACCTCACAGGAAAATTATCTTGTCATTTCTTAGAAGCTAGCATAGTTCTTTTCATTGTTATTTAATATAAAAATGATAATTTAGATAGTATTTTTACATCCACAGCAACTTTTATCACATCTGCTAAAACGGTCATAGATATAAACCTGCTAGACCAAGCCAAGACCAGAGAAATAGCAATAGTGTAGAATATCTCCCTGTCATCAAACTTGAAGAAAAATAGGTTCCAGGAAAAAAATATATAGCATAAGCCCTCCTTTTTTAGTTATTTGTATATTAAGCATAAAAAAAAGTGTTTGCTGGCCAGTAATAGTAATGGGGAAAAACAAGATACATATACTGCAGGTGGTAGTGACAAATAGCAGTAGTTAATACAACCCAGTAGTAGAAAGTTACGTTTTGTTACTCAGATGTTTCGCAGAGGATAGAAGATAGAAATGAGTCATTTAATTAAGCATATATATGATCATCTGGGTAGCATATTCATCAGGTTACAAGTATGTTTTGGTGTTTTGGATAATCTGCCCTTCCTGGCACAGACATCCCTTGGATTAAGAGTTGGGGAAGGAAATGCAAATCAAAATCACAGTGAGGTACCAGTTCGCACCCACTAGAATGGCTATTATTTAAAAAAATAGACTAACTAGTGTTATTAAGGATGCAGAGAAATAGGAAGCTTTATCCTTTGTTGATCGGAATGTAAAATTATGCAGCCACTGTGGAAGAGTTTGGCTGTTCCTTAAAAAGTTGAAGAGAATTACTGTGACCCTACGTTTCCATTCCTAGGTATGTAGCCAAAGAATTGAAAGCAGGGGTTCCAACAGTTGACTGGTATACCAGTGTTCATAGCAGCACTAATCATAATAGCCTAAAGGTGGAACCCATGCAAGTGTCTGTCAGTGGGTGAATGGGTTCAGAATGTGGTGCATACTTAACAATGGAATATTCAGCCGTAAAGTGGAATGAAGTTTTGAGAGATGCTGAAATATGCCTGAACCTTAAGAACATCATGCTGAGTGAGAGAAGCCAGGCACGAAAGGACAACCATTATATGACACCATTTACATGAAATATCTAAAATAAACATAGAGACAAAGGAGTACAGGTTCCCAGGCATTGTGAGAGTAGGGGGATGGGGAGTCCTTGCTTAATGGATACAGACTGTTTAGGATGTTGAAAAAGTTGTGGAGATTGCATAAAGGATTGCACGTCATTGTGAATGTACTCAATACCACTGAATTATACACTTAAAAATGGTTGAAATGGTAAATTCAAGTAATATAAATTTTACCACAATTAAAAAAGAAAAAAATATATGTCTTGATCCCCAGGGTCAACTTTTTTTTACCAGAATAAAGTGTTTTGCCTTTCCACACGTAAGAGTTAGCTGCAATCCAACATAAAGATCATGAATACACCTTTTCCTGAGACCTAGCCCTGGGAACTTTCAACACAACTTTGGGAAGGAGATTAATTTAATAGTACTATCACAGTGACTTCTGTTTGGAACCACAGTTCCTTTGTTGGAAAGAAGTTCAACGGATATAAGAATTTGGGAATCTCCAACCAGACGCACAATCTCCAACTTCCCTCTGATGAAGCTCCTGGGAGCTGTACAAAAAGGTGAGGCTGGACTTACTTTTTGTGTTCTCTAACTGGCTCCATGCATGTGGAGAAGTTTCTCTTGAGCATGTCCATTAGAACCAGGCTAAAGGAAAGAAAAATGTTGTGTAGTCTTCTGTTTGTCTTTTTTCGTTATGGAATTTGTCATAATTGGAAACACCAAACCTAACAGCAGCTACCTTTTATTGAACCTTTATTGTTTAATACTTATTCTGTGCCCTTCTCTGCCATCTATCCCCATCTCTTCCTTGGCCACATTGATGGTGACTTGTTCTGAAGCCAAGACCCTAAACCTCAAGTTAACTAATTTTATTAATTTCTTCCACTAAACGTTTTAGCCAGGCCTCCCAAAATAAGAGTAACTAATTTGAATTTATTAGGGTTAAGGTCTTTTGTATTTTAAACCTTTTCATCTTGTTAAAAATATGTATAAATATGGTGGCTTGGACTAAATCTAAGATTACTTCCAGCTCTTCCCATATTATGTGTAAATTCTTTGAATTACGCTTTTACCACCCAAACTAGCTGGGATAACTTGAACTCCCAGATAAAGGCCCCGTGTTACAGTCTGCTGTGACAAGGAGACACGTTTCTCTTTAAACAGGATGGACCCGGTGCAACAACACCCTGAAGAGGAGTGGAGTTGGAGGCATCACAATGCTCTTTACAGGATACTTCGCCCTTTGTTGTTACTGGAGTTTCAGGCATCTGAGTAAGCCTTCTGGGTTTTTTGGCCTAAATTAGGGGTCACATCCCATTATAGGGACCTCCAAAGGAGTCTCTGAATTGCCTTTCTTTTTTGCATGGGCAGGCTCCCGGAATCGGCCCAAGAGATGCTAGCATGGCAGGCGAGAACTCTGCCTGCTGAGCCACCGTGGCCCGCCCTCTGAATTACCTTTATATTACAGTTTTGCAGTATCTGACAAGCCCCAGTGAATGAGCTATTGCCTGAGGCTCAGTGTTTTTCTGTTTTAACTAGAGGTTTTGGTTATAATGGCCTTCATGAGATTTGACTGAATTTACATAATTACTTCTGTGCTCCCTTTAATACTGTCACTGGTATACATTTTTTTTTCTCCTTAAAGCTGTCTCCCTACTAGATGCTTAAGTTCTCCTCCCTGATGACTTTTTAATTCCTAAGAACACCTTTTGAGGATTGAAACCAAACACCTTTATACCCCAAAAGAAGAGAGACAGAAAATAGCTTTCTCTCATTAGTGTGTCTAAGGTTTATAGCTGTCTGAATCTACTTTTACTATTACAAAAGCCAACACCCTCCAGTCATGAGCTTCAGCTTGCACTTTACCAGAAGAAAAATACCTGTATTTCATTTTTCTTTTAATTCCAGTTCACATTCATTTTAATTTTTCAAATAGGGTATTATAAAAATATGTCCTTCGAGTTTCAAAAAACATAAGGAAAAGATAAAAAAAGCCCAATACTTTAATATGAAAACTTTTGGTATAGGGGTACAAGATAACCCTGAACACTAAATATAGCACAATTATAATTCTCAAAATGTATAATCAGACTTCTAAAAAAAAATCCAGGTTTGACCCTAATTGTATTTTTTGGCTAACTCGGTACCCATTAAGCTGAAGGGCACATCAAGCAGTCTGGGATTCCAGCAGACTCCCACTGGTATGTAGGTGCTGTTGCTTGTGTAATATAACTGGCCACTGTTGAGAAAAAGAGACAGAAATAGTCCATAGCAGTAGGCTCTTGGATCCTTACATTTGTCTCTGTTTATCTAAAGAGCTACAACGTTGGCGCAAATAATGTTGATCTGGACACCACTTAAGAAAGCTTTGGAACTCCGAGGAGAAAACGGTGGCGGCGATCGCAATACACATTCAATGATTCAGAATTGTATTGGACAAAGAGAGAGAGTGCAAATAAAATTATTGGAATCTAAATTATAAAAGAAGTAAATTTTATGTGGACAGGTCTGGTTCTGTGGCTTGCTCTCAAGTGTCCAAGATATTGAAAAGGTTTCAGTTTTATTTAATCATAAAGGCTGATGTTACTCAAGGAAACATGAGGCTGACAAATTCCATCATTAAAATTTTTAGAGAGTGATTTTGCAATTCTCAGTAAAAAACGCTATCTCAATTTAAAATCTTTCTCCCTCAAATTGTCCCCTAAACATTGGTGTTTTACCTTTCATTTATACCAGGTACTAGATGACATATATACTGATAAAGGATAATATCTAAATTGACAGAAATTAGCATTTTTCAGGCCCTTCCTCTTGGGAAGCTCCTGCTGGTCCTTGACCAGGTCTTGACAGGTATGAGAGACAAAAGCATGCAGACAGAGTAGGATTGGGGACCAGAATTGTAGGTGAACAAAAACTAACAAATATTTTAAAAGCTAATTAAAATAGCACACTATATGGAATGTCAATTGCCTTTTATATTTCTTGAGTATAATAGTGGGCAAATGATTTCTGTTTATCATCTCTTCTTGGAAATTTTAGAATCCCGCTCCTATATCCTCTCAAAAGGAATAAATTCCTTTTACTTTAAAGTTTTCTGCTAGTGTCTTTTCCCTCCATCAAAAGATTCAGTACCTTTCTAATTTTATGACTTCTATTGAATCTTTGCTATCTAGAGTTCTTGGATGCTTACAGATATAAAAACCTTTAAAGAATCAATTTAATCCAGACAGCAAATTATGTAACTTAGTAGGACTTCATTTGTCTGGGCTATAAAATAGGGGTAATGATACCTACCTTGGAGAGATTTGGTGAGATTAGAAGTTTTATATCATTTCCAGCAAGGACAGGTACTAGAAACTAGATAATAGCAGCTGTTCTAAAATGTCCTATGGTATTTTATTACATTACAACAAATTCTAAACTTGAGCCAAGCAATGAAGGCCCCATTACAATTCACACTACCCTTAAATCCAGCTAGCAGTTAGGTACTTGTTGTGTTAGCCATTGTGCAAAGTTCTTTACATTCATTTCTTCTTAACACCCACCCTGTGAGGTGGGTACCATCTAGTACATTTTATAGAATGACAAAGCAGGCTTGAAGAGGTTAAGTAACTTACCTAAAAGCTGTGCCCTTCTGTGCGTAGCAGCTCTGGCTGGAGCTGGGATTCACACCCCCAAAATCTGACTCCTGGGCTAGCATTCTTATAGACTGCAACCTGTAGCTCCAGGCAGGGCAGGAGTTGTCTGTGCATTGGCCAAAGGCAGGATGGCAGTACCCACCTCTGACCCTGTATTGTTACTCCTCTCTAGTTCTCTGGAAGGCTCAGTTTAGCCACCCCCCCACCTTTCTCAGTAGATTAAACTGTATTCAGCTTTGATTAATGTGGTGGCATAGATGGTATAGCATTAAAAGTTCTATGTTAGTGTACCATCCCCCCCCCCCAGGATAAGCCTTTTTGTGTGTGTCATCTGCTTCCCATAATATCCTCACATGAGGAATGCACAGAATAGATTTTCAAATTTAAATAAGCCATACAGGGAAACAGCCTTCATGCTAAAGAAAACCATTTGTTTAATTGCCAGTATGTAGCAACAGTTGAAGCCATGTGCAGGAGCACTGCCATGTGCATCCTAGAATTGTTGGTAGCAGCACAGAAGCGAAACAAAATATGATAATTGTGTATTTCCCATATACTTTTGGACTTGATTTCACATATATTTTGCTCTTCCATTTCATGGATAACTCCTGCCACAGTCAGCCTTCAATTCTATTGTATTTTTGGTAGCTCATACACTTAACAGGATAAAAGAAAGTAAACAGATGGAGTCGTAAACTTCTGTACCCCAAGTCCTATTTAGGATGGCTGTTCATGCTGGCATGTCAGGAACAGAGAATCCCAACCATTGGGTATCTTCTCTAGAAGGTCTTCAATTCCCCAGACCATGGGTTATTTTGTGATAAATCCTACCAGTTGGGTTTTACTGCACTTACTGGCATAATGGCCCATTTTTCGACACTAAAAGAAAAAAGGTTAAAGGCATGATATTGTCTGTGAATTCAAATCCCAAGAGAAAAATCTTGAATTTCTGGGGAACCATAGACGATAGCTAGCTTTGGAAGGAATATGATAGTTTCTGCTCATAAATGAAGCTACATTCCAGGACCTTGACATTCAAATCCAACATAACTACCCTGGAGAACAAGAGTTTAGGCTTTGAAAGGCCAATAAAATAAAATGTACAGGAAAGCCAAGAGTTCTCCCTCCTTTACTTTATACTGAAATAACTGTCCTCTTGCAGAAGAGGGGAACAAACTCAGGACAATTTAGAAATTGTCTCTTGAAAGTATAAAAGATGACTTTTTTTTTCTTCCTAATAAACTCAGAAGATAGCAATAAAGAAAGCCAAGTTGCTACATTGCCACCCTTACCAAACATCCCCTCCCTTCACCCAATCTTAAGGACATTATTTATAAATAACCCAAAATTAGTAAGCTGCAGAGAAGGAAATGATGAATACTTAACTAGCTTTTTAAAGAAACAGACATCTCTTGTCTGGCAAGAGACCCTAAGTTCATGAGACCTCCGTGCTGTAACATTAGGTTTGCCAGTACTCCTCGTGCTCCTGTAACTCACACTCCTCCCTCACTCAGGGATGGTGCTCTCTGCTGTTGCAGGGCTCTGCTGCTTCCCCAGCTAACCGGTCGCACCCAGCCTCCTATCCCTCAGCAGGAGCAGGAGCTCAGTCCTCTGGGCTCTGCTTACCCTGTAGCATGTGACCGGCTGGAGCCGGGGCCTCGGGCAGGAGGAGGACAGGTTCTCCTCAGGTCTCCTCTGGTGGCGGGGATGCAGGTGCTCTGAGTGAGGAGGGAGCTTGGAGTACTCCACAGCTGATGCAGGCGGTGCCGGTCCCGCTGCCTGCCGAGCCCAGTTGACAGCCTGCAGGTGAAGGCAAGTCATCTACTGCTGAGAGCCCCTGGGCGCTCATGCGGCATCTGTGCTGAGGCAGGCTTAAAACAGGTTTTGAACCATCTTTGAGCTACAGTTTGCAATTACTTATTTACAATTTCAGCTGCCGAAAGCTCATTTTTTGCTGAAAGTTGGAAATGGGCTTGCAAATTCCCACAGGTCACTGAAGATTCCCACCTTGCATCAAAAGTCCCCCTCAGGGGCAGCAGGGGGCGCCTTCTTGCGCTGTTGCCCTCCCTGCCCCTGCTCCTGGGCCTGGCTTCCTGCTAATTAACTCTTACAAAGAGCTCAGTGGCTGCCCCCAACATCCTCTTTTCCTGTTCTGACCTCTGCCAAAGTTGAATGGCAGTGCAGCATTCCCTCGCCCAGGCCAGGGGTCAGCAAACTTCCTCTGTATTGGACAGAACACTGAAGAGCGTAGGCTCTGCAGCCCTCAGCCTCTGCCCTGGCCTCAGGTCAGCCACTGTGGTGACAAAATAGCCACAGACAACACATAAATGAACGATAAGGGCTGCATCCACTACAACTATGACCACTGGAATTCGTATTTAATAATTTTCACAGGTTACAAAACATGTTGATCTTTCCCCCCAATGTTTTAAAAACGTAAAGGTCACCTGTAGCTCACTGGCTGAACAAAACCAGGCAGCAGACAGGCCTCGGCCTGCAGGCCGGAGTCCACTGCCCCCTAAGTGGTGCCTTCCCATAGGGGCAGACCCAGCCAGGATATCCTGACTCAGAATAACTTTGGGCTGCAAGTCTGGAGCTGGGCCCCATTTTCTGTGACAAAAATGTTATGGAGCTGAGGAGAAGGCACACTGGGGCTGACAAGCTGAGAAGTCCTACCGGAAGCAGCGATTACAGAGGCTGGAGGGGCCTGGGAGGGGTGACCACACACACATGCCTGCACAGTGCTGGCATGGGACCTGTCGTGGGACTGTGCTCGGAGCAGGTCACGCAAGAGAGTGAATCATGCAGTGCCAGGGAGAAAGGCCCCTGGGGGAACTGTCACACGTGGAGGAGAGGGCGGGAGACATGTGTGCACCCCTGTCTGCCTGCACTCACCTTCAAGTAACTTGGGTTGAATAAAAGATTCATCTTGGGACTATGGGAAGTACAGAGAGAGACAATTTCAGCCCTGCTCTAACCCTCCCATCTCTGCTCATTAGCATGCCGGGCACCAGCCTGCTGCAGAACTCATATTTCACAACCCTCAGGAAGGAGCCCTGACCCAAGCCAGGAAGGGAAGGGCAACTGCAGAGAGGCAGGTAGGGGTGGGTGGAGTAAACATTTTTACTATTTTTCTAGACCAATTTGTGAAAAGATCGAAACCCTTCCCCACAAGTGGATATTAACAGGAAGATTAGAGTTCAGTGCAGGCAACAGTTTGGAGATCCAGGGTGGGGCAGGGTCAGCAAAGCAAGGAAAGCATCTGGGCATGTGCTGGCCAGACTCTTAATTTTGCACCGTAGGCCCATGCGGTATCCTAGATTTAGTAGCCAAGAAATCAGAGGGTGGGCCCAGTTCTCAGGTGGGTGTTGGTGAGCCAGGCCTCACACTTACTGTGCAAATTGGCACCTGGGTCCCTTGGGGCAGAAGCCAACTAAGTAGTTGATACACATCATTTTTCGAACGTGGCGATATTTACACAGGGGTCCTGCTGGGCAAAGAGAAGAAAGTTCAACAATCTAATTGGGGTACAAACCAGAGGAGCTGTTTTCAGATGAGGGGAAACATGAAAAAGCTCACTAGGGAGGGAGGGTGTGGACGGCCAGAGGCCCCATGTGCAATAGGGGTGTGTAAATCGTCCTGTCCTTTTATACTGCACAGGAACACCCACTTCTAGCCCCGGGACTCAGACGAGGACAGGCAACCTCGGAACGTGCTGGAGCAGGCATTGGGCAGCAGGTCTGATACAGAGAGGGTCGAAAGTGTCACTCTACCCTACCGTGTACCTTGGAGGATTGACGTGAATGGAGACCATTATTTGCCTTTTATTTACTTATTTATCTCTAGAGGGTAGGGCTGAGAAAAAGCTAACTCCACATGGTACTGACCCGCCTTCAGCACCCCTCTTCCCATGCAGCGCCCCCCCAAAGCCTACCGCTCACACCTCTGGAAGAATGCCATACTTAGGTGCAAGACCTCTGGTGGGGAAATTGTCTCCTAAATCTGGCTGGCAGTAACAGGGGTGGGTAGACATGGGGATGGTGCAGCTCAGGACACCCCTGGAGGGAAAAAGGTCTGGAGAAAGGCCCATATGTGAGCTGGACAGCTGCAACTGGCCAGACCCTCTGCCAAGAGCTGCACGTAGGGTCCTTTGTTTAAACTTCCCAATAACCCCCCTAGCAAGGGTTTCCCCTTTCCATGAGTGAGGAAACAGGTTCACAGCAGTGCGTGTTCAAGGCCCTGCAGCCCACACATGTTGGAGCTAGGATGTGAAGTCACATACGCCTCCCAAAGCCTGCCTTGCAGTGCACCTGCCTGCATTTCATAGCTCTGCAGCATCCCGCACCCCACACCCCCTGGAGCGGGAGCTGGGAAGAACTAAAGAAAGGATTTCAGCACGGTGGCTGGTCCCACGGAACTTCGTCAGGAGCACTCCCTCCCTTGCTCGGACCCCCGATACCCCTCATCCCTGAGTGCTCCCTGTCTGTCGGGGCCTCACCATCCCTGCAGAAGCCTTGGTCATACCAAGGACACTCCCGGCTCTTGCAAGCTGGCTTAACATGGAGGAAGGAGCACTCCTTGTTGCTGCAGTCACCTGAAAGTCACACCATTCTTTGTACAGAAGCAGGTTTGTCTTCCTGGCCCCATCCCTCCTCCCCAAACTGGATTCACCTTGCCCCTCCCGCGGAAGCCTTTTTCCCTAGCAGCTGGTTGACAGCAGCGAGGTGTTAGGCCTTCTGCAACCTAACAAGAAGGGGCCCTGATAATACTCCCTAAGAAAGACATGGACACAAATATACACTGGAAGAGCTGGGGCAGAGGGAAAGACTGGAAATGAAGCTGTAGAGGCTATGAGGATGCAGAGAACAAGGGGAGGCAGGGAGGAGACCAGGAGCTGGCTACCAGCAACCTGAGAAGTCAAACACGTAAAGGCGGTGTTACTGTGTGCTGTGATTAAAACCCTGTCCTCGACTCTTCTCTGAGAACTACACTGCTGCCAGCACCTGGGGGGAGCCCTTCTTTTTGGTACAAATGCCCAGAAGGGCGAACTATCACTTTGGAATATCCTGGACGAGGAGTGAAAATAGACATTCACAGAGGGACAGCCTGTAATTACACTAAGCCTGTGCTATAACGTCTCTTGGATCAGTCTGAGATCTTGTTTGGCTTGTCCCCAGGCCAGCCCTAGGAGTATGGGCTACCCAGAAGGAGTTTAGGAGCCTTCTTGGATTTCCCACCCTCCAAGGATATTTAGGGACCCAGGGACTCCAAAGGAGACACGGGGGAAGATTCAGCCCATCTTTCACCTCATTCACATAGAGAATTGGTGAATGTTTCCAATTTCATCCTCCTTAAATTTCTGCAACTCAGTGCTCTTCAGAGTTGAAAGGAACTCCATAGATCATCTACTCTGGTGGTTTTCAGAATGTGCTCGGAAGAGATCTATTTTATACATTGGGCTTCTACAAAGCAGTGTTTAATTGGATAAAAAACACCACTAACTCCTAGGAGTCTAAAACAACTGTTTGTTTACAGCCCTCTCATTTCATAAATGAAAATGCCAATGTACACGGAAGGGAAACATCACATCCATTTTCATCCCAGCTTCCTCGCCCAGATCAAGGGTTTACTTGCTCATCATCAGGATAAAGCTGGTATCGTGCTAACTCTGGGCTGGAGCCTTCTAAGGAATCAAGGTGGCAGCGCCCCCAGGCTAGGTCAGCAGTGGACAGATGGAGGTGACGGGAAATCACCATGAAGGGGGCTGCCCCTCTGCCTTGGACTGGTCGCGCATTCCTCGCTCAGCCAGCAGGGGGCACCAGCACCTCGCCCACCAGACCCCCCAGGCAGAGCCTCCCAATGGGCCTTTTTGATTAGCCCCACCCAGGAGCTGAGCCCCAAGTCTTGGACCACCTAGCCCATTTCAACTACCCTTTCCCACGCCCATGCCTCCCCAACCACATTCTTTTAATAAAGTAATTTGCTGCCAATAACAATTATGCTTATTTTGGTATCATTTTTGAAAGAGATATGCGTTCTTTTATTCTAAGGAGAGAAACAGGCTGTGTACTATAACCGTAGTTCGTGTGTCCGCCCCCCGCCCGCCCCCCGGCTGTACCTGAGGGCAGAAGGAGACCTGGTCCTTTTCCTGTGTCCATGCTAGCACAGTCCCCAGTCCCCATGAGGAGACCAACCAAGGCTTATTGAAGAAGTGAGTGGCATTTGTAAATGACAGATTGTAGGCCATGAGGAAGAACCAGGTGGAAGATCAACTTGTCCTCAACTTAAAGGAAGACGTGCAGGTAACCCTTGGCGGTGGCCAGGAAACAGGAGTAGAAGGCAAACATAACTTTGACCTGGGGACAGAGCTGGCCTGGGGGGCAGGGGGATGCAGCTCTGACGGACCTGGGGGGTGCTTTGCCTTCTTCCCACCACTCAGGCGCCTCCCCATTGCTTGTAACCGCTAAGGAGAGGCAGTGGCCCCCACCCCCACCCGCGCCCCCTGGAAGCAGGCAGGAGCCCTGTTTTGTAACCTTCTAAGTCAGGGAATCTTCCCAGCTCTCTCCTACCACCATCTGGAAACCACCGGATCAGAGTCCCCTGGGCCCCCAGGCTGGGCCGACATCTAAGAAGGCAGGCTACCCGGCCCCCAGCTCTGAGAAACTCAGAGCTGCGGAATTTTCTCAATGAGGATGAACTCGGAAACACATTCACAGATTCCGCTCGCATATGAGGTGACTTTTAAAGAGGCTGTGACTTCCCCATCACCCCTTCCAAGCCCCTTAGGCCCTCTTAGTCCCACGGGTGACAGAGAAAGGGGGGTGGCTCGAGGCCAGAAGGGAAGTAAGGCGCTGGTCGACGAGTCCCCGAAGCTTGGTGCACAAGACAATTCCAGGGATTCTACTTCTGAACTTCCTGATTTCATTTACAGTTACTTTTAATTTCCAATAAGTGAGACTAGCTTTCCATTTATGGAATCGGTAAGTTTTGTTCTAAACCAAGACTTTTTTTTAAACTAAGCAGCTCAGGTGAAAGAGGAGTTTGGGGTATGGGGTATGACCCCAACCCCACCCTCTCCTTCCCTTGGGAGTAAGGGGGTTCAGCCCGTGCCTGAGCCCTGTGGGGACGTGGGTGGTGAGGTTCACAGGGTATGGTCCCGCTTTTTCTAAAGGTTTGGAGAAGCAGGTATTTGAGGTCCAGACCGGCCTGGTCACCTCCTGGGCTGTGTCCAGCCTTCTCTGGGGGCCGCCACCCCCACCTCCATGCACAGGGTGAGCCAGGAAGGGCCATTACCGAACTTGGAGTAGAAGTAGCACTCGGGCATCCTGGAGACGTCGTATTGGTGCAAGAACTTGCACTGGTCACCCTTCTTGCACAGCCCTCGCAGCCAGTGCTTGCACACCACCATCTTCTCCCCTCGCTCGTGCCGGAAGGGACAGAGCTTACCTGGAGGCACCCAGAGCACCCAGCTGGGAGGCCTCAGTCACCCATCCAGGCAGGTGGTGAGGCTCGGGGTCAAAGATCAGGAGCCCCCAGACTGTGGGACAGTGCTTCCCTTTGTCCCCCCACCCCACCCCACCCCAGGCTGGTACAGCAGCTCCAACCAAGAGCGCTGTCATGTTTTCCAGCCTCGAATCCCAACCCCCAGCACCTAGGAAGTGCTTTTTAAGGACGTGTGGAATAATGCCTTAAAAAAAAAGTCCCACTGTCAAAGACCTAATGTTGTGCTATGAGCCGATTTTATAACAATTTAGAAGGGATTGTTCATGGAGATGTTACGTTTAATTAACTATCAACATTAAAAATGGTTTCGCCACTGGCAGGAAGGACATCCCTGTTCCTAAGTGTCTAAGCAGGAATGGCCTCGTGGGTGCCATCTCTTTGATCAAATTTAAGGGAGGCCGGGGAGGTGTTTGCTCTAAATACCCCTGGACTTTGCCCTGCTTGGCCCTGACCTTCTGTGATCACTGTCATTTCTTTGAGACGTCCAGACAGCGCGCAGCAGGGCACTGCTGTGAACCACCGCTTTAGAGAAGGGATGGACCGAGCCAACGAGACAGGCCCATGCGCGCCTGCACATCCTGGCTGCACGGAACAGGTCAGTGAGCTCCTTCCCTTCTCACCCCAGAGATGAACGAGGCCAGTGGGCTCCAGCTGTTCCCTGCCTGGGTCCCTGCTGACCTCCCAGCCTCCAGGGACAGACTCATTCCAATGCCAAAAGCAAGTCCAACCCTCATTCACCCTAGCAGGGTTTCTTAACCTGGATGTGTAGGCAGGCTTTAGGGGCGCTGGGAACCCCCCAAAGTGGAGGCAAGACTTTTGGGGCAACTGTGTATTTCTCTTGGCTTAAATTAAAAAGCCCCGTATTTGAGTCACGTCTCCCCAGGATGCCTACATTTGGGAAGAAGAGCTTAGAAAGAGGGCATTGGGACATATGTAGGGAAAGAGTGGGCTTCTTGATGAACCTACCCATTTTTCTTTTGCCTGAGGGTAAAATTTTGCCCCATCCCAACCTCCCCTTCCCACGTGCAATTCCCAAGCCCCTGCAGAGCCTGGCAAGGCCTAGAGAGCCCCTGCCCCATCCCGGGCCATGCTAACTCACCTTTCTCACAGAGCCCTTTAGCAAAGAAATTGCACACAGCTGAGCCCAACTCTGGACGGGGCAGAGAAGACGAGAGAAGGGAGCTTCCAGCGAGGCTGCAGTTATCTGGGGTGACTTCACCCCCCAATCACAAGTCCCACCTGACCCCCCCCAAGGCTTGAGCCTCTGGAGCCCCAAATCCAGGCCCTTTGGAAGGTGGCCCCCAGGGCCTGAGCCCCCCAACTGGCAAACAGGCACTAAGGAAAGGCTGGCCTGAGAGCTCTAGAGGCCGAGCTGGCCTTTCCCGGCCTCTCCCTTCCCCTTCTGTGTGTCTCTGTTTTCCCAGTCTGGAAAATGGGCTGACAGAAGCCAGCCCCATTGTCCCAGAGAAGAGAAGCCCTCAAACCCCAGAGGGTAATCCTGGGCCCCCACCCACTCTCCCTGGTGAGCAGAAGAACCAGAGTGGGGGTCGGGGGGGCAGACCCATAGGGGAGCTGGGCCATCCGCCGGGATGGCCAGGACTAGCAGGCAGGGCCACCCGGGCCTCACTCACTGTCCATGGCTTGGAAGGGCAGGAGCCCCGTGCCCCTCTGCTTCTCCACATCCTCCTCGAAGGCGAAGGTGAACCGCTCCAGCCCCGCCACCACCTCCTGCATCCTCCACCCCTCGCCGGCGCTGCTAACATGCTAAACCTCCGGCAGGTGGACCCTATGTAGCTCATGGGAGGCCCTTAAGGGGCCAGGGTCTGAGACCAGCACCCTGCCCCCATCCCCAGGGGGCCAGTCTCCAGCTGACTGCCCAGCCACCCTCTGGCTGGGGCTGTAAGGGAGTGGGGCCCGGCTCTTTCACCCCTCCCGCCCGGCGCAGGTGCAGACACCCCAGGGCCCCCACAGCCCACCCTGCGTACTTTAATTCTCACTCCCAAAGCCCACGCACTGTTTACCTATGCAGGTTGCCAGACATGCAGCTTCTGTGCAGACATTACCCAACCTGTGTTTAGACGTGAAGACACAAAGCAAGAGCTGAACAAACCTAGCACTGCAGGGCTGTGATTGAGCAGATCTTGGGGGCCAACGGGGGTGGCCCCGAGGGGAGAGCCCCCACCCCTGCCTTCCCCCTACCCCACCCCTGGTCCCCGGCCAGCCACTCGCTGTGGGACAGGGGACGCCCCTTTTCAGGCCTGAGTGACAATCCCCGAGTGAGGCCTTCGCGGGAGAGAGGGAAAAAGGAATGAAAAACCCTGGAGGAATCGGAAGCAGCCTGATGAATGCGGCTTTGTTTGCTTCGCACACAATCCCAAACCGGGCTGGAGTGTGGAACCAGGCAGGGGCCAGGCCGGCCTCCCAGCCTGGATTCCATGCACCCGCCTCCCCCCAGCCATCCCTGAGAAAGTGCTTTGTCAACAAAATCTCTATGCAAATGTTGTTTTATTATTAGTACACCACCCCTGTCCCCAGGGCCCAGGACATTTGAAAATGCTTTCAAAGGAGCTTTTAAGGGCTCTCACTAGCCTAAGTGCCCCACCCCCATCTGGGCCTGAACTGGCCTTGCCTCTCCCTGGAGCTGACATTTTCAGAGTCCAAGTCGGCAGTTTCTGCCCACGGAACCCCAAGGCTCTCCTTCCCGGGCACCCAGACCGAGCAGGCCCCATGGGCAGCTCCCTGCAGGCCTGCAGCGGGGCCACTGCCTTTTGTTCCCTGGGGCTGTTGCACCCAGATTTGTTGTTCTTCTGAACCCCAGATCAGAAATGAAAACTAGTTAGAGGGGTCGACTGCTGGAGCAGAGTTGGGCCGGGCGGGGCAGCGGAGGGTCCCAGGGTTTCCAGGAGCGAGGCCTCGCCTGAGTACTCTGGAGAGCAGCTTGGGTCTGCTGGAGGGAAGGAGGGGTGCTGTGCTTCTCCGGCTCCCTCACCCCTGGGTAGCGCCAGCCCACAAGCGAGCGTCTGTCCTCGTCAGGCAGGAGGCACAGATAAGGAAACCGCGGCCCAACCAGGCTGTTTGGAAGGTGTAAGGACAAAATTCAAAGTCAGTTCTCTTTTTTATTTTTTTATTTTATTAATTTTTTAATTTTTTAAAAAATATAACAAGCACAAACATTCTTAATTTATGATCATTCCGTTCTACATGTATAATCAGTAACTCACAATATCATCACATAGTTGCATATTCATCATCATGATCATTTCTTAGAACATTTGCTTCAATTCAGAAAAAGAAAAAAAATTCGTACATACCATACCCATTATCCCTCCCTTTCACTGATCACTAGCATTTCAATCTAAATTTATTTTAACATTTGTTCCCCCTATTATTTATTTTTATTCTGTATGTTTTACTCATCTGTTGACAAGGTAGATAAAAGGAGCATCAGACACAAGGTTTTCACAATCACACAGTCACACTGTGAAAGCTGTATCATTATACAATCATCAAGAAACATGGCTACTGGAACACAGCTCTACATTTTCAGGCACTTCCCTCCAGCCTCTCTGTTACGCCTTAACTAACAAGGTGATATCTATTTAATGCATAAGAATAACCTCCAGGATAACCTCTCGACTCTGTTTGGAATCTCTCAGCCATTGATGTTTTATTTTGTCTCATTTCACTCTTCCCCTTTTCAGTGGAGAAGTTTTCTCGATCCCTTGATGCTAAGTCTCAGCTCATTCTAGGATTTCTGTCCCACGTTACCAGGAAGGTCCACACTCCTGGGAGTCATGTCCCACGTAGACAGGGGGAGGGCAGTGAGCTTGCTTGTTGTGTTGGCTGGAGAGAGAGGCCATATCTGAGCCACAAGAGGCTCTCTTGGGGGTGACTCTTAGGCCTAATTTTAAGTAGGCTTGACCTATCCGTTGTGGGGTTAAGTTTCATATGAACGAACCCCAAGATGGAGGACTCAGGCTATTGCTTTGGTTGTCCCCGCTTCAAAGCCAGTTCTCTTGACGCTTTCCTTCCGTCAACTGGGCACTGGAGACCCCGAAACAAAGGGCTGGCACACCAGGGGGAGATGGCTCACAGCTCGGTTATGTGATGGAGTGAGGCTGGTGTGGTGGCAGGAAACCCACAGTGCTGAGAGACCTGGGGCGGGCACAGGGAGGGCTGGTTTCTCAGAGCAGCCTGGTGATGACAGGGCATGTACTCCAGGACAGGGCACACAAAGGCATGGGGGCTTGAAGCAGCGTGGCAGGTTGAGGGGACAATCAAGGGTTTAGTTTGGAGAAACATGGGGTTAGAGAGGGGGAGTAGTGGTGACAAGGCTGGGGAGATGCATAGGCACCCTGAACTGGGGGGCCTTCCGGGCAAGCTCAGGGGTCCCTTTTTACCAGGAAGGAATGGGGACGCATGGCAGAGCTCTGCAGCAGGCCACACACAGCCCCTTGCCCAGGGGGAGCGGGCTGCCCAGCACTTGGGTGGCCCGAAGAAGTTAATTAATGAGCTCATTGGGTGCTGAGAGTCAGAGGAGAAGAAGGAGAGCCCCCCTCCCTCCTCCAGCCCCGCTCCTCTCCTCCCCTTCTGGCTGAGGTTCCCTCACCCCCACCCCCGCCAAGACCCCATCCTGCCTCCACCTTCCTGTCGGGAGCAGGTGTGGCGTGAATATTGCAGGAACCTTCTCCCCACAGCCCATCATTGGCTTGTCATAAGAACGGTAGCATCTTGTTGTCAAGGTTTTTGCTCATCCGAAATACCTTCCCACTTGGAAATTTCATTTTGGAAGTTCTCTACCCATTTTACAGATCAGCAAATAGAAACATACAGTGAAGGTGGGCGAGGTCCGAAGTCTCACTGTCAGAACCGGGAGTTGTACCTGGGTCTCCCACTCCCACGCCCTTTCCCTCCCCTCTCTCTTACTCCAGCAAGGGACAGGTACCCCGGCCCTCTGGTTCCTACCACCCCGTGGGTCCCGAAGTGACCCAGCACCCACCTTGTACAAAGAGAAAGCCAGAAGTCCTGGTGATTTCCTGGAGCACTCGAGCCCAGTGTCCCAGCTCTGGGAATCTCCCCTCAGGAACCTTCCCTTCACTCACTCCGTCTGTGCCTTGGAACTTATCCTGAGCCCTTGTATTTCCATTTATAAATTAATCCATTGCTACAAAGTGGACAAGCAAATGGCTGCACCAACAATGACGGTAATTTTTAATCACTGTCATTACGAGGCTCTCTGTTTAACTCTGGCTGCAGATTTTCTGAATCATCCGCGTCACCCTGCCCCTTTCTTTTTATGAATCCACTGCTCTGAAGAGCAGGGGTGGGAGGCCTCGGGGATCTCTGGCTGCCGGGGCCTGCTGGGGAGGTTGTCTTGCCCATTACTGGCCTCGGATCCCAGCCTGTGCTTTTCTGGGTAGAGTCTGGTCCTGCCCTCCTCTTATCTCACGCCTCTTCTCCTCTCCCCACTTGGGCACCCTGAGTTCATGGAAAGAGTGCAGACTGGTATAGGCAGGCCTGGGTTCCAACCCTAACTTTGTCAGTCACCAGCCCTGTAATCCCAGGCAAGTCATTTCATCACCTTCCCGGAGCCCAGATTCTGCGTCAGTAAAATGGAACTAAGAAGCGCCATCTCCTTGAGGCCATGAGAATGAATGAGAAGTACATGGGGCTTTCTGACACAGAGAAGTCGTTCATCATTATTGCCGGGAGAAAAGGCACTTGTCTACTGTCACACAACACCATGAGTTAGAGCTCTAGGCTTGGCTGCGGCTTGATGGTCAAGGACCTAGCGTCCTGCTCCCACATCTACAATGTCACCCCTCCTTCAAATTCATTATTCCTAAGCGAGCCCTGATAAAAGGTGCTGGGGGGGGGGTGGGCAAGGGACCCCATGTTCATCCAGGTGCGGGTGGGCAAGGGACCCCATGTTCATCCAGGTGCGGGTGGGCAAGGGACCCCATGTTCATCCAGGTGCTGTCAGAGGGGCTGTGTTAAGGTCCGGTATGGATGGGCCTGGTTTTGGAGAGCCACGGAGCTGGCAGGGGTGCAGGTCAGGAGAAGCACACAGACATGCTCCCTGTGACCCACAGCTGCAGCTGCCACTGCTCAACCCCAAGGACAATGAGCCTGTGTGCCCGCCCTCCCCACTGCCACTTGTGCCCCAGAGATGCCACTTGGCTTGGCCAGTTGTTGACCTCCCAACAGCCACTTGAAGTACAGGGTAGGGAGTCCAGCAGTCGGAATCATCAGCCGGCAGTGTCTTTCCCAGGAGCCTGGTGTCTGGGAGCCAGGCATTCCCCAGGCTCTAAACCCAGGCAAAGGCATCAGCCCCCAGGCTCAGGGACTAACCACCCGCCTCAGGCTTCTCAAGGATCAACTCTGAACCTCACTGCAACCTTCTACCCATTTCACAGGTAGAGAAAGCAAGGCCCAGAGAAGTGAAGCCACTTACATGGACAGGAGATGTTGGAATGAGGCCTAGAATTACCATCTTTCCTACTAGTTACTGGGATGTACTAGCTTGAGAGCCATTATTATTTCTTTTCTGCAGTCAAGAAAACTGAGGCTCTAAGACTGAGATGAGCTTCCCAAGAGCACCAAATCAGGTCTGCATGACCCTAAAGCCAGGGTCCCTCCACCCTACCAAGCCAAGGTATGGAAAATGTCCTGGCCTCCCTAACGCGGGGCACATGGCTGAGACCAGAGGCCCCAGAGCACATTTGGGCCTTTGCTCATTCCTAAGAGGATGAACTGATGGCTGGGCATGGGGCTTATGCTTTTGGTCTGAGAATCAAAGAGATAGGACATCTGGGCCCAAGGAGATAGATAGCCCAGGCCTGAAGGGGGAATCCCAGGAGCTTTTTTCTTCTGCTATTGCTACCTCAAGTCTTGGTGTGGTCTTCGGTTCTCCCCTCCCCTCTCCTCTGGCCCTGGGCCCAGAGCCTCTCCAGGCTGAGCAGAGACTGCTCAGCGCTTTCCGGGGCTTGGAGGGCAGGCCCCACAGGCCCCAGCTCCACCAGTGGGAAAAGGAGTCCCGCGGGTCCAGACTTGGGCAAAAAGATGTTGATGGAAGTGGCGCGACAGGCCCAGCATGGTGCCAGCCCCCAGCCCAGGTTACACCGTGGATTTTGCTACTTCTCCACAGTCCTTCCGACTTCCCTCACCTCCTTCTGCCTTCACCTAGCCTCTGGGAGCCCATTCATTCATTCATTCATTCATTTACTTGCTCACTCAAAAGTGTTTTTCAGTTTCTCCCCACTCTGGGGAATACAGAAGGAACAAGATGCGGCTTCTGCCTTCAATGGGCTCTCCAGGTGGGTGTGGTCAGCAGAATAATGACCCCTGTGAATCTGTCACTAATGTGGCGACAGGGACTTCGCAGACGGGTTTAAGCTAAAGATACTGAAGTGGGAAGATTAGCCCGGACCACGTGGGTCCAATGTGTTCACACATATATAAGAGGGAGGTAGGAGAGAGCAAGAGAGGAAGGGGAGGGGAGGAGAGGGAGAGATTTAAAAACGCTACACTGCTGTCAGAATTGGAAAGGAAGAAGTAAAAGTCTCACTGTTTGCAGAAGATATGATACTATATGTTGAAAACCCTGAAAAAACCCACAGCAAAGCTACTAGAGCTAATAAATGAGTACGGCAAAGTGGCAGGTTACAAGATCAACACTCAAAAATCTGTAGTGTTTCTATACACTAGTAATGAACAATCTGATGGGGAAATCATGAAAAAAATCCATCTACAATTGGAACCAAAAGAATAAAATATTTGGGAATAAATTTAACTAAAGAGACAAAACACCTATACAGAGAAAACTATAAGAAATCATTAAAAGAAATCACAGAAGACCTAAATAAATGGAAGGGCATATCATGTTCATGGATTGGAAGACTAAATATCATTAAGATGTCAATTCTCCCTAAATTAATTTACAGATTCAATGCAATACCGTTTAAAATCCCAGAAACTTACTTTTCAGAAGTAGAAAAACCAATAACCAAATTTATCTGGAAGGGCAGGGTGCCCCAAATAGCTAAAAATATCCTGAGAAAGAAAAATGAAGTTGGAGGTCTCATGCTACCTGACTTTAAGGCGTATTACAAAGCTATAGTGGTCAAAACAGCATGGTACTGGCATAAAGATAGATATAATGACCAATGGAATTGAATAGAGTGTTCAGATATAGACCCTCTCATCTATGGACAATTGATCTTTGATAAGACAGTCAAGCCAACTCATCTGGGACAGAACAGTTTCTTCAATAAATGGTGCCTAGAGAACTGGATATCCATATGCAAAAGAATGAAAGAGGACCTGTATCTCACACCCTATACAAAAGTTAACTCAAAATGATCAAAGATCTAAACATCAGGTCTAAGACCATAAAACAGTTAGAGGAAAATGTAGGGAAGTATCTTATAAATCTTATAATAGGAGGCACTTTCTTAGACCTTATACCCAAAGCATGAGCATTAAAGAAAGAAAGAAATGGGAATTCCTCAAAATTAAACACTTTTGTGCATCAAAGAACTTCGTCAAGAAAGTAAACAGACAGCCTACACAATGGGAGACAATATTTGGAAACGACATACCAGATAAGGGTCTAGTATCCAGAATATATAAAGAGATCTTTCAACTCAACAACAAAAAGACAGACAACCCAATTACAAAATGGGCAAAAGACTTCGACAGACACTTCTCAGAAGAGGAAATACAGATGGCCAAAAGGCACATGAAAAGATGCTCAACTTCCCTGGTTACTAGGGAAATGCAAATCAAAACCACAATAAGATATCATCACATACCCACTGCTGGAGAGGATGTGGAGAAAGAGGCACACTTATCCACTGTTGGTGAGAATGTCAAATGGTACAACCGCTGTGGAAGGCAGTTTGGCAGTTCCTCAGGAACCATTCTATACCATTCTAAGTATAGAATTGCCATATGACCCGGCAATACCATTGCTAGGTATCTACTCAGAGGACATGAGGGCAAAGACACAAATGGATATTTGCACACCAATGTTTACAGCAGCATTATTTACAATTGCCAAGAGATGGAAACAGCCCAAATGTCCATTAACAGATGAGTGACTAAACAATGGAATATTATGCAGCTGTAAGACAGAATAAAGTTATGAAGTATGTAACAACATGGATGGACCTTGAGGATATTATGCTGAGTGAGATTAGCCAGAAACAAAAGGACACATATTGTATGGTCTCACTGATATGAATTAACATTAATGAATGAACTTGGATAATTTCAGTTAAGAACAGAGGTCATCAGGAGATAGAAATAGGGTAGATATTGGGTAATTGGAACTGAAGGGATACAGATTGTGCAACGGGACTGATTGTAAAAATTCAGAAATGGATAGCACAATACTACCTAACCGTAATACAATAATGTTAGAACACTGAATGAAGCTGAATGTGAGAATGATAGAGGGAGGAGGCCTGGGGGCACAAATGAAATCAGAAGGAAAGGCAGATGATAAAAACTAAGATGGTATAATCTAGGAATGCCTAGAGTTTATAATGATAGTGACTAAATGTGCAAATTTAAAAATGTTTTGCATGAGGAAAAACAAAGGAATTTCAATAATGCAGGGTGTTGAAAATAGATGTAATTAATATTTTAAAACTTTAACTTATGTGTGAGACTAAAGCAAAAAATATTTATTTGGTACAAAATTTATATTTTGACTAGTGCATTTCCTAATATAACTTATGTGGACAGGTTAATTGAACACCATAAGTACATGGAACCTTAAGTAGGGCATGAGATTTTGTAGGTTTGTCCAGCATGATGCCTCGATAA
This sequence comes from Tamandua tetradactyla, assembly GCF_023851605.1. Taxonomy (NCBI): domain Eukaryota; kingdom Metazoa; phylum Chordata; class Mammalia; order Pilosa; family Myrmecophagidae; genus Tamandua; species Tamandua tetradactyla. The sequence continues at coordinate 13,753,985 of NC_135332.1, forward strand.
ATCCCAGAAGGATTTGAACAGTGAATAAGTATTTCCAAAGTCCCCTTGGGGGAATGGTGAGAAAGGGGGAAATTTCAACTTCCCCAAGTGGAGAATTCTTGATATTCTCACAAGCAGTGGGGACAACCAAAGCAATAGGCTGAGCCCAATCTTGGGGTCTGTTCATATGAAACTTAACCCCGCAATGGATAGGCTAAGCCTACTTAAAGTTAGGCCTAGAGTCACCCCCAAGAGAACCTCTTTTGTTGCTCAGATGTGGCGTCTCTCTCTCTCTCTCAGCCAACGCAACAAGCAAACTCACTGCCCTCCCCCTCTCTACATGGGACATGACTCCCATGGGTGTGGACCTTCCTGGCAAAGTAGGGCAGAAGTCCTAGAATGAGCTGGGACTTGGCACCAAGGGATTCAGAAAACCTTCTCGACCGAAAAGGGGAAGAGAGAAATGAAACAAAGTCAAGTGTCAATGGCTGAGATATTCCAAACAGAGTCAAGAGGTTATCCTGGAGGTTATTCTTATGCATTAAATAGATATCACCTTTTTAGTTAAGGCATAACAGAGAGGCTGGAGGGAAGTGCCTGAAAATGTAGAGCCGTGTTCCAGTAGTTATGTTTCTTGAAGACGATTGTATAACGATACAGCTTTCACAATGTGACTGTGCGATTGTGAAAACCTTGTGTCTGATGCTTCTTTTATCTACCTTATGGACAGATGAGTAAAACATATGGATTAAAATTAAATAAAGAATGGGGGAACGAATGTTAAAATAAATTTAGTAGACTGAAATGCTTGTGATCAATGTAAGGGACAGAGTATGGTATATATGATGTTTTTTCTGTTTTATTTTTATTTCTTTTTCTGAATTGATGCACATGTTCTAAGAAATGGTCATGATGAAGAATACACAACTATGTGAGAAAAAAAGAATGTTCATATGTATGTTGATTGATTTTATTAATAAAAAAAGAGATGCTACACTGCTGACCCTGAAGAGGGAGGAATGGGCTACAACCCAGTGATGTGGGCAGTCTCTAAGAGCTGGAATGGATTCTCCCCTAGAGGCTGCAAAAGGAACGCAGCGCTGCCCACCTCTGGTTTTGGTCCACTGGACTTCATCCCGGACCTCTGACCTCCAGAGCTGTAAGATCATAGATGAGTGCCACTTTAAGCCACTCAGTTGTGTTGACACAGAGGGACAAGGCGCCAATAAACAGCGGTTCCGATTCATGGTGTGGGAAACAAGGCATTTGCAGAGAAATTTAGCTTTCACTCCACGTCAAGGAAAGGCTTCTGGGAGGACGGGAGACAAAGCCAAGGCCGGGAGGTGGGTGGCCCCGGATCCGAGCTGCAGCAGGAGGTCATTTAGGAAACTAGTAGAGCTCGAAGAGCTGCAGGGGCTGAGAGGCCCGGGCTGGGGGAGGCCTTGAGCCTGATGCTTGGGAGTCGCTGAAGGGACGGATCAGAGCTGCGTTTTAGAAAGAATCTTCTGGCTGAAAAGTGCAGGGGCTGCTCTCCAGGGAAGGTCTGATACAAGGGCTGGAAGGCAGCCCCTGGGAAGGAGCTTGTTCTGATGGGTTCCTTCCCCAGCCGTGGTATATTCTGTATTTCCTAAAACATAAACATCTAGATGGTCAAGATACAATCCAGTTCCCAACAAAGGTTCCCGTACTTTTCCCACATGGCAAAGTGCTCCCCTTGGGTGCGGGAGGAGGCACGTGCCTATTGCACGTGGGGCCGCTGTGACTGTGGCCCCGGTGATGAGTTCACTCTCCCCGCCACGCCCGGGTGGCTCACTTGGAGGGATTATGGGGCCAAGGTCACAGGTTCGATCTACTTTGGGATCAATTGAGTCTGGAAGAAAAACTCCATTTCCATCACCGCAGACTGCCCTCGAGTCTGTTCTCTCTCGATAATTCTTGGGTCACGGCTGACATGGAGAGAGGACAGATGGAAAAACACTCCAGGCCCCGACTGTTGACAGAGAGTCGATTGTGCCTGCTCGGTGGCCGAAGCCCAGCGGGTGTGGGCGGCAGGACCAGCCCGGTGGCAGAGGGCGGCCCCTCCCGGCTTCCCAGCCTGGGCGACCCGCCCTGAGCCAGACGGGGAGACCCGGCAAAGCTGGGGCAGCACCACCGGTCTCCACCTTCTCCCATCACATGGGGGTTAACGGCTATGGACTTGTCCTATGGGCCATATGGCCATGTCCCTGCTTAGCTTGGCTTTAAATTCCATCTCTGTGCTGACAACTCACACATTTAAACACGTAACTCGGGACCAGTGCGCAGTTGTCCACTTCACTTCCTGTCATTGCCACTCGAAACGGCTTCCCTCCTGCCGGGCCCGGGCTCCCCACTGCCCATCTCAGACCGGTGCCTGCCTTCAGCCGTGCCCTCTTGGGAACGCCACCACCTCCCAGATGCTCAGCCCCCAAACTGGAAGTGCCCATGATTCCTCAAAACTGCCCTGCCGAGCTCTTCACATCCCTGACTCCTTCTTTGGGTGTGGTTTAAATGCCACATCCTCAGGGGGGGCCCCCAGCCCCTGATCTGGAGGGCCAGTTTACCCTTAGCACTGCGTGTGATCCTTTCATTTATTTTCCTGCTGACTCCCTGCCCACCTCCCTCTCCCACCCCAAGCCCTCTGGGGTGGGGCCCCTCGGGGAGACTTCTCCATCAGGCCCAGCAGCCTAGTCTCAGGGCCACGACATTTTTAGGGGGCCACGAAAATATTTCCATTTCTTTTAAAATCAGAAGAAACAAGGTGAACCTTTAGGTCAAAGAAACTGCTTTTGTGTGTAATGTTGATATATGCTTCGTGGCACCAATACAATTGTAAAATGAGATTTCAGTATTTTTTCCTTGGGGAAAGGGGCCTGCGAAAGTTGCAGTGCTCCCTTGGGTCTGTCTGTCTTGTCTGCTGTCTCAGCTCCTCTTACTCCCCCACCCTAGCACCTTTCAAGATGCCCAGCACATAGTAGGTGCCTGGCACATAGTGGGTGCCCAGTGAATATCTGACACATGAATGAATTGACCCTTAGATGTTCTTTTTTTTTTTTCCAAAGAAGGCAACCTCCGACTCTCTGCGGTCAGCTCGATTTGTCTAGGGCCCAGGGACCCTTGTTTGCAAGAAGCAGCACTGGTGCAACCTTGTCTTCACAGCCAGGGGAGAGGGTGCCATTGTCTGCAGAGCCCACAGCCCCAGCCACCTTCCCAACACGTTCCTCAATCCGCTTTCAGGGAGAGAAACTAGAGAGCCGGCTGAGAGGCTACTTCTCAAATACGCCCACATGGTAGCATTTGAGCAGCTCAAGAGAAGTGCCCGCTTTCTCACTGGCAAGCTTCCAGTCAATAAAGTAGGTAATTTAAGACACAAGTATATACATTTGGCCCCATGGAGCTCTGTAAATCTTTTTGCACTTTGAATAAAAAACACATGATCTGAAAATATTTTTATTTGTCTTAAATTGGCCCTTATGGGCGGGGCTGGCGGGATTGCCTCGCCCCCTCGCCTCCACTCCTTCTAGAGAAGTCATTCTAAACGGGCAGTTTTGCTCCTCTCCACATACCCGGGGAAATTTCATAATGTCTGGAGACATTTTTGGTTATCAAAACTGGGGAGTGCTGCTGGCATCCAGAGGGCAGAGGCCACAGATGCTGCTGAACATTCTACAATGTGCAGGACAGCCCTTGCGACAAAGAAAGTTCCAACCCAAAATGACAGCTGAGGCTGAGAAACCTGGCTCCAGAAGAATCTAAATTGCAACTCTTGGATGAATGATTTGAGTCTCTTGGTTCTGACCCTCGGTAGACCTGGTTTTATTGATTTCTGACTTGATATGAGGCTCTCAATTTATACTGAGCAACTCTGTTAGGATCAGCCTAATGGAGTTTGTGGAACTGTATGTGTTGTAAGGCTGTTGTTGAGGATGTTGTCCAGGACACTGCCCCTGCCCCCTTCTAAGCTCTCACAAGAATTCCTTTCAACATTAGTGTCTGAGAAAGCTGAGCCACTTCTAGCACACCCGTGTCCTTTATGAGTCTTATGGCATGCATTTCCCTCTTTGCTTTGACTGATAGGAAGCTCAGCGTTCTATTTACAGCCCACCTTTGAGAATTGTGGAGTCCCAATTCTTAATCTGGGTGTACTATCCTCTTGGGTTTGTTGTACTGTTTGTTCCAGCGTTGTTTTCTCTCGGACCTATTTTTATCCTATTGTATTTTGTGTATTTTTGTAAGCTGCCTGCAAACCTTTTTGGAACAAGGCAAGGCATGAAAACCAAACAATTTTCAGCAGAGCCCTGCAGCTCTGACAGCTATTTTAACATTGCAAGTACCATTTCAGGGTTGGATGCCTTCCAGAGAGGGCCGCTACCGCTGGCGCCTCGTCCCCTCCTTGGAGTCTCCCACTTGGGGAACAGCAGCTCAGTGGGTTATAGCAACAGGTTATGGAGGCAAAGCCACCAACCCCCATCTGCCTGCACATACCTCTCCCTCCCCCAAAATGTTCTTTCCTGTTTCCCATAGCCTGTTGGCAGGAAGCCACAGGGCCCGCAAAGGGAGAACTCCGAGGAGAAGTAGACAGACAAGCTCCACCATTTGTATTCCTAACTTTTCTGCATCTTAAATCAGGGCCTCAGGGCCCAGAGGCGCATTGTATAGGGGTTCACATGGCAGGCAAGGAGCATGCCAGGAAGGGCAGCTGCCCAGCTGTGGAGAGCGTTGGGGCACTTTGGAGGGCTGTGGTGTGAGGGTTGAGGTAAGCCAGGAGTGGGTGAGCTCTGCCCCTCCATCTCACGCTGAGCTCCAGTACCTCCCAGGCACCCCCTATGGCTCTAACACTCCCAGCTCTGAACTGCTGCTACTGCACAGAGCCCACCCCTCGGCCTGTCCCTCCTCTGCCATGCCTCCCAGCCCAGGCCCACCCAGTGAATTTCAAGATATCTGCTCTGTTCTCTCCACTCACAGGACTGTGGCCAGTCCTTTCTTCTCCCAGCTTCTGTCTCCCCATCTATGAAATGGAGAGGGGGTAGGGAACAGATCCTAAAATTCTAGAACTCCTGCTGTGACCTGACAGCCTCCATTCCTCTGCCCATTTTCATACGGGAACATGGTGCGAGCTTGGTGATGAGAGGAGGAGACGGCTTGGGTGCAATGTTCCAGGTGGGTGCCATGTGGGAGCTGCTTGGGGATCAGCTGGGGCCCAGGGCCAAGGGTCCTGCTCGGCAGAGACAGAGGCCAGCCTTGGGTGACCCCAGGACGGGCAGAGGTGGAGATGCCCCCACCCCACCTCGATCCCTCCCGGAGAAGCCCTGGCTGAGGCTATCTGTTCCACCTGGCGGGCAGGGCTGGCCCACGCCTGGACGGTGGGAATTGGCAGCGGCAGCCGGGTCACCAGCCCCTCAGGTCCCCTTCCCACCTTCATCTTGGGTCCCCAAGTGTAAAAAAGTGAGTTCTGGAGAGCCTGCAGGTTGCGAGGAAGGGCTGAAAGGGTTCCTCCACCTGCCAGTCCAGTGCGGCCGGGCTGCTTCTGCCACCTTTGGCTGCCTCAGCGTCCTCATGTGCAAAATGGGGGTGTCGTGAATGGTGTGACCTCACAGAGCTGTTAGAATTCACGAGGCCTCCATGAAGAAGTGTGCCTAGCACGCGGCAGCCACAGCCGCTGGCACAGATTCACCGGCTCGGCACATTCACAGGCGGCCCCGTCAGTGCCCCATCAATGTGTGCAGAGCCCCTGGCGGGATTTAGGGGGTGTAGGTCCTGTGACGATGGCAGGCCTGGGGCTGAGGGCGTGGGGCTGGGAACGTGGGACCGGGTGTGGGGGACCAGCATTCTGGATGATGGCTGCAGCCTTGCCTGGGGTTTCAAAGCTGAGTTCTGTATTAAAATCACAAAAGTATTGCCCAGATGTGATTTCTGGCCCCCACTTTGAGTCGTCTGAGGTAGAAGGGGCCCTATGGGACATTTTAAAGGAGAGCCATGCTCTGTGGGGCCCTAGATTTCTCAGGGGAACCCTAACCGAAAGAGGAGAGTAAGAACCTCTTGCCAACTCCACCCTCCCTCTAAGGAAGCTCTGGCAGAAACCTACTTATTTACAGGGGTTCGACATATGACCTCATTGCAATTAATGGTTCTCATGGCAGCTAAAGTTGAAAACAACTAAGCAGGTCCCTAATGTTAACCAAGAACCTGAAGCCGCCCAGAGAGGGAAAACAACTGGCCCAGGGCCACACAGCAAATTGTGGCAGAACTGAAATGAGAGCTAGCTTTGCTCGGCTTTTGGTCTTTTGGGTCCATTGATCCTCCAGGCAGTATGTAGACTCCTTAGAGGTCCACGTGGCTCAAACCAGGTCTCCCCCGCGGGCCCCTAGATCACCTGAATGGCTGGAGTGTTCTTTACAGAGCCAAGGCCCACTGACTTCTCCTGACCCTCTAGAGAGTTCTTGAGTGCTTGGCGTAGGTGGGGTGATTCCTCCTTACCGAGAAGCTTCCACCACGGCTGGGAGGGACCCTCTCCCTCACATCTGCTTGGGCCTCGCCTGCGGTGCTGCCTTTCTTTCCCAAACCCAGTGCCTCACCCCCTCTCCCTGGCCTCCCTTGGAGTTACCAGGCTGCCCAGTAACTTCCAGTATCGGCCACATACCTCATTATCTCTAACGAGCCTGCCCAGGGGCAAGGGAACGAGGTGGCATTTTAATTATGCCTCAAATTACTTCCCAGGTGAGATGAGTGAGCCCAGATTTCTCTGTAGATGCTCTGGGGAGTGGGAGCGGTTCCCACCAGGAATTCAGCCACAATGGGACCCCAGCGGGAAAGATGACATGCCAGGCCTTCAGCCGGGTGTGAGCCAGGGGGTCCAGCTCTCTTCTTAAGAGAGGACGAGAACCCCCCACCCCCATCCCATGTGGGTGCCGGGTTGGGAGGTGATGAGACCAGTGCCACTGAGCCAATTGGCAAGACAGACAGGGGTCTTTAAATCAGTGACCTCCTGATGCCATACGGAATCTGAGCCTTGAGAAAGGGCGGCCACGTGCCTCTGAGCTCACTTCCTCCCTGTGAAATGGGGAAACTGAGTCTGTCTCACTGAGCCGTAGGCTGCACCAAGAACCCACCATCTGTAAGTGGATTCTCTAGGGCCAGATGGTACAAGGGAGACAGAGGGTTCGTCACCCCTGGTTATGGATCAACTTGTGGCCCCCCAAAAAGGTTGAAATCCCAACCCTCGGTACCTGTGAATGTGCCCTTACTTGGAAACAGTTAAAACGAGGCCATGCTGGAGTAGGGGGCCCTTAATCCTACAAGACAGGCGTCGTCCTAGGAGCGGAGCGGCCGGGCTGTGGGCCGGGAGCACGAGGGAGGGCTGGTGACCTCAGACGCCACGGGGACAAGGAAGATTGCCTCCTAAAGTCTGCCAGGCGAGCAGGGCCCAGCCAAAACCCCGATTTTGGGCTTTCGGCCTCCAGTATTAGGGAGACAATACGTTTCTGCTGTTGGAAACAGCCTCACCCGTAGCTGTGGAAACTAAGACCCTTTTCCACCCGCACCAGGTGGCATCCCAGGGGGTCACAGCTCCCATGCATGCCCGCACCAAGGGGGGCTCCATCGTCTTGGGAGCAACCTGGCAAACAGCACCCCACTACCAGGTCCGAGCCCCAGCTGGCTAAGAGCAGCAGGAGTACCATTTCACAGATGAGAAGAGCGAGACACAGAGCAGTCAGGGGACTCATCCAAGGGCACCCACCTGGTAACTGGCACCCTGCGGGGCCAGGCCGATGGGCACGTGAGGTTGGGCCTTCCGGAAGCTCGAGGGTAAGACGTCGCCTCAGGCCCCCGAGGGCCCCAGGACCTCCACTTCGGACCATCCCCCTGACCTGGCCCCTTCCTGAAACGGAACCCCCAAGAAACATATACCAGGCGTGCTAAAGGGCTTTTTTTAATGTTTTCGGTTTTAACAACATCATGAAAAAAATACAGCTAAGAATCTGGAACTGACCACTGTCTGGATGGGTTGAGGGCAGCTGGGTGAGGCTGCCAAGTCCCCTCCCAATTCCTCCCCACCTTGGGAGCTGAGCTGCTGGAAATGGGAGCACGAGGAGGGCACCTGAACCGGGAACTAAGTTAGTGTCTCTTAGGGTCGGGATCGGGAAAAAATGGGAGGTTGGAGCAGCTACCCCACCAGCCCACGGTGGGAATCCTCGTTTTGTTCAGCTCTGTCTGCCACCCCCCACCCCCTGCCCCAGCAGCTGCATGGAGACGGGAGCAGGGGCTCACCCTGCCCTCAGGTCAGAGGGTCAGGTCAGGCAACCCAGGGGCTCCCACCCGCACTTCTACTCGACTCCCTCAGGTAAGGCTACAGGATGTGGAGTTAAATTCGAACTTCAGATGAGACAATAAATAACTTTCTAGCATAAGCATGTCCCATGCAAATGTCTGGCACATACTTATACTAAAAAATTGTTATCTGACATTCAACCTTAATTCAGCACCCCCATTGTTCTGTTTTTTTGCCTTGTTATGTTGCAAAATCTGGCAGCCCTACCCTTGAGGGCCTTGTCTCAGAATTGGGGAGGGGTCCAGCCGGCAAAGAGGCCTGGGAAAGGAGGGGGGAGCATTCCGCCTGTGGTGGGGGGTGGTAGGAGGATGGGTCAAAAACGAGCTCCCCCTGTTCCTGGGAAAGATAAATTATTATTACTTTTTAATCATTTTCCAGAACATTCTCTACACCGGCTGTCTTTAGTTGTTAATAGGTATGGGGTGGGGGAGGGGAGGGGCAACGTGCACAGACACCCACACCACACAGTTCTAAATAAAGTCTGGAAGCACTAAACCAAGTGGAGCCAGGCTCAGGTCATAGGCCTGCCCTGCTAATATCCGCTGTGAACTTTCCAGGGGGACAGACTTAGCACAAGGCTTTCCTAAAGGGACGTGATCTTCCCACTGCTGGCAGACCTGTCAGCATTGCTCCTGCTATTGTTCTCTAAGGGTTTAAACATAACAATAAGGAACAAACACACCTACAGGGCCGCAGCCTGCGCTCAGCCCTGTCCCCAGCGTCACTCTGAAAGGGTGCCTTATTCCAAATTCGGGAAAGGAGGGGGTGTCTCCCGCCACGTGTCCTGTTCTCAGCCCCTGGGAGGGGCTGCGTTTAGTGCGCACAGCCGTGGCTTCCCTCCAAGGGGCTCCAGGCTTCGGGGCAGGAGCCCGAGGGTCCAGGAGGGAGGGGCCAGGACATGGGCCCACCTCCCTCCTCCCCTACATGTAGTTTACTCTGGTGGCTGCCACCAGGCACCGCAGAGATGCCAGGAACAAGAGGGTTGCTGAGAGCCTTTAACCCCGTGCCGAGGCCACCTCGGAGCTGACTGGCTCTTGCTGCACTGGGCAGGGGGGCAGGCCGATACCCGGCACCCTTTGGAGGGCTGCGAGGAGGAAAGGGAGGCCGAGAGGGGGACGCTGATTCCTGCCGCAAGCACGGCCCAGGTCCGACTCAGCTGGGGGAGGGCGGGGTGGGGAGTGAAATCAGGCAACGCATCGCCACCCCTGGGGCTCCCCGAGTCTTCCACGGCCGGCACCCCTGTTCCTGAGGCCCAGCATCCGTGGCAGCAGCTGCCCAGCAAGGAGGAAGGTCCTGGCGAGGATGGGGGGAGGGAGAGGACGAAGCCAGGAGCTTGGAGCCGCCAGGTCCTGCGGCCTCACACTCGGATCTCGTCCTCCTCCTCCTCGTCCATGAAGGAGAATTCCTTGTCGGGCTGCGGCGGGCCGGCGGGCCGGGCCAGGTCTGGGCCCCGGAAGGCAGGGCTGCGCTCCTCCAGGATGCCCGAGGTGCAGCTGGAGAGGGAGCTGCTATCCCGCGTGGTGTGGCTGCTCAGGCTGCGGGCTGAGCCGGGGCTGGGGACCGCTGCCGTCCAGCCCCCGTCCTCCAGAGCATGGGACGGCAGCGGGGGCACGTCCGGGCCGGCCCGGCCTTCCTGCCTCACCCGGGGAGGGGCCGCTGGGGCAGAGAAGGGAGCCCGGGGGGGCCAGCTGGGGTCCTCATCGCCACGGCAACCGCCTGCCTCCTCGTCACCCGGTCCCCATTCGTCCTTGTCCATGACGCTGAGGACGTCACCCAGCATAGAGGGCCCCAGGTCGATGTGGAAGGACATGATGGACTCGGCGTGTTTCAGCCCCGGGCCGGCCCTGGGCACGATGGGCAGGTCCGCCAGGTCCCCGAAGGCCTGCTCGTCGAGGAGGGGGTCTGGGGAGTAGGGGCCCCCCGCCCCGTTGCGACGGGCCACTGCCTCTCCGCCACCGCCCTCGTCTTCGGCACCCTCCCCACCGCCGGTCTTCTTCACAGGGCTGGACGACAGGCTCTTGGGCAGCTTGGCGGCGCCCTTCTCCGCTGTCTCCTTCTCATTGAGCTGGGGCAGGGACATGGCGTTTTTGACAAAGAGGGCCGAGTCCCGCAGGGAGACCAGCATGTCCCTCTGCTCCCGGTCACCTCTGGTCACCGACTGTGACCGCTTGCTGCCCCGGAACTTCCGGGACAGGAGGCTGCGTTTGGAAGTCGAGGCGGAGGCCTGCTCGTCCAGGGACTCGCCGTCCAGCTCGCCGGCCTTGCTGTTGAGGAAGGAGGTGTCCCCAAAGGCGTCTCCCGCCCGGCCGACGTGCATGGTGTGGCGGAAGTCGCCCAGCGGGGCGCTGATCATCTCGGCCGTGAGGTCCACGCGGGAGCGGCGCTTGGAGTGCACTGAGCTGGACACCAGCTGCTTGAGGATGGGCATCCTGGGGGCGGGGCGGGGGGCTCGGGCCCTCGGTGGAGGCAGACAGGGTCGGGGGCTGATCTGATGTCCAGCGGCCGGTGGAGATGACGAGGGAGAGTTCCAAGGGCTGCAAGTAGGGAACAGAAGGCAAAGGGTTAACACAAGCCGGACGCAGCACCCCAGCGGGCACAACCCCCAGCGCTCCACAAAAATGAAACTACGCAAAGCAAACCAGCAATCGATTCCAAAACGCCGCCATTTCTTCATCTCCATGCTTGCTCTCAGGTTAGGGGAGTGGATTCTGCAAATCTGGCTAAACTTCAAGTAGTTGCCGACATACTTGAGAGAGAAACGATCTTTCCTCTAAGAGCAATGTCTCCCCTGCCCTTCCAAAGCAGGATGCTGCTCCAACAGGCCCAACCACATTGAGGAAAGTGCCGCATGCAGCAGTCTAGGAAAGACACTGCACCTATGACTTGACCCCTTTGAACAGCCAGTCTGGAGACATGCTGTAAGTTCTTCCTGCTGTCTAACCTAAGTCTCTGTGAAGTTGGTGGACAACTCAACCTGAGTCACAGTCCTCAGAGGAGAGAGGACAGGACTGGCAAGTGGCCCCACAGGGACAATGACCTGGTGCCTCTATACCAGTAGTCTGTCCAGCCCTCTTTCTGGATCAGAATTGGGGTGGGGCTGCTGGTACCGACAGTACCAGATCCCCAGCCCTCCAGCCCTGGCTGGGTGTTCCACAAATGAAGATCCCGCCTGCGATGTCTACACCGAGGGCCCCAAGCTCTTTGCTGAGGATCCGCCCAACGCCTCTCAAGGAGATCAAGGCTGGGAAACTTGCTCCCAGTTTCTTTAATCATTAAGGGTGGAGGGAGGTAGAGACTGGATCTGAGATAATTTAGGGTCCCTGGATCTGCAGACTTCTGGGTGATTAACTGCAAGTCTAAAGAACAGCAGGAGAGCCGAGGGCAGAAGCAGCCAAGACTGGAGGTACCACCCGTGCAACTCCTGGCAAAGACCAAGTTTAAGCGCTGGGGCCAAGCCAGCCACTTTCCCCTCTAAGAGGGACCTGTCTCAAATTCTAAGCCCAACAGAGCAAGGCTGCACGGGGTAGAGGGGCAAGTGGAGGGATTTAACAAAGTCTGAGAGGTGAGGCATGCCCCTGGCCACCAAGTCCCTGCCTCCCTCCCCATCCCTGCCAACTGCACGGGTCTCAGAGATGCCTCATGCCAGGCCCACCCTCCCCATTGCAAAGCCCATGCACAGCCAGTGACAGACAGCCCACCCAAGGCTGCTCCTTCCCCACGGCCGCTGCCCCAAGCTAGGCCACCACAGGCCACCTCAGCACCGGATGGGTCTCCCTGCCTCCCCTTTCGTCCCTCTCCCTTCCATCCTTCACTTTCCAGCTAAAACAAAATCTGTCCTCAGTGCCTCCCCGGCACACTGTGGGCGTCCCCTCTCCTGGCACGCTTTGCACATTCTAACTGCTGACCGGACGGTAACCTTCCACTGGACTCCAGGCTTCCAGAAGTTTCTATCGGCCTATGCACCACGGAACCCCATCTAGAGTGCATGGCACACAATTGGCCTTCAAACTACTAGCTGAAAGCTCAACACTCCCCTCCTACCCTCACTGATCCCTCAGTTTCTCCCCTCCTGCCTCCTCTTCCTCTTCTTCATGACCCCCTTTCCCCATGCCCTGATAATTAGCCTGTGGGAAATGCCAGGTCTCTGCAGCAGGCGCCTGAGGACCCTCCTGGCAGGTCTTGAGATGACCTGTGCTGAGAGGGAAGGGGTGGGGTGGGTCATCCTGTACACCGTGGTGTGCTCAGTTGCACCCCTGACCTCTACCTGGTAGAGGTAACAAGTTACCCCCAAAACCCCCATGTTGCAACAAGCAAAAATTGGCCAATGTTCCCTGGAGGAGGACACTGTCCCTGAGTGAGAACCACTGTCCTAAAGTGGTTAGCAGTTAACATGTTAAGGCACAGCGTGTGCTATTCACCAGCTAAACAAACAGAACAGGCAGGCGGGGGTGGGGGGGAGTATTTGGGGGGACACGAAGGGTCAGAGCTGGGTGGAAACACAGCGAAATTGAACAAGAGCTTCCACTCTAATGAAAGGAATTCCCAGGCCCCGGAAGAAAGTGCTGTCATCTCCCTGATCATAAGTGCTCTTTAGAGAGAGCAGAAAGGAAGGCCATAGGCCCAGCTGCCCAGGACTCCCCTGGGGCCATTTAGGGGATTGGGCTTTTGGGACAATATGGCTACGGGGTGGAGGGCTCCCCAGCAGCCTATAAACCCCTCCTTCTAGTACATCCTCGTGGGTCGGGGCTGTTGAGGAGGAGAAGGGGACAGCAAGGGAGCTTATTTAAAATCTACATGTAGCATTGCCACACTCATGCACACAGCCATCCCAGGCCCCTCCAGGAACCCCTCAGGAGGGCTGCATGGCTCGACAGCCCAGAGAGGCAGCTGTGGGTCTGGCCAAGGCTACCTGCTTCCTGGGATCTCACCCCTGGGAAGGGCTGGGAAAGAGGCTTGGTGGTTTTGTGAAGAACCATCTTTGGATATCCAGCAGAGGGAAGTCCCCAGAAAGCCGGGGCTGGGACTGAATACCCAACCATCCCCCCAGCCCAGTCAGGCAGGAGGCAGCCAGGCAAGGGGCCCCGGGGCAGTGCGGGCAGAGGCGAGGTTGGGGCTAGATTTAAAGGGGGCTCTGAGCAGGCCGAGGGGCAGGTTAGAGGGCCTGCGAAAACCCTCTTCATAGGTGGTCACAGCTCCTGAGAGCCATTGAGTGCTCTCAGCTTCTAGCAGAGAATGACTTGGGGCTGAGAGACAGAGACGGTGTTCAAGTGCAAGCGCACGGGGGGCACCTGGGCCAGCCAGAGGCCTGGGCCGACCTGTGGCACAGCACAGGAGGCTCCCAGGGCCCACCCCGGAAAAGGGCTGTGCCAAAGGGAAGCAGGGCTTTGGGAGAGGGTGTTGCTAAGTGACTCAGCTCTGGGGAAGTGGCTAAAATAGGCTGCCCAGAGATGAGGTGGTCACTCTCCACAGCCAGCTCTGAGCCAGGCACCCAGACCCCACCCCAGAAGCCACATTCCGCCTTCGTGGCAGAGTGAGGGCAAGCCAGGGAGCAGCTCCCAAGTTCTCCCTGATTCCCCCGAGCCTGTGGTGGGCCAAACCCCTCCACCCTCAGCTGCAGTGACCACAGAATGTTCCTTTAGGGCCTTCCCTGGAAGGTCGGACACCATCCCCTGGGCTCCTGGGACTCTAGAGGATAAACCCAGCCTGGCCCCTGACCCATCCCCCCACCTGCACCCAGGCACTGCCCTTCCAAATCAGCCAGCCCCGGCAGTGCCTAGACAGACAGAAGGACAGGCTGAACGAATACACCCCCAATGTTAGGCTGGAGCCCGTCCCCAGCAGGGCCGGTCAAGCTCTCCCAAGGCAGCCAACAGGCCTCCTGCTCTGCTGCTGACCTGAGGCTCACCCAGCACCCAGAGCACACACCTGGCAGCCACCCCCTCCCTGACTATCCTGACAATCCCTCCATCTGGCAGCAGCCCCACATGCGGCTAGGCTTTGGGGCATCATGATTTCAGCTGGGACTCAGACTGGCTGCAAGAACCTTTATTTCATTCAATCACCACTGCATAGCCACCAATTCTCACGTTGTCTTCTAGGCCTGAGGACAGAGCAGTGAACAGCAAAGTGGACGGGCACCCACCCTCCATGGGGGGCACATGGAGTGTGCGTGGAGTGGGGGGCTGGGGAAGGCTCCTCCAAGGAAGAAGCACTGGGAGCTGAGACCTCAATGTTGGGGAGGAACCAGCCAGGTGAGGAACGAGACGGGCAGAGGGGGTGGCACGTGCAAAGGTCCAGAGAGGGGACCAGCTGGCAGCGTGTGGGGAACAGAGCAGAAAGCCATGAGACTGGGGCCCTGATCCCACAAGTCCACGATAAGGCGGGAAGAGGGTGGGAGGGCCACGGGGGTGTGCAGGGGGGCAAGCCGGGACCAGACGGGAGGCTGCTGCGGGGGGTTCAGGCAGAGAGGCCGGAGGCCAGTACTGGGTGATGGACAGAACGGACATGCTCAGGGCATGCTTTGGGGGAAGATGCCAGGAGGTGCTGAGGGTCTGGAGGAGGCAGGGGGTGAGGGTAAGAGCAGAAACAAATCGGACCCCGAGCTTTCCAGGGGCCGCACCGAGCCCCAGGCGTTCTCTTCCAGAGCTGGGGCCCACCCGGGGGCGGGGGTGGGCATGGGCCATCACAGGAGAGTGGACAACACTGGCCAACATTCCAGCGCTGGTGGAACTATAAACTAAGGGTTGCGTAAGAAAGCGCAGCATGGACCCCCCTCTCCGGGAGAGGTGAGTTCTCTTCTGGCTTTTGTCATCAGAGAAAGAGCCTGTGCTTTCTGGAACACTCGCCAGCCTTATTCTGCCAAGATAAGGAGGCCCAGTGAAGGCAGAAAACAGTTTCATTCAACAGCGGGACGGGGCTGACGGGAGAGAACAGAGGATGCTTTATACGCACACTGTAGCATGTTCTAGAAGCGCTTCCTCGGGGACTGTTGTGATTTCAGCTGCCTTGAGTACTACTGGGAATCTTTTAGCTCCTTCATGTGCTGTCAAAAGCCCTCATATCTGAAGTGTGCTGCTTGCACAAGAGGTTAAGAAGCATGGTCTTAAAATAAGCTGAGCCTCAACAACCAAAAAAAAAGTAGCCCAAGCAGGGAAGATGAAATGCTACCACAATGACTCCAGTGCCACTTATGCATCTGTGTCAAGTATCTCCTTAAAATACACGGGTGTGGTGGGACTGGACTGGCAGAGATGGAGACTAAATTGAGGACGTGTCCTAGGTCATGGGTTGGAGCCAAATCTTAATTCCCACACCAGGGCTGCAACCACTGAAATGGGTGGCACTACCAGAAAGACATGGTGTTCCATCCCATAAAAAAAAAGTGGAGTATGTAATTTCCATATACATATGTTATATATACATCTATTGTCAATCCATGTATCAATAAGTTTCCCTTTTTAAAAAATCAATTTAAATAGAAGATCTGGTGTTTTCTTCCCACATCCCAGGGGATTTTCTCGCACATCTCCAAGGGGTGCTAAAACACTTCCCACCCCCCGGCCCATCCATGAGGCCAGCAACTTCCGAGGTGCCCAGGACTTGGAGAGAGAGGGTGCCCAGGAGATGACCTATCCCCATGGCCTAGTTCAGGCTGCCCGGACAGGGGGAGAGGATTTGCCAAAGGTCATCGGGCTGGTGAGTGCTGCTGGCAGCTCTGGAGCCAAGGTCACCTTGCCTCTCAGTCTAAGAGTCTTTCCCCATGACACCTGACTCCACTCATCGCCCAGCACCAGGCTAGACCTGCGCTTGCCTTTTCCCTTCCTGTCCATCCAGCACCAGGGGTCTAAGCAGCAGGAAGGGACCTACTTTCCACAAGTAGCTGGCACTTGCTGCGTACAAAACCCTGCCCCCTCTCCCGCCCTGAGCTGCTCAGAGTCAAAATGGTCCCAGGACCAGGTGGCCTTGGGGCACCTGCAATCATTGCAATTTCTTCGAATAACAGCTTTAGAATGGGGGTGCTTTAGTGACCTCCAAGCCTGGAAGCTTACCCTATGGAGTTATTTCAGAAGGAGGGGAAAAGTCACATACACAGCTATTCATTGCAGCCTGGTTCATAGCAGCAGAAGAATTTCCTTAAGGGGATGCTTAAGAAAACCATGGGTCATTATCACTTAGTCATAAATGTGGCCAGTGGGAAGATCCTGCTGTAACATAGACAACTATTTACCAAATAGCATGAAGTGGAAGAAACAGAAAAGCAGAACACAGACGTGTTTACACACAGGGATCACAGCTCTACACAAATAGCCATTTGTGAATAAAGACTGGAAGGGCATACAGAAAAATTAAGGAGTTATGTTAGGCTCAAAAGAAAGACAGGCTTTTTTTGTTTGTTTCCTTTACTGCGGTGATGCTATTTTAATATATATATTTTAAAGCGCCAAAGAATCAAAGGCTCAAGGGAAAGGCTTTCACTTCACGACCAGCTTAAAATGACGTGTTCTCAGAGCTCAGCAGCTACATGGGCCAGTCCCAGGCACTGGGGGCTGAGCCACACCACTCTGTGTCTCGCTTCTAGAAATCTCTGCTCATTCGCATTCCCTCCCTCCTCTGAAAACAACCTAAGCTGGGGCAGCATGTTCGTTAGGTCCCAGCTTAGAAAGTTACCTTGGAGGAAAAAGTGGGCAAGCTATGATAACCTCTTGGCAAGGGAAACTGGGAGATTAAGACAACCCCCTACCTCCCCCAGCTCCCCAAAAAAGGATTCAGCTCCCCAACAGCTGCTTCCTGATGCTTGAGCCTCCTTGGCTGAGCAGCGGATGGGCGATAGCAATCACTCCCACCCCACCGGAGATTGGCCTATGTCCAGTGTCACCAAAGCCCAGAGCCGGAGGCCAGCCTGCCTCCCACCTGATGAGCGGATCTTATCTGAGTTATGCTCAGCAGGTGAAGGCTTTGCTTCTGCTGCTGCTGCTACAGCCCCAGCTCACCCAGACCAACTGCTGCAAGGGAGCAGAGAAAACAAGGAGGGGTTAAGGATGCAGTTAACAGCTCCTATCTACTGGGTGCCCACTGCATGCCAGCACAGAGCTGGGAACAGTGTAAATTTATATCCCTGAACCTCCTAGCCACGCTGCACGGAGGATATCATTATTGGCCCATTTTACAGGCAAAGAAACTGAGGCTCAGAGAAGGTGCATTCCTTGCTCGTGCTAAATGATGTGAGCCCATTCCTGTCCAGAGCACTGAACCCACTTATTTCTTTGAGGTGCTGCTGCCGGCGTATGCACACTTCTGGCAAGAAACATGTGGGGAGGCTGTCTAATGCATTTGGAACCAAAAGACTCACAAGACTGACTCACCCGTTAGAACTTTGCCCCCCAAGGTGGCTGCATTTGAAGTCAGCTCCTTCCCCAGGACCCCGTTCCCACATTCTACTCTGAGAAACCCACCAACGTTTCAATTCCCTGCAAGGTGAGAAGCGGGAGGACAGCCTTGAAGCAAAATGGGACTCCCCTGGCCTCCCTGGGACTGGGCCCAGTACCAGGCCTGTTTCTGTTTCCCACGCCTGCCCTGCTCCCGTCTCAACCTTCTGTTTCTCAGTAGTTCCAGCTCCCAAGGAGGAAGCCCGGTACCCTGACCGGGCCCCTCTTCCAACCTCACCAGGCCAGGTGCCCCGTGTCTGCCCCATCCTCCCTCCCAGCCTGCCCACTGGCCCCAGGGTGCCTCTCCAGCCATAGGGTGTGGGGGAGGGGCGGCACGTAGATCCCATTTCCTGGAGATAAACATCTTTTGCTTTGACGACCTCTTCCTGGAAGGGAGAGTGAGCGAGGCTCCAGTTTTTACTACGATGTCCACAGCTACAAGCCCCCAATGCACATTCCCCAGGCGCCCCTGCTTTGGGGAGAGAGGCCAGAAGGGAGGGATATGTTGGGTGGGGGTGGGGGAATCAACCCCAGGGAGTCAAGATGGGAGAGTCTCAAGAGGCCAGAGTGGCTTCCACGGTGGATTATTAAATACTCTACATCTACACTCTCCACGCGGGAGTCACTAGGCTGGCATGGCTATTGAGCACTCGAAATGTGGTGAATTCAAACTGAGATGCGCTGCTACGTGCAAAATGCACCCTGGATTTCAAGAACTTTGTGTAAAAAAAGAATGTAAACTATCTCATGAAGATTTTCATATTGATGACAGGTTAAAATGATAATATTTTGGATAGGTTAGGTTAAATCTGTTCTACAAATTGTTGCGGTGTGCTCTGAAATGTATTGCTTTTTTGTAGATATGTTATTTTCCACAATATATGTGTGTGCGTGTATAGCTATGAGAATATGTACATGCTATATGGGGCTTGCATTATAGTTCTACAGTGGAGTACTGATTTAGAAACGTCCACCTTTCTCCAAGCAGGACCTGACATTGTAGGCAGACTAATAAAGCCAACTTTGTTCACATTTGGGTGAAAATATGACATATTAAAAACGTGACATGTTAATAAATATCGCTACATTATTTTTAGATTACATCCTAATATTCCCATTTTTACATCCAGTTTGCCACTGATGAGTGCTAAAATGTTTCCAGTCTTTGGCTGAGACTATAACAAAAATCCTTTCAGCTAAACCTATGCCCATAACCTTAACTATTTCCGGAGAATACATTCCTTTAAGTGAGTAAAATTTCTTGTTTCCTGTTGTTAACTTGTTCTCCAGAAAGGTTTTACCCATGTTCAGTCCCACCAACATGGGGTGGTGGCATCCAACAGGAGACCTATCTTTAGTTAAATTGAAAACAACAAAACACCGTGACTGCCCTGCCACAACAAACTTGTAATTTGCATTTCTCTGGTTCTAATTTTAAACATACATTTTTGGCATCGGTATCCTCCATTAACCTTTTAACTCTTTCTTTTGGGAATTGCTTGATGAAGCGTTTTGCCTATTTTTCTCTTGGGGGTGGGGTGTTTCACCTTTTCCAATGGATTTATATGACATCTTTAAATATTGAAGCTTTAAAAAAAAAAAGTTGTGAACAAAATTCCCTATGCTGTACATATCTGACTGTACATGTGTGTACAGATACAGAAGTACATGTATGTAGTGAGACACAAAAAATATTAAAGCTATTTAAATCTTTGACCGTCGTGTTTTGCATATATTCCTAGAAATTTACTCTCTCTCTGTTTACACTATGGTAGTTTTGTAGTTTTCTTTTCCATGGAGTGCTTATTTAATTTTTATATGGTCAAATCTGTCTGTATCAGCCTTTGACATCCTGAAGGAAAGGCATTCCCTACCCCCAAATTTATGAAAAGATCCACTTCTTCTAAAAGTATCTGATAATGCTATAATCAAAAACCACTCATAGAAAATACTAGAAGGTAATTCACCAAACTAGGGATTTCTGTGACTTTTG
The DNA here is from genome assembly GCF_023851605.1 of Tamandua tetradactyla. Classification (NCBI taxonomy): domain Eukaryota; kingdom Metazoa; phylum Chordata; class Mammalia; order Pilosa; family Myrmecophagidae; genus Tamandua; species Tamandua tetradactyla. The sequence continues at coordinate 13,773,729 of NC_135332.1, forward strand.
AAACTGCAGGTTGCTTAAAATATGCTTATAAAGTAATTAGTTACTAATTCCTTACCAAATTTATTTTGTAATAAAATATAATCAAATACTACCATTATCATATATATTAAATTCCTTCTATATTGACACCACCCACCCACAGTTCTATTTCCAGACTTCTGTTTCAGTCCATCGATCATTGTTTCTTTCGGAACCAGGTCTACACTGTTAAAATGTGTAAGATTTTTGAGCATCTGCTAGGGCAATACTCTTCCTTCAACTTTTTCCCCTAAAATTTGGCTTTTCTTATGTATTTAGTCATTCAGATAGACAGTAACATTTTATTAGGTTCCAAAAGAAATCCCAGTGGAATTAGAATTACAAGAAAATAATACACTAATCTGGGAAGAACTGACAAAACATTATCTTCATATTCATGTACTCAAATCTTCAGGCATCCTCCATCAACTTTTTTTTTTAACTCTTCTAAGACTTACACACTGCTTGTTGAAATGGTTTTGCAGCTTTCCCCTTTATACACACCTATATTTCCCTACTGGTTATAGCTGGCACATAGGGAAGTCTTGGATTTAAAAATTTGACTGTGTATTTAATGGTCACCCTTCCAAACTCCTTTAAACGCTCTAATCAACTCTATGCTTGAATCTTTGTCATCAGCAATTAATACTAATTTTGTCTCTTCCATTCCTCATTCTTATCTTGTTATATTTGCTACAACTTTAAACATAATGGTGAATACCACTCCTGATATGAAATCTCTCTTTTCCTGACCTTGACAGTGACCTTTTAAACTTGGATTAGCCAGTTTGGTAGTCGCTGGCCCCAAAGGACTGTTCAGCACTTGAAACATGGCTAGTGTGACTGAGGACTTGAAATTTAAATTTTACTTAGTTTTAATCCTTTGCAATTTAAAAATTGATGCTTGACCCAGGCACTGGAAAACTTTCATGCATGTTTGGAGCAACTTGAGTATGCAAATCTATTTTTCCAACTCTAAATATGTCTGATATCTAAATACAGTTCAGGTATTTTAAAATTAAAATTCAGCACATTGATTGAGATGGGTGCTACTGGTTGGTGTACAATACACACTGAATTTTGACATCTCAGGATGAGAAAAATATCATTTAAAATATCTCCTGAAATTTTTACGATTATGTGGCGAAATGACAACCTTTTGGCTATATTGTGTTAAAAATATATATAATATTAAAATTAATTCCACCTTTCTTTTTTACTTTTTAAAATGTGGCTACTAGAAAATTTTAAAGTCAGGTGTGGTTCGCTTTATATTCCAATAGGCAGTGCTGCACTGGAGGCATTTCCATCAGTCACGGCGCTCTCCCTGGAGTTCACGCATATCATCTCCACCATCTTAAGGAATTCAGCTCTTTACCGTTCACAGGAAAATGACACTGCTAACTCACCATGCTGAGTTGCAGGAAAATACCCATGGCTTGGACAACTGACACTTCTGATGCTGGAAAACAGAGTCGAGGGAATCCAGGCTAGCTTAAACAGTGACTTATATTCAAAACAGCCCTGAATTAATGTTTTCCAATGTGGATTCTGAGGAATCCACTCTGCCATCTCCGAGACCCTACCCAGCCCTAGAGGCAGGCTCTCCACAGACATGATTAACTAGCCTGGACCATCGGAAAGAGAGCTAACGTTTGCTGAGCTTTGACTCTGCACCAAGCATTGTGCTAGAGGCTTTATTTTGACTGCTTTTTTAATTTACAAGTCACGATACATTGTCCGAGGCATCTGACTTATCTCATGTATACCTCCCAACAACCCCATATCACCTTCATCACCATTTGGCAGATAAGACAACTGTGGCTTAGCGGCTTAGGGGAGGTTGAGTGGCTTACCCAAGTTACAGGGTAGGCACAGAATTCTGAAATCTGCGCTTTTTCCATGGGACTATTCGAAGGAGCATTAGCTTTGCAGGGGCCCAGGCCTCTGGCATCTGACGATATGTGGGCACCCACCAATGGTTTTTTGCATACAGTTTCCCTAGCCTGGGTGCCCCACTCTCCACCTCCCAAGGGAAAGCACACATGAGCCCCCAAAGGCTCCCAGGAGGCTCTCTCTCCTACTGAGGAGCCCTGCTCCTCATGGCTGGGAACCGGCCACTCTCTCCACTCTGCCCCTTCATCTTGGTCTCCGCCTCCACTCCCATCCTGGACCATTCTCCTTTAGGTAGGGGTGGCAGGCAGCAGCACAGATGCAGGTGAAGCAACAGGAAGCTGGAGGAGAAAGCTTCCTTTGCCTTTGGGACTCAGCACAGGCCTGGAGTAAGGGCAGGGAAGAGAAAGGGATGAGCCCAGACACAGTAGTGACAGGAAGCGGCAACTCAGGAGCCAAGATGAGAAGCCAGTGACGCAAGGACATCCAGCAACTTCGCTTGTTTACAAGGCCCTTCCTGGAGACGTGTACTTCCCCCCAAGCCCTCCACCCCATACAAGCACCCAGCTCCCATCATAAAGGGAAGGCATGGGAGAGGAGGGAAGGGAGGCCTGGGGAGCAGGGCAGGCCCCCCTCTTCTGGGAATGATCAACTCCCTCCTGCCCCGGGTCTCAGAAGGAAGCGGCTGAGCTTGAAATCAGATCCACCAAACTTTGTTTTGTTTCACTTTGCTTCTCTTAAGAGCCCAGTGCTCTGGTTCTGGCTGGGGAACGGGGAGTGACAGGATACTCCAGGGTCTCCAAAGGGAGCCGGAGACCTGGACTCGCTCCCAAGCAGGCTGCACAGCTGCCCTCTTGGCCCTGCTGGAGCATGGGGGTCGGGTGAGGGGCACGGACCCTGGAACCAGACTTCCTGGGTCGCCAGCTGGCTTGGCCCCACTGGACATGTTACTTGAGCCTCAGTTTCCTCATCAGCATTGAAGGGGGGTTGATAACCTGATATGCCTTTTGGCATTATCACAGGGATTAGCTAAACGACCATATGCCCTTGTACACATCTGTTCTGAAGGTGAAGCCGCCATGTGCTCATCTCTCAGGGTGCACCTAAGTCTATAGAGAGAGGGAGATTTCCAGCATCCGCCCCGACCCTGGCCACTGTCAGTCCCCCAAATTCAAACAGGACACAACATTAGCCAGGGAGCCACACCCCAGGGTTGTTGGAGGACACCTAGAATGAAAGGCTCCAGGGTGAGCAGTGGGCTGAACTCTTCCAAGCCCTGGGGTCCCCAGGATTCACTGCTGCGGAGGGAGGGGGCCTCCCAGCTGCAGAAACTCGGCCGTGGGTTCTGCCCTCACTCTCTGGATCCTACTGGCAGTAGAGTTAAGCAGCCCGAGACTGGGTTTCTTCTTTTCTGACCTGACTTCCAGAATCCCTCCTCCCTTCTTGACCTTTGAACCTTTAAGGACGTGGGAGGAGTAGCCTGGCTTCTGTCAGAGAACTTAAGTTCTTTCTGAGTTCAGTTTGATAGGGATGGATGAGGGCAGAGGCAGGAAAAGAGAAATTTCACCCTTTTTTTTTTTTTTCCAGGAGGAGCATGGGAGATAACTCTGGAATTTGGGGGATCCTGGGTGCTACCAGCAACAAATAACACAAAAAACTCAACAGGTGGACCTAGAGAACATTATGCTGAGTGAGTCTAGCCAAAAACTAAAAGACAAATACTGTATGGTCCCAATGATGTTAATCGACACTCGAGAATAAACTTGGAATATGTCATTGGTAACAGAGTTCAGCAGGAGTTAGAAACAGGGTAAGATAATGGGTAATTGGAGCTGATGGGATACAGACTGTGCAATAGGACTAGATACAAAAACTCAAAAATGGACAGCACAATAATACCTAATTGTAAAGTAATCATGTTAAAACACTGAATGAAGCTGCATCTGAGCTATAGGTTTTTTGTTTTTTACTATTATTATTACTTTTATTTCTTTTCTCTATATTAACATTCTATATCTTTTTCGGTTGTGTTGCTAGTTCTTCTAAACCGATGCAAATGTACTAAGAAACGATGATCATGCATCTATGTGATGATGTTAAGAATTACTGATTGCATATGTAGAATGGTATGATTTCTAAAAAAAAAAAAAAAATGGACAGCACAATACTACCTAATTGTAATGTAATTATGTTAAAACACTGAATGAAGCTGCATCTGAGCTATAGTTGTTTTTTTATATATATTTTTGTATTTTTTATTTTTATTTTTTCTCTATATTATCATTTTATTTCTTTTTCTGTTGTCTTGCTATTTCTTTTTCTAAATCGATGCATATGTACTAAGAAATGATGATCATACATCTATGTGATGATATTAAGAATTACTGATTGCAAAAAAAAAAAAAAACTCAACAGGATCAACCCTCCCCAAAATAAAATGTGGTCCCTTGACTCCTACCCAGATTCTCATTAGAGGGGTCCATAAATAGCACTGCTGGCCCTAAGGGGGTCCCCTGTGTGTTCTCCAGACTTTCTTTCCTTGCTCCTTTTCCTGAAGCTTCAGGGCCAAGAGCAACATTCTAAGGAACAGAAAACCTTTGCACTGGGTGAGACGCCAAGGATGGAGGCCTTCCGGGCAGAGAGGAAGGAGAAGCTGAGAACAGAAGCTGAATCTCAGAGCTTGGCTTCATTCATTTGGATTTGGGGAGCTCCAAAGCCCCGGGGTCACTGGACCAAGTTCAGTTACTGAAAGAACATACCGATCCCAGGGGCTGTGGCCTCCGTGGGCCTAGGTACAAGGAGTAGCCCAAGACCTAATCGGGCTTAGAAGACAGCCCAGCTGACCCCATGTGCCACTCCAATGGCCAGGACAGGAGATGCCATGGCTGAGTACAGAGACGCAACCCCTGAGTGTGCACCCAGGGAGCTTTCTCAACCTGAGACTGTTGCCTTTTTGTTTTTCAGATGCCCCTGGCCCCTGGAATGAAGGAACGAGAAAGAAACACTAGTGCTCAGAGCCGGGTCTCAGAGGCTGGCTGAGCAGCAGAAGCCTTCATTCACGAACACGTCCTAAATGCCCTTGCCTGAGTCCCCAAAGGGAGACCCGTCCCCAACTTGGTGGGCTGAGTGGAGCCCATCAGTGCCCTTGTTCTTGGCAAAAGAGGGCTCTGGATGCCAGCACTGCCAACCTGGCACAGGGCTCAGAGCTGAAAGGTGGCAGTGACTGGGAGAGCCCCTAATATATGTTAGCTAGAAGGAAGCCCAAGACTCCTCAGTGAGGCAGATTTGAAGCTGCAGCTTCAGGGGCCCAGTGAGTGGGAAACTAATGGCTAAACTTCCTTCACAACGAGCTGCAAGCAAAGAAGGGGCCAGGTTACACAGTCGTGCTCCTCCCAGAGCTTCTTTCCAGTTTCCAGCCTGGATCAGGTGGGCACAGGCCTTGCCTCCCTGGAGCACCCCAGGAGTACTGCCTGGAGGTGGCTTTGGGACACTCTGACACATGAGCTCTTAAAGTTTTCCCTGGCTCCAGGATTTGATTCTTTTTCCCAAAGTCAAGAAGCCACCAGTTCATAGGCCAGAAGGCTCGGGTCAGCCCTCCCAGCTTCGAGGGGAAAATTGCTCAACCTCTCTCCTCCACCACGAGCCTTATCTCTGGCATCAACCCAGGTCCCAGTTCCTCCAAGGGACAGAGTCCTTCTCCTCCCACAGGGTCGAGCTGCTCTGCATCCGTGGAATGTCCAAACAAAGAAGACCTGCTCTGGCTTCTGGCCCCTCTAAGCCCCAACCCATCCAGACCAGACAAGGAGCGACAGGGAAGGAAGGGAGGGAGAAAGAACATGCCAGGGCCAACAGCACAATCTTGCCTGCCACACCTGGGCACAGCCTGTTCTGGTCACAGAAATCAATCAGCCATTCCAAAGGTGGAGGGTGGTGGAAGACCTGAACCACAGCCAACCTGGGGCCCTTCCAGAAAAGCTTCTGACTTACAGAGAAGGGCCTAAGGTACTGCCCCAGGTCAGCATTTGCCCCTGCTTTATGGATGAGGCCCCGGTTTGCTGAGGGCTCCCTGACTATAGGGGTTCCAAGAGGCTAGGTCAGCAGTAGGCTGGGTACACACATTGGAATGGGATGGGTGGATGCAAGGAATGGGGGGATGGGCAAGGGGAGAAGAGTGATCAAGAGAGAAAGGGAAATCCCAGAAAACGGAAGAAATTATGAATGAAGAGACCTGAGCTCAGGAGCAGAATGGGGAGCACTCAGCTGTCCCTAAGCAGAGTCCTGTAAACTCAGGGGAGTCTCAGAAAGGTGGGCTCACCCTCAAATTGCCACCCCTTGGGAGCAGGCTCATTTGATCATATCATTCCCTCCCATCTCCATAGGGATCTCCAGGATCCCTAGAAGGGCAGAGGAACCCACACAGGTATCTCCCAAGGCTCACGGAACCCTCTTGGAGGGAAGGAGCAGTTGTTCTCAAGAAGTAGAGGGGCAGAGTTCAAGTTTGGAGGAGATAAGGCAGACCTACAGGTCAGTCACATGAGCAGCTCACGCAGGGCAGCAGATGAGTGCTGGAACCTACACGGCACCCCCACCCCACACCCACACTCAGGGGGTTCCCGGCCGTCCTGCAGGACAGAGCCTTAAGAGATCCTGAGACCCCAGTGGCTGCCCCATTATGGCTTCCGCAGCCTGGGCGCCTAGAGGCCTGGCCCTGGCCCAGCAAACTCCCCATTTCTCGGGAAAATCCACAGCTCGGATACCCTTTCCTTTGTGCCCTGTTCTTTGTTCTCTAAAAATTCAGTCCATCCTACGGGTGGTCCCCCCTCCTCCCAGTCCCAGACACAGGAGGGGGTGGATAGGGAGTTACTAGAAACCCAGAGAGGGCAAAGAAGTTTCAGTGCAGGAGGCCACTCCTCCAGCTGGGCCCCAGTGGCCACCCCAGGGTGGCTGGGGAGAGGAGGTGTTTAAGGGTGGGGGAGACTCACCCTCTAGCACACCAGGCTCTATAGAGAGGAAGAGGGGGCTTCAAAGCGCAGGGACCCGCATGGCCCCTCCTCCCATTGAACTTGCCTGCTCAGAGCCCCAGCCCTGTGGACCCAGGCAGGGCCGTGGGAGCGGGCAGCTTGCGGGGGTGGGGGGGTTCCAAGACAAAAAAGAAAACGCATTGTATTTCTCCTCCATTCTCCCTGGGAGAAAAAGAAAACTTCCAAAGCCCCTGTATCTCATCAGGCAAACACAAGAAACCTGGTTTGAGTTAGCAGAGTGCCCCTCCCCCCCGTTTTATCTCCCTCTCTCTCTCTCTCTCTCTTTCTCTCTCTCTCTCACACTCCGTATTCGATTCTTTCCCAGGAAGCGAGTCCAGCCTCAGCCCTCTCCAGCCCGGCCCCGGGCGGGCAGGGTAACTCCAGGCGGACTCACCCGAGGCAGAGGGCAGTTCTGCACCCCCAGCTGGGGGCGCCCCGGGGACCGGTCGGAGCCAGAAGCGGCCGATTCAGGGCCCAGGCGCCCCAAGCGCGTGATTAGATCCTTTCCCGACCGTTCGCCGCCCGCGACCGCACCGGGACCCCCGCCCTCCTCGAGCCCCCTCCCCGCACCGCAGGGGCCTCCAGCTCGGCCGGCCCCACCCCGCCGAGAGGGGCCCGGTGCTCTCCCGGCCGCGGCCTCCCGGGCTTGGGAGCAGGCGGGCGGGGCGGGGCGGGGGCCCGGCGGCGGAGGGCAGGGCGAGCGCCTGGGTTGGGGGCATTTGCTTCCGCGGCGGGTCCCTCCAGGCGGCTCCTTCACTTCCTTTCTCCCCGGCTCGGAGGCACTGGGTGGCGTGTGCCGCAGGGTGTGTACGAGAGCGCGAGCGTGTGTACACGCCTCTGCCACTACGGGCGAATTATCCGGTTCTTATTCACGGGGAACTCTGCGCGCACACGCCCCCCTCCAGGAGCCCGCCGGCCGCGCGCCGCCGCCGACCGGGCTCGGGTTCACACCGCCACACACCCCATTCCTGGGCACCGGGACGGACTTTAGCCGGGTGCGCCCCTGCTCAACCCCCATCCCCGGTGCCCAGGGCCGGACCGGCGAGTCCAGGTCTGGGGAGAGGAAATCGAGCCCGGGGGAGCCTGCACCCGCTTGCTGCCACCCCACCCCTTCCTTCCCAAACCACTCGGCTTGGACACAGGATCCGGGCCCCCGGGTCCCAGGCACCCCAGCCGCCAGCACGCGCCTGGGCCCCCAGGTCGGGTGCAGGGGGCTGGCCCTGCGTGTCGGGGCCTCGGGTAAATCTGCGCTCTCCTCGCGCCCCACGGGCCCCACATCCGGATTTTTCAATCCTCTCCGCCCCACGCGGGGTCTCAAGCACCTTCCCCAAGCCGAGCACCCCCCTAAACCGAGCCACCCCCCGCCAGACCTCGCGAGGCGCAGGCGGCTGTCACGGTCAGACGCGAGCGCCGGTCGCCTACCTCGGTCCCCGGGCGGGCGCCGCCGCGCTCTCGGATGGGTGGGCTCGGCGCGGCGCTCGGGGTGGCGGCCCCTGTCAGCGCCGGCGTTTGTTTCCCTCTGGCTTTCGGGCCCGGAGAGCCGCGCCGACACTCCCCTCCCAGGCTCCGCCCGCGCCCTCGCTTAGCGCCCCTCCGCGCTGATGTCACTGCGCCACCGCAGCCAATGGCCGCCGGGAACATCGGCCCCGCCGCTCTGGCCTCCTCTGTTCAAATCTGAGAGCCTGGGACTTTCGGAGCTCGGGTGGGGAGCCGGCCAGCGCGCGTGTCGCCGGGGTCCCGGGCCGCCCCCCCCCCCCCCGCCTCTCTGCGCTCGGGTCCCCGCTTCCCACCTGGGGTCAGGGGCGCGTCCCCTCTCCGGGTTGGGCCCGGGCCTGGCGCTAGGCCCTCCCAACGCTCTTCCCCATTTCAAGCAGTGACAAGACGCCAATGGTCCCGCCCTAGCGGCGTTTCCCGCTCCCGCTCCTTCCCGGAGCCTCTAACCAGCTCCTGGCCGGGAGATCGGAGCGAGAGGCCCGGCGGGTTCGTGGAAGCCGTCCCAGAGTCTTACTGGAAACCGGAGGGGCGCGGGGAGGAGCCCGCTCAGAGGCCGGCCCAGGACTGGGTCTACGAAGTGTTTGGGCAGGGTGACCCGAACTTGATCCCCCTGCTTTCTCTTTGCCTCCTAAGTATCCCCAGAGGCTAAAATGTAAAAGCCTTCTAATTTTGAAATACTTTCGAACTTGTAGGAATTACAAAAATAATAAGCCCCATGGAACCCCAACATACCTTTACGCCCACCGCAATACCCAGATACACCAATTTTAACATTTTGCCACATTTGCTCTATCTCTATCTCGATTTCTCTAGCCGTCAATCTACCCGTCTATCAGTCTATTCAACCATTTTCTGAATACTTGAGGATGGATTGTATACCTCTTGCTCCTAGAACACTTGAAACTGTCACGTACATTTTCTAAGAACAAAGGTATTCACTTATGTAACCACCTCAAGTGCAGTTACCTAGTTCAAGAAATTTAACATTGATATAATGCTCACAGTCTATATTTCAATTTTGTTCTATGTCTCAATAATGTCCCTTTGCATCTTTCCTCCTCCCTCGCCAGATCCCATCCAGGATCATGTATTACATTTAATTGTCATTGTCTTTTTAGTTATTCATTCTTTTTTTTCAATTATGGACTGGTCCTCATATGGGCACTATTTGCATGGAATATCTTTTTTCACCCTTTCACTCTCAACTTCTTTGTGTCTGTACCTAAAATGAGTCTCTTGAAGACACCGTTTAGATGGATCATTGCTTTTTCAGCCAATCTATCAATCTCTGCCTTTTAATAGGGAAGCTTAACCCATCAACATTTAAGGCAATAACTAGGAAGGGAAGATTTCTTTTACCATTTAGTTCATTGTTTTCTGTATGTCTTGTCTGTTTTTTGTTCCTTAATTCCTTTTTTTTTCATATTTAGTTACTTTTTTTTTTTTTTGAGGTTCATCATTTTGATTCCCTTCTCTCCTTTTTTCTATACTTTTAAGTTTTTTCTTAGTGGTTAACGTTGTAAGTACAATTAACATCTTAAACTAATAACAACCTATTCTGATTAGTACCAACGTCGTGTCAGTAGTGTACTCCTGTATATCTGTCCCTTCCCCTTTGTATTGTTTTCTCATATCGCATCATAATACATTGAGTGCTCATTAGCTTAGATTTAAAATGTTATTTTACACACTTGTGTAAATTCCTTTTGGGAATCCAATGATTTGAATGTTGGTTGACTTGGTGGTGTTCCACAGATCCCCCAGGCTCTGTTCATTTTTCATCTTTTGGCTCCTCACAGTGGATCATTTCAAATGTCTTCTCTTCAAATTCACTCATCTCTTCTCTGCCTGTTCAAATCTGCTGTTGGATTTGTCTAATGAGTTTTTCATTTCAATTACTGTACTTTGCAGCTCCAAAATTTCTGTTTGGTTTCTTTGTATAATTCCCATCTTCTAATTTTGTTCAGACATTTTCCTAATTTCTTTTAATTATTTGTGTATGGATTCCTTTAGCTCACGGAACATATTTAAGACAGTTGATTTAAAGTCTTCAACTAATAGTGCCAATGTATGCGCTTCCTCTGGGATGGTTTCTGGCAAATTCCTTTTTTTTTTTTAATGTGAATAGGTCATACTTTCCTGCTTTTAGTGCATTTTGCAATTTTTTTTGAGAACTGGAGAAGTAGACATTCTGAGTATTATGTTGTTATAACTCTGGAAATAAAATTCTTCCATTACTCTGGGGTTGCCTTTTTTTTTGAGGGCTGGAACCATCCATTGGTGATTTTTGCAAACTATTTTTGTTCCTTTTTAAGTGAGAAGGGGTAATATCCTCTTTAAGGCTCCCCTGCTACTTTTGCATGAGGGGCTTTGGAACAATGGCCACCCTCAGAGCTGCCCCTCGCCCCCCACCCCCACCCTTACCCCTAGCAATCTGAACTAGCTTATCAAAAGCAGTGAAGAGAGATCAGACCAGACCCCCTTTCCCCCGCCCTGGTATGTGAGGACCTGCTCCTTATAGCCGCGCTGGCCCCTGCAAGCTGTACCAGGAACCTAGACCGCAGTCCTCACAGCTGCACACCGTGCTGTTGGGGGATGGTAGCCCCTGCACCCATATTTACAGCACTTATCCAGCCTCTTCCTCCAGCTCTTTCCTGGATACTGCCCAGTTGTCTCACTCGTCTCCAGAGTTGCAAAATAGTTGATTCAGATGGCTTCTGCGTGTTCAGTTTTAGTGGCACGACCTAACTCCACCATCTTTCCCCAGTCATCCTTTCAGAGGCTAATCCAGGATAAATGTGAGGGAGGTTAACCTAAAGGGGGGAGGGGGTTAACTCTTGAGTTCCAGGGCCTGAATCCTATGACAAGGTAGTCTTGGGCTCTACTTGTAAATGATAATTACCAAAGTAGCAAGAGCAACTGGTGAAAAATTCAACAAAAGGGAAATGGACAAAGCACAAAGTGAAAGCTCCTTTTGCTCTGCCATTAGTAGCTCCCACCCTTGATTTTTAAAGGAAGAGGGATAGACATGGCAGCAGCTCTAACCTCCCATCTTTCCTTTCCCTAAGGCTGCTGAATCCCTCAGGCAACTCTCAGCTCCCACTCAGGCTCACTCCCCTCTCCACTGCTCTCTTTCCCATCTGCCTGTCCCAGACATCAAGTGCTGTGGCCACTCCATCCTGTGGTGACAATCAAAGGCAGAACCAGTTACCTGAGGGGTCAGAGTTAGCTCTTCTTGGGTTCAAGCCCTTGCTGGGTTAGCTTGGACAAGCTGTTGACTCCACCACCACCAGCAGCCTGGCTCCCCTCCACATCTGGCTCTCCTTACCTGCCCAAGTTCAGAGACTGCTCTGCTAGCTCACCTGGAGTGAGGATGAGATGAGACATTAGGCAAGAGAGGGCTTTCAGAGATATAGACCATCCTGCGAATTGTTCATTGTACTTACAGTTACTTTTCCTTTGGGCCTGAGATCCAAAGCAGTGAAGAAGATTGGAAAGAGGTTTGGCACATGTCTGCCTTGGAATTCCAGCTCTGACCTTGATTACCTGGGCAAGTTACACAACAGCTTCCGGGCTGTAAAATGGAACGCCAGGCCCTGCTTCCTGGGTTGAGGCAAGCATTAAATGAGATCAGCTCACTGGGTACACCGGGCCACCCTGTGGGTCCCGGGTGCAGGTAAATCTCTCCACATGCCTTCCTGCTGGAAGCCCACCCCCACCCCATGCTCAAGGGCCCTGTTATTTTGAAGACATTGTAGAAGTCTTATCTTTCCTGAGCAAATGAGAAAGCAGTTCCAACTTTCCCTGAGGCACCTACACAGAAGCGCCCTCTTTTCTTCCGTTTTTAGCAAATTCTCTTGTCTTTTAGGGCTAGCTGTTAGTAACTTGTTTCACCTTCCTGCTATCTCCACTTTGTCCTTCCCAGTCAGATGACCAATTAATCCTGGCGGCAGGATGAAATCTGTGGGCCTCTTGTGTTCTTTGGTTGCTTATCCAAACTCACTAACATTTAACATTCACCCAGATTTGCCTTTAGGGAAAGTCTGATTCCTTCTCTCAGAAAGAGCTCAGTAGATGCTTCTAGGCTCGGTTTGCACTGCTTCTATAACCCCCTATGGGGAGGGCTTGACTTCTGTGTGCATATACCAAGGCTAGGTTTTGCTCTAACTTTTTAGGCCTGGGACTGTCTATCAATAATGAGAGGAGATCAACAAAATGAAAACTTGAGGCTTGAAATTTCTGGCAAGCTCTAAGCCCCTGACTTTGGGGAGGGATTTGAGGTCTTAACTGAACCTTTGGTGTAACTTGACCTATAAGCCTTTAGGCCTGGGTGTGTGTCTCTCTCTGCCTGTCTGGAGCTGCTGGGGCCTGCTGATGGGCTTGGGGCCTGCAGCTGTGTGTATCTGGAGGGCTGGGAGGGGGTGCTTTCAAGCATACACCGGTTCCCAGCATTTGCTAACGTTGGGTTCTGGGCATTTTAGTTCATATTATTTTGTGCCACCCCTAAAGAGGCAGGTGACGTTGGTTAATCCCATTTCCTTATAGAAAAGGGGGAGGCTCCACTCATTCTAGTCTGTTGTTTGCCGTGAAGTGTGACTCTGGCAGGTCACTTACCTTTCTCCAAGGCTCCTTCCCCTGTCAACATCCCTACCCTGACTTTCACACCCTCTCTTCCCCTGTAAGGTTAGAAGAGATAGCCTTGAAATCGGCACCCCAGGTGTCACCTGGGCCTACCCTTAGCACACTGTTTGGGTCACACTCAGGAACCATCAGCTGTGGTCCCTGGTCCTGGGCTATTCACTCCAATGGCTGCTGGGAGAAGCGCTCTCACGCCCTGGCTCCCTGTTCTTGGGAACCACCTGGCGCTCTTTCCTGGGTGGGACAACATCTGCTAAGCAGCCTGGAAAGTCCCGAGGATACCAAAGCTCCTGGCAGAGTGCATGGGGGTCAGGGCAAGGCCATGCCACTTCTGGGGAGAAAGGGCCACATATCTGGGGGCTCTTGTGCCCCACGCTGCAGTTGTGTGAACCCAGCCCTCTGAGAGCGTCCACGTACACCAGGGCTCTGGGGAGAGCCAACCCACACCTAGAGAGGGCAATCGGTTAGCCCACTGGGCTCTTTGGGGACAGGCTGGTGTGAGAGTCACGTTTGAATCTCCCGTATGAACTGGACATAGGTTTGTCAAACAAGTAAATGAGTGGAGTCCAGGGTCCTGCCCCTTCCCTGCTCCTTGCATCATCCAGCCCTGGACTGGGCTCTGTAGTGATTCCTGCCGTGAGCTCTGTGGCCAGCTACAGGAACTTCTCTTCCCCCAGAATGGCAGCTCCCACGGGCTGGCAGCACCGATAGGCTCGGGGGTGAGGGAGGCCCAGGGAGGCCCAGTGCTTGGGAGGATGCCTGTCTGGGAAGGATGCTGCCACCAGGACTTGCTCCAGGCTGGGTTGTCTCTGGGGACAAGAGGCAGGGTAGGGATGAGCTGGACCCCGGACGGAATGAGGTGGGTTGAGGGGTGTTGGCAGAGCAGAGAGGCCGTCACGTTACTAGAAATGAGTCCAGATCTGGGGGTCAGGACGCCTGTGTGACCTCAGGGGAGTCATTGAGACTCTGAGTCACGTCTGTAAGGAGGACATGGTGATATTTCAGGGTAAGTGTCCTTGGTTACTATTGTCATTGCTAAGTCAAGCTCTGGGCTCTTGAGAATAATCAGCGTAGACTCCAAGTAAAGACACCAAGTCTCTGCAGCAGGGACCCTAGAAGGAGGGCTCCATGGGATCCTGGTCAGTGACCCCCAGGACAAGTGGGGGAGCCCAGCCTGAGTAGAAGGGCCCACAGACCTGGATTAGGAACTCAGACTCTGGAGCCAGACAATTCTGAATTTCTCTCCCGACTGTTGCGGAGTAACTAGAGCATCCATGAGCTCTGTGGGGCTTAGTTTCCTCAGCTGTACCACAGGGACAATATGGAGGTGGGATAACACAGGTTAGAGTTTACCACGGGGCTGGGGCCTAGCCGGGGCTCCTGAGGTGGGCGTTGGGAAGTCTCGTCTTTAAGAGCCCAAGTTCCACCTTCTGGGGCAAGGCTTGTCCCTGAGTGTCCACACTTGGGCACAGGAGTGGGTCCATCCCCATGCAAGTTTCCCAGAACTGAGTTAACAGAAAAACTATTATCTGCAAGACAGTCTTGGACCTCCGATAAAGGAGTTGCAGCAAGCTCTGGGGGTGGGGATAGGGTCAGTCCAGAGAACGGGCACTTCTCTGGAGAGTGGAAGAGAAGGTGGAGTCAGCACTGCTGGGCAGAGCAGTCCTTCCTAACCAGAAGCCCTGTGGGGCCTCCAGAGAGAGGAAAAGAAAAGGGTTTTAGAGGAAAAGAGATTCTTCTGTGTGCGCCTGGAAAAGGCCTTTCTTCTGAGGCGAGCTCAGAGGCAAATGTGGCTTAAATAAGGAGCCTTGACTGTGGGTTGGGAATTGAATCGTCACAGTCCTACGGAGTAATTGCTATTATCATTCCCATTTTTTCCAATTAAAAACAGAAGAGGCGAAGTAACCTGCCCAAGACTGCACAGTGAGTAAGTCCAGGTTCTGGTTGGGAAAACCTAAGCGGTCAGGCTGGAAGCCCACGTTCTAGCCACAAAACCACAGAGCAGCAGGGAAGGCGACGGGGTCCGGCAGAAGCATGAATGGTCTTGCTAGTCTACTGAGCCAAGGAGGGTGAGAGGAGGTTGCTAGTGGAGACAGGGCCTCATCTTTACAGACAGACTCCCAGCTGCCTGGGAAAGTTCTACATTGTTTCAAGGAGATCTGACTCACCCTGCTTTGAGGCCGGTCACAGAAGGCCACAGGAATTGCTCAAACCGCCACCTCCCCCCAACCCACATCCACACCAAGACCCCAATTAAATCCCTTCCTGAAGCCTGGCGCAGGGCCCCAGGGTGGGAGCAGGGAGACTGGAGCTGAAGGCATCACTCAGAATCCTCTCCATCCCAATGTGATGTGACACATGGCCCAGATGTCCCAAGTGCTGAAAGGAGCAACCCCACAAATCGGGAGACTCTGGGTCTCCGCCTTCCCTCCCTTTTGCACTGAGCCGCTGTCTCCTGGTGCTTGTACTGCTGTCTGACCCTGGCTGGCTTCCTGTGCTCTCCTAGCCTGCTGGGCACAGGAAGGAAGACTTCTCTGGAGGAAAGGGGCTTTGAAACATATCTATCTTGTCCTCTAGATGCAACAAACCTGCCTCCAAACTCAAGCCATGGGACTGTGTCTTGAGCCAATGGGTTCAAAGAAAGCAAGAATGGAGAAGAGCCTAGCATCTCTGTCTCCTCATTGTGGGAAGAGTGAGGAAGAGGTGTGGGAAAATGTGTTTATGAGCTGTGTCTAATTGTCAGGGCTCATCATTGTAGCCATTGCATTTGTTTTTTCTTCTTCTGAGTTTTCAGGTTGTGGAGTGTTGTCTTGGGGTGTGTGCACAAGTGTGTGTTCTTCCTTTGCTCCTGGGAAGCCTTTGAGTCATAACAATAACCCTGGTCTGATGTCATGGCTCATTTCCACTTCTCAGCTTGATGGCTTGATGCAGCAGGATGCTGTGTTCTCCTTTCCCCAAGCCCGCTGTCGCCTCTACAAGCCCGTTGCTTGGAGTTGAAGGCCAAAGACATGCCAGCTAAGCTAGCAATTGGGATTGATGTCAGAAAGTGGATTGTCCCAGGCCCAGATCAGCAGAATTCATGAACAGCGAGCTCGGCAGTGCCCATTGAATCCTCTGGTAAAACAGAACTTTGCTTTCCCAAGGCTGACAGAGGTGGCGGGGAGAGGGAAGGGTTGGGGCCTTGTCATTGAATCTACCGTAAACTAGTTATATGGAAAATTGAAGAAGAGGACTCTCCCCCCGCCCTTCTTTTGGAGCAAATAGTTTGGCCACTTCAGGGAGAAGGATATAATGTTAGAACTCACCAGTCTACTCGCTTTTCAGAAAAGAAAATAAAATCCAGAGAGGTGAGGTGACTTGTCCGAGGTCACACAGCCAGTGACTATGAGAACCTGGGACAAAACATGAGCTCTTGTAGCTGAAGGACCCTACTTTGGTTCACCATGAGGGTAGCTTTCAAACATTTTATTTTTGTAGCCACCCCCTAAGTGAAATGGTACGTTTATAGGATATAAAGCAGATCAAGGAGGCCCGGCTGTGTTTGAAGTGGGGTGAAGTGGGGCCTGTCTCAAAGCAGTTCTTGGGAGAACTTCTGCAGGACCATATGGCTCCGAGACATTGTTTGAAAACCACTGCCCTGCTACTGTTATCAGTTTCCACAGGTGCTGGTCACTGTTTCAGTATGTGCCACTTGGCATCCTCTGAGTACCAGTGTGGTGCGACATGTGGCTCACTTGGGGGTTTTATACGTGTTAATTCTTTTGATCTCTTAAGAGCCTCATGAGACCCTGGACTAGTGGGGTCACAAGACTTGGCAGCTCTTCACGGACCTCCCTCCTCTCCGTGTCCTGGCGAACAATGTCCCTTGGCACCTGGGCTCTTGCAATAGGGACTTTGCTCGTTGAGGGTGACTCCTTGCACACACCCCCTTCCCCCTCACCTGTGTCATTGTGTCCTTGCACACACCCCAGCTCATGTCTTGCCTCCCCTCCCCACCCTTTCAGCTCTCCACTGGCACCCTTCTGTCCTGGAGAGTGGGGAGAAGCCCCTGGCAGGGTAGCCTTTTAGCCTTGTGGTGCCCAGGTCAGGTTTGCTGGTCTTATCTGAAGGTAGCAAACTGCTGGCCTATGATAGTCCTGTAATAGTCCAATGACTGTTACTGCAAAACCAACTCCTCCCAAGTGTAGTGGCATAAAACAACCATCTTATTATGCTTCTAGATTCCGTGTGTCAAGAATGCAGGCACAGCACAGAGAGAATGGCTTGTTTCTACTCCCTGATAAAAGGGTAATCAGGTGGGGAGACTGGAAGATGGGGGTGACTCGATGGCTGGGGGCTAGAATCACTCCAGCTTCACTTGTATATGTGGTGGGTGATGCCAGTTGTCGGCTGGACTCTCCACTGGGCTGTCCACCGGACACCTGTGGTGGTCTCTCCATGTGGGGCAGTTTGGACTTTACTACGAGATGGCAGCCGAGTGCTGACAACAAGCACCCCAAGGGAACCAGGTGGAAGCTGTGTCACCTTTTATGGCCTCACCTTGAAAGTCACACACTGTCACTTTTGCTGTAGTCACAACCCCACCCCACCCCACCCCCCAGAACCCAGGGGAGGAAATCTAGACCCCCATCTCCTGATGGGAGAAGTGTCAAAGTGACATTGTAAAAAGAACCTGCAAGATGGGACATATTGCTGCAGCCATTTTGGGAAAATTCATTCTGTTGCAACAAAGTTTAAAATACGTATATTTTGCTGCTAATATTTAAACATAAGGGTAATTTACATAAAATTTGAATTTCAGGGTCTTGACAAATCAGAAGACGCTGACAACGCTGGGTCCTGGTTTCCGGTGGCAGTAGCAGGAGCGTCCCTCTGACACTTCTACGATGTAAAAATGGGTTCCTCTGTTGAGCACATTGTCACCACTCCCTGGAGTCCCCTCTTCTGGGGTCCAGGGTCTCTGCCATCGAGTCATTGTGCAGAGCTGTTATTTCCCTAATGCTTGGCCCATTTCTCTCATTTCTTTCCTCCTGGGCCTGTGCAAGTGCCACCTCTGCAGAGGAAGCTCCCAGGGGCAGAAACCCAGGCAGGGACTCCCCACCAGGTGAACTCGTCTGTGGCACGGCAGGAACACTCCAATCTTCCGGGAGCCAGGGGCCTCTGATTCATGGGCGTTGGCAGGGCTAGTCTGGACGGAAGGACAAGGCTGGACAGGCGCAGGCAGCTGGCTGATTACAGAGGGCAGGACCAGGCCGGGGGTGGGGAGGCAGGCTGGAAAACTGCAAGCAGATGTGGTCACAGCCCCCTCCCTGGGCCCCGCCAGCTGCTGCTACCTTCCCTTCCCCCAAAGCTCTTTCCAAGAAATGACATGGAGGGGGGTGCACTTGTGAAGTGGCTTCCCTAACCTCGCACCCTTCCCATCCACCTGCAGTTTCTAGAGCTTTACCAGCGTTTCCTGCCATTGGGCCAAATCTCTCTACAAATACTGCTAACATTAAACACACACACACACACACACACAAACCAAACAGTGCCAAAAGCACTTCGATGCCAGCCCCAACACCTTAAATTAGAGCAGCATTCTCCCCACAGAAGAGACAGCTGAACAGGAAAAGTCAAGGCCTGGGAGTCAGGGAAGGGGTCCTAGTACTGGGTCTCCTGTGGGGCAGGTTCCAGCCTCAGCCCCCAAGAGAAGCCTTGACCCCAAGGAGCAGTTAGATCCTTGCCCCTCCAGGGCTCAGCTCCTGCTTTGTAAAATAAAGTGAATTAATTTATGCAAATCACCCAGGAAAGTGTCTGGCTAAGTGTGAGCTACTATTATGGTTTACACATGTCCTTGACTGCGTGTTGGGTTCTGTTGGAGCTCTGGGAATGTGGAAATTGCCTTTTCCCTCTCGCTACCAGAGTGGGGTCCAGCCAGTGGGGTCCCAGGAGCTGGGCGAAAGCCCGCCTGCCTCCCCACATCCCAGGCCCCGCGCCTGTGGCCGGCTGGTGGTCCTGCCCCTACACCCTAGGCGGGCCAGCTGCGCCCCCGACCTGCCCCCGCTCTCGGTGCACCCAGCGTTCTCTCGTTCCCCAGAATATCCACCTCCCATGAGCAGCCCCCCGAGTTCCCATCACTGGCATCTTGATTAACTCTGAGTGGGTTGGGGGTTGGAGGTCGGTGAGGGTGTTTCCTGACCTAGGAATGACTTGTTCTTTGGTTCTTGGTGAGGGGTGGAAACAATTTAAAAAGTGGGGGGAGGCGGTTTTGGAGAAACAGGGGAGCAAGCAGCCCAGAGTTGCCAGTTTAATTCAGGTCTGGCTGGGCTTTTCTGCAGAAATCTAAGGAGGCTGGGGGAAGGGACGGGGTGGGGGTGGGGGGCTGGGGGGGAATGGAGGGGAGCGGGGGTGGGGGTGAGTTGCAAATCTTCTGATTTGCCGGGTTTGGAGGTGCCTGCCTCTGGGACCCTGCCAGCCTCTTGCAGTCTCTTGAACTCTCACTCCCAGAGATGAAAAGATTCACATTAAGAGCTCCCTGGAGAGTTTCCTATTCCATGTCCTTGACCACCTAATGTGGGGAGACACATCAGCACCCCACAGAGGTGGCAAGTGCGGACTTGAGCCAAAGCCACCCGAGACCAGCTGACCCCCGCCTGTTTTGAATGACCCCTGACCCGAGAATGGCTTTTACATTTTCACGTGGGTGGAGGAAAAGCCAAAAACAAAATGATATTTGTTACATGTGGGAATTACATAAAATTCACATTTTAGCCTTTATGAATAAGGTTTGTTCGGACACTGCCAGCACATTTACTGCCTGGCCCTTTGCAGAAGAAGTTTGCTGACCTCTGTGGACACTTTTGTCTTGAAACATTGTTTCCTGCTTGGTCTGCAGGCTCCAGGAGGCCTCCTAAGTGGCCAGGTGGCCTCCTCCTTGCCGGGCAGGGTGGGAACTCTTGAGAACTCTTGATGGGTAAAAGAGGGAATGTGCTGAGACCAGTCAAGCCTGGGTGCTAATCCTCTCTCCACCTCCCGATGCCTAGGTGACCCTACCTGTGAAATGGGGAGATGGAATCCTACACCCTGGGGCTGCTGTGGGGTTGACTGAGATACACACGGGGCTTTTGCATACTGTCTACCTGCTCGACAAATGCCAGCTGCAGCTTTAGCTGGCTCGGGAGGTTGCAGTCCACAGAAAGACAAAGACCTTCTATGGTCTACATGCACTAGAAAATCCCACCTGATTCTGGTGAAGCCTCTTCGGATTGAATCTCAACTCTTTGCAGATGTGGAGGAAAGAGTGCCAGAGAAGTGGGTACCACCCGCCTTGGTCCTAAGAGGGGCATTTGCCATGGGCTTCCATATCAGGAGGTACAGGCGAGCACCTCTGGGTGCTGGCTGGCTCCCTTTTGCATGCCCCCTCCCCCAGTCTACACCCCATCTTGCTCTGCCCGCTGGGGGAAGCTGACCCGTATGGACGGACTGCCTCCCAGGCCCGGGGCCCTCCGGCTTCCCATGGTCTGGCTCGGTTGGGTTTGGCCCACAAGTAGCCCTGGCAGGAGATTGGAGAAAGGAAGGAAAGGAAAGTTGGGCACGCCACCCCTGGTCGTTTTTGAGGTGTGTCTCTTTCCATCCAGACTTCTCTGTAGGCTCTGGAAACCTCTTCCTCTATTGACCACTTCAGACCTGGGGTAACTCCAGATTCACTGATGTGACCCCCTGTAGCATCCCAACAAGGCTTCCCCACAGCTGCCCAATGAGTGGCCTTTTTATGAAACTCGCCTCACATGTTCCTAATTCAACTGTGCCATCTGCTTCCAACCTGGCTGAAATACTCTGAAAGGCTCGTTTAGCCTCTTCCCAAAGACCCCTGAATCTTTAAGACTCAGAAGCTTTCTCCTGACCCACTTTCCAGCCATGAGGAGCCTTGAGGCAGGGTGGCGTGTGATGTGGAAAGGGAGTGGAGGTAGAGAATGATCCGGGCAGAATTGTGTCGAAAGCCGGAAGCTCTTGGGTAATTCCACGGAAGTGTCATTTTATCCATGAACAATGGCAGTAATCTTGTTTGTGTGTAGAGTGTTGCATGGTTTACAAATCACATTTACACATAACCTCCCTTCCAACACCCACACGCTTCTCTGCACGGGAGACAGTGGTTTTCAGCATTCCCCTTATCTGGATGAAGAAACTGAGGGTCCGAGAGGTTTGTGCAAGCCCACACAGCTGGCATAGAATTGGGATTTGAACTAGGGTGGCCAGACTTAGCGAATAAAAATAGAGGGTACCCAGTTAAATTTGAATTTCAGATAAATTGTGCTTAACATAAGTTTATCCCATGAGAAAATTAGGTTGTATTTTATCCTATGTTTTATCCAGTAACCCTAACTTGAACCCAGGTTTCCTCTGTTGAAGGCCTGTGTTTTTTGCTACATCATTATGCTGACAGTAAGGTTTCTGAAGATAGCCTAACTAGGAAGGATTTCCCCCAAGTTTCTATGAAATGACACAAACAATTGGTCGGTGTTGGGGAGGGGGGTGGAGGTGGAGAAGGGAATATGGGAGAGCTGCGAGAAGGAGGGCATGTTTCCTGCTCTTTGGGGCAGCTCTGCTAACAAGAACCTCTTCCTCAGAAAAGACTAGGCAGGGAGAACTGGTCTGGGGACAGCACATAGCCTCCAGTGTCAGGACATAAGATTTGGGTAAACAACACAGGAGACCAGCCTCCCTCTGGATTTGGGGTCAGAGTCTTCCGTCAGGTCCAGGGCAGGACAGAGCAGGAGATTCAGCACTAGAGGAAATCTGACTCACTGGTTCTTCCACCTCACCCCCCAAGCCCCAAGCCCCAGCCTTTATCCAACCAAAAGATGGTCCCCTGGAGTTCTCCCAGAACTTCAGCATGACATGCTCAGGGACCACCTGTAGAAGGGTCTTGAAGCTGGACCAGCAGGCTGCATAGGTTGTCCAGAACCACTCTGCAGTCAGGGGATCTTATACCTTATGGATCACAGCGAAGGGGAACATTATTGTGGTGGTTTGAAGCTGAATGTACCCCCAGGAAAACACATTTTTCAATAGAAGCTATTCTTGTGGGTAAAAACCCATTGTAAGTAAAACGTTTTGGTGAGGTTACTTCAGTTAAGATGTGACTCGCCTTGATTAGAATGGGTCTTGATCCTATTACTGGAGTCCTTAATAAGAGAATGAAATTCAGACAAAAAGAAAAAGCCACAGAAGACAGAAGCTGAAGTAATAAAACCTGAGAGAGACCAGCAGATGCTGCCCTGTGCCTTGTGTGCCTTGCCATGTAACATAGCCAAGGATCAACAGCAGTCAGCAGAAGAATGCCGGTCTTAGGGAAGAAAGCATCACCTTGATGACACTTGATTTGGACATTTTTCTGGCCTCAAAACTGTGAATGAATAAATTCCCATTGTTTAAGCTGAACCATTTCATGGTTGAGTAGTTAAGGAGACTTAAAACAATAATTTATAATTAGACCAGGACAACAGATGTGAACCAGGACATATGGTGTCTCCATTCATCAGCAACTTTATCTGGGTCCTACAAGAAACTGCTGAGTAAATCCCAAACCAAAGAACCCATTCAAACCACTTTGCTGCAGCAGATGGAGTGATTGACTGTCTGCTGAGGGGCAGATGCAGCCAGCCCAGGCTCCTGTGGCTGCCTCTCCCCCACCTCCCTGCAACCCCACCCACCTGAGCTGGGTGCTGAATGAGGACCCGTGAGGTCCTTCTGTTCAGTTCAGAGTCAGGTTCCCCTGAGGTCGGGCCCATGCCATCAGTCCCCAGGAGCAGATTTCAACCATAGCTGTGATTGCTTCCAGGTACCTCTGGAGCTTGGCATAGGTGATATAGTCTTGGAGCTTTGATGGCCTGTGCCCTCTGGGTTAATTCAGCCCCTGGCTGAAGCTCTGGCTAAGTATTAATAGAACCCAAATCCAAAGGGTTTAGTGGACTTGGAAGAAAAGTGAACCAAGAGCTATCTGGTTGCTTCCATTTTCCATGATGCTACTTAGCTATTGGCTTTATGACAGTCCAAACAGTACCTAAATAGGAAATGGTAAAATTTCCTGGATTTCTTTTGAGTCTTCCAGGGCTCACCTTCAAAATGGATCTTCCCAACTCTAAATCTAAGGAAAGAGGGAGAATCAAGGCTCCTCAGCTGTAGATTTGTTCATTTTCATTACACAAGGTGAAGAGTGAAAGAGTAGGAAAGTCTTTCAATTCTGATCTGTATATATAAAAAAGTTATGAGATGTACTGAAACTTTCAACCCACTCATTATTGAAAAAACTTTTTATTATTCCTTTTTCAACTTTTTATCTCCCACACAATTTAGCATCTCACATGGGTAGATGTACCTTATGTTAGTGAGAAGTTGTAACACAGCTAGCCTTGTGTTAGACTTATGTTTGGTTTGTTCTTTCACCTGATAGTCTATCTTTATTTTGAGCCTTATACACATGTAAAAAATACCGTAAGAGAGGGTCTCTGCTTTTAGCCTGGGGCAAGCAAAAAAAAAAAAAAAGGATGGTAGTGATATGTGTTGGGTGTGCTGGGAAAGGGCGTGAGGGCAGCCCAATTTGAGTCTGATGGAGAAAGCTGACTCTTGGCAGTCACATCAGTGTGATCAACTTTGAGTTCCCTGCTCCAGCCCAGCCTGGGATGATTTCCCCTTTTTACATTGCATGTTAACAGCACCTCCCTCCATAACCCATAACCTCCAGAGCCAGCTGCTCCAATAACTCCTTCCTGCCAGGAAGCTAGGATGTAGAAAAAAGAAATAGCAGCCACTTTGACTCCATCAAAGCCTTATGCCAAAGCCCTTTGCCATCAGGGTCTGTAGTCAGTGTGTTCTGGGTCTGCCCTTCTTCAGTGTGCGGGACAGAGAAACTGGGGCATGGGGGTGGTGGAGAAGCTTCTGGAGGTCACCTCTCCCTATGCTCTGATCCATAAGTCTGATGCTGGAGAAGGCAGAGGTCAGCCCCTATCTACAGAAGGATGGGGCAGGGGTGGGGCAAGGCGTGCTGGTAGGGACTGAATTCAAGTTCAAGCGGAGACTGGAAATTGCAGCAACCCAGGTTTGCCTACCTCACACTCTTTTTTCAGTTAGCCCTGTTATCTAAAGTGCTTTTTCTATTTAGTAACCAGGAGCTTTAAGAAGAGAACCTCTATTGAGTTTTGAGAACTCTCTGAGCTTTTCCGGGTGAGATGACCTGAAAACAGAGAAGTAATGCTACATACAACCCAAACCATGCGTTCCCTCACACCGTGTCTCCTCGGCATTGGAAAGGACCAGTCCCCCCACCCTCTTCTTCTTAGCAGATTTTCCTTCCTCACTATTTCTGGCATTAGGGTAGTGGAGTGGGAGATGGCCGCCGTTAGGGAGGGGGCAGCCTGGGACTAGAAGGGAAATGAGGAAGATGGGAATTAAGCAAAGTGGCATCAGGAATACTGTGAGGCTTCTCCCAGGTCTAGAACAAAAATGCTTTCTGTTCGTCCTGTGTGTTTGGTTGGCCAAAGCCTTAAAAATATGATTTATGCAGGAAAGACCATAAAGAACGCTGTACACTGGGCCCATTCTCAAAAAAATTTTTTTCTATGGCCCAATAGACTATTCACAGACTGGTGTGTTTGGAGTCAAAATAAAATGTTGAAGGGAGGCATGTATTATTTTTTATTCCCTGCTTTAATCACCTGTTTCAATTAGCAGAGGCAGCCTCTGTGTGAATTAATGTCTGGTGTACATTTTACAATACCGTGGACCCTGTTAAACAAGTGTACTCATTGAATGGAATTAAATGCACTATTAAAATGATTTCACTTTCACTCTCTCAGTGGAGTCCATATGACTTGATTTAGGTAAGATGAATGTGAGTATAATGCAATGCTGCTGCAATCATGAGCTCAGAAATCCTGTCCTGGCTGGAGACATGGTGGACTAGCTGGGCCAGGCTCACCAAACAGCACAGCTGTGCCCGCTGTGCCAAGGGGGCCTGGGGCGCCGTTTTGTAGAAATGAAAATAAAAATGGGCAAGGATCTTACTTTAAATACGTCTCTAGAGCCAGGTTGAATTTGTTCAAATCCTGGTTCTCTTGTGAGGACAAGTCACTGAAACTCTCCCCGTCACGGTTTCCCTCTAGGGTTGTCACTGGGACCTGGGAGTTAGTGAGGTGGCTAGAACAGTACCTGGCCAGGAGTGAAGGCCATGTGAGTGTCAGCTGCTGTCATTATTATTACTTTGAGTCTAACTTGGTATAATGCATTTGAGAGGCTTTTAGCCCAAGAGCGTAAAATAAATCAAATAATGCATTTTGCTTGAAACTTCAGTACAGAAACTTCACCCACTTTTGAAGTAAGATGGCAGGCAGGCTGGACCCCTGGCCCTCTCTGAAAGGTCAAGTATGGCTAAAAATGGGTGCTTGGGTGGAGGAAGGACCCGCTTGTGCCTGAGAAGGGTAGACGTCGCCACTCACCTTACAAGGAAGAGAACAGAACATGGCCTCGAAACTCCAAAAAAAAAGTTTATTTATAAAATACTGACAGTTTGACAGAACATGGGACTTCCTGTGGTATATATTTCAAATCAGTTTCTTTCTTACCTTTCATTTAAAAAATAAACCTGCTAACAAGCTATGCGACATATAGATATATATATTTGTTCTTACAGATAGACACCTGCCATAATGAATACTCTCCCATACTTTTTCATAATATCTTTTAAATCAAAAAATAAAGATTTGTATTGGTTTTTGTTTTTGGAATCTATATGAGTAAAGAAAGGTATCACGTTTATTAAACACTTTTGGTTATTCTTATGAAAACAAAGGGAAGGGGTGTGGTTCCCAGGGGGTCCCTGGGCTCAGGGGTTGGTTGGGGTGGCTGTTGGCACGCCTGAGGGTGCCCCTGGGTGCTCACATGGCCTCCACCCACCCTCCTGCCCGCAAACCCCTCCCCCAGCACGGACCCTTTCAGATGCACTCTGGGGGGGCGGGGAGGCCCCCCACCCCGAGGGACGCCATGGCGAGGCTCTGGCACCTTAAGAAGAAGTGCTGCCCAGGGAGGTGTGGGCAGCGACAGAAGGCCTCGAGGCAGCGGGGGCAGGCAGGGTGGGGTAGTCCCCCCGCCCCCGTGTCCTTGTCTCCTCTGAATTACGGCAGTGTCAGGCAGGGGCGCCAGGGGAGGCAGCCTGGCAAACGCCCCAGAGCCCCAGGAAGAAGATGCTTTGGGAACCCAGGGCGTCTTTTTGGTTCATCTTGGTGGTCTGGATGCGGAAGTGGCGCTAAGCTGGCTGCAGGACGGACCGGGGGCATCACCACGTCTGCCAGGCCTGGGCTCCTCAGGTCCCACCCTGAAAGGGGTACTCCCACCCACCTCGTGCCAGGAGCAGTGGCTCCTGGGGCACAGCCAGGTAGAGTGGGAGTGGCCAGGAGCCGAGCGGCCTGGGGTGACCTACATGGGGCGGGGTCACGTGGAAGGGCTCCCTGTCAACCCTGGCAGTGCTCCCACCCTCTTCTAATGAGGCCAGGTCTTGGAAGGGGAGCCGGGTGCCTCCACCCCCACTAGGCATGGACCCAAGGGCAAAGAGGAGTCCCCTGGGGAAATCTGGGATTCCACGGCTGGCGCCCCAGTTCCCAGGGCAGTCAGGGCCAGCAGAGGTGACATTTCAGAGGGTGGGTGTCCACTGAGCGTGGGGTACTCGCTTCGGGCCCAGCCCCACTCCATGGGCTTCTTTAAGGTGTCTGGTTTGCACAATGTCCTCCCGCTCCAAGACACAGATGCCGGCCGCGCCCCGAGTGGGAGCGACTTAGCTGCCTGTGCCTCTTGGGAAAGAGGCAGCATAAGCCAGAAGGGAGCTGCGAGGTGTAAAAGTCTCTCTGCTAACGCACAGGTGGATGTGTATGCCCTACATATCCGCGTGAGCCCAGGTGCACACACGTGTGTCAGGACGGCGTGACTGAGCATGGGTGTGTGGGGTATCTTAGTGTATCCATTAAGAAAAGGGAAATCGGTCTCATGTGCAATTCATTCACATGTAGAAAAAATGTTTGTATTCACCCCCTTAACTCAAAAAAACAAACAAACAAACAAACAAAACTATCCCTCTCTGGGCCAGGTCAAGTGACTCCCTAATGCAAAATGGGAACAGCCTTAAATGGTTAAATGGGAAAAGGACGAGATGGTGGTTGGGGTTTAAAAACTAAAGACAAAAAGCAGGTGAAAGGAAAAGGAAGAAAAAGGAGCAGCTTGTTAAATGCTGGCCGCTGCAGACGAGCTATGGAGATGGCAGACACGGTGGGGAGAGTGACAGGGACGGGACAGGGGCAGGGGCTCTGCCTGGAAAGCTTCCGGGCCCCGTTACTTTCTGGGGGAGCAGAAACCTCAGCCTTTTGTCGTCCTCTGGGGGAAGGTCCTTATTTTCCCTTCCCTTAGTGGAGAAAGCACAGCTGAGACACCAGAGCTGGGCCGGCCTGTCAACTGTCCTCCCACATCTGTCCATTTATACTTCCCAGGACCCAAGCAGGCTGGAGGACCCCAGGGCTGTAGAATGCTTTCCTTTGGACTCTAACACTCCCTCCCCAGTAGCCGATTTGGGTGGGTAAGGAAGGGGTACAGGCCCTCTCTTCCCTTGGCTTGTGTCTCCAGCTGAACAGTGTACCCCCCAAATTCACCCAACCAGAACCTGTGAATAAGACCTTATTTGAGAAGAGGGTCTTTGCAGATGCAGTCAAGTTAGGATGAGGTCAACTAGTTTGGGCTGGCCCTAAATCCAATACCACTGGTGTGTTTAGAAGAGGGTGATCTGGGCACAGAAACGCAGACACAGTGACACTGGAGGCAGAGACTGGGGAGATGCAGACACAAGCCAGGGAATACCTGGGGCCACCAGGAACCATGGAGGCACGGAAGGAACTGCCCCTAGAGCCTGCGGGAGGGATGCTGCCCCATGACAACTAGATTTCAGGATTTTGGTCTCCAGAACTATGAAAAGATCATCCCCTTGTTTTAAGCCACTCAGTATTTGGTTCTTTGTAACAGCAGCCCTAGAAAACTTAAGACGGCTTGTGGCCTCCCCTAACCCTTCTCACCACTTGAATGGGGCACCCCTTCCTGGGCAGGGCCAGGAGGCCTGAACTCAGCTCATGCGGGAAGTGCCAGCCTGTGCTGGGACGTCTGGGGGAGGCAGCGTTGCCCAGCTGGCTGGGGCGGGCTGAGCACTTGCTTTGGAGGGCCTGTGGGGGTCCCACAGGGCCTCAGCAGCCCACGGCTCCTCCCTCTCCTTGCTGCTGGAAGTATCAAGCAGATGGGAAGATTCAGGTCACCAGAGGGGCTTTTAAAAGAACATTCCTGGGAGCAGACGGCATGTGTAGAAAAGCTTCTCTTCCAGTCAGCTATTCTTGGCCCTTGGTCCCTCCTTGACCTGCCCCCCTTGGCCCGCCTGGCCAAGGCTGGCTTGGAAGGTCTGTCTGGGTTGGGGACATCCTCTGGCTCCCTGCAGGTGGTGCTGGGCACACTGGGCTGACTCAAGTGTTCCGGCCCCTGGACCAGGGCTTTGGGCCACGCTTGGGGCTCCTCTGGCCCTGTGCTTAGGAGGCAGGGGGTGTCAACACGGGACCTAAGGACTGAGAGCAGGCGGCACACAGCGGGAATGCACTATTGGGCTAGCTGAAAGGATTTCTCTTGGAGATGATTTCTAGACCCTTTACTTTGTATGTGCATGTGAGACCGTGTGTGTGTGTGTGTGTGTGTGTGTGTGTGTGTTAGGAGGAGGTTATCTATCCAGGGGCGTATGATATGTCTGCAGATGGGGCTCCCTCACCCCTGCTGAGCTCCTCAATTCTAGCAAGCTCAATTTTTAGCGGTTCCCATTTCCCTCTTCCTTTAAAGAAAGGGGCAGGTGCCAGGGGTAGAATAAAGAAAAAAGCCAAAGCTACATTCTTACATGCCTGACTTCCTGTGTCCCCCAGGACCTCCCGCTCTTCAGGCTGCCCCAGGCCAGCTCCTTCCGCCTCCCCTCTCCAGACTCCATCTCCCCTCTTCTGTGCTCAGGAAAACAAAGCCAAGGAAGGTGATGGCGGGATTCAGTTTGGGGGATACTCTCCCCTTCCCCAGGACGCTCTTCCTTGGTTGCACATTTTTAAAAAAATGTTAAGAACAAGGCGCTAGCTAAACAAATCTCACCCTTAGGTTATTTTTTCCTTTTTCTAAAGAAACCAAATTCTCAGTGGAGAAAGGGAGAGAAAACCTCAGGGGAGGTGGGCAGGGGGTGGAAAAGGCCAGGCAGGAGAGGTAAGAGTGGGGAACGTGTGCAAGCAGGCGAGCTCTGGCTCCGGAGATGCCTGTTCCTGCAGAGCGGTGGCCAGCTGGGGGCCCGGGGCTTTCGCACACCTGCAGGCCAGGAGCTGGACATCTGGAAGCTTCTGCCCCTCTCAGCCGTGCCTACCTTACAGCTGCCTCGTCCTTGCCCTTCTCTCCCTGCTCCCCACAGGGCCCCCCACCCCAGTCCATCCAGCACAGCCTTAAATCAGCCTTTTCCCTCCCGAGGAAGCAGCGAGCCCTACGACCTCGAAGCAGACGAGTTGTTGGCCGCACACATCTCCTATTTTTCTTCTTCCTCCTCCTCGACCCTGGCTTTGCTGGCCCTGGAATCTCTGGAAAAATAAACTTGGGAAGCGGAAAGTCAAAGTCGACTTGGTTTCTCGGTGCTTTTGTTTTCTGGCAGGCGGTGCGGAGGGGAGGGCGGTGGAGGAGCTGGGTGCCGACTTTCCTCCTTTCTCCTCTTGCGACGTCAAACAAATGAGGAAAATCCTGCTATGGGCGCCCGGGAGCCGGGGGCCAGGCTGCTGGGGGGGCGGTAGAGGGCGGCCTGCTGGCTCGGGGGGTTGGCGGCCGCCTGCGGCGTGGGAGTCCGGCTGGCCTTGGGCCGGAAGAGGCTGGCCTGCGGGAGGCCGGCGCTGCTGGCCGCGTGGTCCGGCTCGGCCGTGTCGCTCTCTGCGTAGCTGTAGGCCTGCGCCCGCGAGATGCCCTTCTGCTGCCGCCGCCACGAGTTGTAGTAGGTGGGGTCGCTGATGTAGTGGTTGACAAACGAGTGGGCCTTCTGGTGGCCCGGGTCCACCTCGTACTCGCTGTCACTTCCCTGGCAGGACAGAGAATCGGGAGGGGGGGTCAGGGGCTGCCAGCCAGGAGCAGGGCCGGGGGGGTCACAGGTGGGGTCTGCATCCTTGCCCTGGGCGCCTAGGTTCCCACCTCTGCTTCCTGCAGAGCCTAAAGGGTTAAATAAAATTGTGGACCTCAAGGGTCTGATATAGGGCCGGGCACTTGGGTGGATGGTCTGTGCTCTAAGGAGGCCCGACCTGGCCAGACTGAGGCCTTTAGAGGCCGCAGGCACTGAAAAGAAGAAAACAAACCCAAACCAAAACCTGCTGCTCATCCATGTGTGGTCCCCAAATAAGAGCAACACTGAGTTAGAAGAGAAGTACGTGAAAAAGCCAACACAAGTTCCCCATTCTCCTGCAATGACTGCTTTAAAGCCTTTTTGGAAATATCAGATACGAAGTTATTTAAACATTTTTTTGAGACTTTGGTGTCTTCGGCACAGGCTTCAGCTACCTATTGGGGAATTCAGCATAAGATCAGAATGGGTCTGGGTTGTCATGTAAAACAGGGCTCGGATCTGAAGTGTGCAGCTAAAAATAGTGTGTCCCCCTCACTCCCCCTTCCCTGTCACTAGCTCCCGGGAATATTTTGAGAACTAATAAGACAACAGATGGGAACGCCCGTAGAGCTCTCTGGAAGAGACACACTCTGATTTCAGTGCAGCCTTCGTGCTCGACAAAATGCAGCCCAGAAGACCCCATCAGGCCCCTTCACTTGGGGCCAGTAAACTATATCCATTTAGAGAAAACATATATCAGCACAAAAACTGCAGCCTGAAAGCCAGTCACCCCAAGACAGTGAGTTTGGGGCGAGCAGCGGCATCCTGCTCTCCAGGCCAGGACTACGGAGAGCTGAGCTTGCCTGAGGAGTCCAAACTATGGGAAAGGTGTCCCGCCACCTGTTCGCAGAACCCAAAGTGCTTTATACATCCAGACACTCAAGAAAAAGAGCGGGACGCACTGCACAAGAACAGCTAGGGAGGGGCTCGGGCTCTGCCAGACGGGCAGAGCGCTTCCCTGCATCAGTGCATTCAGTTTTCACACCTCTGTGCCATAGCTGTAGCTTCTGCTATCACCCATAGACGGATGCTCCCAGTTTATGGATGAGGAAACCAGCGCAGTGAGGGGGAGGGTTTTGCCCGAGGACATGACCCATGAGCTCAGATCTGTCTGATTTTCTAAAGCCCACAAGGACGCCTACACTTGCCTGCCTGTCTTGAGGTCACAAAATGCTAATAATTCCTGTTCTTCAACGGGGATTAAATGCTCCCTGGTTAATTTGCTAATTTAACGTTGTCTAGCCCCCCCCCCCCACTTAACCCCAGCCACCTTCTGTAACCCCACCCCCACTCCCCACCCCCGCCCCAGGACCAAGGTCCTTTAGGCCGGCTTGGGCTGCCCTGGACAATGGAAAATCCCTCTGCCCCGATGGGCCCCATGATGTAATCCAGAACAATGCAAGCCCCTTTCTTTGCCTGCTGCCCAGCTGCTAACCAGGAGGGAACAAAGGGGATGCAAACTGTGGGGCGGGGGAGTGTCCATATGCCGAGGGTGAGGTGAGGCCGGCCCCGAGGCAGGTGGGGGCTAAGCGAGCTGTGGGGATGTCCTGAAGCAGGAGGGTGGGGTTCCAATCCCGCCTGGAGCATTGAGGGTCTGGGGGCTCGGTAAGAGGGCATCCTGCCGCTTTCTGCATAGTTTGGGCTTGGGGTGGGGGAACACCTACTAACTGGCGTGAACAGTTGCTTCCAGTGGTTGCTGGAGAATTGAGGAGTGATGTGGGGGGGGACTCTCAGGTCACTGGGGGCCATCCCAGGGCGGCCGAGGCCTGGTGGAGAGAGGACCGGGGCCAGCGCCCACTGTCCCTTACCAGCCAGGGTGCTTGGGCCCTCACTCACTCTCTCTCCGCCTGGTATCCCTGTCAGTAAAGCGGGGACCATCCCTGCACTTCACAAGGTGGAATGAGCTAGCAAAGCTGGGAAAGGCGTTCCTACAGAGAGGGTTCGGGTGGGCTGGACTTGCTGGGAGGGGGCAGAGGTGGGGTGGGAGCTCTCAGAGTCCCCCTGGGAGGCCATGGAGGGACAGGGGTGGGGGTGTGGGGCAGGGAGGCCGAGCCAGTGCCTCCTGGGAAGGGAGAAGAATGCTCCCTCCAGGGGGTGGGGAGGGGTGGAAAGGGGGGTATGGCTGCTTCGGGGCCAGGGTGGGGAGGGGGCACAGATCCCAAATCCCCACTGTTCCACCAACTGCCATTTGGTGACACTTACTGTGGGAGGTGGGACAGTGTTCCTGGTAGGGATGGGAGAGGAAGAGAAGAGCTGGGGCTGCAGGAGGGGCCGGGCTGACACAGGAGCCTGGTCCGTACCCACCCCCCTTCCCCAGGCTCTCCAAAGCCAAAGGAGGGGGTCTTTGCATCAGAGACTGTAGCTCCTGCCTCTCTCTCCTTGAACATCTGTTTCTTTTTGGGGTGGGGGTGGGGTGAGAAGAGAGGAAAGCAGGGGGCTCCTATTCCGGCTTTCAACTCGAAGCAGCCTGCAGTAATTGAATTCAGCTTCCCCTGTAACGGCCCAGTACAAAGGGGGCCTTTCACAGGCAGTTCCCACTCGCCCCACAAGCAATCAAGCTTCAGCTCCCCTGCCTCTTAACAGCTCCTCAAAGTCACTCAATCAGCAATTACCGAGGGGTCTATGGAGGGGGAGGCAGACTCCAGACTCGGCGATGGGAGCAGAGTGAGGAGGGGGCCAGCAGGAGAAAAGATGGAAACAAAAGGAGGGAGCCACGCAGAGCCCACTCGCTTTCCTGTTCGCCTCCAGCCTGACGGACTCTTGCATCAGACTCTGGAAGCGCCGGTGGGGGCGTGGCCCTGGGCTGGGGGTCCGGGACCACGCCCGGTCAGATCTTAGGCTTGGACAGGGTACCTGAGAGGAACAGGAGGCCTCAGGGGAGGACTCAAAGGCTCAGGGCTTAAGCTGTTAAGGGACCTGCTCAGAATCACTGAGGAGGGAGTGGCGGCGCCTGGATAGGGGGTTGCCATGTGTGCAGCATCTTTGGAGCCGGGCAGCCAGAGCCCTGCTCTCCTCTGCGGTTCCCCAGGGCCTCTTCTGCACCAACTCCAGCCTGTGCATTGCGCTCCAGCCTCCCACGACTGTCCTCTACCCTGACCACGTGGGCGATCACAGGCCTGGGCTCGGCGAAGGCGGGGGTCTCTCCTCCCATCCCCTTTGTGCCAGGCAGCATAGCCAGGCCAGGCTCCAGCAGACACGGCTCTCAGAGTCAGTGAGATCTAGGCCTGAAGCCCACTTCTCAGCTCTGTGACCAAGGGCACACACTGCCTGACTTTCCTGAGCCTCAGTTTCCCCAACTACAAACCGGGGTAATTCCCTTGTGTGGCAGGGCAGCTAGGTATTAAATGTGGAAAGCACAGGGCTCGGTACACAGGAGGTGCCCAGTCCATAGCTTCATCTCCTTCCCCGCGACTCTCTCTGCCCCGTGGTGTATTTCTAGTGTGGCACAAGCTTGGGCGGCCGGCATCGGTGTGGGTCAGGCTAACAAGAAGGGAAGAGGGGGTCTTAAGCATTAGAGTCATGGCACCATCCGAAGGACAAAAGGCCAACGGGATAGGAGAGAAGACACTCCATGGAGGGAGGGCAAGGATAGGCTACAACTACACCCCAGCAGGACACACACCCGCACTGCTCCTTCTGTGCAGGACCCACTCCTGTGCACACTTGGAGGTCCAGCTAAAATGACACCTCCTCCAGGAAGCCCTCTCTGAGCCTCCAGATGGGTGGGGGCTTTCCTTTCTACCCCAACACCACAGGAGAGAGAAAGCCTTTGCCCAGCACTTCCCTCTGAAGCCAGTTATTGTGGTTTCATAATTTTTAATGAGAAATGAAAACCTGATTGCTTATTTGCACGCAGCCTCCCCCAGTAGATCTGGGTGTTGTTTACCAACAATTCTTTAGAGTGGTCCCTGGTTCCCAGTAAGGGCTCAGTAAATGTTCTCTATTGTGATTGGGTGTACAACAACTATTGTATAAAATCTGATTTGTCCTGCATATTTTCTTCTTTTTTATATGGGCCTAATTCCATTACAATGAGCTTAAAAGGGACCATCCACCACATGGCCAAGTACTGAATATCGATCGGAAGATGTGAGCCATTGGCTTGGAATTTCTTTTCTACTGAGATTTATAAATAGAATTTTTTCCTACCAAACTCTGGCCCCCTTAGTTTGAAAGTGAAGTTGGCATACATTTCAGAAGCACCATTAAACCAGCCTCAGGGCTCCTTAAGCCTCCATCCTCTGTGTGTGCGCTTCCCTCTGCCTGGACTCCTTCTCCAGCAGCTCCTCCCAGGCGAGGCTCAGCCCTGACTCCCTCCCTGATATCCCAGAAGGCCAAGGGAGCATCCCGACTTTGTGTGCCTCCAGCCCCTCCCCCACAGCCCTGCATTGCACATGGGTTTGTTTATAAGTAAAACGGACTTCTTGTTTATTACCAGAAAATGGTTGGGTGGATTTTTGCCAATATCGGAGCAAAGAGTTTGGGGCCATCTGACTTAGAATATAAACCAGGCGGCAGATGCAAAATGTGCTCTCAGAAGTCCTGGCATGGGGTGGGGGAAGGACTTTAGAACGATATGGGGTCATTCCCTCAGGAGGCTGAAATGGAGAGGCCCAGCTGGTGTGATGCAAAGGCACATGCAGGGTGTAAATGTCACAGGCAGGACAGCCAACAGTGGCACCCTCCTAAAGCCTCAGACTGACAGACCTGAGCGTGCTGCAGCGCTAGGTGATGATGTGTCATCAGCTGCTTCCTACACAGGTGAGTGAGAAGCTGCAGGATCTACGCATCTGTCTGGAATAAGGGCATCAGAGGGAGGCCAACTGCTCTGCCCAAGTTTGCCCTGTCCAGACCCAGGGCCAGCTGTGGTCACCTCTATATCCCTGGCACTGGTCGGAGTCCATGCTTGAGAAGTGAGTGTTGAGTAGCAGTCAGCGTTTACAGCCACCCAGGGCTGCTCTCCACTGCCCTTGCCAATGCTGACCCCGGACCTCATGTACTGTGAAGGCACAAACACCGATCTGGTCCCAGAAGCACAGAGGAGAGGCCCCTGGCTGGAGTGGGGTCCTGTCTCCCCCTCACTGAGCCAGGCCTAACCCTGTAGTTGATGAATCATGGAGCAGTCTGGCTGGGTGGTCTTGGGGATGCCCGGGAGCTCAGGGCAGTGGCTTTTTTCATCAGGCACACAGGTGACAGATGGCTTCCTCAGGCTGGACGTCCTTGAGTCTCCATGTCTGGGCACCAAGATGCCAATCCTCTGGCAATAGCCTCCTGGATCCTGGACACCTGCCTGTGACGTTAAAGCCAAGTGCCTGGTTTCCAAGAAACGATTCTAGAATGAACAGACCAAATGGCCAGTTGCCATTTCTAGAGCCCCTGGCAACCAGGCAAGCACGGGCCTGACTTTCTCTCACCTAGTTCACTCCTGGTGACAGCCCTTTGGGATAAAACATTCTGTCTGCACTTTGTGGATGGAGGGCTGGAGGTTCAGAGAACGTCAAGGAACCCCTCAGACTCCAGAGCCATCAAGGACAGGGTTGGGACTCGAACCCAGGGCCAGAGACTTTAACCACAACGATGGACCACTTTGCAGATGAGGGTCTAGCCTTTAAAGCAGCTCTCTGAGGAGCGGGACAATTATCCCTTTGACTCTTGTCCAAAGCTGCAGGGAGATTTTTTTTTTAATAACCTGATTGCTTATGGCATCTTCCTTTGAACACCCTCCCTCGTAGCATGTCTTGGATCTTTAATGATGGGCTTGAGTTTTAAAAAAGAATTCAAGGTTATTTGTTGTCTTTTTGAGCATCTCTTAGGCGATTCTGAGGTTTTTCCAGAAAGGTCTGAAATGAGGGTGATATTCCTGGACGTGGGCTTCCCAGTGGCCCGCTCAGGTTAGTGTGAGGGTCTGGTCATGAAACTGGAGTCAGAATCCTGGGGTTGTGTTTTCTGGCTGTTGGACCTGGGCTAACTTAGCCTCTCTGAACCTCAGTTCTTCATCTGTACAAAAAAAAACAACACACTAATGTCTGTCTCCCAGAGATGCTGTTATGATGACATGGGAAGGCACGTGGGGTGTCGAGAGCAGACACCTGTAGATGCAATCATCGTTATCTTTATTGCTTTAAAGGGCCACACCTCTTTGAATGTGTGTGTTTTGGAGTTGGCCAAAAAGGAATAATGACTTTACAACCATGACTCTTAGTCTCTCTATCCTGCTAACCTCTACTTGATCTTCAATTTACTTTGGTTAGTTGGCTTCCGCAACGACCCTTTCATTCTTGCAACAAACACTCCTAGAGTGTCAGTGTGCCTGGCACTGTTCAAGATGCTGTGGACACAGCGTAATCAGAGATGCCCCACATCCCCGGCTTCATGGAACTTGGCTTCCAGAGTGAACAGACCAACCAAGCTCCATCGAGCCCCAAACCAAACCCTGTACCACCCCAAGCCCTGCAGCCGGGCTGCAGCCCTGAAGGAGAGCTTGGCAATTTCACTGTGACAACTGCCTTCTGGAACCAGGGAAGTTTCCTTCCTCTACGCTATGTGCTCCACAAGAGGGATGGCTTCCAAGTTGCTATGGAAACGGTGCTAAAATGATGGAATCCCTTTGAACGAATCAGACCAACCAGCTAAGTGGAGGATTCTGGGCATCTTTTTGCCCACCCTGGGGTGACTTCTGAAGGAGGATGGTTCTGGGCATGGGAATTCTTCTCTCAGCAAGTTCTTGAAGGCTGGGAGGTCAGATCCTGGCATGGGAGCCATTCTCTGGCCAGGTGAAGTCCTCCAGATTCATGAAGGGATGATTGCAAAAAGCTCCTGAGTTATCCTGGCAATATCTTCTGCACCCAGTCAGGGCCCGGCCAACGAGAATGGGTTAATACTCACCCTGCAGAAGGTAGAGTTCCCTAGGCAGAGTCCATGGGAAGTCCCTCCGGCTATCTGCCTCCTCTCTCCACTGACCTGATCTTGGCCTAGAGCCATATACTACAGCCCCGCGGGGAGAGGAGGCCCCTTGATCTTTTTGAACTATGCTTTAAGTGCCAAGAATCTAAACTCTCATCACCACCTTTGGGGGACAGAAACAAAAAAATCACACTTCAGAGAAAGGACCCCCAGTCCTCTAAGGGCCCCCGTGAGACCCCACTCTTGTTGTGGCTGCACAGAGCTAAATCTATTTAAAA
Source organism: Tamandua tetradactyla (assembly GCF_023851605.1). NCBI lineage: Eukaryota > Metazoa > Chordata > Mammalia > Pilosa > Myrmecophagidae > Tamandua > Tamandua tetradactyla. The sequence goes on from NC_135332.1 coordinate 13,811,192, forward strand.
AGTCACCATGGAGACACAAGGGTAGTTCAGTGAGAGGATTCTTGCCTGCCATGTGGAAAACCTGGGTTTGATTCCTGGTCTGTACATGACCAACCTCCCCCCCGCCCCGCCAAAAAAAAATCAACAAATGGTGCTGCAATAATGGGATACTCACATGGAAAAAGAATGAAATGTGAACCCCCTCCCCTGCCCCATACAGCATACACACACACACACACATACACACACACACACACACACACAGAGTTGCCATAGCCCGAAATCATGCAGGTTCACAGTAGCTTTGTCCCCCTCCCCGTATCGATCTCCCACAAAAACCAGGCTATGTTGGGGTCTCTTTATCGGCCAGCTTTGAACTGGGGAGTTAGGTCCAGGGAAGCCTGGAGCTGTGAAAAACAGCAGCAAGGCAGAGGCGTGTCAGTCCCGGGGCCTGAGACCTAATCCCAGGCTCTCTGGCCTCTTCCACCCACCAACGACCCTGCTCCCTCCTGGCACCTCTCCTTCCCTTCCTCTCCCAGGCCTCAGCAGAAAGGTTCAGAGCGTGGGACACAGTGGCCTTTCATGGCCCCTTCCTTGGCAACTACCAGGCTTGGCTGAGGAGGAAAGGGCTGCTGGGGCTGGGGGTAGGGCTGGGGCTGGGGCTGGGGGTAGGGTGTTGTAATACCACATCGTGGACTGCATTCACCCCCCTTCCTAGTAGCCCAGGGCAGGGTGTCCCTGTGTGACCTCCCTAGGCATCTCCTCCTCCTTAATGTAAGACCTGGCACTACTGAGCAGTTCCTCATACCAGACCCTGGCTAAGCTCCTCTGTGTATAATCTCAGCAAATTCTCACCCCAGCCCCATGATAGAGCCTGGTCTTCAGATGGAGAAACTGAGCTCACAGAGGTTACAGTGCACACCCAGGGCCCCCTTGTCATAAGCAGGAGAGGCGGGATTCAAACTCTGGTCTGTGCCTCCAACGCCACTGAAAGCCCCACTGGGCTACACGGCTTCCCACCCTCACCTGCAGCACAGACAGGATTCAAACTTCTCTGACCTCAGTTAGTGAAGGTTAGCAGTTCTCTGGCCTCTGGCAATGCAGGGTTGCTGGGGTGCCCCCTCTCTTGGGCCCTGCCTCTCCCTTGCCTTTACTTCACACTTCCCTTTGCAGGTCTGTAGCTTTTGCAGAGCTACTGAGTGACCCAGCAGGCGGGGCGAGCTGTGCCGGTTTAGGGGACTACGCTCTTGGGGGGAACCTCAGGAGATGAATGCCCCAGGGACCCCACTAGCACCAGGTGCAGACTGTCAGCAGGATGTGGCTGCTATCCCATGCGTGACTTCTGGGTGGTTTCTTGCCCCGTTCCCCTGCCCCGTCTGTCCAGCCCCGTAAGAGAAAGGAGGGAAGAAGACTGCCTGGTGAAGTCCCTGACCTGGCCGCCCGGCCGGCCGGCTCCCGGCACCACCCGCCCCTCTCACCTGAGAGTCGGAGATTTCCGAGGGCTTCTCTGTGAGGCTGCTGCTCTCCGCGGGGATGAGGTCGTTGTATTTGGTGACGTCCTCGTCTGAGTAGTGGAGGCTGCCCGGGCTGGGCCGTGGAGGGGACCTAGAGAGATTGAGGGGTGAGGATGAGAAATGGGGTTCCCCTGCCAGGAGCACCAGGGCGGGGCCCCCTGGAGGTTTTTCTCCACTTGATGCTCCATCTCCTTCCTGTGCCTGCTCTCCGCCACCTGGGCTTTGGAGAGGGGACCAGGGAGGGGGTTGTTGCCTGTGCTTGGGGCAGGTTTGGGTGCTGCAGGAACAGAGACCATCTTTCCAAGCCTCCAGGGCAAAGGGTGGGGCAGTGACTGCTACAAAGCAGATTTCTGGCCCCTGTTGAGAGGTTCTGAGTCAGGATCTAAGTTGAGGCCTCAATACCTCTGCTGCAGACCAACCCCCAAGTAATTCTGAAACCCAAAGGGTTAGGAGAAAAAGGAAACCTCTGGTTCCCTCCCTCCCTCCTTCCCTCTTAATCCGCTCAGAGACTAGACACATGCCCATGGGCTAAGTCACGCTCTACCTTTTTAAAATCAGACCTAGAGAAAGTTGTGCATTTCCCAGCAAGTTCAAGTTCAAGGCTGGGCTCTGAGTCATCTGAGCAAACATATGCAGGCCAGGGAGTCCTGGGAAGTGAGTGGGAGGGCCGTGGGCAGCGAGGCCGACTGGGCAGGTGGCAGGGGCCCTCCAGGGCTCTGCACTGCTGGCACCCTGGCCCAACACCCCGAGGACCTGCCTGGCCTGAAGCTGCGGCTCTGGACCTAGGCTGCCCCGTTGCAGGGGCCGGCCGTGATTTGCTGCAGAAATGCAGCTCAGGGGACAACCCCGTGGTCAGGGAATACGTCCAGAGCAGTCTGCCGGCCACCTCCCACACCTGGCAACATCTCAGCACTGATTGCATTCCAATCGACAAAGCCACGTCCTTACTAGGTAAAAGTAGATGGAAGGAAACGACAGGAGTGGCAGAGGTTTCACGTAGATACAATGGATAAATACACACCATTGAGAGGGAGGACAAAATGGGGTGTCAAGCTAAAGCTTCTGGCATATTGAAGGGGGGGGCAGCTGACAGTTTCAGCGTGGTTTGGCTCAGTCTCCAGGGCCTGGGGCTTGTCTGGGTGTGAACGGGATTTCTGTGTACACCCAATGGCATAGGGGACACACCAGGGGCCTCGGTGTGTGTACACTGTGGGTGTGAGGGGCAGAGAGGTCAGGGTCTAGGGAGACCATCATGAAACATCCCCTTGTTACAAGCGGCCAGGCCCCGGAGCCAGCCCGGCGGCCGCAGCACACCCCACCAGGCTCACACCATGGCCTCAAATGGCCCTTTCATTGGAAGTCTGGCCATGGCGGGGGGAGCGAGAGCCGGGCCTCGTGGGCTCTCCCTCCACCCCCGTGAACACATACATCGCTTCTCCCCTTCAAGCCGGGGACAGAGATGCTTTGTGATCCTGCCCGGGAGAGGCCAGCTGCCCCTCCTCGCCTGCTCTGCATGAGCCGTGAATATTAATGGGACTGAGGTGGGGAGCCCCTCGGGCTGGCTGTACCCCCAATCTCTCCTGAGCCCCTGGTGCATGTAACTGCCAGGTCCCATCAGGTAAGGGTCAGGAGGACCCCAGCAGCAGGCCCCTGCCCTCGAGGCGCCTGAATAGGCCTGAGGCTGGAAGGAAGTCAGGCTATGGAGAAAAAAGCATGCTCTTTCCTTGTCGGCTGCTTTCAGAAGTTGCCCTTTGAGGGCCGAGGCAGGTGGGACAAGGAAACTGTTCTACAACAGGTAGAAATAGGGACCCTGGGAGGGAGCGTCCATACTTTAGAGGACCCTTCCTTTCCCAGACGAGGAGGTGAGCAGGTCACAATGGGGAATCCTGACATCTCTCCCTCAGCTGCGTCAGCCCAATCTTCCTGGACTGGCCCCATCCAATCTTTGGGACAGGCGACAAGCACAGCTGCAGTCCTGTTACCAGGATCCCTGGCATCAAACAGCAGACTTGTTTGCAAATGTTTGCAAGATATTTGCATTGCGCTGTCATTGGCAGGAGGCCTCTGAACCCACCTGGGACTTTCTCTCTTGGGTGCCCTCGCCCCTGGTTGCACTGCCCCGGCCCAGCCATGGCTTCCTGCTGACAGTTCCCAGCCCCCAGCCCTCTCCCTGGACAAAGGTAAGGCCCAGTGGGCACAGCCTGCTCTCTGGCCCTTGGCAGTCCTGTCCGTCCCCAGGCACTCCCTGCTCCACCCTCCGGCCGCTGGAGGGGCCCGTCTACCTGGTGTACAGGCCGTTCTTTCGGCAGAAAGAGTTCTTGACAGACAGCCGCCGGTTGTTGAGCTCCAGGGCGGGAAAACTGCTCTCATCCAAGCTCATCATCTCCCCGTGGCCTAGGGCGCCGGCCTTGGTGCTGTTTCCTGGGGGCAGGAGATTGGCATTAGGTCCCACCACGTCACCGCTTTAGACTGTGCGGCCTCCCGTCCCCCAGCCCCATGCCGGCTACCTGGCCGGGCTGCTCCTTCTTTCTCTTGTTAGAGTTGAGTCCCAAATCGGAGGCTGAGTGTGTAGGAACCCCAGGCTGCCCCCACCCGTCCAAGCAGGAGGGTTCCCAACAGAGGGAGGCCCCCCTCATCCTCTCCCGGCCCCCTTGGCTTTGGCCGAGGCTCTGACCTGCGTCTGTCTTCTTGGCATACTTCTTGCTCTGGCCTCGGATGATGAGCACGAAGACCAGAAGCAGGATGAAGATGAGGCCGACGAGGGCGATGACCACCAGAAACCACCACTCCTCGTAGAACGGGTTGGCTTTCTGGGCTGGAATTTGGATGGGGTGTCGGGCCCAGGTGCTCAGCCCCCTCCCACTCCAGCTGGGACCCGACCCATTGCTCAAGGTGTTTGTGGGGAGGCTGCATCTGTGGCCTCTGAATGAGGCAGAAACTAAGACAAGGTTGATAAGGATAGTTTCATCTCAAGGGAGAGCTCAGATTAACTGATACACGGCTGCCCAGAGCTCTGTTTTGAGAAGGGCTCTGAGGTTGCTCCTGGACTTATTAGGTAGGAGTGCTGGGATTGATTAGTGATGTCTGTCACGGACACAGGAGGAGGAGTTGGTAGCCTGTTTGCTATTTTCCCTTTTTTTATTTTCTTGCCACTACCAGCCTAGGGGTTACCCTTTAGAGGCAGACCCAACTTTGGGTGGATAAGGGATGGTCTGCAGTACAGGAGAGCTGGGAGAGCTTCTCCCAAAGTTCAGTGTGGACTGAGTCTTTCTCTCGTGGCAGAAAGTGGGGGAGGTGGTGAGGATAAACATATGCAGGTCTTTGGAATGCCTCCCTCCAGGTAGGGCTCCCCTACTTTCTAAGCCTCTAGCTGGCACTAATCCACATCGCTGCCTGGAGGGGGGTTTGGCTTGAGTTCAGTCTCAGAGCAAAGTGTTTATTTCCCACGATTTGGTTCTAATCAATCTGGGCAGAGGAGGAGGTGTGTGGGAGCAGGGTGGAGGCTGGGCTTCTGGAGCTTACCCAGTGAACAGAAATTCTGAGTTATGCTTCTGCCTTAGGGAATGGGGCCTTAGGATCAAAAGTGGGTGAGTCCATGTTGGATCATGGGTTTATGTATTCGGGGCCTTTGTGATCTCTGGGACACTTTGGAAGGGAAGGATGCGGGGGTGGGGAGGAGGGGCGAGGAGAGGAACGGCAATCTTGCTGACCTCAGGCCCCACTCAGCCCAGGTCCAAGAGCCCTGCCCATGTCAGCTGCTGTGCCACAAGCCACTGACCCTGCTTGTTTGGGAGCGTTTCCATGGAAATGCACAGCTTAGGGCCTGGCACCCTTGAATGTCCTGGCGATGAGCTAATGGAAGCTTTCACCTCAGGCCCCCTACCCAGGCTCTCTGGAGCCCTTGTAAAGGAACGCGAATGGCTTGAAGCCCCCAGCTTTTCTGGGCGTTGGAAGCTGACTTAGGCCCTGGTCCCAGGGCTCACTGCTTCGGGGAGTTTGGACAGCAACCCATTTTGGGCTCCCCGTACCTCTCCCCATTCCCCACTCTGTCTGTCACACATTCTTCCCCCACCCCAGGGCCAGTACCTGGCACCGACTGGGAAGGGCTGCTGGGGGTGCCGAAGCCGTAGTCATTCACGGCGATGACCCGGAAGTCGTAGCTCACCCCTGGCTTCAGGATGTCCATGCTGAATGTGTAGGAGGTCACCTCCTTGGGGATGTCTTTGATGAGGATGTCCCACAGCCCCTCGTCTGCAAGAGCACGGGGGATACCCCTGAGGGGCAGCCCATACCCCCCATTCTGACTGTCGCTCTCTGAAGGCAGGGCTTTGCCTGTTTGGCACTAAATCTCCAGGACAGGGTCCCTAGCAGGTCGGTGGGACCAGCTTTCTGAGCAGACGCCTTTTGGAGTGTCTGACCCTTTTATCCTTTTAATCAAAACATTTCCAAAGCATGAAATATATATATATATATATAATATACAGAAAATACCACAGCAGCCAACTGATACCACAATCCAGAGGAAGCCTGGGCACTCTAGAGCTCGGTGGACAGAGCTGCTTCAGGCCCCCAGGGCCCCTCGCCCTGGCATAATCTGGATTGTGGGTGGTGCTGTGAATACAGTGAGAGCACGCCTGTGGCTGTTAGACGATAGGGCAAAGGAAGCTTCTTTCAGGTGGGCCTGCTCTAATCACACGAGTCCTTTAAAGGCAGAGGGCTTTCTCCAGCTGCTGGCAGGAGAAGTGTAGACAGATTCAAAGCAGGAGAAAGCTGGACAGGCAGGAGGGGGGCCACATGCTGAGGAACTGTGAGGGGACCCAGGGGCTGAGAATGCACCCCTGCAAGGAAGGAGGCGCCTTGGTCCTACAACTACCGGGAACTGAGTTGGGCCATCACCAGTGAGCTTGGAAGACGACTGGGCCTGGGCTGAGAGGCCAATAACTCGATTTTGGCCCCGTGAGATCCCGAGCAGAGACCCCAAGTGTGCCATGCAGGACATCTGAGCTAATACATGGGCGCTGCGGAGAGCTGCTAAGCCTGTGGCCATTTGTTATGCAGCAACAGAAAACCCGCCCAGGGCTTCACTGTCCACTTGTGTATCCATCTTTTGAATAGCTGAGCTCATCCTTTTTGACACAATTTCGTATCTTGCTTTCTTCGCTGAATATCATGTGCTGCTGTGGCATATTCTGTTTCCCATGTTTTTGGAAATTCTTGATAACATGACTTTGAGGGACTGTTTAAGATTTGATCATTACCCTCAATTACTTTAGGGCAATTTTATCATTGGTTATACACTCAATTATGCTATTTCTCTTGACTCCCTTTCCTACTCAAAACACATAACAGCGGTGGCATCAGTCAAAATAAGTGGATTTTTTTTTTAACAGCAGCAGGAGGGACTCAGGTTGCATCAGAGAGTTTGGTCGAGGTGCCTGAATTTGACGGGGCCACCCCCAGCTACCTTCTTTCTCAGCAGCACAGATCGGAGGAGAAACAGGCACTGCAGAGGGCCAGAACCTCCCTGGCTCCAGCCTGGGAGAGAGCCCCTGCCTGCTCTCCACCCTATGCTGCCCCCAACCACTCATCCTCTGAGCTCCTGGACATCCTTTCAGGCCCTCCCCACTTTGTTTATGGCTCTCTGCGGCTCTCTGGGTTTCACCCCGTGGGACATAACTCACTCTCACCTCATTCAAAAGCAGCAGCGGGATGCTGCACAGGCAAGCGCCTGCCATGACTAATGCCATCTATTACGGAGGCAGGAGGCTGGCCAGATGTCCCTGAGGAGCCCAGGGGGCTGGGATGGGGGTGGACAGCCTGGGCCTTGGAGAGAGAGGAGCTTCTTGCTTGTGCTGGAGGATGGCTGATCTGGGAACCACCCTGGAGCCTGGTCAGATCCCCTCTACCCATGGGCTGTGGGTCCAGAGGTCTTAGAAGGACCTTCCATGGCTGAGCTCATGGGTCCCCCATTCTGGCCAGCTCTGGGGAGGTCAGCCAGATGGCCAGTGAGTCCTCCAGGCTGCTGCCACCAGGGACCAAAAGACCACCACCCTAATTCCCACCAGCACACCCGGCCCAGCATCCCTGGTTGCACCTCACTGCCACGTCCTCTTTGTCTATTTCACCACTCCCAGGAAGAGCTTCTTTCTGGGCTCAGAAACTTGCTATCCCTGCCCGGCTTGGCCAATGGATTTCATTTGTTTTTCTCACACTTTATTTTACAGACCCACCGCGTAGTTAAGAATGTGCGCCAGGAGCAGTGGCCGGCTGCAGGGTCATCCCTGAGCTCTGTGCCAGGGATCCCCCAAGGGCTGCCTTTGTGCCCTTCCCCATTTTGATCTTTCCCAATCGAAAAAGGCTGGGAGCCCTGTCCCTGGGTACAGAGCCATCCTCTCTGGGGGCTCAGGGCCTCATATTGATTCAGTCTTATGTATTTGCTTCTGAGTGTCTGCCTTGTATACAGCACATCCTTTTGTTTAGCATCTCTCCCTCTCTCTCTCTCCTGCTGGGATGTGAAATCCTACAAGGGCGGGGACTATGCCTAATTTGTCCCGTGGCCCCAGCACCTGGCACAACATCCCACATGTGTCTGTTGAATAAATGAACAGAAAGCTTACTTTCCTGTCATTTTCTTAGCAACTCGTGCCCCAACTTCACTACCACATGCCTTGAAATATGGTTATTGGGGTTCAGATCCATTTTCTTCATGTAACTTTAATTTTCTCATTCATCTTCCAATCACAGACACAGCAGGACAGCATGATAAACGATGGCTGAGCCTTACTACTCGTCAAGCACTGAGGTTCCAAGTGCTTTACATTCTCGTAACAGCATGACCCAGGGACTCCTGTGCCCATTTTACAGACGAGGAAAACAAGACTCAGAAAGAGCTTGACTCATCTTCCCCAGGCCATGTCTCCCTAAGTGGCAGGGCTGGTGTATCAGCCCAGAGCCACCTGACTCCCCCGTCTGGCCCAGTCTCCCTCTCGGTGCCCAGGACAGGGCTAGGCACGATTAGCAGCTAATCAGTGCTGGCCAGGTGGGCTTGCCGGGAAGCTGAGGCCTCCAGCCTGCGGTCTGAGCCGCCCCACATGGTTAGCACAGGGACCAGGTCAGAAGCTGCTGGAACATTACACTGCAGCTCTGGCCTCTGGCTGCAGGAACCGGCTGACATGTGGGGCTGCGTGCCTGGGCCTCAAATCCCCGTGTGAACCCCGCTGGGTCTGCTGTCCCCGGTTGCACTCTGGCTCTTAGAAAGCAGTCGTGTTTAGTCTATTCTGCACGGCACGAGCACAACAAGAGCCATGTCATCCTGAAAATGAGGAAGTTGCACAACCAGGGGACTTAGAGGTAGCACAAAAAGAAGGGACAGAGGACACGGGGGGGCAGAGGAGATTTCCTCCCAGTCTGCTCCCAAACGCTCTCCCTGCTCACTGACCGTCTGCCTGCTTTCTCCTCCCCCGTCCCCCACTGCCAGCCCCCTGGCACTGCTCTGCGTCCCGGCCCTCCAGGGGGACCTGGCTCCGTCCTTCCTTTTATGTCTGGTCCTCACCCCCACCTCTGTGCATTGAGAACGGCCCCCAAACCTGGAACACCCCAAGTCCCGTGCTGGGCATTCCAGGGAATGCTGGAAAATCAACAGGGCCGAGTCCAGGAGCCAGCATTCCTCAGCCTGGTGCCCGGGCGGCTTCTGTGTACAAACAGGCACAGGCTCCAGTTGGGAGAAGCACAGGGTGGCCTCCTGGCCCGCTCAGACCCAGCGCTGGAGGGGTGGGGAGGGCCCATCTGTGGTGGTCAGCGCGCCAGCCGGGCCGTGCATCCTCCCGGCCGCACAGTGGACCTGCGCCGTTAGATTTATTACTATTTGTGACTGCACTTATTAGCGTGAGATTAAGGCAATGACTGGGTGGCGGTGGCTTCCTGGAATTACTACCATTATTAACTATTGCTTTGGGGATTATTAGTTCCTAGTTACCCCGAGGTCCTAACAATTTGTCACTGAGATGTTTCAATACTCTGCATCACAAATATTAGCTACCAATATGCTTGACTACTCCCCATTATGACGATGAGTCACCGTTCCTGCTGCAAGCAGGAAAGTTCTTTTTCTTCCTCAACTTCAATCGCTTAGCCACGGATGCCGTGGCATACAGAGGACATGCCTCCAGCACTTCCCTGGTGCTGGCATTTCTGATTAATGTGGAAACCTAGCCATGGGGGGAGCAGGCGGGGCTGAGGGCTCTGTGGGTGAGTGGAGCCCACCCCGAGAAGCAGGTGTCAGGGCGATGGTGAAACAAGAGCTCGGCCAGCAGCCCCTGGAGCGACACATCAGCCGCCCATCTCCCGATGGCTTTGGACGTTCTTGTGATTGGATTTCAGGCCTGGCAGGAGAGGATGGGAGATGGCAGGGACTGCAGAGCCCACCAGGATGGTGGAGGCAGGGCTTGCAGGGGTAGCTGAGATCTCCAAGAGACACCCGACCCCTGGAGGTGGCACGGGGGACATTGACTTTTAAACAACACCAGCCGAACTCTTTACGCCTCTGGTTCCCTTAATGATCCTCACCTCAGCTGGTCCTCACCAGGCAGGAACCACTGCACTCCAAGGGTCCCCGGAGGTTCCTTAACCAAGAGTCCAGCTCGGAGGAGTCCCACCCCTAAGGCCCCACCACCCAGTATGGCCACCTCTTGCGTCACCGTGAGTAGCACAAGCTCCTTCTTGGGAGAAGACAGACACAGGTGCCCACGTGGAGGGAGGGAGTGGGGCACGAGTCCCCCACAGTCCAGGGCGGGGCGTACCTGAAGGCCTGGCCTCTATGACGTAGCGCGTGACAGGGCCTCTGCCAGGGTCTCCGCTGGACCAGTGGATGGCGAGGGCGGAGCTGTACCGCACGATGATGGGGACTCCAGGTGGGCCCGGGGCACCTGGCAGACACAGGGCACACGTGGGCAAGGGGATGCGGGGCCAGCCGCCCACCGCCAGGCTCCTAGAGGAGGGCCTTTCCCACCCCCTGGCCTGAGAGCTTGGGAAACCCCGTAAGCACCGAGGCCCCAGCAGCGTAGCCCCGGCTTGGCCATGCTCTCCCCTGGGTCGTGTCCAAGTGCCAGTGTGGGAGAGGACCTGCGAGTGCCAGAGTGATCTCAGGAGAAGAGGCAGGGGACTGGGCCTCCGGTTCCAGCCCAGCACTTCAGAGACTGGGGACTGGATCCATTCACATAGCCTTCCGGAGCCTCAGTTTCCCCATCCATCAGTGCCTCTTATAATATAAAGGATGCAGTCACAGGGCTGTGACGGTGGCAGAGTGGGCCCGTGGAGGGGAGGGGTGGGTGGTTTGAGGGGGCTGGCAGACCCCAACCTCTGGCCAGGGATGGTGGTGGGCTTCTCCTACGTCTCCCCTGAACCCCACCCCAACAGCATTTACAATTAGGGTTGGATGAAAGGAGGGCACTCGGGCTCGAACATCCACAGAGGGCCCTGGCCCGCGTCTCCCCGGGGGGATGGTCTGGCCAGTGGGAGCCTGGTGCCTGTTCTTTGGGCCCCCGCAGCCTGCAGAGTCCGACCCTGGGGACTCTCGCCGCCCCCATGTCTGTTTCTCACCCCACAGGTGCCCGTGGGATGAAGGACTGAGTACGTGGGGAGGGAGGTTGGGGGGCGAAGGGGGGGACCTGGAGGTGCCTGCTGGGAAGACTGCTTAGTCCAGCATCTGATTTAAGATCCTCCAGGGTCAAGACTGCTGCAGGCCTGGATGGAGCCAGGGGTTCACTCACAGAGCTTGGTGAGTGAGCTTGGGGGCCCCTGCCGAGCCCTGTGGCCAGTCATGACCCTGTGACCTTGGAAGGCCTCATCTCCTTCCTTCCTTCCTAAATGTGCATCCTGCCTGCAGCTGCATCATAGCCAAGGGTAAAGGTGGCCAAAGAACCAGGTAGGGTGTGGGCCTCAGCTGAGGGAGGTGTGCAAGCCTGTGTGGCCACCGAAGGGCCCCAAGTTTTACTTTGCACAGGACAAGGCTAGGAGCTGAGGGCGGGAGATGGCCATTCCTCCTGGGTCAGAAACTTCCAGCAAGTCCTGTAGAAAAGGACAGCCTGGCTGTGCTGGGACCTCTGCAGACCTCTCCTCACCCACACCCAGTGGGCAAGGCTCCTTCCTCCTTGGTACCCTCCACTGCCTGCCCTGTCCTTCCTGCTCCCTCCCCAGGGACTTTGCAGCCCTCAGGATTGAATAGACTGGCCCCCCCCGCGGGCCCCCTCCTGCCCCACCGATGTCTGCCAGCTCTGTCTTCCTGCTTTTGTCTCCCAGGGAGGTGGCTCAGGTGAGAGGCAGCCCAGGGCGGGGTAGGGGCAGGCCAAGGGCAGGGCGGGGCAGCTCTGGGCCAAGCTTTCTCCTGGGGCCCTGCAGGCCAGGCTCCAAGGAACCAGGGAGGTCTCTGCAGAGCAGGAGGCAGAAAACAGAGTGAGCTGAGGTGCAGAGAGGAGAGGCCGGCCAAAACCAGCCCCCAGGAGGACAAACCGGGCAGGGGAAAGCCAAGAGGCCCCACTCTCCCAAAGCCCACCTCCCAGGGCCTCTTGGCCGGAGGCTCAGTCAGCAGCTCAGAGATCTGCGGCAGGACAGATGGGGGTGGAATGGGAGTTGAGGGGAATTTTGGAAGGGGCCATGCACGTCCTCAGCAAGGGAGGCCAGGAGGGAGGGGCAAAGGGGCCTGGGAGGGGCCTCTGGGTTTTGGCTTTGGGGTTCTGGAGTGGACACCCTGCCTGGGTGATGGTGGCTTTGGAGGGCTGAACCTTGACCCTGATGGGCCCTACAAAGAGCCCCAGCCTGAAGATGGTCTCAGGGGTGCCTCCAAGCCCACACTCTCCTCCCCCTCCCCACCGCGCCCCTCCCTTCCCCCCTTTTCCCCTCTCTCTTTCCCTTCCTTCCCTCCCTCTTTTCTTCTTTCTTCTCTCTCCCCTCCCTTTCTCTCCCCTCCCTCCTCTTCATCCTTCCCCTAACCCCCTGCCTCTCCCTCCACTTGGGTTCTGCGGGTCTCTAACCCCGGAGCAGTCTTGGCCCCGCCCCCTCTCCCCACCGCCCCTGTCCTGCCCGGCTCTCAGGCTGCTCCTTCCCGTGCCCCCAGAGGCCTCTGCAGGGAGGACGTAGCCTGGCAGGGCCCCTGGCCATCACCTCCCCACCCGCACCCCATGCCCCAGCAGGGCTGCGCTGGGCCCTCGTGAGTGCCCAGCCCCAGGGGTGGGGCTGCAGAGGTCCTGAGGGGGGGCCCAGGGACCTGCATTCATCACAGATGCCAGCGGCACCGTGAGAAACACCTTCGAGCAGGCAGCCCCCGCCAGCCAGGGACCGCCTTCCTCACCAGCCCTGCGCAGACACCCTCAGACCACAGCATCGACTGGAAAGCCCTGCCCTGCTCCCACCTGCCTGACGGGCTCTGAGACAATGCCTGGGCCCCTCGCTCCCCACACCCCGGGCTGCCCATCTGCTGTCTGTGGTCCCCCCTGGTCCGGGAGCCCCGACAGCGACCCCGCTGCGCTCACCGCCACTGCACCTGCAGGGCCATGTGCAGCTGTGACGCCCGGGGGGGGGGGCCCTTCCCATGGGCAGCCCCGGCTTTGCCTGGGGAGGGGGCAGCAGCCCGCACAGCCCTTCTCGCCTACCTTCTCCGGGGCCTGTGGTGACATTGGCTTCGATCTCTGGCCCGTAGGTGAAGGTCTTGGCTCTGATGCGGAACCGGTAGGTCATGCCTTCCGCCAGGTCCTTCACCTTCAGCCACAGCGGGCTGCCCCCCTTCACGTCCACGGTCACGGTCTTGCTGATCCCTGGGGGGGGGGGGGCCCGGGAAGAGGGGTCAACCGGGCGGGTGGGAGGAAGGATGGAGGTAGCTGGGGCGCGGCCGGGCAGTGGCCTGACCCCAGGGCCCCACCAGGAGCCTCAGCCCCTTGCAGTCAGGCTGGGACGCCCCCAAGCCCACAGGCCATGCCTACCAGGCTGTTTCCCAGAAGGCAGGCGCTCCTGAGAAAAAGGGGCCCACAGTTAAAGAAGTTTGGGGAGAGCCGTGGAATCACTGCCTGTCTGTCTTTTGAATAACCACATGGTCCATTAGCATCGGTGGGGGGTGGGGGAGCAACTCACCACCCCCATTACCTTAACCATGCAGCCCGGTATATCTCAGCCCCTGTTTTCCTGCTCCATGTGACACTTCAACACCATCCTGCAGAACTAGAATGCCCAGGATCGTCTTTTAGGAAATCTTCTGCAAAGATGCCCCTGAGTCCTGAGTTGGAGGGGACACATGTGCACCAGCTCCAATAGCCGAGGACCAGCTCACCCCAGACCCTCCATCCAGCTGTACCTACCAGGCTTCTTAGGACAAAAGTGAGGGTACTTCAGCATCCCAAATCTTGGCAACCAGAGGGCAAGGCCTGGGGTAGATTTTAGGAGGTGGGAATGCTTCACACATCCAACCCTCCTGATTGCCAGCCTCCCCAGGACCGGGACAGGGCCTCACATCGCATAACCATGGACCTGCGGATGCTGGGAGGCCCCACTTGGCAGTACTTCAGGCATGTCCCTTACCTGGCTTTGGTTTTCTCTACCACCAAGTGAGGGGGGTAATTGCATCTTAGGGATGCTATGAGGGTTAAATAAAATAACAATATCTGGCACGTTGCAGGTGCCTGATATGCTTGCTGGATGCACGGATGTTTGGATGATACAGCAATGGGTGGTCAAGAGGCACCTCCTGCAGGAATGAAATAACCTGCTGTGTGTGGCTTCCTGAAATTTCTACATGAACCCCCACACCTGCCTGTGCTTTAGTTTTCCCTCCAGGAAAGGGGTTCGCTGGGTTCTCGTGACACCTGTTCGCTGTTGACCTGAACCCAGGCAGAGGCATGAACCGGGGTGCACACGCTGTGCTTGGGTTCAACAGGGCCAGGCTGGGCTGGCCGGGCTGGGCATCGTCTGCCATGCTGGGACCTGGAGGTTCTATCCCCCAGGCTCTTACAGGGCAGGGGGGACCACGCTGGAGCTCAGTCGCAGGGTCCAGAGACAAAGTGGCCTCGGTGAAGGCGGGAGACCCCTCCCCAGCCATGAGCTTGCTCTGCCCTTGCCAGTGTCCCCGAGACCTCTGTCCTCGCCTTCCTGCCCGCAGGAGAGACAGCCTGGCTCCTGGGCCCTGTCCTGACCGGCTCTCCCAAATGGGCCCTGCTTCTCCTCATGGTGCTGGCACACAGCCCCGCTTTGGAAAAGGAGCTGCTGGCACACAGGTGGTGGCAGGGAGCACTGAGGGGCCATTGTTCTCTGGCTGACCCAGAACTGCTGGCCACGGCCACGCTCTCAGGGCCTGCCCCAGCTTTCCACCAGGCTCCCAGGCAGGGAGCAGGTCAAGAGTGGGGGTGACCCCAGAGGCGCTTGTCTAGCCCTTGGGCCCCACCTTGAGCCCTCACCTCAACCCCTCGCAGGTCCTCCCTTCCTCTCTGTGTCCCCTGTTTCCAGACCACACTTGTCGCTGACCAAATAGTGGTGACTTCTGGGCACTCTGCCCCCACCCTGGGCTCATGCATCCCAGCCGTGGCAGGCAGCCCCTTGTGGGAGAAAGCTGGTACACGCTCGTGGCCCACAGCTAGGGTTGGCATGGCCAGTTGGGAGGGGCAGGGTTCCTGCCACTGCCCGGGCAGGGGATGGCATCGGGGCCATGAGGGGGGCTCTGAAGAAGGCTCATATTTGCAGAGCTCAGGGTGAGATGGAGATAGTTTGTAGGACACTGAACCTCAGGGGTTTGGTGACCCTGCCCCCTGCTTAGCTTGTGTGTTTTTCTGGGCGGAGTCTCCACCTCATCAGATTCTCTAAGTTTCCTGATTCCCAAAAGGTGAAAGACTCACTCGGAGTAAGACCGGAACTCGGGTCTGGGGGCGTCAGGACAGTTAGGGGCTCCCCCTTTCTTGCAGTCCCAACTGAGGCCTGTATGTGTTGGGGTGCTATGTCTTATTCAGGCCTCCCTTTCTTCCCTCCCCACTTCCACTGGCTGGAGGGGAAGAACACATATAAAAATCCCCCACCTGGGAGGTGGGAGACCTGGCGGGCTCTTCTCCCATCGTCTTCAACCCGCTGTCTCACCTTGGAAATGCCCATTCCCTTGTCTGGGCCTCAGTTTCCCCGTTTATAAAACGGAGGGGAGGGGTCTCTCACCACCTCTGACCCGTGTAGGACCTGTGAGTGGGACCCCAAAGGGGAGTGCTTAAGGAGCCATGCTGCAGGCGGGGCAAGGGAGCGCCCCACTCACCATCCACTGGGGTGCAGGGCTCGTACACCAGCCTGTAGCCGTCCAGGACGCCGTTGGGGAACTGCGGGGCTCCCCAGGACACGTTCACTGAGGTTGTGGTCAGCTCGCTGAACTTGACAGAGCTGGGAGCACTGGGCGCTGGGTGAGACACCAAAGCCTCTTTTGTTCCCTCCTCCCGCCGGCCTTCAGAGCCTGGCCATGCCCCCAGGGTGCTGGCCCGGGGAAGGCCAGGACTCAGAACCCAAGAGGGCAGGAGGGGTCACTGGAGGCCATTTGACGCTGCCCCTAGCCTGCCTGCCACAGCACTCAGGCCTTGATATTGCCACCAGAGCCTCCAGAACGGGCAGGAAAGGGAACTTGCTTTTTCCCTGAAGTGGGAGAATTCTGGTTTCTTCCTGTTTGGCGGCCCCGAGAGCAAGGTCACTGGGAGGCGGGGGTGGGGAGGGGGTGGGGATTTGTGGGTTTGGGCTCTGTAGGTTTCAACCTCCAGCTTCTCTGGGGGAGGAGGCTGGGGATAGCTGGCCCTCTGGGCACTGGGCGTCCACTAAAGAAGAGGCCAGAACTCCCGTGGATGCGGCCTCTCTCCAACCCCCAGGCGGAAGGGCTGGTCACAGAGAGACCATGCTGCCAGGAAGAGACAGTGCCAGGGGCAGTCAAGGCCTCCCAGAAGAGAGGTTTTCTTGGTCTGGGAACCCTGGAGCAACCCCCAAAACATGGTAGGGGTGCAGGGGGCTCTGCGGGGGAGGTTAGAGAGGAAAGGAGGGACGCTTCCAATTCTGCAGCATCCCCACTGGCTCTGGGAAGGATGGCCAGGCTATTATTGTCCAGTGCCGCCTCCCCACAGAGCCAGAGCTAATCCGGACCCCGCTTCTGGCGCCAGCCCTGGGCGCAGCGTCAGCGGACAGCCTTTGAAGAAGGGAGGCGACTCGGGGGGGGCCTTTCCTGCCTCCCATGGGCTAGGGGGACTTGGGACAGAACACTCTGTCTCGCTGCCCCTGCCACAGAAGCTTCCAGGGGCTCTCATCCGGACTTGACAGTAGGCAATGGAGACAGGCAGACAGACAGAAAGACAGCAGACAGGCGTGTACATTTTGATGCTCAGCCCAGCTTTGGCCAGGTCTTTGGGGGCCAGAGAATTGGGTCCCAGGGGTTGTCCCTCAAACAGGAGCACTGGGCACTGAACCCGCAGGTCAGCTCTCTGGGGCTCTTTATAAGGACGCAGAGGGTTGGAAGTCACTTAAGGGAGACCAGGACAGAAGACGTGTATTCTCATCCAAGGCAGGGGACACTTGGCCATGGGCGGAGGAGGCAGCAGGTGTAGTGGAAAGAGGCCAGGATATGGCCAGAAATCCTGGATTCCAGCCCCTGCCCCCCCAACTGACCAGCTGGGGGACCTCGGGATAGAAGCAGGGCTTCCTGGAACCACCCTTTCTCATCTGCGAGATGGGGAGCCATCTATCCCCAGGGCTTCTCGGGGGAGCCAGTAAAATGCCCAAGTAGCTCTGGGCACCCTCGGGGGCTCGCGCTGCCCCTGTGGCCCAGCTTCTCCCCTCCACCCCCACCTGCCCCGCCCCTACCTCCCTGCCTCCTGCTTCCACCCCCACCCCATCCCTAGCCCCTGTGATCTTTTAGGAAAAAATCACATCCTGCCATTTGCCTTCCCATCATGCTTAGGTTTAACCCCAAACTCCTTCCAAGTCTCCCCCGGCCCCGGGCGACCTGACCCTACCACCTGTCTCTGCTCCTCGGGTCCACGCCAGGCCCCAGGCCCCGCACCTGCTGTGTTCTCTGCCCAGAACATTACCCCCCCAGATCTGCCCACAGCTGGCCCTCTCCTCGCACAAGCACTAGCCCCAGGGTCATCTCCTGTCAGGCCTTCTGGAACCCTCCCCCCAAAGCCCCCCATCCATCCCTGGCCCGGTTCTTGCCTTGCCCATTTTGTTTGTGACCCCTCTCCCTCCTAGGGTGTGACCCCCGCACCCAGCATCGTGGGGGCCCATAGAAGATGCTCGATAAACGTGTGTCAGATGACAAGGCCACGGAGACATAGAAAGGCTGCTGGGAGCAGGGGAGCAAGGCCAGCACCTTGGGCCAGGATGGAGGGCTGAAGTTGGGGTGCTTTCTCTGAGGCCTGATCGGGCCGGCTCCCTTTTCTGGGGCCCCCACACTGAGGCGTCTCTTTGGGGGCTGCGCCTGCTCTCGCTGGGGTCCTGGGAGCCCAGCCCGGACAGTGAGGAAGCTGTCAGCTGCCCCTGCCCCATGTGGGCGCCTCCCCCCGCCAAGGCTGGCTCCCCTCCCTGGGTGCCCCACCTGCTTGCTGGGTCTGGCCCCGGGCGGGGGGGCTCCGCGGCCCGTCACCCGCGGCATTAAAGGCCGCCACGCTGACCAGGTAGGCCGTGTAGCCGGTCAGATTCTTGAGCTTCACGCCACTCTCAGCCAGGAACAGCGTCTTCACCTTCTCCGTCACGTTCCGCCGCTGGGCTTCCCAGAAATAAATCTGCGGGCACAGGCAGGTCAGGGCTGGGGGGACCCAGGCGCCAGGCCCCCGCCCGCCTCCCCAGGGTCTCAGACAGGATCCAGTGGCTGCTGTTACTGGGAAGAAGCATGAAGGGGTTAATTCAAGAGCAGTTTTGGAAACCCTTCTAGAACCGTCCTTCCACAGCCACACCCACTCTCTGCGGGACCATGAGGGTGCAGGCTTCCTGTCTCTGCTCACTGCGGTGCCCGCAGGATTTCACCTGGTGCCTGCAAGATTTCACCTGGCATAGGCCTGGCAGCAATCCTGGAGGGTTAAACCCTTTCCTCCTGCAGGAAGTGGACAGCGGAAGGCCGGCCAGGGTGGAGTCCAGCTACTCAGCGTGGGGGGCAGAGAGGGCAAGGCCCAGCAGCAGCGGCATCACTGGGAGCTGGTTGGGAATGCAGAGTTCCAGACCCACCCGCCTGCGGCATGGACACTGCGGGGCAAACCGCTCCGGCCCCCAAGGCCCTGCCTAACTGGCGTTGAATCCGAGCTCTGCCATTTATTTGCCCTGTGACTTGGTCAGAAACTTCCTGAGCTGTGGTATCATGGACATAACGGGGTTAAGGACACCCACTTCTCAGGATCAACAGGAGGCGTGAAGGTCACGTGTGAAGGTCACAGAGACGTAAAGCACAAGCCTGGGGCCTCGGCCCGTCCTCGGCCTGCTTCTGAAGGCAGGGAAAGGCTGAGGGAGGTGCCAGGGAGCCGGGGACACCAGGTGGTCCCCGGTGCTCTCAACCGCTTCGCGTTCAGCGGGGGTCTGCACCAGCTCAGGGAGGCAAGAGGGTCTCGAGCCTGGAATTCTGCAAGGGGGGCGGCCCAAAGCCACTGCGGAGTCACGATCACTTGGCGCCACCTGCTGGCCGAGGGGGTTTCTGCAGGCTACTTAGCGATGTCTCAATTTCTCCGGAGGCAACTTACAAAAGCGAGAAACAGCTAATCCAAGTGTCCCCACCTGGGATGTGTGAACAGCGGTTAGGAAATCTTGTTACCATAAAATCTTTGGTTTTTTCCGTTCTCCTTTTTCACAAACTCTTCTCATAAGAACAGATCAGTGAGAGTTGAGGTGTAATGAGGTGACCCTCATGCGCCCATTTGCAGTAATGGGGATGCCAGAGCAAAGAAAGCTCCTGCTGGATTTGGTGTCCGGGGAAAGGTCAAGGTTGATGCTAAAAATAGAATACTTGGTGAATTATTCAGTATGTTCTAGGGAAACAGAACTGACAGGATATGTGTGTGCGTGTATGTATATATTATATCAATATTATGAGATTTCTATAAGAATTGTCTCACAAGATTTCAGGGATGGGCAAGTCCTAATTCCATAGGGCAGGTTGCAAGCTGGGAACGCCAATGAAGGTTTTCCATGAATTCCCAGGAGAAGGTGGCTGGCAGAAGTAGAGATGGAAATTCTCTCTTCTGACTGCTGAAATCATTCCTTCTTTTAAAGCTTTCAACTGCTTGGTCTCTCCTGGCTGCTAAGTCACACACTCCCCCTTTCTACTGCAAATGTCCCCCCTCTCCAGGATCATTTCTATCTATTGGCACACAGACAAGTTCTCTCTCCTATCTCAAAAGCCCCTCCGTTGACTGCATACCTTTTCCTGGCTCCCATCCTGTGACTCTGCTTCTTTTTAAAGCAAAACTCAGAAGGATGCAATCAACTGACTGATGATTCAAATCCAAGAACTACCCTGGGTATTCAGCCACAGAAACAAACAGGCCGGTGCTTGCTTGACAAAACAACTGGGCTCCCAAACCTGGCCAAGCTGACATGTGAACTTCCCTGTCACACCTGGTGAGTGCACCAAGGGGCTTAGGGTGGAGAGAGAAGAGGGTCAAGGATTGAGCACTGGGGGGAGGAGTAGCCAGCGGGGGACGCCAGAGGAGAGAGCATTTCAAGGAGGGACAGATTCCCCGGGTCAAACACAGCTGCTAAGTCAGGTCGGACGAGGCCTGTGATTCGAGGCTCATTCACAACGTGGGAATTCTCGGTGGCCTTGGAGTGGTGGATGAAAACCTACTCGGAGCTGGCTCAGGGGAGAAGACGAGGGCGGGAGGAGAGGCAGCAAGTACAGAACATTCATTTGTGAGGAATTCTCCTGCACAGGGATCAGCCAAAGAAAGGGATGACTGCTGGAAGAAAACGTGGGGTCCGGAAAAGGCATTTTAGGAATGAAACCTATTTCGTGGGGCTTCTTTGTTTATGGAAATATCCATGGGAGAGAGAGAAAGTGCTGGTGGAGAGAGGGTCACCTACTGGATTGTAGGGGTGCGGCTGGGATCTAGGGCCCAGACACCCTCAACAAGCATTTCTATTGGTGTGCGCAGAATTTGCAGGCTGTTATTAGATGATGATTAACCATGAGAGGAATTGAGGCTTCTGCGAATGGCACAAGGGGGCCTGTGGCTGAGTTTGCACCCAGGTGTCTGCTAGAATGTAAGCCCCACAGAGGGCTGGCAGCTTTGTCCATGTGGTTTCCTTGTGTTTCAAGCACCGAGAACAACACCTCGCACATCATTGGTGCTCAATAAATATTTGCTGGGTGGATAAATATTTGCAGGCAGGAGCGGGCAAAGGAGTACCCCATCATACCCACTGCCTCGCATCTACCTTCAATTCCCTGCCCTGTTCTCGCGTCATGGCTCCAGCCCTGGTAGACCAGCTCCGGGCCTGCACAGCTGGCTGTGGCCGGGCCAAAGTCACACTTGACATTCACGTAGCATCAGCCTTGTTTTCCTGGTCCGCTCGTTGCAGGCTCCCCATCATGGCTGCTTCATATGTTTCTTCCTGTGTCCCCTCCTCCCCCATCCCCACCAGCAGCTGGGGACTGCTCACCGAGAAACCAAAGCCAGCAGACGAGGCTTCCACGCCCCCTTGGCCACCTCTACCTGTCCTGCCCCGTGCCCGAGCCCTACGCCTCCCTCCTGTCGCCACAGCTTAGTCGGTGTTTTGAGGCTGCCCCTGTGACTGTGCCCCAAATCCTCATCCCTGCCACCTGCTCAAGGACGTGACTTTTCTTGCAAATGTCCCCTCTCTCCAGGATCATTTCTATCAGCACACAGCCAAGTTCTCTCTCCCATCTCAAAGCCCCTCAGTTGACGGTATCTTTTTTTCTAGCTCCCATCCCATTTTTCTGTTTCTTTTTAAAGCAAAACTCAAAAGGGATGTCAGGATGCACTGCTGCCTTACATTCTCTCTCCAACCCACTCCAATCAGGCCTCAGCATCCCACCCTCATCAGGGGCACCTGTGAACACCAGGCTGTTAACCCAATAATCCAGGGGTTGAGTAATTTTTTCCTGAAAGGGACAGTCAATCGATAGTAAAGGCTTTGCAGGGCTAAGACTCTGTCACAACGACTCTGCCTTTATATACAGAAACTGGTGGCAGGCTGGGTTTGGTCCAAGGGCCGGGCTGGACATGGCAACTCCCGAATAATGGCTTCCCAGATTTCATCTTGCTTGAACTTGAATTATTTAGTCACCTCCTCACGGGTTTCTGTACTTTCCCCATTCAGACTGTGCTCAGCACAGGAGCCAGCGGGACCCACTGGAAGCCTTGAGTCCCACCAGATCTCTCTTCTGCTCCCAAGCACCCAGGGCCTGTCATCTCATTCAGACTATAAGCCAAGGCCCTCGCGGGTCCTGAGTCAGCCCTCACTGCTCTGGCTGGTCTCCCATCCTGCACCCCCCTGTTCACTCTGGGACACACAGGCTTTTTGCTGTTCTGTGAACGTGCCAAGCATCAGACCGCCCCAGGGCCTTTGCACTTCTCTTCCCTCTTTCCGAAATGCTCTTCTCTGGGATCCACAGGACTCATGCCCTCCCCTCCTTCAGGTGTTTGCTCAAATATCATCTCCTCAGTAAGCGCTTTCCTAACAACCTTATTTAAAATTTCAAACCTCCCCTTGGATCTCTCTCTCCTTACCTTGTTTCGTTTACCACATTCTGACTTTCAGTATGTGTGCCTTTTTCTGTACATTGCTAGTCTTCTGCCACTAAAATTTAAGCTCATGCTGTCCCTGTGCTTGCTGTTTTATTTCTTCCCAGCACCTAGAAGCGCTCCGGGCACAAAATAATTGCCCCAAAAGTATATGTTCGTGAACTGTGTGCGTGCATGAGCGTGCCTGCTGGAGTACCGTGGCTCAGCTCAAATCTGAACCCAATGCAAAATCATTTTCAGCTGTGCCCACTGGGCAAGGATGTAGCGCATGCATGGGAGGCCGGCAATTCCTATTTTTTGCTGGTAAATGTGCACAGTTGCTGCTGAGTTGGGCCATGAGACGCCATCGTGTTCTATACGGTGTCTGCGCCCCCACACGTTTCCTGGGTCTGTAGATTAACTCCCAGCTTCCACACGCGACAGGTTGCTAACTGTTGCTGGCCCCGCCCTGGCTCCTTCTTCTCTGGGAAGCATATGCTGGGGGTGCAGTATTTAGCTTTGCCAGCTGGTGCTCCTGGGCAAGGCGGGAGTGATGTCATCCCTCCTTAGAGCTTCCTTGGCAGGAAGCCCCACCTCCCTCCTCTTTTCCCAGGTGGAAAGAGGCTTTCGTACTGGATTCTGTCTTAAATCAGGGCTGTAAATGAGCTGTGTGACCCGAGCAAGCTCCTTGCCTTCACTGAGCCTCAGTTTCCTTGCCTAGGAAGTGAGGGCTGGACTTGGGGAAACCAAGAGGCTCCATCCAACTCCCACACCCCCCAGCCCTGGCCATGGTACTGGGTCTACTCTCTAGAACAACGCCCAGTGCTGAGAATCGGAGACCCTCTGGCCACCAGTGTAGGAGGCGGGCCCCAAACATGGCCAACAGCTGGAGTCCCAACTGCACTAAGTAGACAGACACCTCACACTTCCGGCCACCGCCTCCTCTAGTGATCAGTGCTCCCTCTTTTCCTCCCCACCCCCTGGGCGAGAACCCGCATGCCTGCCCTCTGATTCTCTGCTACCTGCTGCTTTTACAGCCTTGCCCAGGTCACCCAACCTGGCCTCAGTTTCCTCATCTGGACATCTGGGCATAAAAATCCACAACCCACCAGCTTTACAGGGCTTTAGGAGCACTAAAGAGTTTCAAAGAGCCCTCTGCGAATTCATGCGAATTTAACGCATGGCATCATCCAAAATCTAATGACTGCTTTAAGCACAGATTTCCCAGGCTAGCACGGAGCCCTTTGGCCCGTCCAGGTAGCATCAAGATGGCGAGTGGGGTTAGCAAATAACCACTCTGAGGGGGCTAAGGTTGGCTGGGGGGTGTGCGTGGGGCTCAGGATGACACAAAGGTGAATTTCTTGCAGCTGAGCTCAGCCTGCCCTCAGGACGCTGCACAGGAGGGCTGGAGCTCTGCTTGAGCTGCGCAGTATTTTTGTGGATTAGTGTGAGCAGGTAAGGGAGGGGCAAGACCGGGGTGACCCCCACTCCCCGCCCCCGGCCTGATCGCTTGTCCCTCTGGGCCCTGCTACACGGCCAGAGGAGCCCTACCTTGTAGCCCTGGATGTCCCCGTTCTGACTCTCCAGCGGAGGCGGCTCCCACGTCACGTCCAGCTGTGTGGCCGTGGCACCGTGGACCACCACGTTGCGGGGTGCTGCGGTGGGCACTGGGTGGGGGGGAGGCGAGTGGACACGGGGGTTTAGAGGAGGTCAGGGGGCCCCGGGTCCCATGTCTCCCCTGGGCCGGACCAGGCAGGCGGCGCTCACCTGCCTCCCCAACAAAGACCTCCTGGGGTGGGCTGGAGGGCCCCTCGCCCACGGCGTTGTACGCGCTCATCCGAATCTCGTAGCGCCGGTGCTTGTTCAGGTCTGCAGGGCGGGAAGGGGGACACTGCGATCACCGTCCCCGCTGGGGAGGGGGCACCACCATGGAGGGGAGAGGGATGAAGCAGCCCTGCACTTCTGGCCCCCTGTGGGAAGGGCCATGAGGAACGAGGTGGCAGGCGGGACCCCTCAGGAGGAGGCACGCTGCCCCCACTCCCCACCAATCGACACAGGACGAATCTGGTGGGCTTCCTGGCGGAGGTGACCACGGCATTTATCGTCCAAACCGAGACCCCTCTGAGACAGGAAGGGGGCTCATATTTATGCTGGACATCAAACCCAGACCGTCCTGGGCATACTGGGTCGTAGCTCACCCCTTCCCCTCCTGCGCTCAGTTTTCCAGCTCCAGGTTCCCCAAACCCCATCAGCCGGCTCCTCCCTAGAGGGCAAGGTGCTCCTGGGAAATGAATTCTGGCCTGAGAAAAGACCAAGCTTTTGCAAAATTTGGGGTGCCTGGGCAAAGATGCCTGGGCAGGAGCTGGGAGAGGGAAGCAGTCCCAATAAATTGCATCTGAAATTAGTGTTTTATTCTGCGAAGCGTGGGTCCCTCTTGCCCATAGCTGGGACTTCAGAAAAAAGAGCAAGGGCTTGGGGTATCCAAGAGCAGAGCCACGTCCCGGTCCCCGGAGGGGCTCGGGGGAAGCCACGCTGTACTGCGAAGAGTCCCTAGGTGGGCTGACATCTGGTGGCAGCGACGCGGCCAACTGTCCAGCCAACTGCGTCCAGCAGCTCCGACCACGGACCTTATCGGGGTCTGTCGGAGCACATGGCTATAGACATCCCCTTTCTCCCACCACACCTGACAAGAGGTGGGTGGGGGAGACTCCCTGGACAGCCCTCTATCTTTTTGGGTTTTTTTTTTTTTTTGAAAAGCCATGCACCTAAAGGGAGGTCCCATCCTTTAAGGGCCCTAGGGCGGTGCTCTCCGCCCAGCGTGGGCAGCCTTCCCAGAGGCCCTGCTCCCTGCCCACCTTGAACAGAGCTGCCATGCAAGGGGACTTACTGTCCAGCTCGTACTGCGTGAGGCTGGGCCGGCTCAGGTTCCGCGTGGAGTACACGGCTGGGGGGGAGGGGGGCCGAGGAGACAGCAGACAGAGGAGGTTAGTGCACACACAGCACACGTGCCACGACAAGGTGGGGGGTAGAGAGGGTGGCCCTCCGCCAGCCTGGCAACCGGCCAGCGGAAGGTGGAAGTTTCTGGAATCCTGACTGTAGGTTAGAGTCCAGGACAGGAGTGGGGGGAAGGAGTCAGCTCTGAAGACAGGTCACAGGTATCTGTCTCAGGCTCCTTAGAGTTCGGCAGGCCCCGGAACAGCTGTTTGGAGCCCTCTCGTGCAAACTCAGAGCTCCGGGAGAAGTACCATGATATACTGGCGTCGTTAATTTTCTCATATGAACCAGAAACAATTTTACTACCAGAAATATGATTGTATTATACACAGGCAATATAAAATCACAACCACAGGCACATGTCTGCCAAAAGAAATAACAACAACCATGCGGGCTTGTTGGGTCAGCTACTTCTGAGCTTTTCTATTAGTATTCCTTTGCTACCCGCTCAATCACTTTGCCGTCTGCTAACAAGTTCTAGCAGACAGGTTTAAAAGCATGATGGGGAGACACATGAAAACTGAGTTCCTCCTAAACTGCTCCCCTTCTCCTGCCAGGCTCTGTCAGCGAGAGCGGTCCCGCCACCTAGTGGGGTCCCGGGCTCCTCCTGCTGCGCGCCCCTCCCCTTGCCCGTCGTGGAGGCCTGTGGGATCTGGGCCCACTGCCGGCCACCTCCCGTCCCGGCGCTGGGACACCAGCCCCTCGGGCTTGCATGACTGCAACAGGCTCCAGCCGGCCTCCTTGCCTCTGGTCCCCTTGACCAAACCTGAACGCTTGCTGCCACCAAAGCAACCCCACCCATGCCAGCCCATGGCCAGAGACTCTCCCGGCCCCTCTCCCTGCACTTGCCGCCTGTTCCTGGGAGTTGGGCCGGGCTCCCAGACTTGCAGGGAGCTGCCTCCCGCAGGGACAAGAGGGCCAGGGCTCTTGGGACGTGACCAGGAGGAGACTGGGGTCCCGTGAGGGCACTGTGCCCCCTCCCCATTTGGCCCTCCTTCCTGCCTGGGTGAAGGGAGTCATCCCATGGGTCCTTGCCAAGAAAAGCCCAAGGGTCCCCTGGAACACGCCTCCTCTACTGCCTGACAACGGCCCGTCCATCGCAGGGTGTACTTCCTTAAAGTCTGACTCCCCCACCGGCCTGCGGGCTCCAGGGGTGCAGGGACACGCCCGTTTCCTGCATCCCTGTACCCCCAGGTGCTCAGCGACACTCATTAAGAGAATGATTGAGGTGGGGAGAGGGAAGGAGAGGCACACACGGGGGAGGGAGGCAGGTTAGGGTTAGAGGGCTGCCGGGGAGCCAGGGCAGAGGAAGGGAGGGTGCGATCGGAGGGATGCGGCAGGGTCCCGCCCCCCGGCCCAGCTGTCACTCACGGGTGAGCTCCGCCCACGTAGCGCCAGGATTGTGGAGGCCGCGCATGGTGAAGCCCCTCGGCCCCTCATAGAGCAGCTCCCGATAGCGGATCCGGAAGCCCAGGAGGATGCCGTTGACCTTGTCCTCCGCAGGCGGCTGCAGTGGACGGAGCGGGGAGTGGGGAGGGGCCCTGGACACCACTTGCCCCCGTCCGAGGCCCCACCCCCCTCCAGCTTGTGCACCCGCAATTTCAGGGCAGGGAGAAGCTCCTGCCAACATCTCAATCGGGAAAACAAATCAAATAACATCGGGAATCTTAAATGTACAAAGCATTTCCAGGGAGGTCCCTTCATCACTCAGGGAAGGAGAAGGTCACCACTTAACCCCACATTTAACGGAGCAGAGAGCTGAGGCTCAGAGAGGTTAAGTAACTTGCCCAAGATCACATAGCATCGTTGGTGTCCAAATCGCAACTCTGGGCGCACAAGTCTTTTCTTAGAGCCGGTCTTCTTTCAGAAGCCCCCTCACATGAAGGCCAGTCCCCCCCAACCCCCCCCAAGCTGACCCCTCTGCTTTAGCGCCTGCCACCATTTCCTGCAGGGTCCTGGGGCCCACTTATCTCCCTGCTCTTCATCATTCTCCCCTTTGCTTTCTGCTCCCACCTACAGCTGGGTTGGGCAAGGCTTCTGGAGATGCGGGATACTCTTTATGATGCCTCTTTTTCAAACATGGGCTGAGACTTTCAGCCTTTTATTATTTCCTTAATTGTTTCCCTAGCTGTGCTTATGCCTCTCTGTCCCCTTTGCCCCATTGGACCCAACGTTCCCCAGCCTCACGGGCTTACAGCTGCACTGCGGATGGGCTATTTTCCTTGGGGAGTGCACGCTGCTAGGGGTGGGGGGGCTGGGTCTCTCCTCATTTCCTCTTCTTGGGGTGGGGATGGGAGGCTGTGGATGGGTGCCCGTGGGTCCTGGCCCTTTGACCCCCAGAGGCGGAGGCAGGAGCTCTGCCCTGTTGGGGCCCCCGTGGGTGACCCCCTGAGCCCACAGGCTGTGTGGGTGAGGGCAAGGAGAGGGTCAAGGGCAGCTTGGATCCGTGCCGGGACCCTCCTCGGCTGTGGCTGACCCGGCAGTGTCCGTCCGGGGCCAGGCAGCTGGTGTGGCTCCCGGGAAGCCAGGGGTGTTTGTTCTCTGCCAGCTACTGGGTTCCTGGATGGCAACACCTGTCATGGTGCACCTGTGTTGGGTTTATCAGGAAGCTCTTCACTGATGAGTGCGGGTGGGTGTGATGGAGACTTTGGGGAGTCCTGCGAACCCCAAGTACTTTTCGTCCAAGGATTCAGCAGACTTAAGGGCATGTAGTATATATGTGTGTGATACAGAAATCTGTTTGTGTGTATATGCGTGTGCACACATGTGTATTGTGCACACATATGTATGTGTGCATTTTATGTGCACATGTGAGGGTGGTGTAGTACGTCTGCGGCTTGTACTGTGATGGGGCCAGGCCAGGCTTTCTCACGCCTTCCCCTGTGCGCTGAGGGCAGAGAATGGGGAGCCCCGGGGAGCCCCAGGCAGCCCACGGGCACTGCTGACTTCCTGCCCTCCCCGCCGGGCCGCACCTGCCAGCGGATCAGCACGGAGGTCGTGGTGTGGGGTGTCACCGAGAGGATGGTGG
This sequence comes from Tamandua tetradactyla, assembly GCF_023851605.1. Lineage (NCBI taxonomy): Eukaryota > Metazoa > Chordata > Mammalia > Pilosa > Myrmecophagidae > Tamandua > Tamandua tetradactyla. The sequence continues at coordinate 13,839,424 of NC_135332.1, forward strand.
GTGCCTCCTCGGGGGCTGTGGAGAGAGGCAGACAGGTGAGCTCTGGGGGCCCCCAGGGACCAGGTTTCTGCTGACCCTGGCCTGCAGGGGCAGCTCCAGCTTAAGCTGTCCTCTCTCCCCAGCGACCCTGGCTTCTGCAGAACACAGGGCCCAGTGTGTACGACCCTGACCCCCACCCACACTCAAGGCTCCCAGGGCCCTTCCACTCTGCCTCTCAGAGCCCGTGGCTGCTGCTGGGGCCTCCCCCTGAGTGAAACCCTGTCTCCCCTGCCCCCCGCCATCCACAGACTTTTGGGGCTGGCTGTGAGCTTGTGGGACACCAGGGAAAGAGCCAGCTTGGAGGCCAGGCTGGACCCAGCAGCTCTGGGCCCCTGGCAAGGCCCCTCTGGCTCAAGTTGCCTGGGGGCCTTTCACTGGGTTCCCAAAAGAGGGGCCCAGCAGGCCGGCACCCCCTCCTGTCTTTGAAGGCTCCTCTCTCCAAAGAGAACGCCCAGTGGCCCGAAGTACCCAGTGGGCCATGATAAAAAAGATGGGGTGGGGCGGGCCATGGTGGCTCAACAGGCAGAGTTCTTGCGTGCCATGCCGGAGACCTGGGTTCAATTCCCAGTGCCGGTCCATGCAAACAAAAAAAGAGAAGACGAGGTGGGACACTGACCAGCCTGCAGGGTTGTCATCGATTCTGACTCCTCGCTGAACTCACTGTCCCCAATGTCATTGGTGGCCTTCACCCGGAACTTGTAGGACGTGAAGGGCTTGAGCCTGCGGGGAGAATCACTAAGTCAAAGAAGGTGCCCTATGAGGGCCTCACCTGCGCCTGCACCTGGGGGCTCATTGCTCCAGCCCTGCACAGGGAAAGGGCGCAGGGGGTCCCTACCCACCTCCCGGAGGGGACATGGAGTCTCAGAAGGGCATAGGGGCCAGCCCCAGGGGTCCTGAACACCCAGCCACGGCCCCTGGGCCAGGCCTTCTCACCTTTAGCTCTGGATACAAAAGGTCCCCAAGAGGAAATGTTTCTGTTTTCAAACCCGAGGACCGTGTGGCTGTAAAAGCCCCGGCCCTCCCAAGCTCAACAAACTCCCGTCCCCCGGACTGTCATTCCTTCTTGAATTTCCTAAACTGTAGGTTTAACTGGCACCACCTCTGTGGGAGCCTCACTTCCTCTCTGAGAAATGCCTTCCTTTCTAATTTGGTGGTGGGGTGGTGGGGTGGGAGAGGGAGGGAAGTATTGCTCAGAACTCCTGGTCACGTCAACTGGAATATAAAAAATGCAACCCACTAGGTATTAAATTAAAGCCAGATTTTCAGTGTGAAGCTCCACTCCCCTGGTACAGATGGAGAGGAGAGTACTGCCTGGCTGGGAAGAATCAATAATGAAGGATGGCAAGCACTTCACTAAAGGGGGACTTGGGGTTCCAGAAACAGTTAATGAAGAGGTGATCCAAACTGGGGCAGGGGGGGATGGAGATAGAGCTGGAGGAGATGAATGGATGGGGAGGGGGGCTCCTGGGGGGCACAGAGCCGAGGGAAAGGGGAAGGGGGAGAAGAGTTAGGGCAGGGCTGGAGGAGATGAGACGGGACAGGGCAGGTTCCCGGGCGGTGCTGGGTTGAGAATGAGAGTTGTGGGGAACGCCGGGCCCTCCTGGGGACCCCCGCTGGTACTGCCCAGAGCGGGAGGGGCGGCGTGGAGATGGGCGCGGTCAGGGCCTCACCTGTCCACGCGGAAAGTGGAGGCGTTGAGGCTGGCGGAGGCAGAGTGCAGGGCCCAGCGGCCACCGGGCAGCTCGCGCGCCTGCACCGAGTAGTAGCGCACCGGGGACATCCCGTCGCTGCCCGGCTCCCAGGACAGCAGCACACTGCGCGCCTTCACATCCTCCTGCTGCACTGTCGGCCTGCTGGGGGGCTGCGGGCGGTCTGCGGCGGGGCGCGGAGGGGGAGCAGGTGAGCCAGGGAGCCTGAGCCAGGCCAGGTGCTGGGCTCTTTCCAGGGAGGGTGGGGGGTGCCCGGCGCTCAGGCCTGGGCCGCCTTCCTCATCACCAGGGTCACAGACCACCCCCACCTGAGTGCTTTCGCTTCCCACTGAAGCCCCCACTCTCCTGGTGGAGGGCCCTGCTCTTAGGCTGTGGGAGCCCTATTTACACCTCCTGAGGGCACCCCTAACTCAGGATGGACAGTGAGCCTGCAGGGACCCCAGCTCCCACCCCGGTGAGCCTGCAGGGACTCCAGCCCCCACCCCAGTGAGCCTGCAGGGACCCCAGCCCCTACCCCATGAGCCTGCAGGGACCCCAGCCCCCACCCCGGTGAGCCTGCAGGGACTCCAGCCTCAATCCCAGTGAGCCTGCAGGGACCCCAGCCCCCACCCCAGTGAGCCTGCAGGGACTCCAGCTCCTACCCCGGTGAGTCTGCAGGGACCCCAGCTCCCACCCCGGTGAGCCTGCAGGGACCCCAGCTCCTACCCCGGTGAGCCTGCAGGGACTCCAGCCCCCACCCCAGTGAGCCTGCAGGGACCCCAGCCCCCACCCCGGTGAGCCTGCAGGGACTCCAGCCTCAATCCCAGTGAGCCTGCAGGGACCCCAGCCCCCACCCCAGTGAGCCTGCAGGGACTCCAGCTCCTACCCCGGTGAGTCTGCAGGGACCCCAGCTCCCACCCCGGTGAGCCTGCAGGGACCCCAGCTTCCACCCCAGTGAGCCTGCAGGGACTCCAGCCCCAACCCCAGCGAGCCTGCAGGGACCCCAGCTCCTACCCTGGTGAGCCTGCAGGGACTCCAGCCCCCACCCCAGTGAGCCTGCAGGAACCCCAGCTCCTACCCCAGTGAGCCTGCAGGGATCCCAGTGAGCCTGCAGGGACCCCAGGTCCCACCCCAGTGAACCTGCAGGGACCCCAGCCCCCACCCCAGTGAGCCTGCAGTGACCCCAGCCCCTACCCCATGAGCCTGCAGGGACCCCAGCCCCCACCCCAGTGAGCCTGCAGGGACCCCAGCCCCTACCCCATGAGCCTGCAGGGACCCCAGCCCCCACCCCAGTGAGCCTGCAGGGACCCCAGCCCCTACCCCATGAGCCTGCAGGGACCCCAGCCCCCACCCCAGTGAGCCTGCAGGGACCCCAGCCCCTACCCCATGAGCCTGCAGGGACCCCAGCCCCCACCCCAGTGAGCCTGCAGGGACCCCAGCACCTACCCCATGAGCCTGCAGGGACCCCTGCCCCCACCCCGGTGAGCCTGCAGGGACTCCAGCCTCAACCCCAGTGAGCCTGCAGGGACTCCAGCCCCCACCCCAGTGAGCCTGCAGGGACCCCAGCCCCCACCCCGGTGAGCCTGCAGGGACTCCAGCCTCAACCCCAGTGAGCCTGCAGGGACCCCAACCCCCACCCCAGTGAGCCTGCAGGGACCCCAGCCCCTACCCCATGAGCCTGCAGGGACCCCAGCCCCCACCCCAGTGAGCCTGCAGGGACCCCAGCACCTACCCCATGAGCCTGCAGGGACCCCTGCCCCCACCCCAGTGAGCCTGCAGGGACCCCAGCCCCTACCCCATGAGCCTGCAGGGACCCCAGCCCCTACCCCATGAGCCTGCAGGGACCCCAGCCCCCACCCCAGTGAGCCTGCAGGGACTCCAGCCTCAACCCCAGTGAGCCTGCAGGGACCCCAGCCCCCACCCCAGTGAGCCTGCAGGGACCCCAGCCCCCACCTCGGTGAGCCTGCAGGGACTCCAGCCTCAACCCCAGTGAGCCTGCAGGGACCCCTGCCCCCACCCCAGTGAGCCTGCAGGGACTCCAGCCTCAACCCCAGTGAGCCTGCAGGGACCCCAGCCCCCACCCCAGTGAGCCTGCAGGGACCCCAGCTCCTACCCCGGTGAGCCTGCAGGGACTCCAGCCTCAACCCCAGTGAGCCTGCAGGGACCCCAGCCCCCACCTCGGTGAGCCTGCAGGGACTCCAGCCCCAACCCCAGTGAGCCTGCAGGGACCCCAGCCCCTACCCCATGAGCCTGCAGGGACCCCAGCTCCCACCCTGCCCAGGAATTTGCTGGGATGGAGCCCCTGCCGCCTGACTGACTGGGGCTGAGCATTTGTCCCCTCTGCACCCGGCTTTCCCCCACCCCCTCCCCGGGCAGCCGCGGCACGCTGGCATTTGGGGCTGGGTCATCCTCTGCCCCGGCGACTGTCCTGCACAGTGGGTTGATGTTTAGCAGCATCACCCACCAACCCCCCCCTCCGCCAGGCTGTGACAAGCAAGTCTCCCTGTGGTGGTGGGGTGGGGGCCAAGGCTACCCTTGGGTGGGAATCATTGTCCTATTGCTTTTCCATTTTCTAATAATCGCTTTCCCGGCTCCACACCTCAGGCCAACTCCAGGCAGCCTCTGAGGACTCGGTAGAGTGCAGGAGAGGGGAGCAGGAGGGGAGCAGGGAAAGGAGATGGGTGTCTCCCTTCCTTGTGAAACCAGAAGCCAGGGCAGCAGAGCAGCCTCCCTGGGGGGAATCCCTAGCCCAGCTTGGGTGGCACCGGGCCCCTCGCTGTCCTTGGCTACAGAGCTGACGGCCCAGCTGCTACTCCAGACCTGGGACAACCTGACTCACAAGTCGTGGGTCCCCAGGCAGCCCTTCGGAGAGGCTCTGAGCGCTGGGGCTGCTGGGGCTGCTGGGGCACCCCTCTGCTGCCCCCGGGGCCCCCACCCCGCAGGCGGTCACCTCTCTTCTCGGTGGTCACCACCAGGGCCTCAGCAGCCTCTCCCCAGCCCTTGCGGGTCTGCGCTGTGATGCGGAACAGGTAGCTGGACTCGGGCTTGAGGCCGGTGGCTGTGTACTGGCGGGCGCTGGGGGCCAGCACCTCCACCGTGCTGGCGCTGGCCGGGGTGGCGTTGAGCCGGTGCGTGACCTGGTAAGCTGCGGGGGGGACAGTGAGACGCTGCACTGGCACGCCAGGTGAGCCTTCCAAGCAGAGCCCCGAGAAAGGGTCATTCTTTCCTCGGCCCACGTGATGTCTTCCCTTGGCCCTTTAGGGAGCGTGGCCCTCCCGGGCACAGATGGGCCTTCTATCCCCAGGGCCTCTGGCCCCAGGGCAGCTCCAGGTGAGAAAACCGAGGCTGGGAGAGGCCAGCCCAGCCACCCTGAAGGCAAGTGAGCTGGAACTCCAAAGTGCCTGCCCTTGTCCCCCAGCCTGACTTTGCCCTTGGAGGTGTGACATGTGTTCAGGGCAGGTGAGGCTGGACGGCTGGACGGATAGTCCTGGGACAGGCATGTGGTAGCCAGTTCCACCCTTTTACAGGTGAGGGAGCTGGGAAAACCATTCACTCAAGCCCACACAATTACTGACTCAACCCCCGCGTGTCTTCTTCCACCAGGCTGGCTGTAGTTGTGTGTGCGTGCATATGTGTGTGTGTGTGTGTGTGTGTGTGTGTGTGAACTTTAACATGAAAGCATGCTTTTCACCCACAGCCTCCTTCCCCAGGCCTTTGGGGTTTCCCAGCAGCGAGCTCGCCCTCTCCTGGCCGCAAGTGGAAACAGCAGGCGGGGCTGAGAAGCTGGCCAGTGGGCTGGGGGAATTGGGGTGTTTGGGGGGCACATAGTCGACCGATGGCCTTTAAGGGACTTGAGCTCCAACCTTGACCTCCAGCAGATAATCTTACGGACCGAGGCTTCTAGCTGGAGAAATAAGACTCAGATCCCTTCCTGCCAACACCCAACTGTGTCCTTTACACCTACAGCCCCGGGGGTGGGGGGTGGGGGCCTGAGCTGGGCAAAGATAGGGGCTCACCTAGAATGATGCCGTTGGGGGCCGCGGGGGGCTGCCAGATCAACCTCACGGACGTGGTCCTCACTTCGGGGAACAGGATGCCCACGGGGGGTCCCGGGACTGGAGGGGCAGAGAAAGAGAGCAGGGCGTCCATGAGACCCGGTCCAGCTCTGGCAGTGGGGTTTGGTGGGTGGGGGAGGGCCCGCGTCTGGGCTGCCCCGTGGCCGACTCCTGATTAGGAGCTAGGGGCCCCCGGGGGGAATCCAACGGGTCTCTATCCTCTAAATAGGCATTATTTGGCAGGAACGCGAAGGGATCCAGGCTTCCCTTTGGGCTCCCTGTCTGTGTACAGGTGAATAGACACATACAGCTGGGCCGACCTCAGTACAGCGTACAGGGGTGCCCTAAAGAAGGTCCTCTCCGACTCCCTCCATTCGTGCCCCTTCCCGTGGGGTCAGAGGAGCAAGGCGACGCCCCCCACTCCCCTACTGCCCCGCCCCTCCCTGCCCACCTCCAGGGTCTGCACAGACCCCTTCCCTACCTCCAACCTCCTGGGGGTGGGGTGGGGATGAGATTGAATGATGCGGGACAGAGGAGCCCGAGGGAAGAAATGGGGTGTGGGGGTGACTGGGGGCAAGTCTTTCAGTGTTGTCCAGCCCAGCCCAGAACTCCCAGAAGCCTGAGACTTTTACACTTGACCGTGGCCTTCCAGGCCAGTGTGAGGGTGTATGTGCCAAGGCAGGAGGCTCCAACACATGTAACTTAGCAGCACATCAGCTTGACTTATAACTTTAAACACAGAGACCAATGGTGCAAGGGCTTCTTTTGGCCCTCTTGTCTCGACCCCACAAATGTTCATGGTGGGCCGTTCATGGGAATATATGTGGGAGGAGTGGGGGCAGAGGCTGGATCAGCCAGTGTTTGCAGGGGGCTGTCTGCAGCGTGGCTGGCACATCTTTTGCAAACAGGACAGGGAGACTTGCATGTCCAAGAAAAAGTCCAGTTTCTCTTTTGCTGTCCTTTACTTAGAGCTGCCCAGGGAGAGTTAGCGATAAAAGCTGATGCCAAGTCCCTGCTCTGAACACTTGCGCTGGAGAGAGAGAGCAAGAGCTGGAAGCAGATTTCAAGCCGCCCCCTCGCGGTCCCCTCTCTCCTGGGATCACACCAGGTAATTAGCACCCGCCTGCAGCGGCTCCTTCCCCACGGGAAACCCCAGGCAGAGCCCTGACCCTAAGGGCGGGGCAGAGCGGGGCAGGGCGGGCAGGAGGAAGGGCCCCCCCGCCCCTGCTTCCCCAGGCAGGGATGGGTCTCACCATCATCCAGGGTCCGCTGCAGGATCGGGGGGTGGCTGGGGCTGCCGTCCCCGATGCGCGTGAATGCCAGCACCTGGATTTCGTACAGGACGTACTTGCCCAGGCCGGCGAGCAGGGCGCTGCGTGAAGAGTTCCCTTCCACCAGCCAGAACCGGGGCTGGCTGTCCGCGTCCTTCTCCTTGTACACCACCTGCCAGAGCCCGGCACGGGGCGTGAGGGCCGGGTGAGGCCCCTCCAGCATCTCCCCGCGTCCCATCCCCAGGAGCAGGGTGGGTGGGATGGGGTGGGGGGACCCCAAGGGGGTCTGGGGTAAAGCTAGTGTTCCAGAGAGATGGAGACAGAAATGGACCCAGAATCCCAGAGCTGGAGGAGCGACTGGATGAGAAAAGAGGCCCAGAGAGGGGATGCTCCTTGCTCAAGGTGGAACAGCAAGGGGGGCAGGGTGGGGACATCAGCCCATATCTCCCGACTTCCAGGCCAGGGAGAGGTCACGCAGCCAGCCACAGCTCTGTGAGGAATTTTAGGAGCTATGGAGACGGAAGCTGGGCCCGTCGGAGCCGTGGGGGAGGCTTGGGGCGCCCAGTCTGGCCCCTGCTGCTGGGGAGGTGGGGAACCCTAAAGGACACCAGACTTGGCTCGGGCCTCACTAACCCCGAGGGGGACAGCTTGGGGCTTCCCTGGTTGCCTGGGAGACCGGTGTCCACCCAGGGAGGCAGAGGAGAGGCTGGAGGAGGCTGGGGTGGGGGCCGCCCCCCCCAATCTGGGCCGCACCTTGTAACCAAGGACCAGACCATTGCGCTCGGCCTCGGGGATGTCACTCCAGCGCACCAGCACGCTGCCGGCTGTGGTGGCCAGCGCCGACACGTTGGTGGGACCGGCGGAGGGCACTGCAAGCGGGAAGGTCGGGGAGAAGGGACTCAGGGCCCGATGGACCCTTGTGGAAGGGAGGCAGGACGTGGGGCAGGGGGAGGCGCCTGCCCCACCTTGCCGCCTCTATCGACACAAACACAGCACAGGTGCTCCCCAAAGAGCAAATCGCTCCCCTGTGATGTCTTTTGGCTCTGGACCGTCTCGGGCACCGTGTCTGGTTTCAGATCCGCCTTCCTAGCTCCTGTCTGCCAGGCTCCATGCAGAAGACGCGCATTTCTGGAGAGCGCAGCTGTGACTGGGGACCCCGGAGGAAGCCTTGGGTGGGTGGCAGAGGGGGCACCTGGGGGCCGGGGGCACCTGTTCTGGGGGTGAGCCCTTGCCAGGCCTCTGTGGGTCCCCAGCTTTACCTCGAGGTTTCGGGGTCACAGCGGAGGGCAGGGAGGTGGCCTCACCTTTGGGGGCAGTGGGGCTGGGGCTGGGGGAGGGCTCCAGGGACAGAGCTGGGGAAAGAGGCCCTCGGGCTAGTTTTGAGACGACAGGGGCAGCCGTGTGCCCTTGGGTGGCCCTGACAGCAGAGGGGCGGTGGGTGTGTGTGGGGGGGTCCCAGCCGGGCAGCTGGCTGCGAGGAGGGCGTACCTGATTCCCGCGTCCTGCCCACCACCGCGTGGCTCCAGGGCCCACTCCCGATGGCGTTGAAGGCCTGCACCTGCACGCGGTACTCGGTCCACTCCTCCAGGTCCTCAATGGTGTGCTCCCGCTCTGCCCGGTCGTGGACCACGTGGCTCAGGGTCTTGCCGCGGCCATCCGCCCGGCTGTACTTGATCTTGTAGCCCACTGACTCGGGGCTGCCGTTGTACTCCATTTCCGGGAGGGGCTGCAGTGAGGCGGGGGTGGGCGGAGCTGCTGTGAGGCCAGGCCGGCCCCTGAGCAGGAAGAACTTCTCTGGGGCGGACGGGACCGATGCCCCCTCTTCCAGGGAGCCCTCAGGATTACCCAGCCCACTGTGTGATTTAGATGGTGCGACTGTGTTTCCCTATCTCTCCAACCAGGGCTCCGCAGAGAGGCCGTATTCCATTTTCATGGGGCATGTGATGAACTTACTGTCCTGCCAGGTTTGTTGGACCGAGGGGAGACCCAAGACCCTCTATCTAAGATGCTGATAAGCCTGGCCACGTTTGGCCCCAATTCCCTCCAACACTTAACTCCCTTGATCGAGCTTTTGACATACATTATTTTAATTGCCTACAACATGCCTGGTTTTGCCTCTTGCCTGCCCTTGGAGAAGCCACACGGGGAAAGGGCATCACAGACAGGGATGGGGCACCACTCACTGCCAGGAAGTCCCTCCTTCCAGCAAACTTCAGTCTCTCTTGTAGCATTTTTCAGCCTGTTCCTTCTTTTTTGAATTTCAACAAAGAGAAAAGGCAGATTCCTTTCCTGGGCCTGGGGCTGGGGGCTGGGGGCTGGTGGGAAGGTAGAGAGTGCTCACTGGTTCAAGATTATTTGGATGACCTTGGGTGGTGTCAGTAAGCAGTGGAGGTGTGGGTAACTTAGACCCTGTGTGTGGAAACAGGTGTAAGCTAAGGGCCTGGCTTTTCGGACCCACCTGTGCAGGTGACAGAGCTGGAGCTGTGCACCCTCGGCCCTCACCTCACCAGCCCCTCCTGATTCTGCCTTCCAGAGGCTCCAAGGATAGTCAACATGGCCATTATCCTATCCTACTGCAGCCTCTGTTCGCCCACTTGCTCTATACTCTCTGCCCCCTGCCAGTCCCCAGCTCCTGTGGATACTAGGTGAAAGAGACCAGAGACTATCAAGACACCAACTGATGGGAGCGAGAGCTTGAGATGGGGCTTGGGTAGCATGCTCCCTTAGCTGCTGAGAGAAGGTGATGGCCAGGCACCATTCAGGGGGCTGAGACTGCCCGGGCTGCAGTGGACAGTGATTGCCTTTTGTGCCTCCTCCAGACGCCTAGGGTACCAGGCTTTTTAACCTTTCAGTATTTGGAAAACTTCAAGTGAGCTGAAGGAAGGAAGGGGGTGAGGTGCAGCCTGGAGGGGACAGCTGGGGAGTCAGTGGAGAGAGGGGATGGGTAGGCAAGTGTGTTGGTGACAGAGGCTTTGCCTGTACAGGGCTCTCAGGAGGACCCCCACCCCCCGGGCTGTGCTGAAAGGCAGCTAATAAGGACGTTTATCCAGGCTGATGTGCCCAGTGCCCTCAGGCCGTGACCTGTCTTCACCAGGCTGTCCACATCAGGAAGGGCAGGCAGCGCCACCCCGTAAATGCTGGCTCTCAGCGTGGCACTTGGCAAGTTGTATTTTTTGGTGGAACGAATGAGAGGGTTTGTGTGGCAGCCAGAAGAGCTCTGTGGTGAGCTGACTCTTCCCTATATCAGGTTCTGGGATCCGCTAAGGAGCTGTGATACAAGGGTGGTCCCCCATTTACTTGTGTAAGAATTCATCTAGGCTCTGAGTGCCTTTTGGGATGGCAGATTTGTGGGCTTCTGTGTTGGGAGATGCTGCCAATGGTTGCAGAGAAACCATTCCTTCAGATCCCCCCAGAAGATGAGGTGGCTGTGTGGCCAGGGGTTGGGGCTGGGGTCCTCAGCCCTGTAGTTAAATAGTAGGGGGTGTTGGATGAGTTATCCATCACTCTTTGCCCCAGTTTCCTCATCTGTACAGTGGAAAGCAGGACCACTGCATTCTCCAAAGCACATCGAGAGGATTCAAAGATCTGCTTTGTATAAAGCACTCAGAACAGTGCCTGGCAGGAGAGGAAGCCTTGATAAGTGACTTATTTCTTGCCTCATGCAAGGCCATCTGGGAATAATGACCCTCAACATGCAATCCAGATCTGCTGGAACGGTCTGAGAGCCGAAGGACTCCCACCCCATCTCCCCAGCTGACCCCTTTACTTCATCCTCAAGCTCAGAAGCAACCCCTCTCTCTTGGACTTAGTGTGATGGAACAATTTTCTTCTGAGTCCCAGGTCGCCAACATGGGAGCTGTGTGGCCATAGGCCAGTTCCTAACTTCTCTGAGCCTCAGCTTTCTTAGCTGTGAATAGGGGATAATGATGTGTCCTTTGTAGGATTGCTGGGGGATTTAAGTGAAATAACAAATGCAAAATGCTGGGCACATGGCAGCCTCAACAAACAGTGCTAACTCCTGCCTCCCACGTGGGACATCGGTTCATTGGGTTCATGTTTATCACCAGGCCAGGCGCTGGGAGTAAGGAAAAGAAAAGGAGCTGTAGGTGCTCCGAGGGAGGCTACTAGGCTGTGACACCTTGCAGGTGGCCCTGGCCAGAGCCTCACCATCCAGCGGAGCCACAGGCTGGTTTCGCTGGCTGTGCGCAGGGTCACGTTGGCCGGGGCCATGTCGGGAGGCGCCTGCAGGGTCTGGACCTTCCGGGAGGGCTGGCTGGGCGGGCTGGTGCCCACGATGTTGACCTGGCGCATGCGGAAGCTGGGCGCGGGGGAAGAGGGCAGGGCGGTGAGGGCGAGACCCCGGGGCCAGGCCCTCCCTCCCCCTGGGCCCGCATGCCCCTCCCCCATCCTCCCCTGGCCCTGCTACCTGTAGTGGGTGAAGGGGTTGAGGTCGGGCACCTCCATGGAGCGGGCATCGGGCTCGTTGGTGAGCTGGTGGATCAGCAGCCAGTCCTCTCCCTCCCCGACCACGCCCACCTGGAAAGAGGAGGGGCCCTCAGCCGTGGCGCCCTGCAGGGCTGAGATGGGGTGCTGGCAGCCCGCAGCGACCAGGGGGCACACGCCCTGTCAGGAAAGGTCTTGGCGTGAATCCCAAGGCTCACCTGGAGGGCCCCTCACCTAGGGCCAGCACCTTTCCAGATTTTTCCACGAGTCCCCAAAGGGAGCATTTCTGTAAGTGTGATCCAGGACCTCCATTGTCAGATTCTCATGGTGGGCTTGTTATAAACACATTCCTGGGCCCTGTGCTAGACCTGTCCACACAGGGTAGGAATTCCAGGGCCCGGGAATCTGTGTCCACAACAAGCAACCCAGGTGATTCTCTTAAATACCCTGGAGAGCAGAATTCCAGGCCAGGGGTGGCACCTGGGCATCGGAACTCAGGAAAACTTCCCCTGAGGACTGGTTCCAGTGTGCCACCAAGGCTGAGAACAACGTTTAATGGACTGCAGGGGGCAACTAGTTATCTTTCCAGGCCGGGCAGGAGAACACTGGTGTGTGTGTGTGCGTGTGTGTGTGCGCGCGCACACACGTGCCACTCAGGTGAGGTGGAGGAGGTGGCAGTGGAGGGCATGGTGAGTGGGTGTTGGGACGGTGGGCATTTGTGATACATTTGCCCATCTGAGTGTTGCAGGAGGACACTTACCAGGGCCTAAGTTCACGGATGATTTTGCACACATGAGCAGGGCTGTGCCCAAGGTAGGGCATTGGCTGCCATGTCCAGGCGACCCTCCAGCAGGTCTTACCTGGGCACTCTCCTCAGGCCTGACCCGGGCACCCTTCGCGGGCCTTACCTGGGCACCCTCTGCAGGCCTTACCTGGGCCTCCACCAGCCAGCGGGAGATAGAGGTTTTCCCATCGTAGCCTGGTCGGAACTGCAGAGTCACAGAGCGGGGCCCGATGTTGGAAATGCCCAGGTTGGTGGGGGCACCTGGGAGTTCTGGAAAAGGAAAGCCAGGTGGGGAAGGCGATGGGGTGAGAAGCACCTTCTTCTACCTCAATCAGGACTCAGTGTGTGCAGAGGGCCCCGTGCCGCGTGTGCCTGGCCTCCGAGGCTCACCAACACTGCCTCTGTGCCTGCGTCCTACAGTGTTCTGTGGTCAGACCAGCAGCCCGAGATGCAGGTTTGGGGGCTGAGGCTGCCCGGGGCCAGGAAATGGGCCGGGTGTACAGGGGGCCAACTCTCCTGGTGTTTCTGGACAAGAGTGAGATGCTGCTGAGGCTGCACAAAAATGAGCTGGCCTCAGGAAGAAGCCAAATTGAGTCTCTCCATTATCCCCTGCTCCCCAAATCCAACAGTGGCTGAGGGAGGCCAGAAGGCGGGATGGGGGCAGGAGACAGACACTATCTTTCAAACAGGGAAACCAGGAGCTCTTGGAGCCCAGCTTCCAGACTGCCTGCGCTTAATCTGGCTCCTCTACTTCCAGGCTGTGTGTTTTTGGGCAAGTTACCCAACCTCCCTGTGCCTCAGTGCCCTCCTCTGCCTTGGGGTCACCGTGAGGAGGAAATGAGTAGATGTAGACATTTAGCTCTGTCCCTGGGGGTACTAAATACATATTTTTTAGTGTCACTGTTATCGTTGCCCAGGGTTAACCGAAACTTGGGCACCTCTGCTGTGGAAGTGGGCAGGTCAAGGCATTCTGATCTTACTGATCTGGAGAAAACCACATGGTTAGCTAATTCCCATATTACAGATGGAGAAACTGAGGTGTAGAGGGGACTGTTGACTTGCTGAATGAAGGTCACAGTGCTTGGCAGAAGCAGAGCTGAGACGAGATTTCTGTTTGCTCTTTGTACCAGGGAATTGCCACCTCCCTAACCCACACTAACTCCTGCTGGAATCCAGCTTGGCCTTCCTGGGTGATGGCGAGATTTCCTGAATCACCGACACCCTTCCCTGATGCAGAATTGGGCGAACGAGGGGCCAGTGCCGGGAACAAGTCAAGGGCGGGGTCCCACCGTGAGCACTGCAGAGGGAGCCGTGGAGCCTGCCCAGAGGCCCCACGTCCTGGGGGCTGCGCCTGCTCTGGGGCGGCCAGGGCAGGGGAGCACTGTGGCCAGGGCAGGGGAGCACTACAGCCAGGGCAAGGGAGCACTGCAGCCGAAGAGCCCATGTTCGGGGCCGCCAAGGCACCTCTTGAACGGGATTCTCGGGAAGTGGGCGGCCCCAGCCCCGGAGCCCTGCCCCGAACAGTGGGCACCTACCTGGCGGCACCCCAGAGGAGATGGTGGAGGCAGACACCTGGCCCTGGCCCTTCGAGGTCATGGCGGCCACCTCGATGGAGTAGGTGGTGAGAGCGGTGAGGCCGGTGACACGGTACTCCAGGGTCACGTTGGGCAGGTAGTGGGTGACGCGCGTGTTGGTGCGGTTGTACTCCTCCCAGGAGATCCGGTACCCTGGGGAGACCCCCGTTAGGGCTGTGGCCATCTTTGGCCTTGACCCCTCTGTGCAGGTCCACACTAGGAGCAGGGGGCAGAGGGAGGGTGGGGGCTGCACGCCCGGGGTGCCAGGTGCAAGCTCAGTGGCTGCACCGTTGAGTGGCAATTGCAAGCAAGAGGCCAGTGGGTGACGGCAGCCTCCCGAGCCCTGAAGCTGCAGATTGGGGACGGGAGACTCTGGACAAGTGTGTCACAGGGAGGAGGTGCCCAGGACCTTCTCTGAGTCTTTCTAAGAAAGAGTGGGTCAGCTGGGTGGGTGTGACTGAAAACCAGCTTGAAGGCAGGGGAATGGACGAGATGACCTCCCCTGCCCCGTCCATCCCTCGATGCAGTGGTGGTCACGTGCCTACCTGTGAGGATGCCGTTCCTCTCCCCGGGCTCCTGCCAGCTGACCTTCAGCGAGGTGTCCAGAATTTCACTGAAGCTCAGGTGTCCCACAGGCCCAGGCACTGCAGGCCAAAAGGGTGCCCCCCCGTGCATGCGCATTAGAGAGGGACCGCGCCTGCATGGTACCCAGGGGTGCCCGCCTGGCCACTGGCTGGGAGGGCGGTGCCTACCGTCCTCGTGGGTGTGCACCAGCTGTGGGGTGCTGCGGGGGCCGTCCCCGGGTGTGGTGAAGCACAGCACCGAGGTGAAGTACTCGGTGAACTTTTTCAGGCCCGACACGAAGCCCACGTGCACGCTGTCTTGGAAGTTGGGCCGGGCGGTCACCATGGAAACCTCCTCTTCCTGCTCTGGCTCCCAGGCCATCAGCTGGGGAGAGGCCAAGAATTCAGGCAGGGTAGCAAGAATGTTCTGGAAGAAGCCAAGGACAGTGGGCAGAGCACCCTGGACCCCAGGACCCTGTGGGCCACCCCAGTCCCTGTGGATGTGACCTTATTTGGGAATAGGGTCTTTGCAGATGAGATCGAGTCACATGAGGTCATGTGAGTCAGGGTGGGTGCGGGGGTCCTTAGAGGAGAGGACAGACAGACAGAAGAGAACCAGGTGAAGATGGGGACACGCAGAGGGAACACAGCCCCGTGATGATGGAGACAGATTGGAGTGATAGGCCCACAAGCCAAGACCACCTGGGGCCTCCAGGAGCGAGGCAGAGAAGGATTCATCAGAGGGAGCCCAGCCCTGCCAACCCCTTGATTTCAGACCTCTAGCCTCCAGAACTGTGAGAGAATATATTACTTGTTTTAAGCCCCCAGTGTGTATAATCTGCTACAGCAGCTCTAGGAAACTAAAATAGGCTCCTGTGTTCAAACATGATAAAAGAAGGTGGGCCACGGTGGCTCAGCAGGCAAGAATGCTTGCCTGCCATGCCAGAGGACCCAGGTTCGATTCCCGGTGCCTGCCCATGTAAAAAAAAAAAAAGGCCAAAAAAAAATGATAAAAGAATTTCAAGACGTTCGCAACTGAGTATTGAACCAAGCCTGGGTCCTTCTAAGCATGGGGTCCTAGATGATCACACAGCACACATGTGCTGAAACTGGCCCTGTATCTTACAGATGAAGAAAAGGAGATTCAGAGAGGTTAAGTGACTTACACAATATCACACAGCCAGTGGGAAGCTGAGGTTCTGAGCCAGATGCCTCTGATTCCAATATTTTTTCTCCCTGCAGGCTGGGCCTGCTTCCCTCTTGGAGTTATCCAGGGGTCAACTCTTAAGGAGATGGATAACTTTTAATCTTTTAAACTTGTTGAAAGTTGGGATTTCAACCTTAAACATCACCTGGAAGTGGAGGTGTCTGCAACTGAATCCAGTCCGGAAATCCAATGCCATTTTTTTCTCTCATTTCCCCTCTACAGGCACCACGTGGCCTACACCTGCTGGCTCTCCCTTCTTATCTCGAGCCTGCTCTCTCACCTCGCTCCCTTGCTTTGGGGCTCTGCATCAGTCTCCGGCAATAACAGCTGGTCTCAGAGAGTCACTCATTTATTTGAAGTTGATTAAATAGCAATTAATGGTGAAAAGCAACACTTGATGGGTTTTAATAAGCATGGGTATTTATAGATATAAAACAATACCAGGCCAATGTCTCCTGATTAACTCATGCCTGTAACAATGCTTAATCTTCTCTTTTCCATGGCTGCCTGTTGATAAAGGATGTTTTGAAATTTAATTGGTATTGTGAAAAGATAGCCTATAGCAAGTTAATTAGACACTAATTAGACCCTAAAAATACCAATCAGAAATACTAAGTGGCATTTAATAAGTATGTTAAATATCCTCCTTATTTTGGTTATCTTGTTTCATAGCAATTAAATTGCCGAACTTCTTTGGAGTAGATTAAGAAACAAGTTCAATGTTTTAATTTAATTTAATTAATGTAAATTTGAATTAATTATGTTGTTAGAATTAATTGCATGGTGTAAAATCTGGGTAAATATTATTTTATTGAGCTTAGGCCAATTGTAATCATTACTCTTTTTTTAAAAATTTATTTATTTTTAAATAAAGGAAAAATAATGTGTCTTTGCAGGTGCATTAAAACAATCTCACTGGGCCTTGCCCCCCCAAAAATGACCAGAAGAACTACCCAGGGTAAGGAAGTATGGTTTGGTGGATTTCATTATCCTGCAGCTCCAAGCCTAACATGGCCGCAGAGATTTGGTTCCCGTGTCTGCCTCAAAATACTAACTTGGGGATGTGAGCCATTTAGCCTTCTCTAGCTGCATCGGAAGAAGAGGAGGTTTAGGTATAAGAAGCCATCCCTCTGGCCCAGAAAGATGTAGAATTGCCCCACAGGAACTGGGCTTTGGGCAGCTGTGGGACGGAATCTTGGTCCTGGACACAGGTTAACAAGGCTACTATTTGCTGAGCTCTTACTATGTGCCCGGCACTGGGGTAGAGGATCACTGACCAGTCCCATTTTATAAGCATGCGGAGCATTCGATGGAGAGGTGCAGAATTGCCCAATCCATTGTCCCAATCCTGTGCTGTTACAGGAAAGGAAACTGAGGTGCAGAAAGGTCGAGTAAGTTGCCCATGGAATCCCCCAGCAGATTGCTTCCAATCTGGGGACCTTAAGAAGGTGTGTCAGTGCCAGGGGAGTGCCTGGCAGGGTCTCTCTGATGTTTCCGTGCCCTCTCCTTGTCAGCCGGGGTCAGCATCAGGTAACTTCTTAGGTCCTTTTGGATACTAAGCAGATTGAGTTTCGCTAAGCATGACCAGTGTGTATGGGTGAATGTCTGCAGGAAGAGAGGCATGAGACTTAGGCTCCTGGGACATGCAACTCCATCCTAGAAAGCAGGGACCCTGTAGTCGCACCCTGTAACTGAAGGGTGGTGCTGTTGGTGTGGTGGTGGGGGCCGAGCAGGCAAAGTAGAGGAAGGAGGACACTGCCACGAACCAACAAACTTGATTCTCAGCATAGCTCTGATGCTTACTGTGTGACCTAGTACAAGTCACTCAACCTCTCTGAGCCTCAAACTGTTACAGAGAGCAGTGATATCTACCAGGCTGGGTTCTAGGGAGCAGTAAAGGAAGCAATGCACTTCCTATTCTGGTGCAGGCAGTATATCACGGGGTTGGGAGTGCAGGGTGGTGTACACAGCCTGCTACTGGAGTTTCAGAAAGAAGGGGAACTTCTCTCTCTCTCTGTTTCTCTATCTATAGCATGTACATGGATTCCCACAAAATACCCCGGAAGGACATGTAAGAAACCACCAACTGTGGCTAGTGGGAATGGGTGGAGTTCGAGGGTTGGGTGGAGTAGAACCAGGCAAATGGGGACTGGGTGGGATGGAGGCTTTCCACTATATACTTAAGAAAAACTTTTTCGGTTATGTAAATATATTTCCTGTTTATAACATTAAATTAAAATTTAAAAAATTAATTTAGGGGGAGAGGGAATTTGGCAATACTAGCAAAATCATATATTCATTTTGACCCAGCAGCCTCATTTCTAGGAATCTATTCCAAAGACATACCATGAAAATTAAAACGGTGTGCACAGAGCCATTCACTGCAGCAAAACCTGTTATTGTAAAACACTGGAAACAACCAATATGTCCATCACAAGGGGGCCAGTTGACTAAACCATGGCAGGTGGACACTGTGGAGTACTGGACAGGTGTCAAACAGGAGTGAGGATTAGCTCAGTATTTTCCTGTGAAGTTATCTCCAAGACATATTATCAATAAAAAATACAAAGATGGAGAAAGTGCATAGCTATGCTCCCATTCATCTAAGGAGAGGATACATTGTTACATCTGTATGTGTTTGCTTATATTAAAGAAACAGGAGGAAACAAAGCAAAACAAACCAAAATTGAATGCAAGGGGGAGGAAGAGGCCTGAGACTGAGGCGAATCTTCTCTGAATTTACTTTGTAAATTTGATCTTGAAACCATATAAATATCCTGCATAATCATAGAACAAAATTAAATTAAAAAAAAATCAAGCCCTAAAAATATTGAAACTAAATGAAACAAATGCACCTAACAGTGTCTTGAGTTGGGATGAGAATTACACAGACAGAAACTATTGCAAAAGATTTTAAAGCACAATAATAAGAAGAACATCCCCAGAGGGCTACACCCGAGGAACAAAGGAGGAGCAAATAATCTTCAGCTATTTTCAGAAATCATAGTGTTGACGTCCTGAAGCTACTGGGTGTGTTGTGCAATAAAGCGGATGGGTAATTTATATCACAGGGTAGATCTGGATTTTCAGAATGGGAGAAAAGAGGTACGGATAGAAGATTCGTGAAATTATTAAAAAGCTTGTAGTCCTGAATTTGGATCGGAAAGATCAGTATGTATTTTAACCTTTTTTTTTTTAAAAAATTTCTTCCTAGCTGTCTTTTAGCAGTGCCTAGAAACAAGACCCAACCCATGAGCAAGGAGCGTGTCTACTGTCAGAGGACAGTCTCTAAATAGAATTTTCTACAATAAGGACCCAAGGCTCCT